>NC_056684.1:65873229-66498229 GCF_018350215.1 Panthera leo | reverse complement strand
TCCCTAAGACTGCACACTGAAAAAAAAAAATCAAACTTGGGAATAGTAGGCATCACTAACTTATGCCTAAGTTAGACCCTTTCTCAGAGCATGAAGACCTAAATAAAATCCCCTGTAATAAATACTTGTTATCTTGGAAACACAATGACCTAGTTTGAAGGACACTTCATAAACGTGAATGGAACTAACTAGTGTTAAGAGAAGTGGGAGATGTACAACAGAAAACCTCGTATAACCAATAAGTGTTTTCAGAAGAGGAAGATGTTATATCCAGCTGGAGAATCAGGAAAGGCTTTCGGAAAGAAGTGGAGAACATAGATAAGACCAAAGTAGTGAGTATTTCAGTCAGGCAGCTACTTGAGCAAGTAATAAGAAGTTGAAGAGTGAGTGGCTTGAGTAATTGAGTTTGGCTAGAGCCAAAAATTTGAAAATGAAAGATAAAAAGGCAAAACAGAAATGCATAAGGGCAACATTCTGGAGAGCCTTGCCTGCTAGGCAAGTGTTCAGGCTTTATCCAAAAAGCAGAGCTGAAAGTTTGAGCCTTAAGTTGTAGGGAGTTGAGAGAAATGATGGTGAAATGGACAAAGGCCTGTTTCTATAGAACACCATTTCACAAACTCAAGGTTCTGTACATCTGGCCCTACTCAGTTAGGATTCCATGAATCAAATCTCTGCAGGTCACAAGAATTATTTCAAAATATGTAATGAATGCTTGACTAAATGTATACTCAGGTTAGAACTCATCATGTAAATTGGGTGCTGAGTTAGCACTGAACTGTCTGGACATAGAAATAGTCTCCTCCCTTCCTGAGTTTTTTTTTTTTTAATATCAAGGAAATATTCATAATTGATCTTTCCTTATTTTTATTCATGAGCCACAATTGACACCCATCTGAAATTCTGGCAATGTCTCTGTCACTCTTAATGATGCAGCTGAAGTGAAACACTTACTTAGTAAAAACCTATAGTTAACTTCTCCTCATTGCTGTCCTTGCTTAAAGTGTGTCCACAGGGTGAGAGTGTTGCTCTAGGAGGTTGAAGGAAAGTACTTGATGGAGTAACGTTTAGAATTCAATTTCTCCTGCTTGGTCCTCTTTTCTATTTATTTGCTGTCTGTGGATCCTTTCTCGTTTGTGCTTACTGTATTTACCATTACTAATTCCAGCTTCTGTAATCTTCCCTCTCTTTTATACACATTTTATTAACCAACTCCCTTGTTTCCATGCCAATGGGGGAACAGTAGAAGTACAAAGAACCCAAAGGTCATTTGCTTTTAGTTTTGCAAGGCTAGGTTATTTTGTTAAAAGTAGACTTACTTTATTTTACTTAGGAGTATATAAATATTGATTAGCATTGCCTGAAAAGCACCAGCTGGATAGTAGGACAGTGGAATAAATGGGTTATGCACTCTGCTGTGAGACAAGGTGGACTAGCCGTGGATTAATAATCTGCTATGAATAAACTTTTAAGTAGATAAAAGATATTTAGAGATTGATCAGAAATGTATGTGCCAGGAAAAAATGTTAATTCATTTAGATTATTATTATTATTTTTCAAATAAGTAGTTAAAATATATATGGCTTTCTTCTCTCTAAATAGAATATAATAGACTTCCAGTTCTGAACCATCACACATAGGACAGGACTAAGGACAGGCATCCATATGCATCTTCCTAAATGCCTAAAAACACACCTTCACATGAACATTACCTTATCATCTCAAAATCACCTCGTTCTAAACTAAGCAGAGCATTGTACTTCTAGAAGCAACTGGCAATCTCAACCTCCTCAATTGTCCAAACTAAAGATCACTCTGCATTATTTTCCTTTTTCAGCAATCTTTGCTGAGGGCATTCCTTTTCACGACTAAATTTGAATTCAGAGCCAGCAAATGTCACTCTATGAAATATACATGAGGATCAAGGTTTCCAATTCCACATGTAGGAAGCTCCAACCTAACAAGTAAAAATTTGAACAGATGGAAAAATCAACAACCCTTCTAAGATCTGTAAGAAAAGAGGGGACACAGGGCAATAGTGGCCCCTAAGATTGGACACACCAAACAGAATAACAATTTACTGAAACAGAGACAAGTAGAAATCATTGCAGGAACCAGTGCTCGATAGGAAAACCTGAACTATGATTGTAGAATTGCTGTAGGTTCAGTGTAGACAACTCTGAGTGTTAAAAACTCCAAGGGGAGCCCCATAATTTTATGAGATTTACCAGCAGGTAAATCTGTGAGCTGGATCAGGTACTCAAAGTACATATTAGAGAAAAATCCTCTTGTGTTTCTGGCAGGGAACGGGGAAAGAGGACCATTTTGAAATGTGCCAGGGTACTTTGTTCTTCTTAACAAGTACTGCCCTCAGGAGAAACTACTTAAGTGAGGGCCTGACCTCTTAGGTTATTATCAGGGCCTGATTTGGGGAAAGGGAATACCTAGGTCCACTTTACTCTGGCCATCATGGGGAATACATGTGGATCTCACAGTCCAGAAACAGAGGTTCACTAAAGGACTGAGCACCTAATCATAGGACTATAGACCATTTTTTTTCTTTCTTCATGCCTCAACCACCACATTACTAAAGACCTATTTACAGAAGTTCTTTTTATTCAGTACCTCATGCTGTTATTTAAGAAAAAATTATGAGACATAATAAATGGAAAAAAAGAAAAGAAAAAATTTGAAGGGTGATGACAAACATCAGAACCAGGCATCACAGGGATGTTGGAATGATCAGACTGGGAATTTATAATGATTATGATTAATATGCTAAGGTCTCTAATGCATTACAGGTTGGTAATGCTGACCTCACAGAATGAATTTGGAAGTTTTCCTTCCTTTTCTAGTTTTTTTTTTTTTTTTTGATAGTTTGAGAAGAATAGGTAAATCATTGGTAGAATTCACCTGTAAAACCATGTGGCCTCATACATTAGTTGGTTGGGAGTTTTTTGATTGCCGATTCAATTTCTTTGCTGGTTATCAGTCTTTTCAAGTTTTCTATTTCTTCCTTTTTCAGTTTTGGTAGTTTATATGTTTTTAGGAATTTATTTCTTCTAGGTTGTCTAATTTTTTGGCATACAGTTTTTCATATAATTATTTTCTTATAATTGTATTTCTGTCGTGTTGGTTGTTATTTCTCCCCTCTCATTTGTAACTTTTAGTTGGGTCCTTTTTATTTTCTGATAAGTCTGGCTAAATATTTATTAATTTGATTAATTTTTTCAAAGAACCAGCTCCTGGGTTCATTGATCTATTATTTTGTTAGTCTCTATATCATTTATTTGTGTCTAATCTTTATTATTTTATTCCTTCTGCTGGCTTTAGGCTTCATTTGTTGTTCTTTTTCTAGCACCTGTAGGTATAAAGTTAGATTGTTTGAGATTTTTCTTGCTTCTTGAGATAGGCCTGTATATGTATATACTTCCCTCTTAGGACCGCTTTTGCTGCATCCCAAAAGTTTTGGAATATTATTCTTTCATTTTCATTTATGAAATGAAAACTGCAGTTTTTGTCTTCTTTCATTTCCTGGTTGACCTATTCATTGTTCAGTAGCATGTTGGTTAGCCTCCCTGATACCAAGAGCAGACAAAGACTCCACTAATAAAGAGAACTGCAGAATGATGAACATAGATGCAAGAAATATCAATAAAACACTAGCAAACTGAATGCAACAATATATTTTTAACTGGAGGGAGGGGCCAAAATAGAGCAGCAGGGAAGTTCTCTGTTTCTCTCATCCCTGAAATGCAGCTAGATCAGCACTAAACCATTATGCATATCTAGAAAATTGATCTGAGGATTAACACAACAATCTGCATAACTTGAGCCTCAGAACTTGGCAGGTACATGGCGTGGAGAGGTGAACTGAGGGAGAGAGAAGCCATGGAGGGTAGGGAGCTGTTTTTGTTTGCAGAAAGAGGATGGAGACGAGGGAGAATATAGGAGAATCACTCTCCCTGAAAGCAGCTTGAGAGAAAGAGTGGAAACAACACAAGGGACTGAACAAGAAAGAGGGAAAGGAGAAAGGAGAGGGTTTCAATACCATTAGGACTCTATAAATAGGAGAGCACAGAATTGCAAACTCAACAGCTCAATACCTGATGGTGCTCTGGTGGGAAGGGCGAATCCCCAGGAGCAGACAGCTACATCTGAGGGGTCCTTGGGTCACGTAAGGGGTGGCAGTTCCCTTGCCGGGAGGACATTTTGTAGAGGCCAAGCGGCATCCCCACAGGCAAAGGTCCCAGCAGAGCCCAGAGAACAGCCACATTTGCTGGTGTTGGAACAAGGACACTAGGGTGCAGCAAAGCCTGGCACCAGATTTGTGTTGTCATTTACCATAGTCCCCAAACTGCTGCTGCTACACAATTGTGTGAACTTTTTCAGGAGACTGGCACAGGGCTATAGTCTCTGGGCCTCTTCAGTGGTGTGCCACTGGGGCACCTGGGTGGCTCAGTTGGGTAAGCATCTCACTTCAGCTCAGGTCATGATCTCATGGTTAGTGGATTCGAGCCCCGTGCTGACGGCTCAGAGCCTGGATCCTGTTTCAGATTCCGTGTTTACCTGTCTCTTCCCCTCCCCCACTCAAGCTCTGTCTTTCTCTGTCTCAGAAATAAACGTTAAAAAAATAAAAATGAAAAAACAATAATGGCATTTACATTAGCACCCCAAAATGAAGTACTTAGGTATAAATCTAACACAATCCAAATAAGCTCTATATGGGGGAAACCATAACACTTTGATGAACAAAATCAAACAAAAAAATAGAATAAATTAAGATATATTCCATGCTCATTAATAGGAAGTCTCAATATTAAGGTGTCCGTTCTTGCCAACTGATCTATAGATTCAGTGTAATCTGAGTCAAAATCCCAGCAAGTTATTTTATGAATATGAATAAACTGATTCTAACATTTATATGAGGCAAAGACCCAGAATATCCAAAGCAACATTGAAGAACAAACTGAGAATACTGACACTATCTACCTCAAGACCTAGTACAAAGCAGCAGTACAGTGTGGTATTGATGAAAGAACAGATAAATAGATAGATGCAAAAGAGTTCAGAAATAAATCCACATACATATTCAAATGATCTTTGATAGAAGAGCAAAGGCAAAAGCAATACAGTGAAGCAAAAATAATCTTTTCAACAAAAGATGCTGGAACTATTGAACATACACATGCAAAAGAAAAACTATCTTGACAAAGACCTTACACTTTTCACAAAAATTAACTCAAAATGGATCAGAGGCTTCCATATGAAACACAAACCTGTAAACTTCCTAGATGATAATGTAGGAGAAAATCTAGATGACCTCAAGTGTGGTGATGATGCTTTAGATACATTAATGACACTTTCCATGAAAGAAATAATTGATCAGCTAGGCTTGAAAACTTAAAAATTTCACAATTTCTCTGTGAAAGACAGTGTCACAAAAATGAGAAAATAAGCCACAGACTGGGGGAAAATATTTGCAGAAAGACAAGTGTGATTCAGGACTGCTGCACAAAATGCAAAAAGAACTCTTAAAACTCAGCGATAAGAAAACAAACAACCCAATTAAAAAATGGGCCGAAGGCCTTAAACACCTCACCAAAGACAATATACAGATGGCAGATAACCATATGAAAAGATGCTTCCCATCATATATCATCATGGAAATGCAAATTGAAACAACCAGTTACCAGTAGACACCCTTTAGAATGACCCAAATCCAAAACATTGACAATACTGAATGCCGACAAGAATGTCGAACATGAATTCTCATCCACTGCTGGTGGGAATACAAAATGGTACACTTTGAAAGTCAGTTTGGTGGTCTCTCACAAAAGTAAATATCAACTTAAGATATGTTCCAGTAATTGGTACTCCTCACTCTTTACCCAAAGGAATGGGAAACTAACGTCTACACAAATACCTGCACATGGATGTTAATGGTGACATTATTTATGATTGCCAAAACTTGGAAGCAACCAAGATGTCCTTGAGTAAATGGGAGGATAAATTAACTATGGTACATCCAGACAATGGAATCTTGTTGAGCCCTAAAAAGAAATGAGCTGACAAACCATGAAATGATATTCAGGAAACTTCAATGTATATTACTAAGTGAAAGAAGCCAATCTGAAAAGGCTACTTACTCCGTGATTCCAACGATGACATTCTGGGAAAGGCAAAGCTATAAAGACAGTAAAAAGATCAGTTGTTGCCTGGAGTTGAGGGGTCAGGAAGAGATGAATAGGGAGAGCACAGAGGATTTTTAGTGCAGTGAATATACTCGGTATATTATACTGATAAATATGTGTAATTATGCATTTGTCCAAATTAATCAAACGTTCAACACTAAGAGTGGGTCCTAAGGTAAACTACAGACTTTGAGTGATAATGGTGTGTCAGTGTGGGTTCACCAATTACAACAAATGTACCACCCTGGTGAGAGGTTGATAATAGGGAAGGCTACACACATGTGTTGGAGCAGGGAGTATAAGGGAAATCTCTGTAGCCTCCTCTCCGTTTTGCTGTGAACCTAAACTGCTCTAAAAAGCCAATACTTTTTTGGGGCGCCTGGGTGACTCGGTCAGTTGAGTGTCCAACTTCGGCTCAGGTCATGATCTCACGGTCCATGAGTTCCAGCCTCACGTCAGGTTCTGTCAGTGCAGAGTCTGCTTCAGATCCTCTGTCCCCCTCTCCTTCTCTGCCCCTCCCTCCCTCCCTCTCTCTCTCTTTCTCTCTCTCAAAAATAAATAAATTAAAAATAAATAAAAATTAAAAAATAAAACAAAAACTAATCCTTTTTAAAAACGTTAGAGAACTAGGAAAAAAATAAAAAATAAAAAAATGTGTTTAGTGCTATTTCCCCAGTCCCTTGTACAGTGTCTGATACAGAATAAACACATAAATTGTTCTCTGAATGACTTGAATAAATGGGTCACTGTCTGGTAAGAGCACACCACGCCAGCCATCACAGATGACAAAAATCTCTCAAAACAGAGATTAAAAACCTAGAGACTTAAAGTAATATGATGAAAGTGAGCCTGGTGATTTCTGTTGTGCATTGGAGAAAACATGGCTCATGTTGAAGATGTAGTTGTTACCTCACCCAGGATAAATCTAGCTTTCTATACTGATGACAAGTGCCACAGATATTTTGAATTTTCACTACAAGTTGGACTTGTGGACTGTGGGGTAAAATATCCTAAATTTTTAAGTGTTGGCAATTAATTTCAAAAATACTTAAATACTCTTCAGGTCCGTAGACTTTCTCACAGTCCATATTTTGATGATTGCTTCCCACGGTTCCAGTTAGCATGCTTCTCTGCCATCGGTATTTCCTGAATGGTGGAAGTTCCAACTAGAGGCTTGACTGGATTCGGTTTCGGTTTCCTTTTCTAATAAAATTACTTCATAAGTGGTAATCTGTATTTCTGTCAGGAGCCACACTGTGTCTAATTTTTTCTTTTTCTGATGTTTGCATTAGGGATTAAAATTTTTGATATTCTAACCTATCATTTCTTCTTCTTTGTTGACCTATCAGGTGAAATTTTCCTTGTCAACTCAAATAATTCTGTACATGAAATGCAGAAAAAAAATGCTTGTTTCTTTCCATTTCTTTAATCGGGCTTCAAAATAAAGTGTTGTTTTCCTGGCATCCTTCAACTATGACACATTTTTAACAATTTTTTTAATGTTTACTTTCGACAGAGGGGGAGAGAGAGACACAGAGCATGAGTGGGGGAGGGGCAGGGAGAGAGGGAGACACAGAATCTGAAGCAGGCTCCAGGCTAGCAGCAAAGAGCCCAATGTGAGGCTCGAGCTCACGAGCCGGTGAGATAATGACCCGAGCCAAAGTTGGCCACTTAACTGACTGAGCCACCCAGGTGCCTTAACACATTAACAGTTTCAATATCATTATGATCTCAAAGACTTAAACATATTTTTATGCCTTAGTTGTCTTCATATAATATCCCTTATTAATGTGTAAGTTGTCCTGTGTAGGCCACTGGAGCCCTAAGTTGTTTTTTGAGATTTTTGTTTTGTTTTGACATGAACCTAATAGTCATGGAGAATTTTCTTATTTTTGGAAGTAATCAAATATTTCAGGCTCAGACTACAAATTTTCTCACTCAGCCCTATGAACTCTTTTATGAGAAAATTTGAGCACCTTTTCATCTGGTTAAGTGCCATTTGCATATAATTTCTGCAAATTGCCTGTTTGCATCTAAAGCTTTTCTTTTTTCTTTATGGCTATTGATCTTTGCTTATCTCTTTTTAGAAAATTAGAAAATTGTTTTTTTCATGTCTGGGTGGGTAGTCAAAATCCAACTTTTTGGACCAAACTGAAAGATAATATTCCCCTAAAAGATCATCAAATGGCTCTGTAGTTTAAGACTACGTGTATATCATCTAACTAAAGAACTTATTCCAATATAGTACTGCCTCAGTAATTCTACTCCACAGAAGAAACTGTATTTTGCTCAATTCCATCATAAAATGTCCACTATTTGATTAAAATCTAAGCTGGCTTCTGGCTTCAAAGTCTTTAAAGATTTCAAAGGTTTCAACTTTGACATTATGCTAGAAAATTCTCAAATTAGGTAAGATCCCTTTCATAAGATCCAGTGGCCCCACATGGTTTGTCAGTGTGCACCCAAAGTAGGACATGTTCTCAAAGACTGATTCAGGTAAGTCAAACCTTTAGAGATGGATTTTTAGGTTAGAACAAAAGTTAATTCTTTTACAATGAGAACAGACTTAATTTTTTTTTCTTTCTTTCTTTCTCTCTTTCTCTGTTTATCTCTCTCATTCTCTCTCTCTCTCTCTCTCTCTCTCTCTCTCTCTCCCTCTCTCCATCTCTCCATCAAATCTTCTGAAGAAGCTAAAAAGAAGTCAATAGGTAATAATGATGCTTGTGAGTCAGGGTCCCAGGAAGAAGCAGGTGGCACATACCAAAGTAGGTAATTGAAGAGAATATAGTTAAAGGTATATTTAGAGAGCAGTATGATCAGGATTTAGGGGTGACAATGGGTTGGGAAACCACCAAAGAAGTCTCAACACAATGCTAAGTATACCAAATGCTTGGCCTAAAAGGTCAAAGGGAATAGCTGTAATCAGAGCCTGGTGAGGGTGGTAGTTTTACTCTCTGTCAGAGAGTCCATCTGACAGAAGCTGTGGCTTTATGTAGAGGACTACACCCTGACCCCTCTTCCTGCCCTGTAACCTTCAACCGCTACCTCATTGGCTGAGACCAAGAGGAATTTTGAGTTAAATGAGCCTTGATGTACAAGCTGAGGAAAGCATCCTCCTGGAACACAGAGCAAGGCAGAGAAACTGGATCTGGAGGAGACTAGTCCATGGAGTCAGAGCCGTTGGAAATTCTAAGTGAAATTTATCAATGACATGGAAAAGCCTAGAGAATGGTTCTTTCCTCAGAAGGCTCCTATCCTCCCAGCTTCAGTATCTCCCTCGCTCTGACAATGCTCACAAATGTTCATATTCTCCAACTTATCTTTTCTTAGACTTCTTTCAGACCAACCTTCTGTGCTCTCACCTTTCTCTAGACAGGTCTCAACACAACTGATTCTTCTCCAGATTCTAAGTTCATCACATTTCTGAGTTAAAGTTGAGGCTATACTCTCATTACCCAGATTGATCTTTGGCATTCTAAGGACTTCTCAGCCACATAGCATAAACAGTCTCTTGGGTGATTTTTCTGCAGATAGTTATTATAAACATTTGAATTTTTTTTATTTCACTCTCAGATCCTGATGTCCTACATGGGGGAAAGAGGCTCCCTATAGATTCTAATGTTCTTCTGATGCTTTCAGACTTTTAAAAGTTTCTTCTCCCCTAAACAAACACACACACACACACACACACACACACACACACACACATCTTTCTCATGGCATAGTTTAGTCAACAAAAGTGTTCACTGAATAAAGAGAGTGGGTGCTGAAACTACCAAGCATTGTTCTATCTTTGTGTGAGAGAAATTGAAGTCTAACTGGGAAATTTAAGATTCATAACATCACAGAAGCGAAATGCAACTTGAAATAATGCAAACCAAGGATGGAAGAGGCTAATTAGAGACTACATTTGGATTTGGGAAGAGAAAGTGCATATTGGGAAAGAGAGAAGAAAATTGTGTATACAAACACACACAAAAGTGTATGTATCAGACAACAAAATTCACCTGAAAGTGCTTGAAAACCATTAGGCAAGGGCCAGACCGAGTAAATTTAATGTTACAAGCATAAATGAGTCCGTGGAGCACAAGGCAGCTCAAGAAATCTTTTCTAAAGTTGAAAGCTGCATGATTATCCATGTTTGGGTAATGGTTGGAGCTTAACTTATGATACTAACATGGAGATGAATGATGTGGGTCTCTTTGTTACGTATAGGGCACAGGTGGTGATAAGAATGAGGTGAAGAAAAGCCTTTGTAAGGTCTCAGAGGAAAACACAAAGATGGTAACAATGTAGGAAATAACAGAACATTAAGAAGGAATGGTAAATTATGGAGTATAAGAAAAATGAGAACTTTAATTTCTCACATGGCCACCTTTAGGTTTTGATAGTCAGTATAAATGATACTTTTCACGAGTCAACTGAAACTTCACAACTGTAAGAGTATAGATATGTTATCAAAACTGAGAGCAGACAAAATAAAGTTGGCAAAGTGTTTCTTCTGAGTATATGAATTTCCCAAAGCAAAAAAAAAAAAGCAAAGGAATTCTGTAAATATGCTTAGGAGTTACCATCTTTCATGGCAAAGAATAATCAGAGAACAGCAGTCAGAGAATCAAGGTCCAGGAGAGTAATATATCATGTAAGTCAGGAGTGGAATGCAATGTCAAATGCCCAGAAGAAAAAATCATTGGTTTCTAAACAACAGATCATAAATATAGTGTAAGCTTTCATTTTTAAAGATTCTGTTGATTCTTTGTTTCCTGTACTAAATATAACAATAAGATTTGTTACACATGTTGTATGCACATAAAATAATTAAGTCTACCCAATAATTACTCAGATGATATATGGATCACAACATTCAATTTGTATTTTGCATTACAAAATCTATGAAGTACTACACATAAGCAATCAAATTATCTTGGATCCTGAAAAAATATTTTTTTTTCTGAATAAATTTAAGAAATGTGATAGGTTACAATTTGAGAACTTTTCAAGTAATTATGACCAAAAAATGAGAACCATAACTGTGGGTAATTTGTGGTGATTATATGGAATGCTTCATGTACTTTAAACTTCCTTTTTAATGTTTACTCGTTTTTGAGAGGGAGAGAGAGACAGAGCATGAGTGGGGGAGGGGCAGAGAGAGAGAGGGAGACACAGAATCCGGAGCAGGCTCCAGACTCTGAGCTGTCAGCACAGAACCCCATGCGGGGCTCGAACCCACAGACTGTGAGATCATGACCCAAGCCGAAGTTGGCCACTCAACCAACTGAGCCACCCAGACGCCCCTGTATTTTAACTTATTTTAAGGCAATTTTGACTATAATTTGTTAATGTATGAAAGTGCAGTGTGTGTGTGTGTGTGTGTGTGTGTGTGTGTGTGTGTGTTAGGTCATAAAATGGAATACGTTAGGATTTTTCATATTGGTTCTTATTGGTAGATCCTGAAGACTAAACAGGTGACATTCATTTTCTAGTCTTTATTTAAAGAATGTTTGTTTTGCAAACAACTTTTGTTTTGCAAACTCAACTTTTTGATGTATGCTGTTGTATGTATTCTTTGAGCGGGAGGAGTTTCCTCATAAGGATTCCCAGAACTATGTTGCCTTAAATCGTAATACAGATGTGAGATCAAACTTCATTTGAGAACATCGAAGACCATATCAGGAAGCCAAGTGATGTCAGATTATTATTCAGCATACTAAATAAACATCCATTGTAAGGAACATTAAATGGACTGGAATTGTTCCTTCAATGAAAGCAGTGTGGGAGAATTAATGAATATCCTTGTCTGCAATATGGAAAATGGTCTAAACACAAGACTGGAATAAAACTTATTTCTAATCAGGTTGAATTAAGGATAGCTATATGTACCCAAATATAAACTCTATAATTATGGGGGTAGTTTACATGCTTCTGAATTTATTACCTGGTAAATGCCAATCTCCTACTAGTCTTAAAAAATTTGGGGGAAAATTTGAGTGAAAACTAAGGAAGGAGAGCTTCACATACAATATTATTGTCCCCGTATTTTTTACAAATAAAACTATGCTCTTAGAAACACAGTTCCAATTCTTGGGGTGCCTGGGTGGCTCAGTCAGTTAAGCTTCCGACTTCTGCTCAGGTCATGATCTCATGGTTCGTGAGTTCAAGCCCCCTGTCAGGCTCTGTGCTGACAGCTCGGAGCCTGGAGCCTGCTTCAGATTCTGTGTCTCCCTCTGTCTGCCTCTCCGCCCCTTGCACTCTGTCTCTTGCATTGTCTCAAAAATAAACAAACATTTTAAAAAATTTTTGTTTTAAATAAAATTAAAAAAAAAAAACACAGTTCCAATTCTTTACCTAAAGTCAGTTATTCTGTTTCACGGACCCTTACATTCTTCATTACACACTAAAATTGAGTTTTTGCTTTTTCTTTTTAAAATTCAAAGATAAAACACATTTAAAAAGAAAACAAATTTACCATATGGAAGCCATGGAAGCCTAAAAGGAAAAGCTTTTCTTCATTTGAAAAGAATGTGTGTGTGTACTCTTCAAAAATAAAAGTTGTATTCATATTTTATATCCATTTTCCATTTTTATTTGTGTTTTCCATAATGAAAGTGGCAATTTTTATTTTTTATTTCTTTTTATTACACTAATTTCAATTCCAATGTAGTTAACATAGTGTTATATTAGTTTCAGGTCTACAATATAGTGATTCAACACTTCTGTACATCATCATTCAATGTTCCTTATGATGGATTTACTCTTAACCCCCTTCACCTTTTTCGCCCATCCCCCCACTTGCCTCTCCTCTGATATGCTTTATTTAAGCAAATACCCTCAGTTATTTTTTTCAAAAAGGACATTTTTTACTTGAAGCATACTTCAGAATACATGGTTCTAAAAGATATACACAGAACAACCCATCTAAGGAAAATAGAATATGCATTTTCTTCAAGTACATACAAAAGAATTGCCTACTTGAATCATATAAAAAGAGACAAATATTACAAATTTAAGAAGACTGAAATCATACCAAGTATATTTTCTGACCACAATAGTATAAAACTAAAGATCAACAAAAAAACAAAGCTGGAAAACAATATAAATATTAAATATTTAATATGCAAATATTAACACACCACACAAGCAATGGGCCAAATAAGAAATTAAACAGCAAATCAAAATATGTCTCAAAATAACAAGAAAAAATATTTCAAAACCTATAAGATGCAGCAAAAGCAGATGTTAGAGTGAAACTTATGCTATAAATGCTTATATTAAGATAAAAGTTCAAATACACAACATTACACAAGGAATTAGAAAAAGAAAAAAACATAGCTGGAATTAACAAAGAAAAATCAGAAATAAATAAAAAAGACACCAGAATAAACAATAACAGAACATTGAAAGTTGGACCAGTTTTTCAAAAAAAAAACCAAAAAACAAAAAACAAATTGGCATTGCTTTAATTACATTTTTTTCAATATATGAAGTTTATTGTCAAATTGGTTTCCATATAACACCCAGTGCTCAGCCCAAAAGGTGCCCTTCTCAATAGCCATCACCCACCCTCCCCTCCCTCCCACCCCCCATCAACCCTCAGTTTGTTCTCAGTTTTTAAGAGTCTCTTATGCTTTGGCTCTCTCCCACTCTAACCTCTTTTTTTTTTTTTTACCTTCCCCTCCCCCATGGGTTTCTGTTAAGTTTCTCAGGATCTACATAAGAGTGAAACCATATGGTATCTTAATTACATTTATTAAGGGAGAAAAAGACTCAAAACCCAAATGAGAAATAAAAGAGAAAACAATACAACAGATAACCACAGAAATACACAGGCAAGTTTTATTTATAAAGTTAAATTGATATCTTTGTGCTGGTAACGTACATTGATAAGGCAGCCAGTATATAGCAATTTGACAATACATAAAGGCCTTGAAGAAGTTAATTCTCCTTCACTCACTAATTCTAATTCTGATAAAGAGTTTGAGGAAGTAATCCCCAAAATACGAATGCTTTATGTGTGGATGTTTATTACAGGCCTACAGTTGTGAAAAACTCCAGAAATAATACAAAGGGCCAACTATAGAGTAGTTAAGAAAACTGCCATATAGACTTGGTGGAATTGTGTTACTTCTGAATTATTATGGATTTACTACCAGGCAGTAGCTTGGGAATTATTACCATGTAATATTTTTAAATGATAAAAGCAATATAAATCAGTAGATGTTTCCTGATGGATGGATGGATGGATGGATGGATGAATGGATGAATGAAAGGATTTTAGATCTGGCACATTATTAATTCTTCCAGGCACTTTTTGTGTCAGTACACTTAGAACAATTAAGCACTAATTTACTGGGGATAACCACCAAATGAGATTTGCATAAAAAGAGAAAAGACTAGTCAAACACATAGTTTTTCAGTCTCTAATACAGTTTTGGCACTAGTTTTCATTGCCAACACAGAATTTTAAAGTAATTAACAGTTTTATATACACTCCATAATCAATAAAAAGAAAGGTCATTGATAGCACTAACAATAAAATGATTTTTTTCTATGTGCATTCTTCCTTTCAATTGAGGCATAATTGACATATAACATTAGTTTCAGATGTACAACATGATTCAATATTTGTATATATTTAAAAATGATCACTGCAGCCAATCTAGCTAATGTCTATCACCATACCTAGTTACAAAAATTATTTTTTGTGTGTGATGAGAACTTTGAAGATGTACTCTCTTAGTTACTGTCCAATATGCGATAAAGTATTAATTATAGTCACTGTGCTGTATATTACTTCCCCATGACTTACTTATGTTATAACTAGAAGCTTGTACCCTTTCACCCATTTAACCCATCCCCTACATCCTGCCTCTGGCAGCCACCATCTGTTCTATATGAGTTGGGTTTTGTGTGGTTTTTGTTTGTTTTTATATTTTTGGTTTATATTCAATATATGAGTAAGATCAGACCATATCTGTCTTTCCCGGTCTTATTTTACTTACCATAATGCTTTAAAGTCCATATATGTTGTAGCAAATGGCAATGTTTCCTTCTGTTTTATGGCCGAAAATGATTCCTCTGTGTGTGTGTGTGTGTGTGTGTGTGTGTGTGTGTGTGTGTACATACACCAGATTTTTTCTACCCATTAAGCTCTTGATGGACACAGGTTGTTTCCATATCTTGCCTGTTATTGCCACAATGACCAAGGGGGCATGTAGTTTGTTTGTTTTTTTAAGTTAGGATAAATATCAGAAATAGAATTTTGGATCATATGATAGTTTATTTTTAATTTTTTTGAGGAACCTCCATACTATCTTCCAAGGTGACTGTACCAATTTATACTCATACCAACAAGGCACAAGTGTTCTCTTTTCTCCATATCCTCTCCAACACTTGTTATTTCTTGTCTTTTTGATAATAGCCATTCTAAGTAGGTGTGAGGTGATAATCTCATTGGGTTTTGATGTGCATTTTCCTGGTGCTAACTGGAAACTTTGCATGCATCTCTTGGCTATCTCTGTCTTTTTAGAAAAATACCTATTCAGATCTTTTGTCTATTTTTTTTAAATGAATTATTGATTTTTTTGTTATGGACCTGTGTTCTTTATATATTTTGGATATTAACCCCTTATCAGACATATGATCTGTAAGTTTGTTTTTCTCATTTAGTAGTTTGCCTTTTCATTTTATTCATGGTTTCCTTTACTGTTCAGAAGCTTTCTAGTTTGATGTAGTCCTACTTGGTTCTTTGGGGGATATTTTTTGCCTTTAGTTTTGGTATCAAAATAAAAAAATTTTGCTACAACCGATGTCAAGGAGCTTACTGCCTATGTTTTCTTCTGGGAGTTTTGTGGTTTCAGAGCCTATATTCAAGTCTTAATCCATTTTGAGTTAATTGTTGTGTATGGTGTAAAATAGTGGTTGGGCTTCATGCTTCTGCATGTGGCTGTCTAGTTTTCCTAGCCCCATTTATCGAAGAGACTGTACTTTCCTCCATTGTATATTCTTGGCTCCTTTGTCATAAATTAACGTCATTAATCCACATGTACATGGATTTTTTCCCCTGGGCCCTCTCTTTGTTCCATTAACCTATGTGCCTGTTTTTATGATAATACCATACAATTTTGATTATTATACCTTTGTAATATACTTTGAATCAGGGAGTGGGAACTCTCCAACTTTGTTCTTTCTCAAGATTGCTTGGCTATTCATAACCTTTTGTGGTTCCATACCAATTATAGTATTTTTTGTTTTATTTTTGTAAAAAATGCCAGTTGAATTTTGATAGGGATTGCACTGAATCTGTCAATTGCTATAGGTAGTATGGACCTTTTCACAAATAATATTCTTCCCATCTGTGACCAATTAATATCTTTCTTTTCATCTGTGTCTTCAAATTTTACTTCTTTGGTTAAATTTATTCCTAGATATTTTATTATTCTTGATGCAGTTGTAAATGGGGTTGTTTTCTTAATTTTGCTTTCTGAAAGTTCACTATTAGTGTAAAGAAGTGCAAGGGATTGTTGTATATTGATTTTATTACCTGCACCTGTACAGAATTCACTAATTCCAACAGTTTTTTTGATGGAGTCTTAAGGGTTTTCTACATACAACATTATGCCATCTGCAAACAGTAGCAGTTGTACTTCTTTTCTGATTTAGATGTCTTTTATTTATTTTCTTAACTAATTGTTCTGAGTAGAACTTCCAATAGTGTGTTGAATAAAAGTGATCCAACAGTGTGTTGAATGAAAGCACTAAGAGCAGGCATTCTTTGCTTTGTTCCTGATTTTAGAGGAAAAGCTTGCAGCTTTTACCATTGAGTATAATGTTATTTGTGGTTTCATCACATGTGGCCTTTCTTATGTAGAGATATATTACCTATAAACTCAACTGAGAGTTTTTATCATAGATGGATATTGAATTTGTCAAATACTTTTTCTACATCCATTGAGATGACCATAGAATTTTTTAAAGCATATTTATGTTGACAGAAAGAGACAGAGAGTGAGAGGGAGAAAGGGAGTGGGACAGAAAGAGAGGGAGGGAGAGACAGAGAATTCCAAGTAGTCTCTGCATTGCCAGCCTGGGTCCCATGCAGGACTTGAACCCAGGAACCATGAGATCATGACCTGAGCCAAAAATCCAGAGTCAGATGCTCAACTGACTTAGTCAGCCAAGTGTCCCAATCATATAATTTTTATGCTTCATTTTGTTATTGTGGTATATCACACAGGTGGTATATCACAAAGCACAAACTCTTAGTTTCACTGAACTTTTCTGTTGTCTTTTTAGTTCCTAATTCATTGATTTCTGCTCTGACCTTGTTATTTCCTTCCTTCTACCTATCCTTTTGATGTATTCCATAATTTCAGTTTGTTGTGTTTCCATTTTTATTTATCTCAAGGTATTTTTAAATTTTTTTCTTCACATTTCCTCCTTGACTTGTTGGTTGTTCAGTAGTTCAGTAGCATGATGTTTAATCTCCAAATATTTGTTAATTTTTCAATTTTCTTCTTAGAATGACTTTAGCTTCATGTCATTACAGTCAAAAAGATGATTGATATGATTTCAATCTTCTAAAATTTATTACGACCTGTTTTGTGGCCTAACGTAAGATCTAACTGGAAAATGTTCCATGTATACTTGTTTTCTGTTGCTTCTGTATGGAATGTTCTGTATATATCTGTTAAGTCCTGGTCTAAATTTTTGTTTTCTTGTTGATTTTCTGTCTGGATGATCTATCCATTGATAAAAGTGGGGTACTATAGCTTCCTACTGTCATCATACTGCTGTTTATCTGTTTGTTTATATTTGCTTTATGTATTTATGTGCTTCTATGATGGGTACATAAATATTTACAGATGTTACATCCTCTTGTTGAATTGACCACTATATCATTGTGTAATGCTCTTGTCTCTTTTTGCAGTTTCTGTTTTCATTGTATGTATGTAAGTTTGTATGTATGTATGTATTAGAGGCAAGCATGTGTGTATGAGTTGGGGAGGGACAGAGGGAAAGCAATAATCTCAAACAGCGGAGCCATATGTGGGGTTCTGTCTCAGGACTGTGAGATCATGACCTGAGCTGAAATCAAGAGTCGGATGCTTAACTGACTGAGCCACCCAGGCACCCCTGCAATTTCTGCTTTAAAGTTTGTTCTGTCTGATATAAGTGCAGCAACCCCAGCTTTCATTTGGTTTATATTTACACAGACTATTTCTTTTCATCCCTTCACTTTGTGTGTTTTCTTAAATCTGAAGTAAATCTCTTATAAGCAGCATATAGTTCGATTTTGTTTTTTAAATCCATTCAGCCACTCTCTGTCTTTTGTTTGGAAATTTTAATTCTTTTACATTTAAAGTAATTATTGATAAGTGTGTGCTTATTGCCATTTTGTTAATTGTTTTATGGCTGTTTTGTTGTTTCTCTGTTCCTTTCATCTCCTGCCCCCTTCCTTGTGGTTTGATGGCTTTCTTTAGTTTTATACTTAGATTCTTTTCTCTTTATCTTTTGTGTCTCAACTATAGAATTTTGCTATATGATGACGAAGACTTTATATATAACAACTTGTATTTGTAACAGTCTATTCTAAGTTGATAACTACCTAAGTGCAAACATATTCTGAAGTTCTAAATTTTAGTCTTTCCCTCTAGGTTTTGTTTTTGATATCACATTTTACATATTTTTAATTTGTGTATTTTTAAATTGTTGTAATTATGGTGTGTTTTTTAAACTAATTTTCTCTTTTAACCTTCATGCTGGCTTTAAAAGTGATTAATCCACCACCTTTACTATATATTTACCTTTTCCAGTGAGATTTATACTTTAAATATTGTTACTAATTAGCATCCTTTACTTTAAGCTTAAAGAAGTCCCTTAAACATTTCTTGTAAGGCTAGTTTAGCAGTGATAAACTTTTTTTAGATCTTGCTTGTCTGGAAAATCTTTTTTTCTTCTTCAATTCTGAATGTCAACATTTCTGGGTAGATATTCTTGGCTGAAAGTTTTCTCCTTTTAGTACTTTGAATATATTGTGCCACTCCCTTCTGGCCTGCAAAATTTCTGCTGAAAAAATATGCTGATAATCTTATAAAGGTTCTCTTGTACATAATTTACTGTTTTTCTGTTGATGCTTTTAAGATTCTCTCCTTGTCTTTAACTTTTGACATTTTAATTATAGTGTGTTTTGGTGTAGATCTCTTGGGTTCATCTTATTTTAAATTTCTGGGCTTCCTGGGTCTGGATGTCTGTTTCCTTCCCCAGTTCATGGAAGTTTTCAGCTATTAATTCTTCAAACAAGTTTTCTGCCTTTCTTTTCTCTGTCTCCTCTTTCTGGAACCCCTGTAGTGCAAATGTCGGTCAGCTTGATGATGTATCATAGATCTCTTAAGCTATCTTCATTTGTTTCACCTTTTTCTTTTGTCTTCTCTAACTTAATGAGCTTCACTCTTTTATTTTTTAGTTTAATGTATCCTTTCTTCTGTTTCATCTAGGCTGCTACTGAACCCCTAGAGTGCAATCTGTTGTTCCATTACTCTGTTCTTCAGCTCTGTGACTTCTACTTGGTACTTGCTTGTATTTTCTGTCTCTTTGTTGAGTTTTTCATGTATTCATCTAGTTTCCCAAATTCATGAGCAGTCTTTGTGAACATTATTTTAAATTCTATTAGATAACACACTATCTCCACTTTATTTGGGGATTTTTTTTCTGAGGTTTTATCATGTTCTTTCTTTGGAACATATTTTGCTGTTTCTTTATTTTCTTTAACTTTGTGTGTTGGTTTCTATGCATTAGATAAAACAGCCATCTCTCTCGGTCTTCAAGGAGTGGCCACATGCAGGAGATCAACCTTATTGTTTGACTCTGCCTTAGTATTGGTTGTCTCTCAAACCCTTGTGATTGTCCAAGCGTCCGATTTTATTTTTAATAATTCCAGTATTTGAGAGTGTTCCAAGACCTATTGTGTCCCAAAGGGGAGGATCTCAGTCAGTACCTAGATGCAGGCTGATTGGAAGCTATACCCTTACATGGAAGCTTTTGAAGTATACAAATAGACACAATCCTGTGGGGCCACAGTGTAAGTCCCAGTGGCCACCAAAATTAGTATTCTAGAGATGTCTATTAGAAGCAGCTACAAAAACCAAGGACCCAGACAAGGGTATAAGCTCTTTTCTGGGGGATCCTGGTGAGCTGGAGTGGGCAGAGTGAGAGCATACAGTGTGTCTGCTGGTCTCCATTCCCAGAGAATATCTATGTAGGTCCCTAGATGTGTGTCAAAATAGACTGCCCTTCTGATTGAAGTTCCTGGACAATCATATAGACCTAATTCACTGAAAGACTGGTGTGTGTTTCAGTCTGCTGTGTGTGCAGTGCCCTGGTATTATTGCTTAATCAAGAACTGTCTCTCTGATTGTTACAGTCCCATGGGACCTAGAAACATAAGCCCAAGTGGACACCAGAGCAATGAGATCAAGGAACATCCTTAGGGTGGCACCCACATAATCTGGATCATCATATATAAAAACTGGACCATAAGATGTGTGTAAAAATTCACCTCTAGGAGATAAGTTCCCTCTGGAGCATGGCAGAGGGAGAGTACAAAGATGGCACCTGTCCTCCAGGGCCTTAGAAGCTTCCTCACAGGCTGCAGTAATGAAGATAAGCTAGAAGGTCTCTTTCACAGAAAGACAAGGCTCCTCAGACTGTTGCCTCTTGATGTGCCTTGAGGGTGGTAGTCATTTAAGAACTTCTCCATTCATTACAGCCCTGTGGTACCCTTGAGTGTAAGCTCCACTGGCCACCAGAGTTGGGAAATTTAGAGGTGTCTTGTGTATAGCACCCATAAATATTGGGGCACCAGAGGAGGGAACAAGCTTCTTTCTGGAGGTATCAGTGAATTGAGCAAGAAAAGTGTGAGTGTAAAGATAGCACCAGCAAGCCTCCATCCCCAGAGAATACCCCAGAAGCCCTTTACATGTGTGCTAAATTAGATGCCTGCCCTTCAAGCCAATGCTTTAAGATAAGCAAATAAGCCTTTTTCACATAAAGTCTGGGCACCTCTCCGTTGGCTGCTTTTATACTGGGTCCTGGTGTGTGAGCCTGAGATTACAAGTACTTAAAAAAATTTTTTTTACTGTCTATTTATTTTTGAGACAGAGAGAGAACAAACAGGGAGGGGCAGAGAGAGAGGGAGACACAGAATCCGAAACAGGCTCCAGGCTCTGGGCTGTCAGCACAGAGCCCGATGCAGGGCTCTAACTCACTAACCATGAGATCATGACAGCCGAAGTCAGATGCTTAACCAACTGAGCCATGCATGTGCCCCACAGGTTGCAAGTACTTTAAAAGCTGTTCCTCAGTTCACTATGGCCTTGTAGGTCTTGTGAATGTGAGCCCACTGCTTTTCAAAGCTTTATGTCTTGGGGGCTCATTTCTCAGGTGCAGGTCTTAAAAGTTAATATTTCAAACTCTTTACTCCTCAGAGAGGTATTTCAAGGTTTGAGTTATCTTCCGATTGTGGGTCTCTGCGCTAAGAGGGGAGTTCATGTGTCTGCCTCCTGTCTGTACCCACTTTGATGTGGGTTTTTTCCAAATTCGTCTGATGCATGGGAGTCACCCATCTAGGTTTTAGGGGGTTTTTTTGCAGAGAAAGTTGTTCCACATGCAGCTACAGTTCAGTGTGCCCATGGAAGGAGGTGAGTTTAGGATCTTCCTACACTGCCATCTTAAACCAGAACTCTATTAGTAAATATAATTTTTTAAAAGTTTCCAGAGTATTTTTAAAATATGTCTTTTACACACATTTTTCCTTCAAGACAGGAAACCAAGAAAAACTTTATTTTTTAAAAATCTAGTGATGAATTGAAATAGCTCCATCAAAGTCATTATAACCTCACAACTGAACTGTGAGGTCCCCTAAACACTAGGGTGGGTAGGTCTGTAGAGACATTGGTGTAGGAGGTTGGTGTCCCCTTATAAACAGTTCTCCATCACTGACTTTTGCACTCTTTATGATATATTGTCTTTAGTTGTCTGTCTCTGTTAAAAGCCTTGATACTCACTGGATGATATGTGTATTGACCTGTAGTGAATAACACTTTGTCCAACTGATTCTCACTCTTCTGTGAAAAACATGAACACATTTGGAAAACTGTCATATAGTTAGTCTAGGGATTCAAACAATGTCTGAGTATCCTAGAGTCTATCAATATTATATCTGAATAGAAATTTAATATAGTGTTTATCAATAGTCATTTTTGCTTTTTGGCATACTCAATATTAAAATCTGAAATTAGTCTCACAATGATTATGCATATGACCAATGAAGATTTTTCTCTTTCTCTCAGAATTATAACTAGAACGACCATACAGTTTTCCAGCCAAAACAAAATAATTTTTAGAGGAGGAGGGGAAACTATTTGTAATTATTTAGAGACAAAAATGTAAATGGAAGTGTCCCAGGCAAACAAGGACATATAGCCATCTGAGTTATAACAGTCGATACGAATATCCTTACAGAAACTTGTTAGCTTAGTTGTTTAAAAAGTTTTTGGTTGTGGTGGTGATTAATCTTCAATGAAAATGGAATTCTAAAGACGTATCATTTTCTAAGCATATTTCTTTATTTCCTTTTTAAAAATGTTTAAGGTTTATTTATTTTGAGAGAGGAGAGCATGAGCAGGGGAAGGGCAGAGAGAGAGAGAGAATCCCAAGCAGGCTCCGCGATATCAGTGCAAAGCCTGACGCAGGGCTCAAACTCACAAACCATGAAATCATGACCTGAGCTGAATCAAGAGTCAGCCACTTAACTGACCAAGCGACCCAGGTACCCCTCTAAGCATAATCCTTATTTAATTGCTTACTATTTATTGTTGTCATTAACATGATGATGATTCTATAGGATGCTCTGACAGTATGCCAAATTCTACTTGTAAGGTAATAAAATTGCTCATATTATGAGAAATCAAACTCACAGAATGAAGGAAAATAGTTTATCTGGTCTAACACTTTTATTTTTCAGCTAAACGACTAGAATATAGGAAGGCAAAGTAAATACAATAAATAAATTGCAGGGCCAGACATATCTCAGGTATTCCAATTGTCAATTAATACTTACCAGGTTTTTTAGCATATTACTTCAGTTACTTTACATCCATTTATTTTCACTCCTGAAGCTAATATTACACTGTATGTTAACTAACTAGAATTTAAATAAAAACCTAAAACACAAGTAAATATATACATATATATATATACATACATATATACATACATACATATACATGTATATACATACATATATATACATACATATACATGTATATACATACATATATATACATACATATATACACACATATATACATACATATATACATACATACATACATATATATGTATATATTAACTTGTGTTTTAGGTTTTTATTTAAATTCTAGTTAGTTAACATACAGTGTAATATTAGCTTCAGGAGCTAATATATATACATATATATATATATATACATATACACATATGTATATATATATGTATATATACATATACACATATGTATATATATATATGTATATATACATATACACATATGTATATATATATGTATATATACATATACACATATGTATATATACATATACACATATATATATGTATATATGTATACATATACACATATGTATATATGTGTATATGTATACATATATATACGTACGTATATATACGTACATATATACGTATATATGTGTATATATACACATATGTATATACACATATATATGTACACATGTGTATATATACACACATGTATATATGTATACATATATGTATATGTATATATGTATGTATACACATATATACGTATATATGTATGTATACACATATATACGTATATATGTATGTATATACGTATGTACATGTATGTATGTATGTACATATATACATATATATACATATATACATATATATATACATATATATACATACGTATATATGTACATATATACGTATATATATTTATTTATTTACAGGACAGTTATAGAGTAGAATAAAGTCACTTGAACCCAATCAACAATGTCATTAAAAACCACTGGAAAGGTCATACATACTATAAGAAAAAAAATCTGTTAAAGGCATAGAGAGCTACTGAAGCAACCAGAACAAGAAGGAAAAATGTTTGCAGAGAGGAAACCACATATGAGCTTACATTCTGTAGCCTTTTTTCCATGAAGGCATTTGTTGATTCTATGCACAGGATGAAAACTTGAGAATACAGATTCTTTGTGGCTAGAAGGCCATGGGTGGGTCACAGAGAAACAAGCAGTCTTATGAGATTAGATAAAATTGGAAGCTTGAGGGCTTAATATCACAGTGAGAAGACATAAAGAACTGGGCTTGATAAGCAGCTGGTTTCCCCCTCAAGGTATCAGCTGAGTTCTGAAGCTACAAGGGACAAGAGCACATGAAACTAAGCCTAACACCTATGAAAAATAGGGACTTTTTTTTTTTTGCAGTCTTGCCTTACTACAAAAAAAGATGTTGAATATGTAACAACCCTCCCCCACAACTCCTCCTTATGTACACATGCCACTGGCCAAAAACAGAGGGAAGGGCATTTCTGGTGAACATACCAGGTGCTACAATGAAAAGAGAACTACACCCTAAGAACAAGGATGGACTAGAGGTAATCTGAGCTTTACTAAACCTGCATTCTTGTCTCGGCTCAGCTCAATAATTGACAGGAGAGGCTTTATTCAATCTGCCTAATAGATTAAAGGATGACCCTCTCTAAAAAAACGTAATGTCTGTTGGAGTTCCTATGATTTTTGTTTTGTTTTTGTTTTTATGATTTTTAAAATATATATACAGCATCTACCATTCACCCAAAAGTAATAATACCTTGACTAAGGACCATTCAATACCCCCCTCCTCCACCCAAAGAAGTTTAAAAAAGAAAGGCAAGATAAGCAGGTGATCCAGATATTTGTTTTAGCATAGACTGAAATAACTTACTAATGATGTTTCTTTAAAAAAAAAAAAAGAGGAAAAGATAATACATGAGATGGAATGTGGATAATTTCACCAGAAAATTAGAACTATGAAATATAATCAAATGGAAAGTCTGGAATTGAAAAATACAACAAAAAGTACTCAATACAGGTTAAATATAGAAGTCAAGATTCGTGACTTGGTTCATGAATGAATAGAAAATATCCAAACTTGGGTCACCTGAGTGGCTCAGTTGGTTAAGTGTCCAACTTTGGCTCAGGTCATGATCTCGCAGTTGATGAGTTTGAGCCCTGTGTTGGCCTGTGCTAACAGCTCAGAGCCTGGAGTCTGCTTTGGATTCTGTGTCTCCCTCTCTCTGCCCTTCCCCTGCTTTCTCTCTCTCTGTCTCTCTCAAAAATAATTAAACATTTAAAATTTTTTTTAAAAAATCCAAAGTAAAGCACAAAGAGAAACACTAATAGAAAAAAACATAAGAGACACATAGGACACACTGGAAAATACATAACATGTTATAAATTGGAGCCCTAGTAGGATAAGAGAAAATGAATGAAATACAATACTTGAAGAAATAGTAGTTGAGACATTTTTAATTACTTTATTATCTCATTTCACTTCATTTTAATTATAGTTAATATACAGTTAATATATTAGTTTCAGGTTTATAGTGTTCATTGTTTTGTTGGTTAAATGCCACATAGGAGTGAAATCACATGGTATTTGTCTTTCTCTGAGTTATTTCACTGAGCATCATATTCTAGATCCATCCATGTTGCAAATGGCAATATTTCATTAGTTTTTTATGGCTTAGAAATATTTTATTATCTGTATATATATATATATATTTATGGATACAGATATATAGATAGATATAGATGCATAGATATAGATATATAGATACATAGATAGATATACCACCTCTCCTTTATCCATTCTTATATCAATGGATACTAGGGTTGTTTCCATAATTTGGTTATTGTAAATAATGCTGCAAGAAGGACAGGGGTGCATATATCTTCTGTAATTGGTGTTTTTGAATTCTTTGTATAAATGCCCAGTAGTGGAATATATGGCAGTTCTATTCTTTTTAATTTTTTGAAGAACCTCCATACGGTTTTTTACAGTGGCTGTACCAGTTTGCATTCCCACCAACAGTGTATGAAGGTTCCTTTTTGTCCACATCCACATCAACACTTGTTGTTTCTTGTGTTTTTGATTTTAGCCATTCTGATAGGTGTGAGGTGATATCTCATTGTGGTTTTGATTTTCATTTCCCTCTTGATTAGTAATGTTGAGTACCTTTTCATGTATCTATTACTATCTGATAGATCATATAGATACCATCATATAGATGTCTTATTTGAAGAAATGTCTGTTCACACCCTATGCCCATTTTTATTATTATTATTTTTTGGTGTTTAGTTGTAGGAGTTTTTAGATATTTTGGATACTAACCCTTTATCAGATATGCCATTTGTAAATATCTTCCTCATTCAGTAAATTGTCTTTTAGTTTTGTCAGTTGTTTGCTTTGCTGCACAGAAGCTTTTTATTTTAAATCCTAATAGCTTATTTTTGCTTTTGTTTCCTTTGCCTCAGGAAACATATCTAGAAAAAAGTTGTTATGGTTGATGTCAGAGAGGTTAATACCTGTGTTTTCTAATAGGATTTTGATGGTTTCAGGTCTCACATTTAGGTCTTAAATCCATTTTTGAGTTTATTTTTGTGTACAGGGCAAGAAAGTGGTCCAGTTACATTCTTTTGAATGTTGCCTTCCAGTTTTCCCAGCACCATTTGTTGAAAAGACTGTATTTTTCCTGTTGCATATTCTTACCTCCTTTGTCAAAGATTAATTGACCATATAATTGTGAGTTTGTTTCTGGGCTCTCTGTTCTGTTCCATTGATCTATGTATTTATTTTTGTGCCAGTACCATACTGTTTTGTAACTACAGCTTTGTAGCATATCTTGAAATCTGGGATTGTGATACATCCAGTTTTGTTCTTTTTCAAGATTGCTTTGGTTATTTGGGGCCTTCTGTGGTTCCATACACATTTTGGAATTATTTGTTCCAGTTCTGTGAAAAATGTTCTTGGTATTTTGGTAGGGATTGCATTAAATCTGTAGATTGTTCTGGGTAGTATGTGTTTTTTGTTTGTTTGTTTGTTTGTTTGTTTTTAAATATGAAATTTATTGTCAAATTGGTTTCCATACAACACCCAGTGCTCATCCCAAAAGGTGCCCTCCTCAACACCCATCACCCACCCTCCCCTCCCTCCCACCACCCATCAACACTCTGTTCTCAGTTTTTAAGAGTCTCTTATGCTTTAGCTCTCTCCCTCTCTAACCTCTTTTATTTTTCTTCCCCTCTCCCATGGGCTTCTGTTAAGTTTCTCAGGATCCACATAAGAGTGAAAACATATGGTATCTGTCTTTCTCTGTGTGACTTATTTCACTTAGCATCACACTCTCCAGTTTCATCCATGTTGCTACAAATGGCCAGATTTCATTCTTTCTCATTGCCACGTAGTATTCCATTGTGTCTATAAACCACAATTTCTTTATTCATTCATCAGTTGACGGACATTTAGGCTCTTTCCATAATTTGGCTATTGTTGAGAGTGCTGCTATAAACATTGGGGTACAAGTGCCCCTGTGCATCAGCACTCCTGTATCCCTTTGGGTAAATTCCTAGCAGTGCTATTGCTGGGTCATAGGGTACATCTATTTTTAATTTTTTGAGAAACCTCCACACTGTTTTCCAGAGCAGCTGCACCAGTTTGCATTCCCACCAACAGTGCAAGAGGGTTCCCATTTCTCCACATCCTCTCCAGCATCTATAGTCTCCTGATTTGTTCATGTTAGCCACTCTGACTGGCGTGAGGTAATATCTGAGTGTGGTTTTGATTTGTATTTCCCTGATAAGGAGTGACGTTGAGCATCTTTTCATGTGCCTGTTGGCCATCTGGATGTCTTCTTTAGAGAAGTGTCTATTCATGTTTTCTGCCCATTTCTTCACTGGATTATTTGTTTTTCAGGTGTGGAGTTTGGTGAGCTCTTTATAGGTTTTGGATACTAGCCCTTTGTCTGATATGTCATTTGCAAATATCTTTTCCCATTCCGTTGGTTGCCTTTTAGTTGTTTTGATTATTTCCTTTGCAGTGCAGAAGCTTTTATCTTGATGAGGTCCCAATAGTTCATTTTTGCTTTTAATTCCCTCCCTTTGGGGATGTGTTAAGTAAGAAATTGCTGCAGCTGCTTTCTCCTCTAGGGTTTTGATGGTTTCCTGTCTCACATTTAGGTCCTTTATCCATTTTGAGTTTGTTTTTGTGAATGGTGTAAGAAAGTGGTCTAGTTTCATCCTTCTGCATGTTGCTGTCCAGTTCTCCCACCACCATTTGTTAAAGAGACTGTCTTTTTTCCATTGGACATTCTCTCCTGCTTTGTCAAAGATTAGTTGGCCATACTTTTGTGGGTCAAGTTCTGAGGTTTCTATTCTATTCCATTGGTCTATGTGTCTGTTTTTGTGCCAATACCATGCTGTCTTGACGATTACAGCTTTGTGGTAGAGGCTAAAGTCTGGGATTTTGATGCCTCCTGTTTTGGTGATCTTCTTCAAAATTACTTTGGCTATTTGGGGTCTTTTGTGGTTCCATGTGATTTTTAGGATTTCTTGTTCTAGCTTTGAGAAGAATGCTGGTGCAATTTTGATTGGGATTGCATTGAATGTGTAGATAGCTTTGGGTAGTATTGACATTTTGACAGTATTTATTCTTCCAATCCATGAGCATGGAATGTTTTTCCATTTCTTTATATCTTCTTCAATTTCCTTCATAAGCTTTCTATAGTTTTCAGCATACAGCTCTTTTACATCTTTGGTTAGGTTTATTCCTAGGTATTTTATGATTCTTGGTGCAACTGTGAATGGCATCAGTTTCTTTATTTGTCTTTCTGTTGCTTCATTATTAGTGTATAAGAATGCAACTGATTTCTGCACATTGATTTTGTATCCTGTGAATTTGCTGAATTCATGTATCAGTTCTAGCAGACTTTTGGTGGAGTCTATTGGATTTTCCATGTATAATATCATGTCATCAGCAAAAAGTGAAAGCTTAACTTCATCTTTGCCAATTTTGATGCCTTTGATTTCCTTTTGTTGTCTGATTGCTGATGCTAGGACTTCCAATACTATGTTAAACAACAGTGGTGAGAGTGGACATCCCTGTCGTGTTCCTGATCTCAGGGAGAAGGCTCTCAGTTTTCCCCATTGAGGATGATATTAGCTGTGAGCCTTTCATAAATGGCTGTTAAGATGTTGAAGTATGTTCCTTCTATCCCGACTTTCTCGAGGATTTTTATTAAGAAAGGATGCTGAATTTTGTCAAATGCTTTTTCTGCATCAATTGACAGGATCATATGGTTCTTATCTTTTCTTTTATTAATGTGATGTATCACATTGATTGATTTGCAAATGTTGAACCAGCCCTGCAGCCCAGGAATGAATCCCACTTGATCATGGTGAATAATTCTTTTTATATGCCATTGAATTTGATTTGCTAGTATCTTATTGAGAATTTTTGCATCCATATTCATCAGGGATATTGGCCTGTAGTTCTCTTTTTTTACTGGGTCTCTGTCTGGTTTAGAAATCAAAGTAATGCTGGCTTCATAGAATGAGTCTGGAAGTTTTCCTTCCCTTTCTATTTTTTTGGAATAGCTTGAGAAGGTTAGGTATTATCTCTGCTTTAAATGTCTGGTAGAATTCCCCTGGGAAGCCATCTGGTCCTGGACTCTTATTTGTTGGGAGATTTTTGATAACTGATTCAATTTCTTCACTGGTTATGGGTCTGTTCAAGCTTTCTATTTCTTCCTGTTTGAGTTTTGGAAGTGTGTGGGTGTTTAGGAATTTGTCCATTTCTTCCAGGTTGTCCAGTTTGTTGGCATATAAGTTTTCATAGTACTCTCTGATAATTGCTTTATTTCTGAAGGATTGGTTATAATAATTCCATTTTCATTCATGATTTTATCTATTTGGATTATCTCCCTTTTCTTTTTGAGAAGCCTGGCTAGAGGTTTATCAATTTTGTTTATTTTTTCAAAAAACCAACTCTTGGTTTCATTGATCTGCTCTACAGTTTTTTTAGATTCTATATTGTTTATTTCTGCTCTGATCTTTATTATTTCTCTTCTTCTGCTGGGTTTGGGGTGTCTTTGCTGTTCTGCTTCTATTTCCTTTAGGTGTGCTGTTAGATTTTGTATTTGGGATTTTTCTTGTTTCTTGAGATAGGCCTGGGTTGCAATGCATTTTCCTCTCAGGACTGCCTTCGCTGCGTCCCAAAGCGTTTGGATTGTTGTATTTTCATTTTCATTTGTTTCTATATGTTTCTTAATTTCTTCTTGAATTGCCTGGTTGGCCCATTCATTCTTTAGTAGGGTGTTTTTTAACCTCCATGCTTTTGGAGGTTTTCCAGACTTTTTCCTGTGGTTGATTTCAAACTTCATAGCATTGTGGTCTGAAAGTATGCATGGTATGATCTCAATTCTTGGACACTTATGAAGGGCTGTTTTGTGACCCAGTAGGTGATCTATCTTGGAGAATGTTCCGTGTGCACTTGAGAAGAAAGTATATTCTGTTGCTTTGGGATGCAGAGTTCTAAATATGTCTGTCCAGTCCATCTGGTCCAATGTATCATTCAGGGCCCTTGTTTCTTTATTGATCCTGTGTCTAGATGATCTATCCATTATTGTAAGTGGAGTATTAAAGTCCCCTGCAATTACCACATTCTTATCAATAAGGTTGCTTATGTTTGTGATTGTTTTATATATTTGGGGGCTCCCATATCCGGTGCATAGACATTTATAATTGTTATCTCTTCCTGATGGATAGACCCTTTAATTATTATATAATGCCCTTCTTCATCTCTTGTTACAGCCTTTAGTTTAAAGTCTAGTTTGTCTGATGTAAGTATGGCTACTCTAGCTTTCTTTTGACTTCCAATAGCATGATAGATAGCTCTCCATCCCCTCACTTTCAATCTGAAGGTGTCCTCAGGTCTAAAATGAGTCTCTTGCAGACGACAAATAGATGGGTCTTGTTTTTTTTATCCATTCTGATACCCTATGTCTTTTTGTTGGAGCATTTAGTCCATTTACATTCAGTGTTATTATAGAAAGATAAGGGTTTAGGGTCATTGTGATGTCTGTAGGTTTCATGCTTGTAGCGATGTCTCTGGTACTCTGTCTCACAGGATCCCTCTTAGGATCTCTTGTAGGGCTGGTTTAGTGGTGATGAATTCCTTCAGATTTTGTTTGTTTGGGAAGACCTTTATCTCTCCTTCTATTCTAAATGACAGACTTGCTGGATAAAGGATTCTTGGCTGCATATTTTTTCTGTTCATCACATTGAAGACTTCCTGCCATTCTTTTCTGGCCTGCCAAGTTTCAGTAGATAGATCCATCACTAGTCTTATCAGTCTCCCTTTATATGTTAGAGCACGTTTATCCCTAGCTGCTTTCAGAATTTTCTCTTTATCCTTGTATTTTGCCAGTTTCACTATGATATGTCATGCAGAAGATCGATTCAAGTTACATCCGAAGGGAGTTCTCTATGCCTTTTGGATTTCAATGCCTTTTTCCTTGACCAGATCAGGGATGTTCTCAGCTATGATTTCTTCAAGTACACCTTCAGCACCTTTCTCTCTCTCTTCCTCCTCTGGAATCCCTATTATATGTATATTACTGCATTTCATTGCATCACTTAGTTCTCTAATTCTCCCCTCATACTCCTGGATTTTTTTATCTCTCTTTTTCTCAGCTTCCTCTTTTTCCATAATTTTATCTTCTAATTCACCTATTCTCTCCTCTGCCTCTTCAATACGAGCTGTGGTTGCCTCCATTTTATTTTGCAGCTCATTTATAGCATTTTTTAGCTCCTCCTGACTGTTTCTTAGTCCCTTGATCTCTGTAGCAATAGATTCTCTGCTGTTCTCTATACCTTTTTTAAGCCGAGCGATTAATTTTATGACTACTATTTTAAATTCATTTTCTGTTATATTGCTTAAATCGTTTTTGATCAGTTCATTAGCTGTCACTACTTCCTGGAGTCTCTTTTGAGGAGAATTCTTCCATTTCATCATTTTGGGTAGTCCCTGGGGTGGCTCTAAACTGCAGGGCACTTCCCCTGTCCTGTCTAGAGTAACTTGTGTTGGTGGGCAGAGCCGCATTCAGACCTGATGTCTGCCCCCAGCCCACCGCTGGGGCCACAGTCAGACTAGTGTGTATCTTATCTTCCCCTCTCCCAGGGGCAGGACTCACTGTGGAGTGGTGTGGCCCCTGTCTGGGCTACTCGCACACTGCCAGGCTTGTGGTGCTGCTTCAATGGGATCTGGCGTATTAGCCGGGGTGGATCCGCAAGGTACACAGGGGTGGGAGGGGCAGGCTCAGCTTGCTTTGCCTTTGGTGTTCCACTGTGGGAGGGGCCCTGTGGCACCAGGAGGGAGGCAGACCCGTCGAAAGGATGGATCTACAGAAGCACAGTGTTGGGTGTTTGTGCGGTGCAAGCAAGTTCCGTGATGGGAACTGGTTCCCTTTGGGATTTTGGCTGGAGGACGGGTGAGGGAGATGGCCCTGGCCAGTGCCTTTGTTCCCCGCCTAGCTGTGCTCTGTCCTCCAGGGCTCAACACCTCTCCCTCCCATTGTCCTCTAGCCCTCCCGCTCTCCGAGCAGAGTTGTTGACTTATAACATTCCAGATGTTAAGTCCCACTGGCTGTCAGAACTCACTCCATCCGGCCCCTCTGCTTTTGCAAGCCAGACTCGGGGGCTCTGCCTTGCCGGGCAGGCTGCCTCTCCACTGCCCCAGCCCCCTACCGCCAGTCCGTGTAGTGCGCACGGCCTCTCCACCCTTCGTACCCTCTTCTGTGGGCCTCTTGTCTACACTTGGCTCTGGAGGGTCCATTCTGCTAGTCTTCTGGCAGTTTTCTGGGTTATTTAGGCAGATGTGGGTGGAATCTAAGTGATCAGCAGGACACGGTGAGCCCAGCGTCCTCCCATGCCACCATCTTTCTCTAAGTATTGTTTTTGGTTTTTTATCAGTATTTTGTTTTTCCAATCCAAGAGCATGTAATATCTTCCCATTTGTATAATATTCAATTTCTTTCATCAATATTTTATAGTTTTCAGAGTACAGGTCTTTCACCTCCTTGGTTAAGTTTATTCATAGGTATTTTATTATTTTTGGTGCAATTGTAAATAGGATTTTCTTACTTTCTTTTTCTGCTACTTCATTAGTCTATAAAAGTGCAACAAATTTCTGTATGTTGGTTTAGTATCCTGTGACCTTACTGAAATAATTTATCAGTTCTAGTAGTTTTTTTATGGAGTCTTTGGGATTTTCTACGTATACTATCATGTCATCTACAAATAGTGAAAGTTCTACTTCTTCCTTATCAATTTGGATGCCTTTTCTTCATTTTTCTTACCTGACTGCTTTGGCAAGGACTTCCAGTCCTATGTTGAATGAAAGTGAGTTGACCTCCTTGTCTTATTCCTGATCTTAGAGAAGAAACACTTAGTTTGATGTTAGCTGTGAGTTTTTTATATATGAGGCCTTTATTATGTTGATGTATGTTCCTTATAAATCTACTTTGTGGGGGGTTTGTATCATGAATGGATATTGTCAAATATGGACTTTGTCAAATGCCTCTTCTGCATCTTTTGAAAGGTTTCTATCCTTTCTCTTGTTGATGTGATGTATCATGTTGATCAGTTTGTGAATATTGAACCATCTTTGCATCCCAAGAATCAATCTCACTTACCATGATGATTTTTTTATGTGTTACTGGATTTGGCTTGCTAATATTTTGTCAAGAATTTTTGTATCTATAGTCATCAGAGATATTGGCCTGCATTTCCCTCTTTTTGTAGTGCCTTTACCTGGTTTCGGTATCAGAGTAATGCTGGCCTTGAAGAGTGAATTTGGAAGCTTTCCTTACTCTTATATTTTTTGGGATTGAGAAGAATAGGTATTGACTCTTCTTTAAATGTTTAGTAGAATTCACCTGTGAAGCCATATAGTCCTGGATTTTTGTTTGGGAATTTTTTGATTGCTGAGTCAATTTCATTACTGGTAATCAGTCTGTTCAAATTTTCTATTTCTTTCTGCTCCAGTTTGGGGAGATTATATGTTTCTAGGATTTATCCATTTTTTTGTAGGGTTGTCCAATTTTTTGGCATATAATTTTTCATAATAGCATTTATAATCCTTTGTGTTTCTGTGATGTCAGTTGTTATTTCTTCCTTAATTTCTGAACTTGTTTGCATTTTATCTCTTTTTTATGAGTCTGGCTAAAGGTTTATCAATTTTGTTGATCATTTCCATGGACCAGCCACTGGTTTCATTGATCTGCTCCATTGCTTTTTCAGTTTCTATTTGGTTTATTTCTGCTCTCATCTTTATTATTCATTTCCTTCCAGTGTTTTTGGATTTTGTTTGCTTTTCTTTTTCTAGCTCCTTTACATGTAACGTTAGGTTGTTTGAGGTTTTTCTTGCTTCTTGAGATCGGTTCATATTGCTATAAACTTCCCTCTGAGCACAACATTTGCTGCATCCCAAAGATTTTGAACCATTGTTTATTTTCATTTCTCTCCATGTATTTTTTTTAAATTTCTTACTTGATTTCTTGGTTGACGCATTCATTGTTTAGTAAAATGTTGTTTAACCTCCATGTATTTGTGTTCATTCCAGATTTTGTCTTGTGGTTGATTTCTAGTTTCATAGCACTGTGGTTAGAAAAGATGCATGGTATGACTTCAGTCTTTTTTTAATTTGTTGAGATTTTTTTATTTCCTAATATATTATCTATTCTGGAGACTCTTCCATGTGCACTTGAATGTATATTCTACTGTTTTAGGATGGAATGTTCTGAATATATCTGTTAGATTGATCTGGTCTACTGCGTCATTTAAAGCCACTGTTTCCTTTTTCATTTTCTGTTTTGATGATGTGTCCATTGATGTAAGTGGGGTGTTAAAGTCCCCTGCTCTTATTGTATTACTGTTGATTACTTCCTTTATGTTTGTTATTAGCTGCTTTATGTATTTGGGTGCTTTTTCATGTTGGGTGCATACCTATTTGTAATAGTTATATGTTCTTGTTGGACTGTTCCCTTTATGATTATACAGTATCATTCTTTGTTTCTTGTTATAGTCTTTGTTTTAGTCTATTTTGTCTGATATAAGTATTCTACCTTGGCTTTATTTTCACATCCATTTGCATGATGGATGTTTTTCTATTATTTCCCTTTCAGTCTTCATGTTTCTTTAGCTCTGAAATGAGTCTTTTGTAGGCAGCATATAGATAAGTCTTGCTTTTTTATCCATTCAGTCATCATATGTATTTGATTGGAGCATTTGGTCCCTCTAGCTTTAAAATAATTTTTGATAGGTATGTACTTGTTGCCATTTTGCTTCTTGTTCTATGGTTGTTTTTGTAGTTCATTTCCATGTCTTTCTTCTCTTGCACTCTCCTCTCAAATCTTCCTGGCTTTATTTAGGTATATACTTGGATTCCTTGCTCTTTAGTTTTTGCATATCTATCACTGGTTTTTGATTGCTGGTTATCATTAGGTTTGTATATAACATCTTATGCACATAGCAGTCTATATTATGTTGATGGTCGCTTGATTTTGAACCCATTCTTTATTCCTCTCCCCTTTCCCCCATGTTTTAGGTATATGGTGCCATTCTTTACATACTTTTATTTTGTGAATTTCTTGACTTTTACGGATATACCTAATTTAACTGCTTTTGTGCTTCCTACTTTTTTAAACTCTTGCTTATGATCTTTCCTTTCCCTTCAAAAAGTCTCCATTAGCATCTATTAGGATCATTTTGTGGTCATGAATTTAACTTTTGTTTTTCTGGAATCTCTTTATCTCTCCTTCTATTCTGATTGATAAGTTTACTGGATAGAGGTTTTTGTTGTTGTTGTTGCTGTTTTTTCTTTTTCTTTCAGCACGTTGAATATATCTTGTCATTCCCTTCTGGCCTGCAAAGTTTCTGCTGAAAAATTAGCTGATAGCATTATGGGGTTTCCCTTCTAAGTAACTGTTTTGCTACTTTAAATGTTTTCTTTTTATAACTAGTTTTTGCCATCTTAATGACTGTGTGTCTTTTTTTTTTTTTTTTTTTAATTTTTTTTTCAACGTTTTTTATTTTTATTTTTGGGACAGAGAGAAACAGAGCATGAACGGGGGAGGGGCAGAGAGAGAGGGAGACACAGAATCGGAAACAGGCTCCAGGCTCCGAGCCATCAGCCCAGAGCCTGACGCGGGGCTCGAACTCACGGACCGCGAGATCGTGACCTGGCTGAAGTCGGACGCTCAACCGACCGCGCCACCCAGGCGCCCCATGACTGTGTGTCTTGATGTGGCCCCCCTAGGGTTGAATTTGTTAGGGGATCTCTGTGCCTCCTGGATCTGGATTTCTTTCATTCCCCAGAATAAGGAAGTTTTCTGCTATTATTTTTTGAAAGAAACTTTCTGCCCCCTTTTCTCTCTTTTCTCTTTCTGGGATCCCTATAATGCAAATGTTCTTATGCTTGATGGGGTCACTGAGTTCCCTAAGTCTATTTTCATTTTTTATTATTTTTTCTCTCTCCCTTTCAACTTGATTGCTTTCCATTACTGTGTCTTCCAGGTTGCTGATGTGTTTTTCTGCTCCTCTACTCAACTATTTATTCCATCTAGTATATTTTTAATTTAAGTTATTAAGGTCTTCATATCTGATTGGTTCCTCTTTACAGTTCTGTCTCTTTATTAAGGGTCTCACTGAGGTCCTCCACTCTTTTCTCACCTAATGAGTATCTTTATGATCATTACTTTAAATCTCTATTAGGCATATTATTTATCTCCATTTTGTTTAGCTCTCTTGCTGTGATTTTTGTCCTATACCTTCATTTGGGACATATTTCTCTGTCTCCCCATTTTGCCTAACTCCATGTTTCCATTTCTATGTGTTAAGAAAGTTAGCTACATCCCCCGCTTTTGAAACTAGTGGCCTTAATGAAGACGAGGTCTTATAGTGCCCTGCAGTGCATTGTCCCCTGTTTACCAGAACCTGGCACTTCAGGGGTATCTCCTATGTGTTTTGAGTGCTGTGGCTGAGCCACATTTACGTTCAGTACAGTTAATCTGCAGTGTCTCTTTGCCTGCTGTGGGTAGGGTTTGGTCCCTGTGTTGTTAGTGAGCCAGTCTGGATCTGCCTTGGGCTTGATTTGGGTCAGATCTGGCATTTGCCAAAACTGCTGTGGCACCAAACTCCAGGGTGCTCTTCCTGTGTTAACCCCTCAGAAGCTTTTGTTGGTGGGCAGGGTCTGCCATCAGACCAGATGTCTTCCTCTAGCCTACTGTTGGGGCTACAATCAAACGTGTGTGTAGTTATCTTTTCCTCTCTCTAGGGAAGGAGTCACTTTAGAGCAGTGCTTGGCCCCATACAGGCTGTTTGCACAATGCTAGTCTTGTGGCACCACTTTGGATGGACTCTTGCCAAAGGCTTCTTAGAGGTGGTGGGGCCATAGGAGAACACATGGTGCCAGCAAGGTCTGAATTGGTCTGCTGTGGGAAGGGACCTATAGTCACCTGGGAAAACTTGCCATGCCAGGGATGGAGGGTTGGTTTCACAAAACAGTGTGGAGTCAGGGTGCACTGTTGGCAAGCTAAGTGAAGAGTGTTCATGTTGCACTGCTTCCCACAGGTCCATATAACTAGGGTGGGGGACGGGGGAGGTAAGTGGTGCCCACCAAGTCTTTTGGTCTTGGAGAAGTCTCCCAAATATCTCCACCACTTCAGCACATGTTCTGACATTAGTAAAAATCTTCCTGTGTACGCCATGTGTTTTTCAAACTGCTGCTTCTATGTTGTATCTCTGCAGGGCTTTTTTATGCTGTATCTTTAAGGGTGGGAAATCAGCTTCCTATTGTCCTCTGGCTCTAACAAAGTCAAGCCCACTGATATTTAAAGTTTCTGGTTTTAAGTCCCACTGACTGTAAAACTAGCAAACATAGGTCTCTTTGGTTTTCAAAGCCAAATGTTATGGGGATCTGTCTTCCAGTGAAGGTCCTCTGTGCCTGGAGTGGAATCTGCTTCTTTCCCTTCTCTGTGCCTAAAATATCCCTCCCTCCCTTGGACCATCCCATGGGTCTGTTTTGCTTCCAACCACATTTCTGTTTTCCTGTCCTCTTCAGTGTGGCCTTTCCTCTACATTTAGCTGTGGAGAGTCTGTTCTGCTAGTCTTTGTGTTATTTTCTGGGTAATTTACACTGACATGGGTGTTATCTAGTGGTATGTAGGGATAAGGTTAGCTGAGGATCCTCCTGTATCATCCTCCTCTGAATTCTCCTCTGCACATTCGGTAAATTGCCTTTCTGCTTTGTTGGTTTCCTTTGTTCAAAAATTTTTATTTTGGTGTGGTTCCAATAACTTATATTTGCTTTTGTTTCCCTTGGGAGATCTAGCTAAAGAAATATTGCTAAGGCTGATGTCAAAAATATTACTACCTATGTTTTTCTTCAGATTTAGGTTTTTAATCAATTTTCAGCTTATTTTTATGTATGGGGTAGGAAAGTAGTCCAGTTTCATTCTTATGCTTATAGCTGTGCAGCGTTCCCAACATTATTTATTGAAGAAGTTGTCTTTTCTGTATTGTATATTCTTTACTTTGTTGTAGATTAATTGAGCATATATGCATGGGTTTATTTTTTGGGCTCTCTATTCTGTTCCAATGATCTATGTGTCTGTTTTTGTGCCAGTATCATACTGTTTTGATTACTATAGCTTTGTAGTATGTTTTGAAACCTAGGATTATGATGCCTCCAGCTTTGTTCTTTCTCAAGATTGCTTTGGCTTGGTGTGTGTGTGTGTGTTTGTGCTTCCATACACATTTTAGGATTATTTGCTCTAATCCTGTGAAAAATACTGCTAGTACTTTGACAAGGATTACATAGAATCTGTAGATTGCTTTGGGTGCTGTGGACATTTTAACAATATTTTCCAGCTCACGAGCATGGAATATCTTAACATTTGTGTCTTCTTTGATTTCTTTAATCAATATTTTATGGGTTTTAGAGTACAGGTCTTTTACTTCATTGGTTTATTCCTAGGTACTTAATTATCTTTGGTGCAATTATATATGAAATTGTTTTCTCAATTTCTCTTTCTGCTATTTTGTTACTGGTAATGCAACCAATTTCTGCAACTTTACTGAATTTATTTATTACTCCTAATAGTTTTTATTGGAATCTTTAGGGTTTTCTACGTATAGCATGTCATTGGCAAATAGCAACACTTTTACTTTCCTTGCCAATTCAGATATTTTTATTTCTTTTTCTTGTCTGATTGCTGTGGTTAGGACTTCCAGTACTATATTGAATAAAAATGGCAAGAATGGACATCCTTGTCTTGTTCCTGATCTTATAAGAAATGCTCTCAGTTTTTCACTTGGTTTTTAACTATGATGTTAGCTGTGGTTTTGTTATACATGGCCTTTATCATGCTGAGGTATGTTCCCTTTAAACCCACTTTGAGAGCTTTTTATCATGAACAGATGATGAATCTTGTTAAATGCTTTTTCCATATTTGAGATTATCATATGATTTTTATCCTTCATTTTGTTAATGTGGTTTATCATGTTGATTAATTTGTGAATATTAAACTGTCTTTGCATCCCTGGAATAAATCCCACTTGATTGTGGTGAATAATTCTTTTGAAGTATTGTTGAATGCAATTTGCTAATATTTTGTTGAGTTTTGTATCTATTTTCATCAGGGATATTGGCCTATGGGTTTCTCTTTCTGTACTGTCTGGTTTTGTTGTCAGGGTAATAGTCTTGCAGAATGTGTTTAGAAATTTTTCTTAAATTTTTTGGAATAGTTTTTTAAGAAAAGAAGTATTAACTCTTTAAATGTTTGGTAGAATACACCTGTGAATTAATCTGGCCCTGGACTTTTATTTGTTGGGAGTTTGATTACTGATTCAATTTTGTGATTAATTGGTTTGTTCAGATTTTGTATTTCTGATTCAGTTTTTAAAGATTATATGTTCATAGCAATTTATGCATTTCTTCTAAGTTTCCAAGCATATAATTTTTTCTGATAGTCTCTTATAATTCTTTGTATTTCTTTGTTGTCACTTGTTACTTTTTCTCTTATGTTTCTAATTTTATTTATTTGGATTTTCTCCTTTTCTGATGAGTCTGGTTAAAGTTGTATCAGTTCTGTTATCTTTTCAAAGAACCAGCTCTGGTTTCATTGATCTTTTCTGATTTTTTGTTTCTATCTTACTTATTTTTGTTCTGATCTTTATTATTTCCTTCCTTCTACTAACCTTGAGTTTTATTCTTTTATTTTCTAATTCCTTTGAATTATGTAGCATTTTAGTTAGATGAGAACAAGATGAAGTTATTGTGATAGTTATAGATAAGAGATTTTGAAACTGACCTTTTCTGACTTCCTACAACCAGACCCTGGAGTGACTTAAATACAATGTAGAAGGTAGGGTATTAGAAAGGAGCATCTTGATAAAGGTGTAGAAAAAATAGATTAATATGCTGATTTTTCTTCTACCTTCCACCCATTCACCAATCCATTCTGTATCCTCTGCCCTGCTCAGTGTCCCAGTTGGCTGATTTCTACAGACTGAATCAGCAACTGGGCTCCTTTGCTCTCTGGCTGGGTTCAGCCAGTAGGAAATACCAGGTGGAGGACAACATGTTTGGGGTATTTCTTCCCTGTCCTCTGCTTTGGCCTTACCCCTCTAGAAATAGCTGCCTTTATGACTCTAGCTCTCTCTGAGCTCCGGTAATAGTTTTCCCATTTGCTTCTTAAGCCTTAGAGGTATTAACACTATTTTCTGTTGCTGGTTTCTAGGTTCATCATCCTTTATTTGTTCCCTTTCCCTGGTAAGAACTCAGTAGTTGCATAAATTTCCCAAAGAGACCTATTTAGTTTGTTATATAACCTTGTCATGGCCTTCCTGTTCATGGCCACTAAAGGATTGGTGGCAATTTTTGGTCCCTGTGTTTATCTATATCTTATACCTTGTGACAACTTCCTGAACTTTGGAAACATCTTTAATAATAGTCAAACTATGTCAAAATAGTCAAACATAGTCAAACTATGACTAGCAAAGGCCCAGAGTCCCAGTTCAAGTCCAGCCACCAAAACAGGTCACTTTATTATTTTTTATTTATTTTGAGGGAGAGTGTGTGCATGAGCAGGGTACAGGGCAGAGAGGGAGAGAGAGAATCTCAAGCAGGCTCCACACTGTCAGTGAAGAGCCCAGCGTGGGGCTCGATCTCACAAACTGAGATCAGGACCTGAGCTGCAATCAAGACTTGGATGCATAACCAACTAAACCACCCAGGTGTCCCAAGAGAGAGAGGTCACTTTAAATTACAGACTATGTGGGATACTTAGAAACTCCTGGCAGAAACAGTGCAGACCCCCAAGAAACATTGGAATAAGACTACAGTATTTAGAATCTTCCAGGCTTGGAGTAAATTTCTGCTCAAGACCTCTCCAATACAAACTGGAAGCTCTGAGGGCATCTCATGCTCCCAGAAACGTCTGCAGCTGCCTCTGGACTCAAAATATATCTCTGGGAGCAAAAGTTGTCCTTAAGTAACTGAGTAAAAAGCACTCCTGGATCCTCCCGTATCATCTCTCTGCTTCAAACCACAAATGGACAGGCCGTCTTGCTTAAAACTCTAGTGGCTCTATGTGTGTATTTTTCCATGATAAGCACGGATTTGATCAAATCTGAAAACCCTACATAATGTATGCCAAGCACATTCGGATTCATTTGCATGTAAATCATCACAGATGATGCTTTATAAAGATTTCTAAGATGCCTCTTAATAAGCATTTTCAAGCCTCTTTTATTTTTCTGTAAACACTCTCTTTAATCTCAAGTTCTGGAAGGTTTGAATTTGGTTTGAAATGGCAAGCCCAGGAATTTTGAGCAGATCCTGACAGGCCCCAGTTCTCCCAGCCCTACTTTTCATCCGTCAGAGATTGACTCAGAATCCCTTGGCCAGACGGATGAAGAGTCCCAGCTGTCAACTCACGTCTCCCACTGGTACTTTATACTCATTGGCTTTAAAAACAAGAGTGTTTTCATGTTTTAAATGCTCATTTACAAACCGTTTCTCATCTCTTGAGTTTCTGCAATGTTCCCTCTGAAGCCTCTATGCTCCCAGGGGAATTTTCCCTGGTTTAGGAATAAATAGGAAGAAGGGGGGTGGGAAGAACAACCCTCTTCTGATAAGCTGTCCCAGCTGACAAGCCCTTCCCCTTGGACCCATCCACTTAGATCAGTGAACATTTCACAGGCTTAACCAGTTATCTTCACAAGAAGACAAGGCCATTACACAGTCACACATATAAAGAGGTACACAACATTAAAAATGCTTCCCACAGATTGCACATAGGAAAAAACAAAACTAAGTTTCCCATCTTATTCAACCTTACAGAAATATCCTTCTCCTCTCATTCAATTGCTCTTTAAACCATTCATTTTGTTATTGTTTCTTCACGATTTCTCAAAAAACCTTCCACTACCCCTCTCTTACTCAGTGTCATCATTTGTTCTGTATGTTTTTTTATAGGCACATTTTCTATAACATGTACACAGAGACTGACAAATGTGCGATTTGGAAATTTGCTTTTTTAGTGACATATCTCAGTGACTGGTATCAATATTTGTCTGAATTCAACATAGATAAAATGAGTCAGTTTTTGTAGGATCTGGATCTATAGCCTGTCAGCATCTTCTGAATGTGGTCCACAAATATATAAGAAATGAGTGAATTCAGGAATTAAAATGTACCATGGCTGATTATTAAAGTATATTTTATTCATATTTTATTGAAGTATAAGTGGCATACAATACCCTATTAGTTTTAGGTGTACATCATGGTGATATATTTTTGTACATTATGAAATTATCTGCACAATGAATTAGTTACCATTTGTCACCAAAGTTATTACAATATGCTGACTATATTCTTTATGCTGCACATTACATCCCCATGGCTTATTTAGTTTATAACTGGAATTTTGTATCTCTTAATCTTCCTCACTGATTTTGTGTGCTCCCCAACCATGTTTCCCTCTGGTAACGAAGTTTCTTTCCTATATTCATGAATCTGTTCCTGTGTTGTTTTATTTTGTTCATTTGTTTTAGTTTGTTAGATTTCATATGTAAGTGGAGTCATATGGTATTTGTCTCTTTCTGACTTACCTCACTTAGTATTATACCCTCTAGGTTCATTGATGTTGCAAATAAGATTTGATTTTTTATGGCTAAATAATATTCCATTAGTAATATGGCTAATGGAATATTATGTGTACATACATACATATTTTTTTTCAGATGAATACCTAGAAGGGGAATTGTTGGATTGTAGGATAGTTGTATTTTTAATTTTCAGAGGAAGTTCTGTACTGTTTCCCATAGTAGTTGGATTAATTTACATCCCTACCAACAGTGTATGAAGGTTCCCTTTTCTACATATCCATGCCAACACATATTAATTTTTTAATAGCCAATCTGATATGTGTAAGGTTCTCAGTGTGGTTTTGACATGCATTTTTCTGATGATTAGTGATATTGAGCATCTTTTCATGTGCCTGTTGGCTGGCTGTAGGTCTAATTTGGAAAAAGGTGTATTCAAATCCTCTGCCCATTTTTTAATGGAATTATGTGCTTTTTTGATATTTTTGTACATCCTTTATATATTTTGGATATTAAACCCTTTAGTAAATGTATGATTTGCAAATATCTTCTCACATTCAGTATGTTGCCTTTTAAAAAATGTTTTGAAAAAGTTTTAATTTTATTTAAGTCCAAATTAGTGTTGATGCTTTCCTTTGCTGTGCAAAAACTTTTTAGTTTGATGTAGTCCCATTTGTTTAACTTTTGTTGCCCTTGCCTGAAGAGACTGGTCCAAAAAAACATTGCATATAGTGTGAGATAATGGTCCAATTTTATTTTTTGCATGTAGCTGTCATTGAAGAGACTCTTCTCCCCATTGTTTTTTTCTTGCCTCCTTTGTCATAGATCAGTTGACTATATATGTGTGAGCTAAAGTATATTTTAATTTTTAAAAATGTTTAAGTTTTTTATTTATTTTGAGAGAAAGTGTGAGTCAGAGGGATAGAGGGAGATAGAGAATTCTAAGCAGGCTCAGCACTGCCAGCACAGAGCCTAATGTGGCCCAGAACCCATGAAACTGTGAGATCATGACCTGAGCCAAAACCAAGAGTCAGATGCTTAACTGACCTAGCTACCCAGCCACCCCAACTATATTTTAAATACTACCAGAAATAGGTTTTGTTTAGGTCCCTAAACTGGCTAAAACACAATAATGATTATATCAGTAAAATAGTAATAATTATTATATTATTATGTAACTAACGCTTTATGGTCCCCAATCTACTTTCACACATAACCTCATTTTTCATCTTGAAATACAGATTCAATTTATTTGGAAGCTGTGTCTTTCCCAATGTTAAAAGCATATAGTATCTTTTGCTATGATATCCATGATAGGACTGTGAAATTGTTTCCTCAAAATCCTGTGCCAAATATATAAGAAAGCTGCTTGAGCACAAATGCCCATGGACTGATGAATGGATAAAGACCCAGTGCTCATCACAAGTTCCCTCCTTAATACTCATCACCCATTTAGTCCTTCCTCCCCACTCCTCTGCAGCAACCCTTAGTTTGTTCTCTATACTTAAGACTCTCTCTTATGGTTTGCTACCCTTTTTTTTTCTTCCTCCTATGTCCATCTGTTTTGTTTCTTAAATTTCACATACAAGTGAGATTGTATGTGCCAAAATATATAAGAAAGCTGCTTGAGCATAAATGTCCATCGACTGATGAATGGATAAAGGTGTGGTATATACATATACAATGGGATATTACTCATCCAGCAAAAAGAATGAAATCTTGCCATTTGCAACAACATGGATGGAGCTAGAGTGTATTACGCTAAGCAAAATAAGTCCGAGAAAGGCAAATGCCATACAATCTCACTTGTATGTGAAATTTAAGAAACAAAACAGATGAACATAGAAGAAGAAAAAAAAAGGGTAGCAAACCATAAGAGAGACTCTTAAGTATAGAGAACAAACTAAGGGTTGCTGGAGAGGAGTGGGGAGGAAGGGCTAAATGGGTGATGAGTATTAAGGAGGGAACTTGTGATGAGCACTGGGTGTTAAGCTCAGAAAAGCATGCACTGGAATATTAGGTGGTCATAAAAAATATGAGATCTTGCCATTTGCAACAGCATGGATGGGCCTAAAGGACAATATGCTAAGTGAAATAAGACCGAGAAATATAAATACCTCATGATTTCACTTACATGTGGAATCTGAAACAAAACAAAGGTTGTATGTAAGTGATGAATCACTAAATTCTAATACTGAAATTAATATTACACTGTTTATTAACTAGAGTTTAGATACAAATTTGAAATGTTAAGAAAAAGAAAGATGATTGGATTCTTCAATACATTACACTTTCTGTGTATGATAAAATATATATCAGATGTCTCTTCTCCTCTCAACCCTACTGTAATGGTTTGAATACAGACCAATACTACATTGGTTTGAGTGAGACTGGGTGGCTCATTTGGTTAAGCATCTGACTCTTGATTTCAGCTCAGGTTATGATCTTGCAGTTTGTGAGACAGACCCCCACATCGGGCTCTTTGTTGACAGTGCGGAGCCTGCTTTAGATTCTCTGTCTCCCTCTCCCACCCCCCTCTCAAAATAATAATAATAAAAAAGAATACATATCAAAATGCTATAACACTCAATAATGGAATGGAACAAACAAATTAGAGGCCTGTTTCCCTGTCATAACAGTTCAGAGATTAGCAGTAAGGCTGGAGGCTTCACTTACTTTGTCCACAGGATCTTTAGTACGCAGGCTGCTAGATTCATTCTGGATATGTGGTTTCCATCTCTGGGCTCAAGGCACCTGCTCCAGCTGTTGGCATTTTCTAGCCCAGAGAAGAATACAGGAAGAGAGAAGGAAATTAACATATGTGCCATAGTCTTTAAGGTCAAACCTTAAGATGTTACTTTCTGTCAAGCCTGTTGAAAGAACCTAGTCACTGAATCACACCTTATCCTAAGGGAGGCTGGGAAATATGGTGCCTAGCTAACTTGCCACATGCCCTGCTGAGACCCAGAGGTGGATCAACAGTGGGGAGGTTCTATTGCTGAAATGAAGAAGAAGTAAACGGACGCTGGGAGAAAATTAGCAGCGTCTGCCACAGTTTGGTCAAACCGTATCTGTATACTTGTATGTTTCCTTGTCTGAAAGTTGGGACGAGGAGAGGATGGTTCTGAAAAATAATTGCAAGAGGAAACCAAGGGCAAAAATAGAATCCCACAGCATTTTTTCCATCGTTAAAGGAAAGGAGCATGCTGAAGATAACATGGAGTCAGCCACTGGCACATCTTTTCTATCTCAGACCCAAGTCACAGCTATCTGAATCTTCAGGAGAGAGAAAGCTAAAAATTATCAACAAGAAACATGTTTTAACCCAGAGTCTGTAAGACTTGATGATGAAAGCAGTACAGAGCTAGTTGAGTCCAGCCTTCCAAGTCTATAGACAAGGTAGGACTGGGAGGCAGGACTGGGAGGCAGTTCCAATGGTAGCACTCACCTGAGTGGTGCTGGGGCAGGTGTAGCTGGCATCAGGACCAGTGTTGTGGAATGAGGGGCCAGCATTAGCAGGCATGGACACACAGGTCCTACTTGCAGAGGACAGTAGCAGGAAATAACTCAATGGAAGTCACTATTGGTAGTGACAAGGCACCATAAGCTCAGTGCCAAGTCCCAGAACAGTCACACTGGAAGATGGTTGAGTGGAAGGAGTCCTCAAGAGAGAAAAGAGATAAGTTGAACTTCAATTCTCAGTTAGTTTGATGTCATTGGAAAAGCCTATATATATATATATATATATATATACACACACACATACATACATATATATTTATTATGTCTCATTTATTATATATTTATATAAATATATATTTATATGTAATATGTATATATTTATTATATCTCATATATTTATATAAATATATATTATATAATGTATAATTATATATAATTTTATGTTTATTATGCAAAATATTTATATTATATACAATATTTAGTATATTTATATATTTATTATATATTTTAAAAAAAAGCAGTAAAATACATTTTCCTCTATCTCCTTGCCCTCCAAAATGTTGACATTTGGTATAGCTTCTGCTTCTCTTACGTCTAGGTGCTAATTTTACAAATTCAAAAGTTACAATAATAGCATTTGCTCAAATTTTACTCACAAATTACTATTTTTATTATTTAATGGACAAAGTATAAAACAATCCAAAGGGCAAATCCTCAAATATATTCACCAGCAGTGTTTCTCTAAATTACTAATGTAGAACTCAGAACGGTCCCTCCAAAGATTTTATAAAAACCAAACAAAATGAAAGCCACTTCCCTTCTTTGTATAAAAGGTCCATCAATTTTTGTCTCAATACACAGTAACCCTATCTTCAAAGTGACAAAAGATGCATCTTTATGTAAATTCTTTGAACTGCATGTAGCACAGACTTCCACATAAGAGTCAAGTTAAAATTCATCCCACATGTTCTGAAAGTATAGTATTCTACCAGATGAGTTTGGGTGGATGCAGAAAGGCCCAGCACATTTGATTTTCCATTGACTTAATGTTTATATTGGGTGTTCAATTGTTTTAAAGCATGACTAAAGAGTGAAAAAAAAATGCTATAGGAATTCATGGGTCCAGAAGAAATCTCTGCCTGGCTGAATCCCCTGAGCTACATCTCTATGTATTTTCTAGACCTATTATTTTTTTTCCAAACCTTGTGAGTGTTTTGGGATTGTAGTGATTGAGGAAAGTGGCCATCATATGACAATTTTCTATTTAAAAACCTTTCAGCAAAGAAGCTTCTTTCTCTCCCATAGAGATGCAAGATTCCTCAAAAGTTCAAGAGCAAGAAGTTGATTGAGCAATGCGATGTCTCAGGATATATTAGTTGACTTTAATATTTTTATCTCTCTCCTTTAAAGATAAGGAGGACTTCTAAATCTTGACAGTACACAGATTGGGGCTGGGAAGTGGGGGGGGGGGGGGCTTGGCAAGGTTCTTGGAAGTAATTTGCTTTACTTACGACCTAACTCCGAGGGAAAATGCGGCAGGAGGCTCAAGTTTTACTGCCATTTTTTTATTATTTTTATTTAGTATTGACTTTACCCTTAAAATGTTTAGTTTCTTTCACTGGTCATGATCTTCCCCAGCAAGCAATTGATCACTCCTGATCATATGGTCAGCCTTGGAAAAGACTAAATATTAGCTTAGACTGTCAGTATTTGCTGCCCTCCACCTCCTCCAGAGACTATGAGGTTCTCACATTATAATTCCAAGATTTCTTCCCTTTTCCTTTTTTTATGCTGGCAAAACCTGCTTTTCACTTGTATTAAAACTGTCAAAACTGCCCAAAGGGGAAAAGTATATGTTTTCCCCTTGGTACTGAGAAGAGTGAAGAAGCATATTTTGGCAGTTTCATTGTAGGTGTGAAATTTTTCACACAGCTCTACTAGGGAGGTACACAAGTCTGGCCCTGTTGGAGCATCTGATATTTCATGGATAGCAATTTCTTTAAAAGGTATGGCCTAGGGCTAAATTAAAAGATGGGGATTTAGAATAGAAATGATAGCATTCCGTTGAAACAATTGTCAGTTATGTGAAAGATGCTGTTGCATATTTAGAAAACAAATGATGCCCCTTCAAATTTTCCCCATGGCAAGTTTTTTTTTGTAAATTAACGATTTGAAGTAATACATCAAAAAATGTATTTTAGCTTATAGAACCCATACCATAACAATGTAAAAAATACTAGATTGAGTTTACATGAAAGCACATCAGTTAGTAAAATGCACACACCAATAAAGCATCACCGTGGCTAGGTAGGAGACCTCGAGACACAATTTATTTTTACATTCAAGCCAATTGTTGGCTTTGCTGCATTAAAAAAGGTATGGCATATATTCATAGAAGGTTTTTTAAAAATTGAATCAAGTAAATTACATTGATGTCACATCCCATATTAGACAATAGTCTTACATTAGACTTGACACATTTTGATCACTACTATAAAAGTACCAAAGCTGGGCTCAATACCCTGCATGTTTCTACTTACTTGTGTTCCTATCAGAAGGTATCCAAGAAATGCTGTGAATTCAGTCTTTTTTCAGTTCTTTGCATGATGTCAAATCATCTTCTCAGACTTATTTTAATTGTAAAATCAATTTTTAAGACATGGGGAACTTTTTCTAACGGAGGAATCCCCCTTAATAAATCACGCAGTCTTTGCTTGATATTGTTTTGTTCCCCGAGAGGAGACAATTATATTTTGGAACCGCTTGAATTTTAGAATTGGATTCTTAGGGTAGAATGAACTCCTTTCCCCATGATTTTCACTTAAACTAATTCTGACTCTGGAGCCATTGAGAATACTTTGATTCCTTATGATTATAATTCAGATATTTATGGATGTACACCATACTTGCCCTTGGCCTTGATCAGGGTGTTTCTTATCTCTTACCTGTGACATTCATCAACTCCTTCCGCACGATTTTGAGTTTCATCTCCATCTTCTTGTTTCCACCTTAATAATTTCTCTCCCTTAGGAACATTTCTGTTGTGAGATGCTGTTTTCATAAGGATTTTAAGACATTTACTCTGATCGAGAAAACAGATAAAATTATTGTACAGAATTTTGACATTTGCATGCATCACAGTTTGGGTTCCCAGAACACCAAGCTTCCACAATACTGTAGCCTCTTGTCATTGTGCATCTCAGAATTCACCCCATGCAACCATCAAACCAACAGCCTAAGAACCAGGCAGGGAATTTCTCAAATGCTCCAAATAGCTGCACATCACTACAGATTATGACTGCTTGGATTTAGGGAACATTTTTTTGGCTGGGGAAACATTCCAATGGGATAGATTAATCTATGTAAACCACATAGCTCAGCTGAAACTGCTGTTCGGCATTCTAAATTGCCAGCTCCGTCTCCTTTCTGCACAAAAATGCACATTTCTTCCTATAATAAAGATATTTTATAATAGCAATAAGGCAACTCCAGGGTGTGTGGTTATCACGAGATAATCATACCCTAGAGGGATTACAGACACTTGGCTGTGCCTCATAACACCCCATGTGTGTGTTTATCTCATGATAACCACACTCGCTTTTGTATCTTATTGCCTAATTATCCTCTTCTAATGCAAAATACTAATTTTTTGTCTGAAACAATATGTGCAAGGATGCATTGCTAACAATCACAGGAGGACATTGACAAACAATGCTGCTGTTACTCTATACTCACTTCCCATAAGAAAATTGATACCCAGGAAGAAAGTTCTCAGAGTGACAGGTGAACATTATAGTCCATTTTTGAATGAACTGCTTCTTAAGAGGACTCTATAGGCACTAGGTAATGGGTTTTACCCATTAATGCTATAAGATAAATTCCCACTTTTTTCTCTTTTATATATATATGATTTCTCAATAGTAAGTGAAAACTAGAGATTGAGCAGGAATTTCATACCTGAAAAAAAATAAGACACTAACTTCATTTATTTCCAGAAAGTTAATGGCAGAGATTGATTTTGATTTATTGAGGTATCTAATTTAATAAGAATATCTGTATGCTACTTATTCATTTCTCCACATATATTTTAGCTGTCAACCTTTCAAGTTGAAAAATATATATTAAATTTTATACCTTACAGTAGTGCAATTCATACAAGTCCACTAATCTTGAATCATTTAACTTTTATGAAGTTAAATTATTGCCTATATAATTATCCCAATTATATATAGTAATAATTATTATCTTTATATTACATTATATAACAAAGCCAATAGTGGTTACATGTACAGATTTCCTATGAATCTGATCTCAGAAATAACATTTTCAAGTTCTATTTTCTAAAATCTTGTTTGTATGCGTTTGAATATATTTAAGACCCTGCAAAGGCCATTAAGGACTCACGTATTTCATTACTTCAGTTAAAGTCATTCTGACCAAAAAGAAAATAATTTTTCAGGACTTTTACAAAAAGGTAATGTCATATTCTTAAATTTGTTTCTACATGTGTATGTGTGACTATCCATGTGAGTTGATGTTTGTGCAAGTGTTTGTGTATATAGCCACCTGCATTTTTTAAAAGTACTCCTTCAATACTTGCTTCCAAAGACCATGACCATTATTCTCAAGCCCACTCCGTGTATTTTCTTAACCTTACAAACTCAGTTTCCTCTTCCTGGTTTCTGACTTCATAAATATCACTGGGTCAAATTTGCTTCAATTCAATAAACCTGTTCTTTCTGAACTGTCAGGTTATGGGCTGCAAGACAAGTTGTTTGCTCTGTCCCTGGAGTCCTGTTCCAAGGGTACATTCTTGAACTTTGATTTTAGGGATGGATTACTCCCCTGCATTTAGTAACAAAGACTGCATTAAATCTCAATCCATAAATGACAGGTAAATACAGCAACAATTATTAGTGACTTGAGGGCATTAGACTATTGTAAGGAATAAAGGATGAGAAAAGATACTTCAGAAGTAGCTACTCCATTAACAGAGGAAAAATGCAATGTTTTCTTAACATTCAATTATTCACTGGCAGGTAACTAGTGGGAAATACTATTATATTGTTTTTAGGCACAGGCATATTTTCGTAGAGCTGAAAGACATCTTAGAGCTCATCTATTCCAATCACCTCTTCAGATAGCCAGGAAAATTTGACAACCCTATCTATTATATTTACTTGTCTTTTACTAAGAGCTAGAAAAGAAGATCTTTTCAATCAATACACATAATTACCTATACCAGAGACGGTGTGAGCCTGAAATTAAGCAAGCTTAGCCAAAGCAAATCTTTTTAGACCAGTGCTGGGCATCATTATGTGTAGCCTTACCATGCAGATGGAGAACAGAGAGAGGCGAATAGTGTGAATAGGTAAAAATACTGGACAGCATTTCAAACTTTTGAATGCCCTATATTTTCATTGGAATTTGTGAATAGAAATTTGCAAGACGTAGTTGAAAATTCTTGGAGTTTACTAGATGTTATAGAAGGCCTTACTGCGAGAACCAACTAGCTCCTGGATACATTCGCACAATTATGCTTTAATGCATGGGTGAGAGCATAAGACAGGAAGCAAAACTTTCTTAGAACGATTAAATACAAAGGAATAGGGAGCCGAAAGTAGAGTAAGTGCAAGATACCAGCAACGAGGAAAGCAAATGCTCTCCTGGGGTAAATGCTAACACCAGTTCTGGGATAAGGACACGTTAGGCCCATGGTTTTTTTTGACAATCCAATTTTGTAAAATATAACAAAAGATACAGTTTAAAAACTAAAAAAAAAAAAAAAAATACTTCAGAATAACTATGGTTTAAGAAGAACAGAATTTGGAGACAAAAACTTAAAACTAAATGTAATTAAAATACTCAGCAAAATTTATTAAATGCAACAAAAATTATAATCTGAAGCATAGTTACAATCCTCAACTATTATATTAAAAAGAATTTCTGATGAGTAAAAACCTAAGCTTCTAATGTAAGGAATCAAGAAAAGAAAAATAAAAAGTTATAAATTAATTAACAAGAAAACAAAAATGCAAAAAAAGAATATCTACAAAGAAGCTGTTCTTCGAAGGGAACCCCAGGTAACATTGATTGTAAAAATGGAGATTATACAAAAACAATATTAAAAAGAAAACAGGAAATATTTGCATAGAGGCTAGATTTAAATGCAACTAAGAATTATGAATCTGTTAATATAAATTTGAAAATTAGAAAAATGAAAAGACTGAAAAACTGTGTATTCTGTATTAAAGTATTTGAAAACAAGGACCAGATGTTTTCATCAGAAAATTCTACTAACCATTCAGGAAACACACCTTTTCAATCTTACATAAACTCTTCCTACAGAACACATAAAGATAGGGGCCCAACAGATTATAATACAAGACTGGTATAACTATGAAATCAAAATAAGAAAGGGAGTATACAAGGTAGGGAAATCACAACCCGTTCCATTCATGAATTTATATGAAAAAAACCCTCAAAAACATAACAATACAAGAAGAAAAGGAAATACAATAATAGAAATTCAAGGGTGATTTAATGCTAATAAATATAACTGTAATTTACTATGTAGGTAGGTTAAAGGAGATTTTTTTTAAATGGATAAAGAAAACGCATTTAATAAAATTAAATATCAATTTATAGAATAAAATATTTTAGCAAGCTAGGCATACAACATACTTAATTGTGAAATATTAGAATCATAACTGCTAACACCATGGCCACTATCATTGTGGCCACTATATCACTGTGATCATTGTGATCACAATATCACTAACATTGTCCTTGACTTTTCAGCCCCCAAAATAAGAGGGAAAAAAATTACAAGGTTTGGAAAGGTAAAAATAAAACTGTTGACAAACAATTGATTAAGTTTCTCAATATAGACAACTGAAAAGAATACACAGAACAATTCCTGGAAGATTATATTATCAAGGTTGCTAAATAGAAGATCAGTATGTAAAACTCCACTGCATTTGTATGCAACAGCAAAAAAAAAAAAAAAGAAAAAAGAAAAAAAGTTATAATGTAAAACAAAAATTAGATGGTACCTAGAAATTAATAAAAATTTGTAAGACTTATATGAAAAATACATCCAGAAAGACAATAAAGAAAATCTCAATATCATATTCGTGGATTTAAAAAGTTTCAATGCAATTTGAATTAAAATACCAACAGGAATTTTTTAAAGGAAATTGACAAATTTATTATAAAATGTAGAGAAAAAAAAAAAAAACTAAGGCTAACAAAATTACTCTCCTGAAGAAGGCGGAAGCTTACTCTACCAGATATCAAAATTCATCATGAAAATGTGGTAATTAGAGCAGTATGGTACCAGTACAGACATAGACAAACAGATAAAACATAAAGGAACAACTACAAACAGATATATGCATCTATGGAAACTGGATATATGACAAAGGTAATATTACAGATCATGGGAAAATGAGGAATGCTATATTAAATGGTGCTGTGACAAAGGGGAGTCCCTATAGAAGTATCAGTGTAGAGCCTTGCACCATGAAGTACAAGAAAATTTCCAAATAGATTAGAATTAAATGTCACAGTCAAAACTTTAAACTTTTAGACTACCTTTTCAGAAACTATCTTAAAAACTCAAGAGTTGGAAAGGTTTTCTTGAGCAACACACACACACACTCACGTGCACATATAAATGCTAACTAAAACTGGAAGACTATGTAATCAACAAGAATTTGGGGTACCTGGTGACTCAATCAGTTAAGTGTCCAACATCGGCTCAGGGCATGATCTCACAGTTCATGGGTTCGAGTTCTGCCTCAGACTCTGTGCTGACAGCTCAGAGCCGGAAGCCTGTTTCAGATCTGTCTCTCCCTCTCTCTCTGCCCCTCCCTTGCTCGTGCTCTGTCTCTCAAAAATAAATAACGTTAAAAAAAAATGAAAATAACACAAATGAATACCAGAATATCAAAACAACCACTACAAATACAGTCACCTAATAGAGAAAAATGGCAAAATTCACCACAACGAAGCTCAAGAGGAGGTTAGTTTTAAGAGGGAAATGAAGTTTTGGGGTCTGTTGAGTTTTAAAATGATGGTAGAAGTTGTGAATCAATCTAACCCATAGCCCAGGTTTGCAAATTGGTATAGGGATAAAAAAGATACGGGAAGGAACATTTGCTTAGCCTGGTGATTGGGGCAGGTAGAATGGAGTGTTAAGGAGCTCAACACGTGTTCAACTAGTCTACTTACTTTAGTCTCATCCTGTATCCTGGCTCCAAGCCTGCTGTTGCCCCTGCCAACCCCTTTCTGCAACATGAATTGACTTGCTTCTTATTGGCTTTCCCTTCCTTCATCTTCTGTGGACCATAAGAGTTCCACTTTTTCCTTTTCCTTTATTATCTAAAGGCATCTTTATCTCCTCCATTATTTATGTCCCTGTGAGCTTGCAAATTTTTTTTTTTTTTTTTATCTTCTGCCCTTGATTTGGTGAAGGGGTAAAGATAAATGGATATGCCCAATAGGCCATGATTTACATGAAAGCCTCAACTTGAATATTATTGCTAAGTTATCACTCTTCACAGTCAGCTGAGGTCTGTAGATTGTAATAAAATACAATTGAGGCCCAGACAGACAACTATATTCTTTGGGTATGAATTTGGCTCCAGCACGTACCAGCTATGTTGGGCAGGATAAGCTATTTATTGTGCACAGCACAAAATATTTTAAGATGAAATAATGTAAGCAAAATTCTAGGGTTATGTGGCACATGTGTGTCATTTTGGCCCATTCCACCCGGTAGAAGAGTTGTAACACCCACAGTATGGATCCTTGACTATGACCTAGATGTAAGGTGGGGTTTTTTTTTTCCCCTGACTTTCCTGGGCTGCTTTCAACTAGAGGATGAATGTCTTTCCCTAAGGGATAGTATAGAGGATTTCCGTTTTGGTTGGGACATTGGGCTGAATGATCGTTGATATTTTCCTCTTGAGTTTCTAATTCCACTTTTCTCGTTTGGTTTTTCCGTTATTTTGAGGGGCAGCAGCAGCAGCATTCAGCCTGAGAAAAACTGAAATCAAATTAAACTGATCATTGGTCTATTCTTTATGGACCCCTCTTGGGGACGGCCATAGAATATCCTGCTGAATTTGGCATTGTGGCCTGGATGCCCAACAGTTTGGGGATCTGATCTCAGTCTTGTCTTTAACATGCTAAATGTTATAGTCTTAATCCCAGCTCACTGCTTTAGTTTCTCTATAGAGAAAAAGAAGGGGAGAGCATAGCCAAGAAGGTTTGGTCCAGCCACGAATGAATATGAAATCTTAGAGAGAAGCCTGGGCTCATAGTGAGAAAATAATGCTGGCATTAATCCACTTAGAATTGCACAGTGCTCCCACCCACCCCCCACCTACAATGTGGATTGGTTTAACACCCTTTGTTGGTGTTATTTGGCCATTCCCTTCAAATGCTAATGACCAGCTAGTTTAACACCCTTTATTGGTGTTATGCGGACAGTCCCTTCAAATGGGAATGAATAGCTTGCTTTGTTTCCATAGACAGGGGAGCCAAATAACTACAGGGCCTAGAAGCAAATTATTTCTCTGGTATAGACCCACCCTGAATGATGAATTGGGCTCTATGGTGGCTGTTTCACCGAAGACTGATATTTCCCTACCCATCGCAAACCAAGCCAAAAAAGGAGCTAAACCATTTTCTCCTCATTATCACCTCATTAAGCTCCCCAGGCCAGTGCAGGGCTGGGTTAGAGGCCTGCTACAGGTAGCTTAATGAGTTTCTTATTTATAGGCCCCTGTGCTGTTATGCAAAAGCTTGTTATCCCCAGGCTTGGAGTATGGCATTTTCTAAAGGGAGTTAAGAAATGTAATTATCAAGCATCTTAGTATGGGCATCACAACACTTCTTGGCCACTTGATCAACAATAAATAAATACATTGGCTAGATTTGTAGAATTCCATAGTGTGCTGTGATATTTGTACCAATTTTCTCATTTGCTTCTTCTAAAAACAGAACAGATGCTGCCCCAGATGTGGAAAAGGCAGATGTTTGCCAGCTTCAGGGTAACTCCAAATTCCTAACCGTACAGTCTACAGAGCCCTCGGTTTGAGGGGGGGAAAAAAACCTCCCCTCCCCCCAAAAGTGTTGTTTAAATATTTTTTGTTTTATATGTGACTCAGAGATCACATTTAAGACAGGAAAAGCAGTTCCAATTTTAGTTCTCACATGAAGATATTAAAAATTGCTGTAATTCATAGGTAAATATACAAGACCATAATCAGTGTACCATATATTGAGTTTAAAAAAATACTACAATTTCAGGCCATGAACATCTATTAAGCACTGATTATATGTTTCTGGCATCGAGGAAGGTACTGACAAGACACAAAATGTTAAATATATAAGTCATTGTCAGGGATGTAAAAAAGTTTATCATCTGAAGAAGTCCTAGCAGTCATAACTTAGGTGTGTATATACATATGTTTATTCAAGTGTGTGCGTATACATACATATGTATGTACATATATTTCTTCTCCACAAAGATGGTTTATATTTAAGGAAGTAGAGAATAATTTTAAAGTGAAATAAAAGTTGGTTAGTAAAGACCAGGCCAAATAATAGATGCCACCTCTGTTGTCACAAAAATATAAAGAGTGACTTAGGATGTCAGAGCAAAATCCACATAAAATGGAGCCCAGTTAAAAGGTAGATGAGAATCTGGCTGTATTTAAACAGTTAGTTTAGCAGACACAAACAGTTCGAATATTTGAATGCCTGTGCTGGGTGATATGGAGTATAAATGAATATGATAAACCCTCTCTTCATCTTATATATGAATAAGTGGGGTATGGTGGGTACATAAACCCTATAATACCACACATAAACTTGCTCATTAGGAAAAGAAAAAGCTAAAAAGTATCAAGAGGAATTCTCCCAACTTAAAAAATAAAAGAAAATGGAATGGGTGAGTTAGAATTTGAGCTCAGACCTGATAGGATGGGAAGGTTTCAAGAGTGGTTGCTTCCATATTTTCAGGTGGAACAGACATAGGAGCAATATGTGGTTATCAGGACCTTCAAAGGTAGACCCCTTGTCTTCAAGTTATATATTCAGTACCTGCCTCCTGTTTTCACTCGAGTTTTATATATTAGAGATGGCTGACATAGACAAAGAAATGGCTAAATCTCACCCTACTCTGTGCTATTTCTGCACAAACAGCTCACAAAGGTGTAAGGTAGGGGATGACAGGTTACATTCAGAATACATGGATTAATTTACCCTAATAAGAACTTGAAGTATATGCGTAAGAATAGAAGAAACAGATTAGAGATTAGAGAAAAAAGTATAGGTGAGAATAAGAGAAAAGGTGGGTCAATAAAGTCAAATTAGGATTTTTGAGCTTTGTTCTAGAGGCAATAAAGAGCATTTATTTTCCTCCTAATTTTTTTCCCCAAGCAATAGGAAGGAATGATCAGATGGTTTGGATAGACTGGCAAAGGGAAAAACTAGAGTTTGAGTTAGGCCCCATTTAGGGGCCTAATCAACAGTGCAAGGTGAAAAAAAATGAATTTTCTGAGAAAATAGAAGAAAATGAAATCAAGATGAATTCATGATAGTTAAGAGTTGGAACACTAGTTAGAACACAATTCATAGTGAAAGGTTTGTATAATTGAAGGATAAGTGAAATTTCAAGCTTGGATAACTAGGGGAATTACATTATTGACAATATGTGAAAATCTATAGAAGCTTTTGCTTCAGAATTTGGTAGGGTGATGGATGATAAGAACTTATTTTTAGAATGTTAAGTTGGAAGTTCAGACATCTTTTGCAATAGAATGTCCACTAGGCAATGGCAAATTTGAAACTGTAGTTTGAAAGAATATTCTCATTTATCCTACAGGAGCAATTATAAGACAGTGTAGAAATAAAATAGAAAAGGGCAAGATCTATTATGTACATTGTATATGGGGAAAGAAGACAAATCTGAGGAAAAAATAGGTTAGTTCAGTTTCATATGTAAGAGGAATATTCAAGATGAAATAGATGGTGAACAGTGTCAAATGTTCTAAAAATTTAATAATTGAGAAAAGGTCATTATATTTGCTGGCCAGATGGTAAGAAATGAACAGTTGAATATTCATCTATAAGTTTTTGGCTTAATAGGTACATGCAGAACATTTCATCCAAAAGCAATGGAATACATATTCTTCTTAAGTGCACATGAAGTATTCTCCAGGGTAAATGATATGTTGGGCCACAAAACAACTCTAAGATGATTGAAATCCTATCAGGCATCTATTCAATCACAGTGGTATGAAACTAGAAATAATTTACAAAAAGAAAACTAGAAAATTCACAAATATGTAGAAATTAAACAGTATGCTACTGAATAACCATTGAATGGGTCAAAGAAAAAATTAAGACAAAAAATACTTTGAGACAAATAAAAATGGAAATACAGCATACCAACACTTGTATAAGATGCAGCAAAAGCAGTTCCAAGAGGAAAGTTCATAGTGATAAATGCCTATATCAAGAAATAAGAAATATCTCATCCCAACTTCATACCTCAAGTAACCAAAAAAGAAAAAATCCCAAAACTAATAGAAGGAAGGAAATAATAAGGACTAAAAAGATAAAAGATCAATGACACTAAGAGTTGGTTCTTTGAAAAGATAAAGTTGACAAGCCATTAGTTAGACTCATGAAGATAAAAAGACAAAAATTGGAAATGAAATAAGGGGTATTACACTTGCTACTACAAAAAAATACAAAGAATTATAATAGGCTACTATAAACACTTACACATCAACAAAATGGACAACCTATAAATGGATAAATTCCTAGAGGCATACACAACCTACCAAGACTGAATCGTGAAGAAATATAAAATCTAAACATTGAACAGTAGGGAGAATGAATTGGTAACCAGAAACCTCCTAATATACAAAAGCCTAGGACCAGATGGCTTCACTGGTAAATTCTACCAAACATTTAAAGAATAATTAATACCAATTCTTCTCAAACTCTTCTAGAAAATAGAGGAGAAAGGAATACTTCCAAACTTATTTTTAGAGGCCAGCATTACACTGATACCAAAACCAGATAAAAACACCCCTTTCTGCCTAATCCCCCCCCCAAAAAAAAATAAAAGGAGAGGCCAATATTCCTGATGAACATAGATGCAAAAATCTTTAAAAAACATTAGCAAATAAAATTTAAAAAATTAGCAAATCATATACCACTATCAAGTGGATTTATTCCTGTGATGCAAGGATGGTTCAACATTCACAAATCAAGCAGTGTGATACACCACATTAACAAAATGAAGATAAAAATTATAATCAGGAGAGTCCAAGTTGACAATGTAGAAGACCCTGAACTCATCTTCTCCACAAATCAAATCTATATCTGTTTATGGAACAATTCTTGAAGGAGAACTGAGGACTGACTGAATAGCTCCTGTGTAACAAAAGACTAAGAGACCATATAGAGAATAAAAGAGATGGAGACATGATGACTAAGGGAACCCCCATCTCCCAAAGCTGCAAATTGCAGTGGAGAGGGACAATATGAAGATAGTGTGAGCAGATTCTTTTGCCTTGGGGCATAATAAAACACACTGTGGTTTAAAAGAGCAACTGAAGTATAAAGAAACCAGCCCTAGAACTCTGACAAGCATTTGGGGAGCTGCTGGAACTCTCTCTAGGTCAGAGGAGCAGGCAAATGCCATGGCTTACATTTTCCTTCTATCATGATAATCTAGATAGGAGCAGAGTCCAGAACTGCTCTGACTGACCCCCTGACTCAGTGACACCCAGACCCCTTGCCCACACCAGCCCCAGCAGACCTACCAAGGGAGCCCCAGAATAGTGAACACTTAAACACTTCTCACAGTACTCACACTATTAGCTCCACTGTCTCGCCAAAATGACACAGGTGAAAGTACCCTGAAATACTTCAGGCCTGCACCCCTTTGGCTCCAGATGACTTGTCATTGTATCCCTGGTGCAGAGCACTCAGGAACCACTCATGCTTACTTTTCTTTGGAGGACTTTGTAGGGAGCCCTCTGTGCAGAGAAGCCTGGGACTGCTCTGGCCCATGCTCACTTCGAGTTCAGCCATCCTGCCAAGGCAGCCCCAGCACAAAGCACCCAGCGACCCCATCCCATGCTAGCCAAAGGTACCAGACACACACAATCTACACAGGTAATGACCATACACAAGACCATTTCTTCAAGTTTAGAAGAAGAAGCTATTCCATGTAATTTACAGAAACACAGAAATCAAGCAAAATGAAGAGACAGAAATATGCTCCAAATGAAAGAATAAGACAAAACCTCAGAGAAAGAACTAAATGAAATGGACATAAGCAATCTACGTCATAAAGAGTTCAAAGTAATGGTCATAAAGATGTTCACTGGACTGGGGAAAAGAGTGGATAAACTCAGCAAGAACTTCAACAAAGAGAAAATATTTTAAAAAGCAGAGCTGAAAAATAACAAATGAAAAAATACACTAGATGGAATCAACAGTAAATTAGAAGATTCAGAAAAACAGATCAGTGATCTGGAAAGCACCCAAGCTGAATGCAAAAAGAAAAAAAAAAAAATTAAAAATGAGAACAGGTTAAGAGATCTTTTGGACAACATCAAGCAAACAAACATTCACATTACAGGGGTCCCAGAAGCAGAAGAGAGAGAGAGAAAGAGACAGAAAACTTGTGTGAAGAAACAATAGATGAAAACTTCCCTACCTGGGGAAGGAAACAGACATTCAGGTTCAAAAAGCACAGGGAGTTCCAACCAAGATGAACTCAAAGGTATCCATACCATGACACATAATAAAATATTGAAGATTCAAGATATATAGAGAATTTTTAAAAGCAACAAGAAAGAAGCAACTAGTTATGTGCAAGGAAAACCCCAAAGTTGATTTTTTAGTAGAAATTTTTTTAGGCCAGAAGGGAGTAGCATGATATATGCAAAGTGCTAAAGGGAAAAATAGACAAAAATCCTAAAACCAAGAATACCCAGTAATATTATCATTCAGAATTGAAGGAGAAATAAAAATCTTCTCAGACAAACAAAAGTTAAAGGAGTCCCTTACTACTAAAATGTCCTTACAAAAAAATGTTAAAGGGACTTCTTTAAGTGGAAAAGATAGGGCCGTAATTAGAAGAAAAATTATGGACAGAAAATATGTCGTGAATAAAAACAAACATACAGTGACAGTAGTAAAATGATCACTTATAAAGCTAATCTGGCAAAAATAATCATTTGAATTATATCAAAAAAGTAATTCAAGGAGACTCATAAAAGTTATATGACAACATATATATGAAACATGAAAGGGGGAGTAAAAATGAAGTATTTTAAGAATGTGTTTGAACTTAAGTGACTATCAACTTATGTGGACTCCTATATACTTAGGATGTTTTAGATTGAACCTCATGGTAACCAACAAATCAAAAACCTATAATACCAAAAAATAAAACTAAGAATAACATATAAAATGTCATCAGTGACAAGAGAAAAAGCAACAGAGAACTACAAAAACAACCTGAAAACAATTAACAAAATGGCAGAGTATATGCTTATCAATTATTTTAGATGTAAATCGTCTAAATGCTGCAATCAAAAGACATAGGGTGGGGCTCCTGGGTGATTCAGTCGGTTAAGCATCCAACTTCGGCTCAGGTCATGATCGTGCGGTCTGTGAGTTCAAGCCCCACGTTGGGCTCTGTGCTGACAGCTCAGAGCCTGGAGCCTGTTACAGATTCTGTCAATCTCTCTCTCTCTGCCTCAAAAATAAATAAACGTTAAAAATAAAAAGCGTTACAGAATTGATTAAAAAAAAAAAAAAAAAACCCATTTATATGCTGCCAACAAGAGACTCAGTTCAAAACTAAAGACTAAAGACACATACAGACTGAAAGTGAAGGGATGCAAATCGAAGAAGCAAAAAAAAAAAGAAATAAAAAGAAAAAAGCTGTGGTAGCAATTCTTATATCAAACAAAATAGACTTTAAAACAAAGAATGTAACAAGGCATTACATAGAGATAAAGGGATCAGTCCAAAAAGTGGATATAATAATTATAAATATCTGTATACCCAACATTGGAGTACCTAAATACATAAAGCAAAGATTAGCAGACATAAAGGGAGAAATTGACAGTAATTTAGTAATAGTAGGGGACTTTAACATGCTAAACACATCAATGGATAGATCATCCAAGCAGAAAATCAATAAGAAAAGAGTGTCTTTGAATGACACATTAGACCAGATGGATTTAATAGATACATGCAAGTCAGTCTATCCCAAAACATCAGAATACACATTCTTTTCAAGTACATATTGAACATTCTTGAAGATAGATCACCTGTTAGGGCACAAAACAAGTTTCAATAAATTTAAGAAGATTGAAATCCTATCAAGCATCTTTCCCAGCCAAAATGGTATGATACTAGAAATCAGTTACAAAAAAGAAATATAAAACTGGAAAATATACAAACACATGAAGGCTAAACATGCTACCAAATAACCAATGGGTCAACAAGGATGAAATTAAAAAAAAAAAAAAAAAAACCAACATGAAGGCAAATCTAAATGAAAATACAGTATTTCAAAAATCTTTAGGACACAGTGAAAGCAGTTCTGAGACAGAAATTTGTAGTGACACAGGACTACCTCAAGAAACAAAAATCTCAAAAAATGTAACCTCACACCTAAAGGAATTGGAAAAAGAATAACAAACAAAGCCCAAGTTATCAGAAGAAAGAAAATAATAAAGATCATAGTGGAAATAAATGAAATGGAGACTGAAGAGACAATAGAAAAAAATATCAATGAAACCCAGAGTTGGTTCTTTGAAAATATAAACAAAATTGGTAAACCTTTAGACAGACTCATCAAAATAAAAGAGAGAACCCAAATAAACAACATCCGAAATGAAAGGGAATAAGTAATAATCAACACCACAGAAATACAAAGGATTATAAAAGAATATTATGAAAAATTATATGCCAACAAATTGGACAAACTAAAAGAAATGGATAAATTCCTAAAAACATAGAATCTTCCAAAATTGAATCAGGAAAAAAACCAGAAAATGTGAACAGACCAATTATTAGTAATGACACAGAATCAGTAATTGACTTTCAACAAATAAAACTCTAAAATTAGATGGATTCACAGGTGTATTCTATCAAACATTTAAAGAAGAGTTAATACCTATTGTCAACTATTCCAAAAAAAATGGCAGAGAAAGGAAATCTTTCAAATATATTCTTTGAGGCCAGCATTATTTTGATACTAAGGCCAGAGAAAGACACCACAAAAAAAAACTATAGGCCAATATCCCTGATAAACATGGCTAAAAAAAATCCTAAAAGAAGTATTAGCAAACTGCAATGAATGATGCATTAAAAAGATTATTCACCTGGATCAAGTGGGATTTATTCCAGGGATGCAAGAATGGTTCAATATTTGCAAATCAATCAATGTGGTACACCACATTAACAAAATAAAAGATAAAAATCATACCTCAATTGATGCAGAAAGGGCATTTGACAAAATTCAATATGCAATCATGATAAAAACTATCAAGAGAATGCGTCTAGAGAGAACATACCTCAGCATAATAAAAGCCATATATGATAGAACAACAGCTAACATCATACTCAGTAGTGAAAAAGTTTTTTCACTAAGTTCAAGAACAAGAACAAGTTTCACTAAGTCCACTCTCACCATGTTTATTCAACATAGCACTGGGAGTCCTAGCCACAGGAATCAGACAAAAAATAAAAGGCATACACAACACTAAGTAAGAAATGAAACTGTCATTATTTGTAGATGACATACTATACACAGAAAACCCTACAGATTCTACCTAAATTTCATTAGAATGAATTCAGTAAATTTGAATAAAAGTTGATACACAAAATCTATTATACTTCTATATACTAATAACAAAGTAGCAGAAAAGAACGTTTCATTTCCAGTTAAGCCAAAAATAATAAAATACCAAGAATAAACGTAACCAAGAATATAAAAGACTTATACTCTGAAAACCATAAAATATAGATGAAAGAAATCAAAGAGGACGCAAATGGTAAGATAGTCCATGCTAATGGACTGGAGGAATATTGTTAAAATGTTCATTTATCCAAAGCAATCTAGAGATTCAATTCAATTTCTATGAAAATGCCAACAATATTTTTCACAGAATAGAAAAAATAATCCTAAAATGCGTATAGAACCACAGAAGGCCCTGAGTATCCAAAGCATTCTTGAGAAAGAAGACCTAAGGCTAGAGGTATCACCGTCTCAAATTTCAAGATATTCTACAAAGCTATTGTAATTAAAACAGTATGGTAATGGCAAAAAAATAGGCATATCAATGGAACAGAATAGAGAGTCCAGAAATAAACCCACGTTTATATGGTGAACTAAAGGATGTAAGAATATACAACGGGGAAAAGATGGTCTTTTTAATAAATGGTGCTGGGAAAAGTGGACCTCTATATGCAAACCAATGAAACTGGACCACTTTTTCACCTACGCAAAAATAAACTCAAAGTGGATTAAAGATCTAAATGTAATTGCACCAAAACCCATAAGATACCTAGGAATGAACCTAACCAAAGAGGTAAAAGATGTTTACTCTGAAATCTATAGAACACTTAGGATAGAAATGGAAGATGACACAAAGATGAAAAACATTCCGCGTTTATGGATTGGAAGAAAAAAATATTGTTAAAATGTCTGTACTACCCAAAGCAATCTTCACTTTTAAAGCAACATCTATCAAAATACCACCAGCATGTTTCACAGAGCTAGGACAAACAATCCTAAAACGTGTATGAGCCACAAAAGATCCCAATAGCTAAAGCAATCTTGAAAAAGAAAAGCAAAGCTGGAGGCATTCCAATTCTGGACTTCAAGCTATATTACAAAAGTGTTGTCAACAAGACAGCATGATACTGGCACAAAAAGAGATCAATGGAACAGAATAGAAAGCCCCAAAATGGACCCACACCTATATGATCAACTAATCCTCAATGAAGCAGGAAATAATATCCAATTGAAAAAAAAAACAACAACAAAAACAGTGTCTTCAACAAATGGTGTTGGGAACACTGGACAGCAATATGCAGAAGAATGAAACTGGACCACTTTCTTGCCCAAAATAAATTCAAAGTGGATGACAGACCTACATGTGAGACAAGAAACCATCAAAATGCTAGAGGAGAACACAGCCAGCAACCTCTTTGAACTTGGCTGTACAAATTTTTTAGTATGCACATCTCCAGAGGTAGGGGAAATAAAAGCAAAAGTTAATTACTGAGACAGCATCAAAAACAAAAACAAATAAACACAAAACTTCTGTACAGCAAAAGAAACAATCAGCAAACTAAAAGGCAACCAACAGAATGGGAGAAGATATTTGCCAATGACATATCTGATGAAGGGTTAGTATCCAAAATCTATAAAACACTTATCAAAACTCAACACCCAAAAAACAATCTAGTTAAGAAATAGACAGAAGACATGAATAGACATTCTTCCAAAGAAGACATTCAGATGGCTGACAGACACATGAAAAGATGCTCAGTATCACTCATCCTCAGGGAAGTATAAATAAAAACTACAATGAGATACCACCTCACACCTGTCAGAATGGCTAACATTAACAACACAGGAAACAACAGGTGTTGGAGAGGATGCAGAGAAAGGGGAACACTCTTACACTGTTGCTGGGAATGCAAACTGGTCTATCCACTCTGGAGAATAGTATGGAGTTTCCTCAAAAAGTTAAAAATAGAACTACCCGATGATCCAGCAATTGCACTAATAGGTATTTACTTAAATGATAAAAAAAAAAAAAAATACTTATTCAAAGGGGCACATGAACTCCAATGTTTACAGCAGAATTATCAACAAATTTTGGAAAGAGCCCAAATGTCCACTGACTGATGAATGGATAAATAAGATGTGGTATATATACATATGCAATGGGATATTACTCAGCCATCAATGAAATCTTGCCATTTGCAACAACGTAGATGGAGTTAGAGTGTATTATGCTAAGTGAAGTAAGTCAGTCAGAGAAAGACAAATACCATATAATCTCACTCATATGTGAAATTTAAGAAACAAAACAGATGAACATAGGAGAAAGAAAAAAAGAGAGGGAGACAAACCATAAGAGATACTCTTAATGATAGAGAGCAAACTAATGGTTGCTGGAGGGGAGGTGGGTGGGGAAATGGGCTAAATGGGTGATGGGTGTTAAGGAGGGAACTTGGGATGAGCATGGGTGTTAAACACACACACACACACAGAGGAATATTATGCAGCCATAAAAAATATGAGAGTTTTCCATTTGCAACAGAATGGATGGATGGGGAGGGCATTATGCTAAATGAAATAAGATACAGAAACACAGATATCTTATGATTTCACTTATATGTGGAATCTAAAACAAAGCAAAGCAAGTGAATAAATCAGAAACAGATCCATTAATACAGAGGACAACCTGGTGACTGCCAGAGGGGAAGGGGTTGTGGGAATGGGCAAAATGGGCAAAGGTAAGTGGAGATACATGCTTCCAGTTATGAAATGAATAAGTCACAAAGATGAAAGGTACAGCATAGGGACTATAGCCAATGGTATTTTAATAGTGTCATATGGTGACAGATGGTAGCTAGCTATAAGTGTGAACATAGCATCACACAGACTTGTCAAATAACTATACTGTACACCTGAACTAATGTAACATTGTGTGTCAACTATACTGGAAGAAAAGAAAAAAAATGCAAACAATTCCACTTTGCTTACTTTGGTTCCATCATGCCTTTAAAGAATTATAATTTTTCCTCTATTAGTACTTAAACTCTGTGCTAATACTAAATAAACTATACTAATTTATTCATTCAACAAACATGCAGTAATAAACCATATGATCATCCCAATAGATGTACAAAAAGCATTTGACAAATTCAATATCCATCTATGATAAAAACTCTCAACAGTGTGGGTATAGAAGAAGTGTACCTAACCATAATAAGGGCGATATATGATGAGGCCACAGTTGACATCTCTTAGCTGAAAACTTTTTCTCTAGGATCAGCATCAGGACAAGGATGCCCAGTCTGCCACTTTTATTCAACATAGTATTGGAAGTCATAGCCAAGCAATTAGGCAAGAAAAATAAATAAAGGGCATTCAAAGTAGAACAGAGGAACTGAAACTCTCACTATTAGCAGATGAAATGATATTATAATATATAGAAACTCCCAAAGACTCCACCAAAAAATAATCTGTTAGAACTAAACAAATTCAGTATAGTTGCAGGATACAAAATCAAAATACAAAATCTGTTCCATTTCTACACACAGATAAATTACCAGAAATTAAGAAAACAATTCCATTTACAACTGCATAAAAAAAAGAATAAAACATCTAGGATAATCTAACCAAGGAGGTGAAAGACCTGTACACTGAAAAGTAGAAGACACTGATGAAAAAAATTGAAGCAGACACAAATAAATGGAAAGATACTTTGTGTTCATGGATTGCAAGAATTAATATCGTTAAAATGTCCATACTACATGTACAAAACAACCTACAGATTCAGTGCAACTGCTATCAAAATTACAACGGCATATTGCACAGGTACAGAACAAACAATTCTGAAATTTGTATGGAATCACAAAAGATCCTGAATAGCCAAAGCAATCTTAAGAAAAAATAACAAAGTGGGAGGCATCAGGTTTCCTTTTTCAAACAATAATACAAAGGTATAGTAATCAAAACAGTATGGTATTTGCATATAAACAGATACATGTCAATGGGACAGAATACAGAATCGAGAAATAAACTCATGCATTTACGGTCAATTTTACGGTCAAAGGAGACAAAAATATACAATGTGGAAAAGATAGTCTCTTCAATAAATGGTGCTGGGAAACTGGCCAGCCACATGCAAAGGTATAAAACTGGATCAATACCTTACACCATACACAAAACTAACCCAAATGGATCAAAGATTTGAACATAATTGCTGAAGCCATAAAATTCCTAGAAAAATACTAGGTGATAAGCTCCATGACATCAGTCTTGGTGAGGAGTGTTTCAGTTTGACACCCAAAAGAGAGGCAGCAAAAACAAAGCTAAACACATGGGACGACACCAAGATACAAATCTTCGGCACAGCAAAGCAAAACCATCAACAAGACAAAAAGGCAACTCGCTGAATAGGAAAAAAATATTTGCAGATCATATGTCTGATAAGGGGTGAACATTCAAAATATATAAACTCATACAAATCCATAGCCAAAAAAACAACCTGATTAAAAAATGGGCAGAGGATCTCAATGGACGTTTTCAGAAGAAGACCTACAGATTGCCAATAGATGTATAAAAAGATGCTCAACATCAGTTATCAGGTAGATGCCACTTAAAACCACAATGAGATATCCCTTCACCTGTTAGAATGGCTACTATCAAAAAGACAAGAGATAACAAATGATGGCGAGGATGTGGAGAAAAGGGAATCCTTTTACACTGTTGATAGATTGGTGTGGCCACTACAGAAAACAGTATGGAGGTTCATAAAATATTAGAAATAAAATCACCAGATGATCTAGCAATTACACTTATGGGTATTTATCCAAAGAAAATGAAAAACACTAACTCAAAAAGATATATGCACCTCTATATTTATGGCAGCATTATTTACAATAGCCAAGATACAGAAACAACCTAAGTGTCCGTCAATGGATGAACAGATAAAGTAAACATGGTATTTACATACAATAGATTATTTAGCCATTAAAAAGAAGAAATCTTGTCATTTGCAACAACATATGTAGATCTTATGTTAAGATCACTTATGCTAAGTGAAATAAATGAGAAAAGACAAATCTCATACGATCTCACTTATAGTCCAATCTAACAAACAAAACAAATACCAAGCTCATAGATAATAGAAAACAGAAGCAGGGGGTGTGAGATGGGCAAAATGGGTGAAGGAAGTCAACAAATACAAATATGGTGAAAAACAATAAATTTGAAAACTTGGGTAAAATGAATATATGTGACAAAAAACATATTACCAAAATGGAAAAAGGAAGAAATGGGAAAACTGCATAGTTCTATATTTTTAAATAAATTGAATACTTAATTTAAAACCTTTCCACAAGAAAAACTTCTGGCCTAAATAACTTCATAGGTAAATTATTCCAAATATCAGAAGAAAACAAAAAAAGCATCAATCGTACACAAACGTGTCCAGTAGTAGAAGAATAGGAATAGTTTCCAATTAATTTTAGGAGACAAGCATAAATCATGCAACCAAAACTTAACAAGAACATATCTCCCTCCCAAAAAAAACCCAAAACAATATTATAGGCCAACCTCTTTTTTTGAATGTAGACAGAAATACCTAATTGGGGCGCCTGGGTGGCTCAGTCGGTTAAGTGTCCGACTTCAGCTCAGGTCACGATCTCGCGGTCCGCGAGTTCAAGCCCCGTGTCGGGCTCTGGGCTGATGGCTCAGAGCCTGGAGCCTGCTTCCGATTCTGTGTCTCCCTCTCTCTCTGCCCCTCCCCCATTCATGCTCTGTCTCTCTCTGTCCCAAAAATAAATAAACGTTAAAAAAAATTTTTTTTTAAATAAAATTATTACTAAATTCAATCCTCTTCCCTTCGTAAAGAAGGATAGCAAGAACATCTAGTTGGGTTCGTTCTAGGAATGCCAGGATGGATTAACTTACAAAAATAAATTGAATTTACCATGTTAATATAGGGGAAAAAAGCTTATGATTCCAATAGACCCAGAAAAGTATGTGATAAAATTTAATACCCTTTTATGACTTAAATACACACATGCATACACAAATTCCTTAAACTGAAGAATCGAGAAACTTTTTAATCATAAGGCATTTACAATTTTTTTTTTTAAAGTGCAAAACTAGAGCAATGTTTTGCTTCTATGAAGTATTGCATTAGAGGTCCTAGCTAATGCAATACAAAGAAATAGACATTACAGATAAATGGAGGGCACAAACTTCCAGTTATAAGTTCTGGGACATAATATAACAATACTGTACTATATAGGTGAATGTTGCTAAGAGAGTAGATCTAAATGTTCTTACCACAAAAAAGAAACAGTAATTCTGTGAAGTGATGGAGGTGTTAACCCTACTGTGGTAGTCATTTTGCAACATTTAAGGGTACCAAATTATGTTGTAAACCTTGAACTTACACAGTGTTCCATATCAATTGTATCTCAAAGCTGGAAAAAAAATAAAGGTATATGGAATGGAAAGGTAAAATAAAACTATTCACAGAACACTTGGGTTCCTAAAAACTCCAAAAGAACCTACAAAATCCAATAGAATTAATAAATGAATTTAACAAAATCCCTGGCTACAAGGCAAAATCAATAAGTATAAATGAATTGTGTTCTTATACACTTGCAATGGACATTTAGAAAATGAAAATTAATACCACTTACAAGAACATAAAATCTAATATGAAGAATAAATCTCATAAAAATATGTAAGTTTTCTGCACTGACAACTATAAAACATTACTGAGAGAAAATAAGGCTAAAATAAGTCAGATAGAGTGCATTTATAGATTGGCTGGCAGTTTTCTCCAAATATGTCAAATTCCTAGAAAATTTTATTTTGTGGATACTGACAAATAGATTCTAAAATTTTTATGGAAACAAGAGAGTGAGAACAACCAAAACAGCCTAAAATCACATATCTAAAGGATTTACACCAACAGATATAATAAGTCTTCTAAATCTATAGTAATTGGCAATGTATTATTGATACAAGGACAAATAGACCAATGGAGCAGAAGAGTCCAGAAATAGACCCACAAATATGAAACACTTCATTTATGATAAAATTACTGGTGGGGGAAAAAAAGTTTCTAAACCAATGTCAGCCAAGTTACTATTGTCTAAACTACTAATGTAGATAATCACTTTGAGAGATATTGTCACCATTTTACGACAAAAAGTACATATAATTTTTAACTCCTTTTAAGGTGAATCTTTTATTTTCCTAAATATTGAAAACATTTCACAATCCTCTCAGAACTAAAATCAACTTTGGCATGTTTTTCAATTTTCATTTAATAAATTGACACTTTATCACACAACTTAAATATATATTAAGTGAGCTTTATCAGAATATTAAAATAACTATAAGGAGATCATAGACATAACTAACATACTATCTATTTTTGTTTCCAGGACACTGCAAAATCTTATTCTATAAATGTCTACATTCACATTTGAACTTCAAAGTATTAAACTTATTTACCTCCAGGGAATGTGTAAGAGGTCAAATCTTCCTAAATATATGGTTTTCACACATAACACCATCTTGAAAACATCTGGACTTCACAGAAACCACAGGGTAAGGAATAATCCTTCAAGACCTAAAACAACCACATTCCTATCAGAGTAAAATGATTTTTGAAGAAAATGGCTTGATATAACTACTATAAATATATATATAGTCCTGTTCTTAATGTAGCTACTTTTGTATACTTTTGGGGGTGTTCAGGCACACATTCTCTCTGAAGATGCAAAAACCTGCTTTTACCCAGAGACAGAATCTCAGGGAGAAAATGATAGGCTGACCAAAGAGACAACCTTTTGGTAGCAGTTAGGAGTCACTGAATATCAATTGAAATTTAGCAAGTAAAACAAGATTCTTTCCAGGTGATATTTACAAATAGCATCCTTTTATATCTTCCTGGTGCTTCACTGTGAAACTAAGTCTGAATGTTCATCAACCAATAAAATACAGTATGCATTAATATAAGATGGGAATAAGGAAACAAAGCTTGTATAAAAGAAAAATCAATTACTAAAACATGAATAATATAATCATGATATTTAAAAACACGATCCTAACAAGTAAATCCCACAAGCCTGCAATCAGATCTTGTGGGGCAATTCTTCTATAAGCAGCCCCTGATTTCATGTTGCCTTGGCCTACACTGAAGTTACAAGCTCACATCGTTAAGGGAAACTTGTGTTACAACTGCAGGTTTGATACGAGCGTTAGTATTTCCCCACTGTGGCAGGTAATTTCTCTGCTTGCCAAGAAAGTCATGGGAGAGCAGTCGGGGCAAAAGACTGAGTCACAGATTTGTAGAAACCAAGGGCAGGATTTTCCATTCAAAGTGAATTGGAACTTGATGAAAAGAGGTTCACAAGGCAAATGTGTGAAGACTATTGAACTTGAAACTGACACTGGGCAATAGATGTCAAAGGGCACCTGTGCAGCCACCGGGGCTGCTGACCCATACCACACCTGCCAAATCAGTAGGATTCAGGCAGGAGTCTCGATTGAGCCCTTGCTGTACCACTTATTACAGGATCTTAGGTGAGCCACTAAACCTGTTTTCTTAAATCCAAAATCAAGATAAAACACCTGTTATAATTATCTTGTGGGATTTTTTCTGAAACAAAAAGATAAAGATACGGGAGCCCTCCATGGCCTCCGACTTCTTTGTAAATATGTGCTCTCTTTGTACACGGTTAGCAGTATCAGAGGGCCGTCAGAACAGGTTTTGGGTGGGGGAAAATGAGTCAAACAGCTGGGTTTAAGTCCTGATTCGATTACTAAATAATACTCTGGATCAGACTGCGTGATAAGTGCTTAGGACACAAAGATCAAAATAACCACTGGGGCTTCTTTAAGATTAAAAGTATGGACTAGAGAGTATCCAGAGACACTAGAGAATGTCCAGAATGTACAGAGTATTATACACTTCCAACCTGTTGAGCTGGGATGAGCTGCATGGTTTGCTCTAAACAATAAAATGTAGAGATAGTAGTTGTTCCTTCCGCTCGAAGATGTTGAGGTTCAGCATGTAAGTTGCTCAGCTCTCTTCTTCCATGCTGCTCACACCGTTCAAAGATGTATCAACCCTCAAAAAGCCCCAGGGTACAAGTGGGCGGAGCAAGGAATGCATTTTGTTGTTTACAGGCCCTGAGGTTTTAGGGTGTTTTTTTCCTTCAGAATAATCAAGCTTACCTTTCCTGATAAAACAATGAGTTGGTTGTTTTTTTTTTTTTTTCCGTAAAACTACACTTGTTCAGTTTAAAGAACTGGACTTCATTCCTACGTTTTTACGCTGTGATAAAACACCCTTTTATGAAATGATGACCATGGTGTTAGAGGTAGAATTCCAAAACACTGAAATTACACAAATACAGGAAGTTATACAAATACAATGAGAATGTACCACATGATTGCCATTTTGGGGAAAAATAATCCTAATAACCGCAAGAGAATGCCATCGAAAGATTTGCTTATGTCCTACCACCTCAGACTTCCTATGTGAGAATACAAATCAAGCTCTGGGTTTCACGTTAGGAAATAAATCATGATAACTTTGCATGACCTTTGAAACACGATGGCTGGTCTCTGCATGTCTCACTGACATAATCTCATACGGGCAGACGAAGTTCCTAAGTGAGGTGTGCTGAGTGGTTGCCTTTACCATTTTAAGGCGTTTCGAGGCCATACTACAATTTATTGTCTTCAGACATTGCCCAGGGATGTGAGGTGGTATGAAAACTAGTCTGTGACTCCTGTATAATTAAAAGGTTTGTGATCTGATACCAAACAGTTCAGACCTTGAGCCTGTTTTTAAAGAAGATTTAGCCTAGCAAACTCAGCTTTCAGAAAAATAAAGTAAAATTCAAGGACTGATATCAAAGACGGTCATGGAGTGAATAGTTTTATTTGATGAGCAGATTGGAATGGAGAGAGGGAGCAGGGGGAAGGTTGAAAATTGTCAAACTGCGCACAAGTTGGCATTTGCCAATGCAGAATTATGAAGGCCTCCCTGGAGCCCTGCTGGGCCTCTGCACTGCTAATTCCTTGTGTTTTATTTTTCTTTTAGATGCCTTTCCAGTGGAGCTAACAACCACAACAAAACACAAAGAAACAAAAAAGCAAAAACAAAACGCAAACACCGAAAACAAAAAACAAAACCAAACCAAAAAACCCAACAAAACAAAATACGACATTCTCCAACATACTAACAGCCGTCTCCAAGATCAGAAAGCATCAGAAAAGACCCTAAAGAGTTGTGTAATCCCAGAGGAAGTATCTTGCTTAGATGGAGAAACGCTCGCAGCAGAAACCCGGGAAATTTCAGGGAGTGGAATTTTATTGTCAGAACTTTCAATGCAAGTGCAGCCACAGATCCTGGGAGTGTTAAATAAAAATTACCAACAAGCTGTCTTACCTGCGTGCACTCCATTGAAAGGAAGGGCAAACGTGAGCTAGTTGCGCTTGTACATCAGTCAAAACTCTGACAGCTACCCTGTGAAGTTTGACGAGCTGCCATGTGCTCGACTACCTAAGATACTCTTAACTGAACCATAAAAAGACAAATAAATTAGTAATTGCATCCCTCCTGTCAATGTCCTTTTGCGTGAACTTCTCAAGCTGTTGGTTAACATTGTCTGGAATGATTTATCAATATATTCTTAGCTTTCTTAGAAGAGACAGATATCCTTGATTTTTTTTTTTCCAAAGTGTTTTCTGAATTGACTTAAGAAAATGATACAGATATTGCCAGTTTCTGGACCTCTGCTTTTATTCCCTGTTCTGCCTCCTCCCATTAGGAAATCAAACCAATAAGATTAACATAATCTTTCTTGGAATTGACTGTTCTTTTTAAATAGATCCCATGATAGACATGTGTAAAAATCAATAACAGGCTCCTCATTTGTCAAAGCTAATGACTAAACTCATTTTGAAGTTCAATAGTGGTTACTGAAGAGTGGCCACACATTATATATCTAATCCTGTAGGTCCCTTCACTTACTCTGCAGAAAAATAGAAAAAGGAGGGCTTTGTTGCTTGAGGCACAACATAAAAGCTTGGGTTTCCATTTTATTTGTTCGTATTAATTTTTCCTCCAAAGTATGACCATTTCTTGATTGTCCATGCTAATATGTTAAAGGAAATACAGTGAAGAATGAATCTTATAACAGTTTTTAGTACCTTTTCCTCCCCTACCTGTTTTAAAACCAATTGCATTGGAAGCTCCTTCAATTATAGCCTTAACTCCTTTAGGTTATGGGCCATGTCTTACATATTTTTAATATCCCTGGAGAGACTAACATAGCGATTGGGTCACAGGTTAGCACAAAATAAAGATTTTTGTTGAATTAAACAGAATTAAATTATCCAATATCTTGGTCCATGGCATAGCAATTATCTTAGACCAGACACTCATATCCAGTGGAAAGTACAAAAGATGTCGCTTTCCAGCAGACTCTTCTCTGATAGATGCCCTGCATCACAGGGCGTATTAAGCAATGTTTGCTTCTGAGTTGTCCCTACTATCTCCCACAAAACCTTTTCCTGGAACGCAAAAGGGTGAGAACAGACGGCTTTTAATAAGACATCCTCCTCCCTTTTAAATATCCTGTAATTATAGGTGTATGCCAGCAACAAAGCATTCTAAAATCCAGACTAGAGACGTGGACGAAACACACGCAAGACATATAGCCCCTGATTGAGATCATTCAATTATTAACAAAGGCAGTATCTTACATCTGCATAATGCTTTATGCCGCCCATAGCTTCTTCATGTACGCTGTCTCATTTTCCAACCCCAAATCAAAACAGTATTTCGTTTCCCTAGAAATTCCAAGTTGTGGTTCACTGTTGTGTATTCCTCTTTTCACCCGCAAGTTGCCGTTTTCTGGGCTTCAGGTTGTATATTGTATTGCATGCCCATTGGACACGGCCATCTCATGGAATCAATAGGTCAGACACAATTTGAAACTCCCTAGGTAATGGATTTTAAAAACTGCTTGAGGGTGGGGGAGAGAGACAGGAGGAGAAGGAATCCACAGAAACAATAACTGAAGTGGAGTGATGCATTCATGATGGGAGCTGGAGAACTCCTGTTCTTTATAATAGCTTCTCAGGGGAGAAGCCGCCCTTTTCCAGAAGGAGGTGTCCTGGGAATAGCAGAGCCACTGCCATTCCGTTCTTTTGATGAACAGAAACCTTATCAGCGCAATCCCCCTGGAGAGTTGGAGGGATAAGGAAGGAGTTTAAAGACTTTTGAAAAATTTGGGTTGCGAGGGGGAGGCAAGCCCAGCATTCAGCTCGTTCATTTGGAATATCTCCTGTGAAGGGGAGGGTATTCTGCCAAATTCAGGACCCTCTCAGAGCTCACAGATACTGACAGCTGATCTAAGCTCAGTGCATGAGTTTATTCTTGCCAGGGGAGAGAAGGAGCAATGAAGTGAGAAGGATGTTGAATGAATTAAATACAAAGTATAAAAACAAAAACGCTCGCCTCCAACTGTAAATATCACAATGTGATCATATTTTCAGTTGCAGCTGTGCAATGAGGATGTCAAAGCATCAGTCATTAAATAATAAGTAGCATAAATCATTTTGATTTAAGAATAAGACACAGACACCTTGAAGTTTTTAATTACTTTTAGAAGCTCAAAGTATTACACGGCTTTGTCTGTCTCATCCTTATTAAGACTGTGAGGTTGGAAAAATCAAGGAAGCAGGTGAAACTTACACTGTCTCACATCATGGCTTGGTGGCATATATTAGGCAAAATAAGCTTTATTTTTTCCTATCCATAGAATAAAAAGCCTTAATTATCCAGTGGCATAGGAGGAACAATCGAAGCCGTTCTAGGTCCTACAATAGGCTGTTTACGTGGTACAAAAAAGTTCAAGTTGGTAAGGAAAGGCACTGCTACATTATTAACTTCTCTCATTTGTGTCTGTGTGTCTGCGTGTACCGTGTACATGTTTTTAAAACATATTGATATTTTCCTTCAGTGGCTTTACCAAATAATGGTTTGTTATTGTTATTATCGTTAGGTTTGCCCTCTCTTCTGGAGGCTTGGTAAATATTTTTTGAAAGGTAGCAAAAGAAGTCTACATGTTACTAATTCAGAGTGCAGGCTGTGTGAGTCTTCATTTCAGTTACACCTAATCAAATAATTTAGGGTTAATTTATGGGGACCTGACCCTTCCCACAGAGCCCAGGGGTTTGGATACACAGCAGACAGCAGACTCTTGCACAACAGAGCTTTGAACTGCATGAGGCCACTTTATGCAGATATATATATATATATATATATATATATATATATATATATAATTAGAGCACATCACTCTAAACACATTTCCTCTCCCTATGATTTTCTTAATAACATTTTCTTTCTATAGTTTACTTCACTCTAAGAATATAGTATATATTGCATATAAAATTATATGTTAACCAACTGTTATTCTAAAGCTTCTAGTCAAGAGTAGGCTATTAGTAGTTACATTTTTGGGGAGTCAAAAGTTATATGCAGATTTAGTGACTGCACAGGAGTGGGGGTTGAAGTGTGAGATTAGCACCCCTAACCCTGTGGACATAACACAGAGTACATGAGAGGAAGGAAATGAGAAGATGTTGGGTACAGGTGTGGAAAGCCTTCTATAATGTGTTAATATATCTGGATGCTATCTTGTAAGCAGAATGCAGTCAATAAGCATTTTTAAGTGAAGAATCATGATTGAATCAAAGTTTTCCAACAATAACTCCGGTGAAAGTGAGGAGGATAAAATGAGGAGAAAATAGAATTATGGTTTATGGGCATACTTCAGAAAAGAGATAAAGGTTTAAATCAGAGCAGTGCCAGTGGACATGGGTAGAATAGGGGTTATTTGGGATCAAAGGCTTTTTGAAGGTAGAACCAAAGAGCCTGGTAACTGAATACGATGCAGGAGTGAAGAGGCAAAAATAATGCTGATGTTTCTAGCAGAGTCTACAGAGTGGATGGAAGTAATGATAGCCTGTGTGAAGAATCCAAGATGAGGGTGGGACTAGAAAAGAAGGTACCACTAAGGGGTCCTGTGTCATAAAATCTATGTGGCTACAACTGAGATTTTTGAATAATTTTTTTAAAGCTTATTTTGAGAGAGACAGAGAGAATGTGCACATGAGCAGAGGGAGGGGCCAAGAGAGAAGGAGAGAGAATCCCATGCAGGTTCTGTCTTTCTATAATGGTGCAAAGCCCAAAACAGGGTTCAAGCTCATGAACCATGAGATCACGACCTGACCAAAATCAAGATCCAGATCCTTAACTGACTTAGCCACCCAGGCACCCCATAACTGACACTTTTTTAGAGAATAATGGCATGATCTCTTCTTCTAGGTAATTTTCTCTCAGAGTAGCCAGCAATCATTATAATGGGTTTTAATATTATACGAGGTTTATATTAGTATATATGTAAAGTTTTTAAAAAGGTCTGGAAACGACAAGAGAACCAGGACGGTGGAATGGAAACACCATTAGGTTATACATCAGAAGTCATAGTCTCCCTTAGCCACCTGACTGACCTTACACAAACAACGTGATCTCTACAGGTGTTCATTTTATAACTTGTGAACTAAGAGTAAGGATGCTTTTTCTTCCTTCCTCTCACCATATGTACGGATCAAGTGAGAGGATTCATTTTTAGGCAGTTTTTGAGATTCATTTTAGTGCAGCCTAAGTGATGTGGATACAATTTTAACATGTTGTTAGTTGGATAATTAAAAATAAAAACTCTTGATTGAAAGTAATTTCTCAAAATATTTTCAGGGAAAGAGATTTAAATTCTATTAAAGGATTTAGTCACTGTTTTTTTCTCTTTCTCTCTTTTTTCAATTTCTGAACACAGCAAATCTTTCCTTTGTCCAAATATTAAATCTATGAGGCTACAAATACAACGTTGCACATGATATGCATTATAAAAACAAACCCTGAAACATTTATCTGGGGCAACATAAAAGAAACTGAAAAATTGAAGATGTCAAGCATTTTTAGTTAATGCAAGATATCCCCATTATTTCTTTTCCTTTTAATAAAGTTCACACTTTGTTGCTCTCTTGAAAACCAATTCCTCCTAAAGCTTCTCTCTTCATCTTTAATATGAGTCTTCTCGGAAGCTCTCATTTCTATCTGGGCAGTATTATTACCTATCTTACAAAGTCGAGCATTAGAGATTAATTACATGTGAAGTACATCTGATGGCCCTGGGGTTTCTCTGGGTAGCAGTGAAGGCTGCCCACTGGTGTCATAAAAGCTGTGTAAATTTAATTAAAATGTAGCTGTTTCATTGGGTCTACTATGCAAGTAGGGCCTCTGGTCTTGTGTAAAAAAAGAACGATCTTGTATAAAAACTCACAAAGTTAAAGTAAAAGGAACACAATACACCGTGGTGAGTGATAGCCTGCCAGAGCAGCCGGGCACAGGATGGAGAAAACTCACAGAAAGGGAGAAGGTCCCCTATGTAATAGCCACACCTTCCAACCTCACCCTCTCCAAGTGGTTCAAGTCAGAGAGAATCCCAAGTGCACTTTTTAGCTCTCTCTTGGCTGTTTATTCAGAAAGCCCCAGGGGGTTGTAAGCAGACACTAGTTTACTTCAGGGTATTTCATTGGCATTTCATTCGCCCAAATAGCTAATTGAGCCTTTCCACCCTTGCTCCTCCCTGGCACTTCCCCAATATTGAATAAACTTGTATTACTGACAGGGTCAAGTCTAACATCAAGTCTGACCAGGAGACCCACCTGCAGTTTATGAGCCTCCTGGTATACATCTGCAAGGAACGGGTCAGGAGTTTTGATTCTCTGGAAAGATAACGTTCTCTGAAGGCCCCAGAAAATTTGGTCATCTCTTTATTTTGTCAAAAAGTACTAAGTTGCCACAGTGCGATTTGAAAATGAAAGGCAGACATTCTATAAAATTACTTCTATAAAAGTAGCACAGGATCTGCGCTAAACCATTTGGAAGAAGTGTGAATAACAGTAATAATAATTGCTACCATTTATTTCATGATACCCATGTGCCAGATATCGTGTGTTATTTCCAGCTCTCACACCCATCCTGGCGTGAGAACATACCACCATACTGTAGCACAAAGAGCCTAAATTTTGAAGAGAGACAAAAATGGTTTGAATCCTGGATTAGCTATTCTCTGGCTCTCCGAGTCTCAGTTTCTTTATAAATTAATATTTGGTTGGCAGCTCTGGGTGATGCTTAAATGAGTGGAATATAAATATCTGTATGTATCTATATATCTTCCTAACATATTATCTGGCACACAGTGGAAGCTCTATAATGTTAATTCCCATCTTAGTTTTCAGTAAGACTATATAAGACTCAATATTATTTTTGAAAAATTCTCTAAGGATGGGGATTTTGTGATTTCTTGCATAGTACTAGCTTCTACTAGCATTTAATATTATAATGCAGAGTTGTGTCCTATCCAATGTAAAAATGTGCACAATAGTTGTTCCATTCCAGATGAGTATTTCTTTATCTTATTTGGCACGTATAGGGAGCTACAGGCTTCCTCTGCATTAAAACATCTATTTATTCCAGTTACCTTGGTGCATGTAAAATAGGAAATGAGGTGGGGGAGGGGAAATGGAATTTTAACCTTTAACTAGGTCTGGATGTTCTGGTTTAGAACGGCAATATAAGAAGACCCTGAACTCCCTCCTCCCACAGACACACTCGATCTATAGCTACCTATGGAACAATTTCCTCTGGAAAAACAAACAAACAAAAAAAAAAAAAAAAAACCCTAAATACTAGCTAAGCAACTCCTACACCTCAGACAAATGAGAAAAAATCCACACCAAAGTGGGTTGGTGAAGCTGAGACACAATTTCACTATAAACCGTACCCCTGGAATGGTTACCCACAATCAGGAGGGAACTCAAAACCTGGAGCTTTTCCCTAAGGAGCTAAGGGTTTGAACCCCCATATTGGGCTCTCCAACTTTTAAGACCTGTATGTGAGAGATGAGCCCCTAAACATTTATCTAGTTTTCAAAATTACCAAGAGCTTTTTTCCATGAGACTCACAACACTATAGTAAACTGAGAAATAAATGGCTTTTAAAGGGCTGGCAAGCTCAGACTCCCCTGCCCCAAGTACCAGCGCAGAAGCATGGAGAGGCTTGCAGACTTTATGTGAAAGAGGCTTATTTTCTTATCTTAAGGCACTGGCCTAAGGGCCAAGCAACTAATCTGGCACACATCTAGAGCCTGATGGGGTAGTTCCAGTGACAGAAGCTAGTAAGCGTCATCTTTATGCTCTCCCTCTGCATTGTTCTAGCTCTCTGGCACTTCATGAAAAGGAGCGGATTCCCCAGTTTTCTGACTGCCCCCTAGGAAATACTTCTTGAATGCCTGGCCCTGGCTGGAGGTCAGGGGGGTTGTGTTTCTGGGTCCTACCAGACTGTAACAATCAGAGAGACAACTCTAGGCTTGTTGTCACCCCCAGGGAACTGGGCAGACAGGAGACTAAAGCACACCAGTCTTTCTGTGACATAGGCTTCTTTCTTTGTCCTGGAGCTACAGACTGAGGGTCAGGCTTCTAGTTTGGCAAAGATCTAGAAAGTTACTGAAGTGCACCCTGGAGACAGAGGCAGATGGATGCCATCCTGCATTGTTCCCTTGGCCCTGCTCTAGCTGGCCGGGATCTCCCACAAAAGAACTTATACAGTCATCTTGGACCCCGATTTTTATGACCGCCATCAAGGGATACCTCGAGATTGTGTGGCTCTGGTTGACAGAGGGGGCTTAAGCTTGTGGATCCCACAGGACTATAAAGTATGGAGAGGGTTCTTAACTGATTACTACCCCCAGGGCACGGCAAAGGGCAACAGACCCAGCACCCAGTCTTGCTAAGAAAGACATCTACTAGCTTGTCTTCATAGCTGTGGCCTGAGAGGCCAGCTTCTAATGAAGTACACATCAAAGAACTCGCTGTAATCCTCCCAGAGAACTCAGAAGCAGGTGCATTCTTTGTGTTCTTCCTATGCTGTGCTCTGCAGAGGCAGTATCCCCTGGAAGGGAGCTTGTGCATACATTTGATGTCCTGATTTTTATATCCAGAGCCCAGTTTTTGTGGCAGTAACCAAGGAGATGCCCCTTGACTGCTGTCTCTGGTGGCCTGTAGGGCTTGCATTCCTGGGTCCCAGGGGACTCTAACCAGATGAGAAACAGGTTCTGGTAGGTGGCCACACCTAGAGCACTGCACAGATAGATGAATGAAACATATTTTCAGTCTTTCTGTGGAGAAGACCTATCTGTCCTGGAGGTTAGGCCTGAGGGGCAGGCTTGTGGTGTGGCACACATTTATGGCCATTCTTAGGCATGCTCCAGGGATATAGGTCAGTGATCTCCCTCTACCTCACCAGTATCTCCCAAAAAGGAACTTACACAGTCATCTGGGCCCTGATTTTTCCAACTCTTAACGACAGGACACTTCTAGATTGCCCAGCTCTAGTGGCCAGTGGGACTTATGCTTATCTTCTCACAGGACTACATATATTTGCATACTTTAAAATCTGCTGCCTTAGGTCTGTCTTTCATCAGCCCGAATTTAGGTGTTGACTATGATCTTCCCTTTGGGACATGACAGGTCTTGGCATACTCTCAAGTACTAAGTGTAAATTAAAAAGAAAATATGCTGCTTGGACTACTATGAAAAATTGTATGTCAACAAATTGGACAACTTAGAAGAAATGGATAAATTCCTAGAAACATACAACCTAGCAAGACTGAGTCATGAAGAAATAGAAATATGAACAAACTGATTGCTGGTAGGGAGACTGAATCAGTAATCAGAAATCTCCCCACAAACAAAAGTTCTGGACCAGACAGGTGAATTCTAGCAAACATTTAAGAATTAATACCAATCCTTCCCAAACTCCTTCAAAAATTTGAAGAAGGAATACTTCTAAACTTACTTTATGAGGACAGCATTGCTCTGATACCAGAACCAGATATGACACTACAAGAAAAGAAAATTACAGGCCAATACCCTTGATGAACATAGACAAAAAAATCCTAAACAAAAATATTAGCAAACTAAATTCAACAATACATTAAAAGGATAAAACACCATGATCAAGTGGGATTTATTCGAAAGATGCACAGGAATTCATCATCCACAAAGTTAATATGACATTTCACATTAGCAAAATGAAGATAAAAATTACATGATCTTAACAGATGCAGAAAAAAACTTTGAAAAAATTCAACATCCACTTATGATAAAAACTCTGAAGAAAGTGGGATGTACCTAAACATTATAATCTATAGGACAAGCACATACCTAGTATCATACTCAAGGTTGAAAAGCTGAAAGCTTTTCTTCTAAGATCAGAAACGACACAACAGTATGGGAAGTCCTAGCCAGAGCAATTATGCAAGAAAAAGAAATAAAAGACACCCAAACTGAAACAGAAGTAACACTGTCACTATTTGCAGATGATATGTTATATTTGTATAAACCCTAAAGACTCCACCCAAAAACTATTAGAACTTAAGAACAAATTTAAGTTATTCAAACAAAGGTTGAATGACACAAAATAAACATAGGAAAATCTGCTGTTTTATTACACTATTAATAAACTATCAGAAAGAGAAATAAAAAAGCAGTCCCATTTATTATTATGTCAAAAGTAATAAAATACCTAGGAATAAACATAACCAAGGAACTCAAAGACCTGTACACTGAAAACTATAGAATATTGATTGATGAAAACTAAAAAAAGACACAAATAAATGGAAAATTTTTGCTGTGCTCCTAGACTGAAAGTGGTATTGAAGGGTCCATACCACCCAAAGCAATCTACAGATGCAACGTTTTCTGTATCAAAATTGAATGGCTATTTTCACAATAAAAGAACAATCCTAAAATTTGTAAGGAACCACAAAAGGCCTCAGAAAGCAAAAGTGATCTTGAGAAAGAACAGAGATGAAGATATCATGCTTCCTGATTTCACACTATATTACAAAGCTAGAGTAATCAAAACAGTATGGCATTCTCATAAAACCAGACACATAGTTCAATAGCACAGAATGGAGAGTCCAGAAATAACCCCATGCATATATGATCATTAATTTATAATCTAGGAACCAAGAATGTACAATGAGGATAGATCAGTTTCATCAATAAATAGTGCTGCAAAAAATGGACAGCCATATACAAGAGAATGAAATGGGACCACTATCTTACACCATGAATAAAATGACTCAAAATGGATCAGAGATTGAACACAAAACCTGAAACCACAACATTCCTAATAGAAACATAGGTGGCAAGCTCCTTAATATCAATCTTGTGATGATTTGTTGGATTTGACACCAAAGGCAAAAATAAACAAGTGGGACCACAGCAAGGGAACCACCAATAAAATGAAAAGGCAACTTTTTCAATAAGAAAAATGTTTGTGTATCTTGTCTGATAAGGGGTTAATATCCAAAATCTATAAAGAATCCATACAACCCAACTGCAAAAAAAAAAAAAAAAAAAAAAAAACAAAAAAAAAACTGATTAAAAAATGGGCAGAGAATCTGAATAGACAGTTTTCCAAAGAAGATATATAGACAGACATCAGGTACATGAAAAGATGCTCTACATCATTAATCATCGGAAAAATGCATATCAAAGCCACAATAAGATATCACCTCAAACCTGTTTGAATGGCTATTATCAAAAAAAAACAAAAAATAAAAATAACAAGTGTTGGCAAAGATAGAGGGAAAGGGAAACCTTGTGCACTGCTGGTAGGAATAAATTGGTGCAGCCACTATGGAAAAGAGTATGGAGAGCCCTTAAAAACTAGAGCTACTAAGTAATCCAGCAATTTCATTTCCAGGTTTTTATCCAAAGGAAATAAAAACATTTTTAAACATTCAAAAAGATACATACACCCCCCATGTTCATTGCAGAATTACTTACAATAGCCAATATATGGAAACAACCTAAGTGTCCATTAACGAATGAATGAATTAAAAAGTGTGGGTACGCACGCACACACACACACACACACACACACACACACACACACACACACAAACTGGAATATTTTTTTCAGCCATCGAAAAGAAGAAAATCTTTGTAACAACATGGATGGACTCCGAAACACTCCTGTCTAAGTGAAATGTCAGAAAGAGAAAGACAAATACCATATGATCTCACTTATATGTGGAATCTAATACATACACACACACACCAAACAAGCTCATGGATGCACGGAAGAATTTCCCGGAGGCAGGGGGTGGGTGGTAGGCAAAATGTGTCAGGGGAGTCAAAACTTACAAACTTCCTGTTAGAAAATAAATAAGTCACGGGGCGCCTGGATAGCTCAGTCAGTTGAGCATCTGACTCCGGCTCAGGACATGATCTTGTGGTCTAGGAGTTCCAGCCCCGCATCGGGCTCTGTGCTGACAGCTTAGAGCCTGGAGCCTGCTTGGGATTCTGTGTCTCCCTCTCTCTCTCTGCCCCTCCCCCGCTCATTCTCTGTCTCTCTGTCAAAAATAAATAAACATTAAAGAAAAATAATAAAAAAAGAAAATAAATAAGTCCCAGAATGTAATGTACAGCACGATATTCATACTTAATAATGTTATAATACATATTTAAAAGTTTCTAAGAGAGTAAATCTTGAGAGTTTCTTATCATAAGAAAAATATTTTGTAATTACATACAGTAGCAGATGATAACTAGACATTGTGATTTTCATTTTGTAATGTATACAAGTGTGGAATCATGTTGTACAACGGAAGCTATACAATGCTATGTCAATTATACCTCAATTAAAATGCCAGAACAAGGGGCGCCTGGGTGGCTCAGTCGGTTAAGCGTCCGACTTCAGCTCAGGTCACGATCTCGCGGTCCACGAGTTCGAGCCCCGCGTCGGGCTCTGGGCTGATGGCTCAGAGCCTGGAGCCTGCTTCAGAATCTGTGTCTCCCTCTCTCTCTGCCCCTCCCCCGTTCATGCTCTGTCTCTCTCTGTCTCAAAAATAAATAAATGTTAAAAAAAAATTAAAAAAAAAAATGCCAGAACAAAACAAAACAAACCATTTAACTAGGTCCTACCATGAGATGCTCTTTTAATCAGAATTACTTTTGTCCAGGATATTTTTGTCTTCGTTTTGCCTTATGGCTTCCATTCTCAATCCTGACAGGTCTCTGTAGTCTCCTTTTGATTTGTATCCATAGGTGTAAGAAATCCTGAGAAATTCTCATTCTATATAAGGCAAGGAGCTGTCCAAACTTTGAAGAGTCTGGAGTAAAGGTGCAAGGGTGTAGGCAAGGTTGAAAAGGAAACGTGAGGTTGATTCTCTGTTCCTACCACAGCTACTGATATAGTTGTGGAAAAGATAAAATTCCTCAGAATCATTCTCTGCAATTCTTAATTCTTTATTCTTGGATATTTTATTTCTCAACCTTTTAATAGTCTCATGTACTCTATTGAGACCATTTCTGTTATATAAACATTAAATATTGGGCATTTTTAGAATATCTGAGTCAACAGTGAATATCAGGAGTTTTGATTTATTTTTAGGAAGACATGTTCAGAACATAGAAAAGGTTATGGTTGTAGTTGTTTCTAAATAAGGTAGAAAACTCCAAATTGAGAATCTCTCACGGCAACTTAGTATTAGAAGAGTACAAAAAAGCAGAACTTCCCTCCTTCCCCCCAGAAAATTTCATATAGAAAAAAAAAATGACACATACAAAACAAAAAGTCAGAAGAAAATAGGTTCCACAAGCCTTGCACAAACAACTACAATTTTTCACGAGGCACATGCCTTGCTTTTAAATGAGAACTTAAAAATATACAATTTAAAATTTAAAAATTCTATGGTTTTATTTAAAATATAGAGATAATAAACATTTAGCCATTATAGCACAGTGAAATTATAGTTTGTTATATTCCCTCTGCCCAAACACATACCAATAATACATGAAATATACCAGTAGAAGACCAAAATACACAGCCAGCCTGAAAAGTAAAATAAATAACTTTTCAAAGTGAAAACTGAAAGAAATTAAAATAGTAAAATGTTCTGAATACACAAGCTTGCTGCCCTTAAGAAGCAGGTGATGGTAAGCAGAATTTAGCATTCTGCATGGTAAATAACACTCCTTAAAGACAAGGCTCTCTAGATTATGAAATAGGACTGAGAAAAATTGCTGAACACTCCCTATGGCTAGGGTTTTTAGCAAGCTGCAGGCTGGGAGTGGGAAAAATGGATATTCTTGCAACAAGGCAATGGTCAAAGTAGCCCAGTAGCAAACTGACTGGAACTACATTGTCCCTAACAACGTCATTGAATAGGAGCCCTTCAAGGTCATCATATGCTCTTGGTTCTAGGCTAAGGATAGTAAGTCTGGATAAATACTATGCAAATGCATTTAAAGCATAGCTAAAGGGAGGAAACAAAGAAACAAGTGAAATTCCTCTCACTAACCAAAATCTGAAATAGGGAAAGGTCTAATGTCATAACAGACACCGTTAGTGCCCCTTATCTCCTCATTCTCACTGCTCAAGTGCATATTGGTCTGACTTTCAACCCCTGTATTTCTTTGTCTTTGTTTTCCTATGTGGGCACTGAACCCTGCTTTGCCTAGTGTCTAGCATACTAAAAGTGATGGACTAATGCCTTTGGGGAGCAGCCTCAAACTGACTAAAGGAAATTGGTACATAAATACTAGTATTACCCTTGGGTAGGATAACTCTGAGAGGTCTGTTCTACACTGGCTCCCAAAGTTTCCTTGTAGGATTGACCATTAGTTACACACAGGGGTAACTGGTTCAGTAATACACCGATTATTGGTTGTTTTTTTCCCCTGGCTCTCTTGTTGTCCATTATTCTACTACTGTTTCCTTCCCCTCCAATAAACAACGTGCACTCACATCCTTTACTCAGAGTCAGTTCCACAGAGAACCCAAAGTAAGACAGATGCTGAGAGGACAGCCAAAAATAGCAGCAAGAACTAAGATAAATTGTCTCAGGGAGAAATTAACACGGTGGAAGAGTTGAAAGAAATCTTTAAAATAAATGTTTAGTGCCCAAATGTGAAGAATAAATTATATTAAAGAAAAGCAAGGACTAACGGAACAAAAATAGGCAGAAATGAAGCAAGACCAAGAAGATATGAAACAAATATAATTTGAAATTTTGGAAAGGAGATACACAGTCTTCAAAATTCAAATGCTTGAGAGATGTAGTCAACCTGGCATTGGACAACATGGAAAAGTCACTGAATTAAAAGAGAAACTCATCCAGAATATAACATGAAAGATTTCAAAAAAAGAAGAAAGGCAGGTAGGATAGAGAGATAATGAAGCTATAGAGGATAGATTATAAATTGTGCAGCCCTGACTTCTATCACATGATAGTCCCAGAAAAATAAAACGGAGGAAATAGCACAGAAGCAATATTTGACAAGATGAGAATTTTCCAAGTATCTTAAGATCAAAAATGGATTCAAATATCAAGCTAGGGTAAACTGCAGAATAATAAAAAAAGTAAATCATCTTAGAAGCTGCCAGACACAAAGAACAGATAACCTACAAAAGAAAGGTATTTGGACTGACAGGAAATTTCTCATCAGAAACCTAGCTACCGGACAGGATGCCTGGGTGTCTCAGTCGGTTCAGCGTCTGACTTCACCTCAGGTCATGATCTCATGGTTTGTGAGTTCGAGCCCCATGTCGGTTCTGTGCTGACAGGTCAGAGCCTGGAGCCTGCTTTGGATTCTGTGTTTCCCTCTCTCTCTGCCCCTCCTCTGCTCATGCTCTGTCTCTCTGTCCCTCAAAAATGGATAACCATTTAAAAAAAAGGATACCAGATAATAATGGAGAAATATTAAATTGCTGAGGGCACTAATTAAAACTGTAAGGGGAAATAGTGCCTGTGAAGGCCATGAGTGTACAATGCTGGTAAGTTATGACATAATCATGGATTTATAGGAAAATATTTATAAGCCCAAATACATCAGTAAATGTGTTCTCCCAAAGCCCATCATTCCATAGAGAGACTTGGGCCAGACACTTTCTGCAGCAATATGAAGAATGTTCTAGGAGAGCAGTCCTGTCTCTTTACACTCTCATGCACTTATCAGGAAACTGGAGGAGAGGGAGCAGTGGCAGGAAATACCCAGTCATCTCCATGTCTGGGACATCCTGGCTGAGAAGTGTCTTTGATAGGCCATTTGAAGTTCATACAGACACTGTCTTGTTCTGCTGTTCCAGTTTTGCTGAGCTAACTCATTGCAAAGCAAGCACAAGGGGAAAGGGAAAGATCCACCACACCAAGACTGTTCATGAAATCCATGTTTGTCTCTCTAAATGAAAATAAAAAGATATTTTCTGGCATAAAAACACTAAGAAGTCGGCCATTGATACCCACTGTAGAATGGCAAGCAAAATATCATGAAATACTCTCTTACTAATGTTCACCCAAATATACTGATAATTATGTTAGTCTTTTAATGCATTAATAAGCTGGCAAGAATCCTCAGAGGGCAAAAGAGAAAATAAGGACCCAGAGAGGGAGGCAGAACACAGAAGCTCACTTTTACTCTGAGGGCTTGCTTACTATTCCTGGTCATTTTGTGCTTTAGTTTCCATGCCCTCATGATACCTAAAGGTTGGGAAATAAAGAAAGTTCCAGATGAATAATCTGTAGTAGATATCCCATACACATGGATCAGACACCAAGAAGAGCTGCATTATCAGTGTAAAGAATTGTAGGAAGTAAATTGGCCTCTTTTTATCATCATCATGTAGAGACAAGTCGCAAGAAAGTTGGAAATGAATTTTGAATGCTAGCCGTTCAGCTAATCAGAATCCACACTCCAACTTTTACCAGTACTAGGCTTCAAAATAAGAATGAAAACAGCATGTTCTCATTTTATGTAATGCAAGTAGCCCTTGTATAAAAAATATGTTAATGATTTAATGTCTAATGATTTAATGTTTAATGTTTAATGTCCTAAAAAGATTAGAGGTCCAAAGTAAAGAAAACTGGCTGGCATGGGCACAACACACACACACACACACACACACACACACACACACACACACACATTTATATATTTATATATTTATACATTTAAATAGATACATCTAGAAAAGTAAGAAAAAGTATACCTACTCCTACAACTAACTAAAAATTAGTATTTTTTAATATCTTCTCCACAGTCCATTCTCTATTTCCTCAATTGTCGTCAATAAGCACTGTAGTAAATGTGTTTCTTTACCTAACAAGGTAACCCAAACTTTCATTTCTTTTGGGTCCAAGCCCTTGGTGGCCTTGCCTGTATTAAGCCACTATAGTTTTGTTGATATTTATCCCTATATATGAGAAGAGCTGTAAACGCTGAAGGGTACTCTCTGGGTTGCAGAAATATTTATTATGCTCCCATTATGTAACAGCAAATATATTTTACCTTGAAAATTTGTATTATTCAGTATTAATTAGTAATCGGTATTAACAATCTATATTAATCACCTTGGCCATTAAAGAAAAAAAAATGTATAGCTAAACGTGAGGGGTAAATAGGTGGATAAATCCAAATGAACATTAATTTACAAGACAATAATAATGTCCTTGTTTTTAAAAAAAACAGATATAGAGAAGGGGGCAATTAAAGACAGTGATATAGGAAGACCTCAAACTCACTTCTTCCCATGGACATGCCAAATCTAGAGCTATATATGGAATAATTTCCTCTAAAAGACATCCAAAAACTAGCTGAGTGACTCTTACACATTGGGCAAGCAAGAAAAAAAAATCTGCTTCAAAGTGGGTAGGAAAGGCTGAGACACAATCTCACCATAACCTCTGGTGGGGTAACCTGTGAGTAGGAGAGAATTCAAAACCCAAAGCTTCTTGTGGAGGGATAAAGGCTTTGAACCCCACATCAGGTACCCCATATTTTAAGACCTGCACTTAAGAGATGAACCCCTAAAACATTTAACTCTGAAAGCCTATGGAGTTCACATTCATGAGCCCCACAATGCTATAGTGAACTGAGAAATGGTTTTTAAGAGGCCTGTGCTTGGACTCAGCTACCCGAGGGCCCAGGGTTAAGGCAACCATTTGAAAAGTGTGCAGGAAAGTGTGTGAAAGAGCATTATTTGCTTATCTTCACATATTGACCTAAGGGGAGAACATTTACTTTAATACACATCTAGGGCCCAGTAGGGTGTTCTGGGGGCATGGATGTCTGCAGACGCCATCTTTGTGTTCCCCTCTGCCTTACTCTAATTCACTGGAATTTCCCAGAAAGGAGATAGTTCCCTACCTCTGTATGCCAATGTTTTTGGCTGCATTCTGGAGGATAGCCCTTGATTGCATGGCTCTTGTGGCTGGCAGGGCTTATGTTCTTGGGTCCCATGGCACTGTAACAATCAGAGAGATAGTTCTAGGTTGGTTACAACCCCCATGGCACGGCAGAGACAGCAGACTAAGACACATCCCCAGTCTTTCAGTGAAAGAGAATTATCTGCTTGTCCTAGAGCTTCATTCTGAGGGACTGGCTTCTGGTTTCACACATATCTAGGAGCCTATTATGGGCTCAGGAAACAAAGCCCAGTAGAGGTCATCTTTGTGTTCTCCCTTTACATTGCCCCAGGTGGCCAGTATCTCCCCAAAAAGAGCTGGCACCCTCATCTGACACCCAGTTTTTGTGGTGCCTCCAACAATATTTCTGGACTGCCTGACTTTAATGGCCAATGGCACTTATGCTCCTCATTCCACAGGACTGTACCCAATAAACAAATAGTTCTTAACTAGCTACCACCATTAGGGCACAGCAAGAGGCAATAGTCTGAGGAGCCCAGTCCTTCTGTGAAAGAGGCCTACTAGGTCATCTGCATAGCTGTGGCCTTAGAAGCAGGCTTCTAATTAAACACACTTCTAAGCGTCCACCATAATCCTCTGCAAAGACCTCAGAGGTCAAACACTATGTTTATGTTCTATCTCTGCAGTGACCTGGAGTGCCAGCATCTCCCTGAAAGGACATTATATGTGTGGCATCCCATTTTTATGTCTGGTGCCCCACATATTGTGGGTACCACTTAAGGGATACCTGTTGATAGCCTGGGTCTGGTGGCCAGCAGGCTTGTGTTTCTCAGTCTCATGAACTGTAACAATTGAAGAGCTATCACCCCCAGGGCACAGCACAGATAGCAGACTGAAACACATCCCGAATTTCTGTGAAACAGATCTATTTGCTTATCTTGGAGCTTTAACCTGAGGGGTACACTTCTGGCTCATCATATCTCTAGCAGCCTACTGAGATACTATCTGGTGAGGGAGGCCAGTGGATGTCATCTTTGTGCTCTCTATCTGTCCTGCTCCAGGCCACCAATATCACCCACAAAAAAGAGTGTACATTCACCTAATGCTCCGGTGTTAGTGACTGCCTCCCAGAGGACAATTTGAGGTTTCCTAGCTCTGGCGGTCAGTGGGACTTACAGTTGAGGTCCCACAGGAACGTATATATTTGCATACTTTATGAGGGTCTGGCTGAGGGTCTGGTTTCAGTCAGCATGGATCTAGGTGCTGGCTGAAATCTTCCCCTTTGGGGTAATGACAGGTCTTGGCACACCATCAACAAGGAGAAGACATTAAAAATAAAAATGTCTTCCTGGACAATCACAAAAGTTTTAGAGACAACCAAGAGTTAGGGCAAGTTTGAATGATAAAGCTCTTGAAATACATGAGGTCACTCTTCAAGATTGAGGAAGTAGCTGTTTCAACTAAAGCATAGAAACAACTACAGAAAGTCAATCAGGGGTACCTGGGTGGCTCACTCAGTTCAAGCATCCAACTCTTGGTTTTGTCTAGGTCATGATCTCACAGTTCATGAGTTCAAGCCCCACATGAGGATCTGCACTGATGGTGCAGAGCCTGTTTGGGATTCTTTCTCTCCATCCCCCCTCTCTTCCCCTACCCTGCTTGATCTCTCTCTCAAAATAAAATAAACTTAAAAAAAAAGAAAGTCAATGAAATAAAGGAATATGTGTCAAACTAAATAGAGAAAACCTCAGAAAAATTTCCTAATAAAACTAAGATAAGTGATTTACCTGATAAAGAGTTTAACATAATGCTCATAAAAATGTTTCACCAGGTCAGGTGGGAAAGAGATGGACACAGTGAGAAGTTAAAGTAATAGAAAACATAATAAAGGACCAAGTAGATGTTACAGAGCTGAAGAATATAATAACTCAACAGAAAATTACACTAGAAGGATTCAACAACATTCTAGATGAAGGAGGAGAAAGAATCAATGAACTCAAAGACAGGACAGTGAAACCCACTCATTTAAAGCATAATGAAAAAAAGAGTAAAAAAAAAATGAAGAAAGCTTGAAGGACTTAAAGGATAATATCAACCCAACCAATATTCATAATATAGGCTTTCCAGAAGGACAAGAAAGGGGCAGAAAATTGATTTGAAGAAATAATGCATAAAAACTTCCCTACCCAAAAGGGAAACAGATCTAGAATCCCAGAGACTCCCAAAGAAGATGAACCTGAAGGTGCACACACCCAAGATATATTATAATTAAAATGTCAAAAGTTAAAAAGAAGGAGAAAATCTTAAAAGCAGGAAGAAAATAAATTAATGTGTTACATACAAGGGAATCCTAATAGGGTGATCAGCAGAGTTTTCAGCAGAGCTTTTGCAGGCCAGAGGGGAATGGCATAATATATTCAAAGTGCTGAAAGGAAATAAAAATCCCAACCAAAAAATACTTGACCCAGCAAAGTTGCTATCCAGAATTGAAGGAAGCAAAAAGTTTTCAATATAAGCAAAAGCTAAAGGAATTAATCACTACCCAACTGACCTTACAATAAATTTAAAGAGACTTATTTAAGCTGAAATAAAAGGTACAATTAGTAACAGAAAGACATGAAAGTCTAAATCTCATTGGTAAAGGTAAATATATAATATTTAAAATAATCTAATGTTGTAAAGGTGATGAATTAGTCACATAAAAATAGTATGAAGGTTAACAGACAAAAGTAGTAAAATAACTATAACTATAATAATTTGTTAAAAGATATACAAGATAAAAGATGTAAATTATGACATCAAAAATATATGGGCAGGGAGAATAAAAATGTTGAGTATTATAATGTGTTCAAACTTATTATCCATTTAAAATAGACAGTTATAAATGGTTGTATGTAAGCCTTATGGCAACCGAAAAGCAGAAATCTATACTAGCTATAAAAAAGATAAAGAGAAAGGAATCTAAACATACCACTACAAAAATCATTAAATCACAAAGAAAATGAGCAAGATAAGAAAGGAACACAAGAGGGACAAAACAGCTGGAGAACATTAACAAAATGGTAATAAGTACATATTAATAATTATGTTAAAGCAAATAAATTCTCCTTAAAAGATATAAAGCCACTGAAAGGACAAAAAGACAGGACACATCTATCTGACGTCTACAAGATACTCACTTCAGATATAAGGACATACACAGACTGAAAATAAAGGGATGGAAAAAGAGATTTCATGCAAGTGGGAACTAGAAGAAACCAAATATAGCTATGCTTATATCAGACAAAAGAGAGTTTAAAACAAAGACTATAATAAGAGACAATGACCATTAATGATAAAGAACTCAATCCAACAGAAGGATATAACATTCATAAATATACATGCACCCAAAAGATGATCACCTAAATATATGAAGCAAATATTAACAGACTTAAAGAGAGAAACAGTAATACAATAATAATAGGGGACTTAATTATCCCACTTTTGTCAATGGATATCATCCAGACAGAAAACTGATAAAGAAACAGTCTTAAAAATGACATATTTAAACCAGATGGACTTAGCAGATATATATAAAATATTCTATCCAAAAGAAACAGAATACACCTTTTTCTCAAGTGCACATGGAATGTTCTCCAGAATAGATTGTATGTTAGGCCCCAATATAAATCTTAATAAATTTAAGAAGATTAAAATCATATCAAGATTCTTTTTTAACCACAATGGTATGAAAGTATAAATCATTATAACAAAAAATCTGGAAATTCACAAATATGTAGAAATTACACATAACCAATGGGTCAAATAAGAAAATAAAAGAAATTAAAAAAAAAATTGAGACTGATGAAAATGGAGTAAAAGTAGGTCTAAAAGAGAATTCCATAGTGATAAATGCCTGTCTCAAGAAATAAGAAAAATTCCAAATAAAAAAAACTAACTTTATACATCAAGGAATCAGAAAAAGAACAAATGTAGTCCAGTGTTAGTAAAAGGGAACTAACAAAAATTAGAGCAGAAATAAATGACTAGTGACAAAAAGACAACTAAAAAGAACATTGAAAAAACTGCTGTTTGCTTTGTTTTTGTGAAGATAAATTGACAAACCTTTAACTAGACTCACCAAGGAAAAAAGATACAGGACTCAGAAAGAAAATGATATGTGGATTAGGAGAAATTATTACTGATAACACAGAAATATGAAAGATCATGAGTATCCTCTGAACAATTATACACTAACAATTGGATACTCTATAGGAAATGAATAAATTGCTAGAAACATACAAACTACCAAGACTGAGTTATGAAGAAAGAAAATCTAAACAGACCAATTACTCATAAGGAGATTGAGTATTCAAAATCCCCCACAAGGAGGGAAGGAAAAAAAAAAGAAACAAAAAGTTAGAGAGGGAGCGAGCCAACCCATAAGACTCTTAAAAACTGAGAATAAACTGATGGTTGATGGGGGGTGGGAGGGAGGGGAGGGCGGGTGAAGGACACTGAGGAGGGCACCTGTTGGGATGAGCACTGGGTGTTGTATGGAAACCAATTTGACAATAAATTTCATATTTAAAAAAATCCCCCACAAAAATCCAGGATAAGATTACTTTACTGTCAAATTCTACAAATATTCAAAGAAGAATAATACCAAACGTTCTCAAACTCTTCAAAAACAAAAACAACAAAAACAGAAAAAGAGGAATATTCCCATCCTCATTTTATGAAATCAGCATTACTCTGATTACCAAAACCAGACAAGGACAGAAAGAAAGAAAGAAAGAAAGAAAGAAAGAAAGAAAGAAAGAAAGAAAGAAAGAAAGAAAGAAAGGAAGGAAGAAGAAAGAAAGAAAAACACAGGCCAAAATCTCTGATAAATATAGAAGCAAAGCCCTCAATAAAATATTAGCAAACTGAATACAATAATAGATTAAAAGTGTTAATATAACATGATGAAGTGCAATTTATTCTAGGGATGCAAGGAGAGTTTAACATACACAAATTAGTCAGTATGGTACACCATTTTAACAAAATGAAGGATAAAAATCGTATGATCATTAGAATAGATGCAGAAAAAGCCTATGACAAAAATCGACATCCATTTATGGTAAAAACACTCAACAAAGTGAATATAGAGAGAATATACCTCAACATAATAAAGGCTACCGTAGCTAACATGGTATACAAACGTGAAAACCTGAAAGATTTTCCTCTAGGATCAGGAACAGAAGGAAGGCCATTGTCTCAACTTTTATTCAACATGGTATTAGAAGTCCTAGCCAGAACAATTAGGCAAGAAGTAAAAGACATTCAAATTAGAATAGAATAAGTAAAACTGTTTACAGATACTATGATATCATGTGTCAAAAAAAATCCTATCCTAAAGACCACCAAAAATTATTAGAACTAATCAACAAATTCAGGAAAGCTGAATGACACAAAAAGCAACATGCAAAAATTTGTTTCTATGCATTACAAAAATCTGTTTCTATACATTAATAATGAACTATCTAAAAGAAAAATTATGCAAACCATACATTTACAATTAGATCAAAAGGAATAAAATACCAAGGAATAAATTTAATTAAGAAACTGAAAAACCTGTATATTGAAAACTATAAGACATTGATGAAAGAAATTGAAGAAAACAAATAAATGGAAAGGTTAATTTGTATTGACCTAATTTGGATTGGATAATTTGTATTGTTAAAGTCTTCATATTAATGGTATTTTTTACAGAAAATAAATAATCCTAAAATTTTTAAGGACCCACAAAAGACCCCAATTATCTAAAGCAACCCTGAGAAAGAAGAACAAACCTGGGGGGGCATCATGCATCCTCATTTTAAACTACATTACAAACCCATATTAATCAAAACAATATGGTCTTGGCATAAAAATAGACACATAGCTCAATGAAATAGAATTGAGAGCCCAAAAATAAGCTCATGCATATATTAATTTATTACAATTAATTATGATAAATTATGACAATTAATTTATGACAAAGGCACCAAGAATATACAATGAGGAATACAGTCTCTTCAATAAATGATGTTGGGAAAACTAGAAATCCACATTCAAAAGAATGAAACTGGAATACTGTCTCACATCCTACTTAGAATTACCCAAAAGAGATCAAAGATTTAACATAAGACCCAAAACCATAAAACTTCTAAAATTAAATTATAAACAGTAATAAGTTTTGGAAATGACACCAAAAGGAGAGACAACACAAGCAAAAATAAACAAATGGGACTACATCAAACTAAAAAGGTTTTGCACATCAAAGCAACATCAATAAATAAAAAGGCAACCTACTGAATGGGAAGAAATATTTGCAAATTATATATCTAATAAAGTGTTAATATCCAAAGAGTATAAAGAACTCATATGACTCAATAGCAAAAACAAAAAAACAAAAAAACCAAACTATCTGATTAAAAATGGGCAGAAGTTTTGAATAGATAGTTTTTTCAAAGATACACAGATGGCCCATGGGTACATAAAAAGATGCTCAATATTGTTAATCATCAGGGAAATTCAAATCAAAACCACACAATATCATCTCACACCTGTTAGAATAGTGATTATAAAAAAGAAAAGAAATAAGAAGTGTTGGCAAGGATGTGGAGATAAGTTAACCCTTGTTGTACTATTGGTGGGAATGCAAATTGGTGAACCCCACTATGGGAAACAGTATGGAGGTTCCTACATAACTAAAAATATAACTATTATATGATTCAGCTATCATACTTATGGGTATTTATCCAAATAAAACACTAATTTGAAAAGATATATGCACTCCCATTTTCATAGCAGCGTTATTTACCAAAATATGTAAGCAACTATGTGTTCAGTTAGGTGAATGGATAAAGAAAATGTGCCATCTATGCACTCGATGGAGTATTATTGAGCTATAAAAAATGAAATCTTGCCATTTGCGACAACATGGATGGACTTTAAAGGGATCATGCTGAATGAAATAAGTCAAACAGAGAAAAAAGAGATACTATATGATTTAATTTACATGTGTTAAAAAAAGGAGCTTATGGATACAGATGAGTGGTTGCCAGAGGTTGGATGGGATGAATTGGAATATGGGTGAATTGGGTGAAGGGATTTAAAAATACAGCACAAACTTCCATCTATAATATATGTCATGGGATATAATGTTCATCATGGTGATTACAGTTAATACTCTTGTATATTTGAAAATTGCTTACATCTTAAATGTTCTCATCAGTAGGAAAAAAAGTGTATCTGTGTGGTGATAGATGTTAACTAGACTTATTGTGGTGTTCATTTCACTACATATGCAAAATTGAATTCTCATGTTGTACACCTGAAACTAATTTATGTTAATTAAATCTTAAATAAATATACGTATATGCATATTTACTATATTTACATATAGTAAAGGTAGTATACACATAAATATAGTAAATGTAAATTTACTATATAGTATATGTATATAAGTAAATGTAGTATACATATAGATATAAGTAAATATAGTATACATATAGAGAGATAATTAAAATATAACAAATTAGATGGTAAATATACATATACATATATATATACATATATATATATACATATATATAGAAAGAGAATCAAAGTGCTGACAACAAATTAAGTAATGTTAAAAAGAGAGGTGAAATGTTCTAAAGTTTTTTTGCATTACCTAGGAAATCAATAAACTTCAATTTATGCATTCCAAAATAAAGAAATTTGACTGTATAAATCAGTTCCCTAAAATTAAAAAATAAAAATAGTGGACTGATAAAAGTTACCATAAATACAAAAGAAGGTACTAAAGAGACTAACAAAAGCAAAACAAACAGTGAATCAATCAGAAAGCACAAAACAAAATAAAAATATTATCAATCAGATAAAATATGACTACATTTACATTTAAAGTATTTAAGTTACTTTCAAACAGGACTAAAAAAACCTGTATGGCATTTACCAAATGTAAATCTGTAACACAAGGGTACAGAGTACTTGAGTATAAAACTGCAAAAAATACAGAAGACACATAATAACCCAAGGAAATATTTTCTAGCTGTGCTACATAAAAAAATAGCCTTTAAGGCAAAAGCAATATAAAATGATAAAACTTATTCTAGCCAAAATGTACAATTCCAAACTTTATGAATTAAATAACAAAAACATGTAATGTAAAAATGGACAGAACTACAGAGAGAATAAGATAAATCCACCATCATAGTATAGCATTATAATATATATTTCTTAGTAATTTATGGATAAAGTAGACCAAAAAAATCAAATATAAACAAAGAAGATTTGAATAAATAAACTTGATTTAATACATATATAGAAAAGTTTGTAATGCACCACTAGCAAATAAATATTCCTTTCAAGCACACATAAAACATTTATGAAAACTGATTATAAACATAGTGAGAAAGAAAATCTTAACACACTTGTTTGATCATAATGCAAAAAAAAAACTTGGAACTGGTAAGAATATAAAACTAAAACAACACACAAAAAAACCTATATATTTGGAAATTAAGAGGTACATTTCCAAATATGTCATGAGTTAAAAAGATATACATCACAGAAGTTAAAAACATTTAGAACTGAATATTAAAAATACTATGTATTATTATTAATAAAATACAGCTGATTAGTACTTACTCATAAAAAAAAGAGAAAAGTCCCTCTCAATAACCTAACACCTAAATTAAACAGGAAAAGAACCACAACGGGGAAAAATTAAAAGAAGGAACAGTAGATAGCAATAAAAAAAAGAACAAAGTGCCACTACTCACAACAATATGGACGAATCTCGTAGATATAATGTTGATTGAAAGAAATCAGACACAAAAGGTTATATATCATATGATTCCATTTCATGGGTTTCAAGAGCAGACAAAACTAATTGGTAGTGATAAAAATGATGAAAGGTTTCCTCTGAGAATATTAAGTGGGAAGAAGCACAAGGGAAATGAACTCTCTGAAATGTTCTATATCTTGATCTGGATGGTATTTTACAGAGATGTATTCGTTTGTAAAAGTTCATTTATCTGTATATTTAAGAATTGTGCATGTTACAGTATATATGTAATACCTCAACAAAAAACTTATGAAAACAAGATAAAGTAATTAAAAAGAAAATAAACATGTGACAGAGACAGCAAAGCCAAAAATTTTATTTTTGTAAATAGAGCAATGAAATCTACAAATATCCATGTGGCTTGATAAAAAAAAGAGAGAGAGAGAGAGAGAGAGAACAATAAACATATTTAAGATAAAAAGGGAGACATAGCCTAGATGATGCAGGGATATAAAAGATAAGTGGACATTAATAATAACTTCATAGCAGTACACTTGAGAATATAGATGAAATTAATTTCTAGAAAAAATAACTTACCAAACTAACTGAAGAAATAAAAAACCTGAAGTATTGTACAGAATTCTACCCAAAGCTCATTTTGGCCAAATGATAGACTTCCAAGTATTAAAATTCACATTTCAACCAAAGGCAAGGCCAAAGCCAAATGAAATCATCACAGAATGAACTTCTGAGATACAGTACTTAATAAGTTAAAGTGTATTTGAAATATTTGTTTATAATAGCGATTATACTTTAAAAAATATCAAATTATAAAAGTTTGAAATTACGTTAGAAGAATAGTAAATCTTTTCAGTGTCAGTTGCTATACTTCTGCTGGAACCCACTACTACAGTTGTGATACCAAATATGCTTTTATTTCACCTGCTGTATTTAATAATATCACAAGCTTCTCTATGGCTGGCTGAATATAATAGAGGAAAATGTTTTTCACAAATATTTTCTAGTAGTAAATTTGTACTTGGAATTAAAAACTTGGATAAATCTTTAAAAGCTTTTAAAGTTGGTTATGAATCCACAGCTGTTATTTTTACATTGGCCTTCAGAAATTAAAATCTGTAAGAATCATCTTAAGTTACTGCCAAGTCCATTTTTTCTCATTTGATTAGCAAGAAAAAAGTCTATTATTTTCTTTATACTCTTTATACATTTTTATGTGTATAGGATTCTAATATGACTTATGAATTAAATTTTATATGATATTAGAGTTTTTTTCTTCATAACATTTTTACCTGATAACATTGATATTATATTTATAATCCATTTGTTCCAGACAGGAATTATAGCAAAATAACAAACTTTTCAAATCTACTATTCTCCCTTAATAAAACTTGTTTTTATAGGCATTAATAGGCTCAAATATGATAAAATATTCTTCTCAATCTAGTAGCTAATGTCTTTTCTCATAATATATTAATGCCAATTAGTTTTTTTACTATTTGAAAATTTATATTGATTGTGAATGCTAAAATATCATACTCATCAATTTTTGTGGTGTTTTATATTAAAATAATAAATATACATTTCCATCTCAACTGACAAGACTTCTTCACTTCTTCATAAGCTCACAAGGACATTTTTCTCATGCACTTGAATTTTATTCTAAATTAGCTGTAGAATACTTATCTAAATGAAGATTTGGATTTTAATAGAAAACCTGAATATCAGACTTGTTTACGTTGAGATAGTGTTAACCTCAGACGTAGTGGAAATTATATATAGAGCATGTACAAACCGATTGGCAGAAATCTCAAAGTGGCATTTGGCTATTTAGGCTTCCAAAGTTTGAGGAAAAGCTGAAACTAAATAGTGGCTTTTAACCAAATATGTAGCCTGATGTCAAATTTAGCGTATGTCTAAATGATTGAATTGAATTGCATTATAAAACAATCCAACAAACACCAGGCCCGGTTGTTTTTTTGGAGGTCTACCTAATAATAAAGAAGCAAATCTAAATTTACACAAACAATTACAGAACAGAGAAAAAGAGGAAAACTTCCCACCTATCTTATGAAACTAAGATAAACTTGATACACAGCCTGAATACAATAGTACCTGAAGGGATAATTCCAGCCTAAAATTACTTGTCAAATTAGATGCAAAACTACTAAACAAAATATTAGCACACCAGATTCTGCAATATAAAAATACATCATAACAAAACAACAACAACAAAAAACACATCATAACAAAGTTGGATGTTTCAAGGATTGCATGGTTAATATAAGAATCAACTTAAATAATTCACTAATAAAGCATTAAAGGAGAATAAAATAACCATTTCAATTGATATAGAAAAAGGCTTTGATAAAGCCTAACATTATTTATCACTTTAAAAGCTTAGCAAATTATTGTTTTCAATGTTAAAGAACTCCCTTTAAGAATTGAAACAAGGCAAGGGTCCTAGGTATATTCATCACTCTTCAACATTATTCTTCAGTTCTTGGACAATGAAAAAATAAAGAAAAAATGTATAAAGATGTAAGTATTGGAAAGTTGAGAAACATATTACTCACAGATAATTCCATTAACATAGAATTCCCAAGGGAATCAACATATGACTTATTAGCATTAAAATGTATACAGCAAGTTTTTGGATACCAAATTAATTTCATTTCTGTTCACAAACTGCAAAGAATTAAAAGTACAATTTACAAAATAGCAACTCCTTATAAAGAATAACAACATAAAATACCTAAGAATAAATATTACAAAATATGTACAATCCCTCTATGGAGAAAAATATAAACTTTATTGAAGGATGTTCTAAAAATGGAGAGAGAGATCATGTTCTGAGATTACAACACTCGATATTGGGAAGACGTCAATCCTCCCCAAGATGATCTATGAATTCAGTTTAATCCTAATCAAAATGTCAACAAAGTGTGTGTGTGTGTGTGTGTGTGTGTGTGTGTGTGTGTGTGAGAGAGAGAGAGAGAGAGAGAGAGAGAGAGAGAGAGAGAGAAAGAGAGAGAGAGAGAGAGAGAGAGAGAGAGACAGACAGACAGAGACAGAGAGAGGGAGAGAGAGGGAGAGAGAGAGGCTTGGAAATACTTGAAAACTGATCTAAATTTATGAGGAATGGTAAAGGGACAAAATCAAGACATGGCTACTGAAGAAGATGACTTAATAGGGAGATTTGTTTTAGTAGGTACCAATCTTAGAATAGTTACCTACTATTTCAGGAAATGTGGTCCTTTTGTCAGGATATTCCAATTAAACAGAGTAGAAAATCTAGAAATGAAATGGAGATGTAAATATTTGATTAATGGCAGAGTTAGTATTTCAGAATCATGGAGGATGTATAATTTTTCAATAAACAACATTAGGATACTTGCTTCTCCATATGGGGAAAAAAAAGGAAATTGATCCCTATATTATCACATTACTTTGTCAGGTAAATTAAAACATAAATTCTGAAGTCAAAACTATGATAATTTTAGAGGACAATAAGAAAATATGTTTCTGTCTTCCAGATAGGAAAAGATTTCTTAAGCAAGATGCAAGAAGTGTTCAATGAAAAGAAAAATATTATTTTTTAACAATATAAAAATTGAAAACTCTGGTTCATCAAATTATGCCACTAAAAAGTGAAGAGACTTGGAGGAAATACTTGTAGCATGATAGATGATTCAAATCCAGGACATTTAAAGAAAGGGGCAATCCAATGAAAAATGGACAAAAGATTTATTTTTCATTTATTTATTTTCAGAGACAGAGAGAGAGAGAGAGAACCAGAAGGGGAGGGGCAGAGAGAGAGAGAGAGAGGGGCAGACCATGCGAAGCAGGCTCTGAACTGACAGCAGAAAGCCCAATGTAGGGCTCAAACTCAGGAACAATGAAATCATGACCTGACCTGAAATCAAGAGTTGGACGCTTAACTGACTGAGCCACCCAGGTGCCCCACAAGACTCACTTTAGATATAAGGACACACACATAGTATATGTGAAGTAAAGGGATGGAAAAAGTGAAGGGATGGAAAAAGATACTCCATGCAAATAAAAAACCAAAGAAAGCCATAGTAGCTATACTTCTATCAGACAAAATAGAGTTAAAACAAAGACCGTAATAAAAGATAAAGAAGGGTGTTACATAATGATAAAGAGGTCATCCAACAAGATACAGCATTTGTAAATATTTATACACCCAACAGAGAGGCACCTAAATATGTAAAGCAAATATTAACAGACCTAAAGGGAGAAATAGACGGCAATACAATAATAGTAGGGGATTTCAGTACCCCACTTACATCAGTGGGTCCAGAAATCAATATAGAAACATCAGCCTTAAACAACATATTACACCAGATGGACTTAATAGATATTTACAGAATATTTCATACGAAAGCAACAGAATACATATTCTTCGCAAGTGGACTTGAAACATTTCCCAGATAGATCAAAACAAGTCTTAATAACTTTAAGAAGCCTGAAATCATATCAAAATTCTTTTTTCACCACTATGGAACAAAATTAGAAATTAACTACATGAAGCAAACTGGAATATTTACAAAAATATAGAGGTTAAACAACTTGCTATTGAACAACCAATGGGCCAAAGAAGAAAAGAGAAATTAAAAAAAAAACACAATGATACAAATAAAAATGGAATATAACATAACAGAATTTATAGGATGCACAAAGGCAGTTCTAAGAAGCAAGTTCATAACAATACATGTCTACCTCAAGAAGTCTCATATAAACAACCTAATTTTATACCTCAAGGAACTAGAAAATGAAAAAGAAACAAAACCCAAAGTTAATAGAAAAAAGGAAATAAAGTTGAGAGCAGAAGTAAATGAAAGGGACTAAAAAGACAATAGAAAAGATCGATGAAACTAAGAGTTGGCTCTTTGAAAAAATAAACAAAATTTACACACCATTAGCTGGACTCACCAGGAAAAAAAGAGCTAGAACTCTATTGATTAAAAAATAAAACAGGAAATGTTATGACTGATAACACAGAAATACAAAATATTATCAGACTTCTATAGATAATTATACATTAACAAATTGAACAACCTAGAAGAAATTGATAAAATCCTGGAAATATACAACCCATCAAGGCTGAATCATCATAAAACTGACTATTTCAACAGACTAATTACCAGTAAGTGAATTAAATCAGTAATCAAAAACCTCCCTACACACAAAAGTCCAGGACCAAAGGACTTCACAGGTGAATTCTACCAAACATTAAAAGAAGAATTAATACCAATCCTTTCAAAAATAGAGAAAATAAAACTTTTCCAGATTCATTTTACAAGGCTAGCATTATTCTGATACTAAAACTAGGCAAAGAAGCCACAAGAAAATTATACACCTATATCCCTGATGAACATATGTGTAAAAATCCTCCGTAAGATATTAGCAAACTGAATTCAATAATACATCAAAAGGATCAAACATCATGCTCAAGTGGGCTTTATTCTAGGGATGCAAGGATGTTTTAACATCCACAAATTAGGCAGTGTGACATGCCACATTAACAAATGAAGGACAAAAAACACTCGATTATCTCCACAGATGCAGAATAAAGCTTTTGACAAAAATCAACATACATTTTTGATAAAAACTCTCAACAAAGTGGGTACAGAGGGAATGTGTCTAAACATAATAAAGGCCATATATGACAAGCCCATATCTAATATCATATTCAATGGTGAAAAGCTGAAAGCTTTTTTTTTTCTTCCTGTAAGAACAGGAACAAGATAGGGATTCTCACTCTGGTCGTTTTTATTCAATATAGTATTAGAAATTCTACCCAGAGCAATTAGGCAGGAAAAAGAAATAAAAGCCATCGAAATTGGAACATAAAACGTAAACTACACTATTTGCAGATGATACGAAATTATATATAGAAAATTCTAACGACTCCACCAAAAACTGTAAGAATAAATAAATTCAGTGAAATTACAGGATACAAAATTAATGCACGAAAATTTGTTGCATTTCTATACAATAAGGAATTATCAGAAAGAGAAATTAAGAAAAGAATCCCATTTACAATTACATTAAAAGAATAAAATACCTAGAAATAAATTTAACCAAGTTGTTGAAAGACCTATATTGAAAACTACAAGACACTGATGAAAGATATTGAAGAAGACACAAATAGATGGAAAGATAATCCATGCCTATGGATAAAAGAATTAATAAGCTTAAAATATCCATACTACCCAAAACAATCTACAGACTCCAAAAAGGAGAAAATAAAGAAATGGGACTATATCAAGCTAAAAGCCTCTGCACAGCAAAGGGAATCATCAACAAAATGTAACATCAACCTACTGAATGAGAGAAAGTATTTGCAAATCATGTATCTCATCAGGGGCTACTATACAAAACACATAAAGAATGCATATAATTCAATAGCAAAAGACAAACGATCCAATTCAAAAATAGGTAGAAGATCTGAAAAAACAGTATTGTAAAGAAGACATACAGCTGGGTAACAGGTACATGAAGAAATGCTCTACCTCTACCGGGGAAGCGCAAATCAAAACCACAATGAGATATGACCTCACACATGCCAGAATGGCTAAAATAAAAAAGAAATAAATGTTGGTGAGGATGTGAAGAAAAAAAATCCTTGTATACTGTTAGCGGGAATGTAAATTGGTACAGCCACTATGGGGAACGGTATGGAGGTTCCTCAAAAAAATTAAAAATAGAACTATGATAAGATTCAACAGTTTTACTTCTGGGTATTTATCTGAAGAAAACAAAAACACCAACTTGATAGGTTATATGCACCCCCATATTACAATGGAAGTGTCCATCAATGGACTAAGAAAATATGAAACACACACACACTCACACACCCCACAAGAGAATATTATTCAACCATAAAAAATAATGAAATCTTGCCATGTAAGACAACACAGATGGAACTTGAGGGTATTCTGCCAAGTAAAATAAATTAGAAAGAAAAAGACAAATACTGTTTGATCTTTCTTATATATGGAATCTTAAACAATGTAATAATAGAAGAAGAAACTCACAGATACAGAGAACACTTTGGTAGTTGCCAGAGCAGGGAGTGGAGGGGTGGGAAAAATGGGTAAACTATTTTCATTTTTTTTAGCTTAAATAAATTACACAAAAAATATATTGTTTAGGTTAGTGATACATACGGTAAAAATCATAAAAAATGAATAAATGCCAAATGAAGAAGAGAGTAGTTACTTCTGGGCTGGGAAGACTTGAAATAAAGGAAGAACATACAAACCCAAAAGGACAAACAACAGCGTTTAAAGAGAATAATATTGTTTCTTTTACTCAATTGCTTAAAACACAGATATGATAAAATATTGATAAGATTGAATTCATACTTAAAAAAACATTTTCATGCAATAATTAACATAAGCATAAACCACTAACAGACTGGAAATAATATTTGCAACATGCATCACAAGTAAAGGATTGATATCCCCAATATTTAAGGAAATATTAAAAGTAAAGGTGAAAAAGACTAAAAAGTAGACAGCCAAAAATACAATTGTTTTAAATAGATGTCTTTTTTAAAAATTTTTATTCATCTTTGAGAGAGAGACAGAGACAGAGCACGAGTGGGGGAGGGGAGTGGGGAGACAGAGAGAGTGGGGAGACACAGAATCCAAAGCAGGCTCCAGGATCTGAGCTGTCAGCATAGAGCCCAACATGGGGCTTGAACTCATGAGCCATGAGATCATGATTTCAGCCAAAGCTGGACATTTAACCGACAGAGCCACCCAGGTGCCCCCAAAGATAATTTTTAAAGATACATTAAAATAGTCCTCAAGTATATGGACAGATATTCAATCATTCTCACAAGAGAAAGTAAATTAAAATCACAAAGAGACACCATTTTCCACCAATCCGATTAGAAAAAATTAAAAAACATAACAAAATATTCTATTTAGAAAAGCTGTGGAGAAGCAAGGGCTCTTAATTTGTCAGTGGAAATGTCAATTCCTCCCACGGAGAGGAATTTGGCATTACCTATCCAAACTATTTATCTTTAACCTAGCAATGCCAATAGTGGGGATTTAATTTACAGATATGCTTCTACATATATGTAAGCACATAGCAAAACAAACACATAAACACAGCTGTTTACAGAGCGCTGTTTGTAACTTCAAAGCATTAGAAACACTGTGAATGCCTGTACATAATAGGCTCACTGATTGAATACATGCAGTTGTACAGTCTCTCAGTGGATTATTATGCAATTGTGTAAAAGAATGAGGAATATCTGTATTCCTTTATTTTACAATACTATAATAAGCAACAAAACTAACTGGACAAAGAGAGGTATATAACAAAGAAAGTTAGGTAAGAAAATATGTCTATATCTGCTCCTATGTGAAAAAAAAGAAGGGTAAATTAAAAACTAAGGATAAGCCTTATCTACATGGGGTAGCTGGGAATGGGCTGTACCGGAATGAAAGAGGGGAGGGAATGTGACAAATATTTCTCGGAATATACTTTTTTTTGGTACGGTTTTAACTTTTGGAACTATATTCAAAGTATAATCAACAACAACAAAAATATAATAGAGAAGGATGAGGGTAAAAATCCTCAAAATGAAATATAAGCAAAACCAAATGAACCACACTCAATTTCAATTGAGTAGCATAACCAGTGAAAGGAAGGGGATGACGTAAGTATTTTTGCAATAGCATTTGCATTATATACCCTCAAACTAAAGACAAAAAGAATTGTAAACAAATGTTGAACTCTGATTGTAATTTTTTTTCATACAGAGGAATGAGTAAACAGTTTTAAAGATATTTTCTATATAATTTAAGATTTAGTAGAATAACAAATATTTTGTGGATAATGAAACACAGATTGCCCATTGTCCAAAAGGAAGTTACAAATGGGAGAAACTAGAATGAACTCTACAGAATTAGATTGGAACTGAAATTACCTCAATGAGCTCATGATTACATGATACACACATATACAAAATGTGTATATGAAATACATATGTATTTATGTGTGTATACATACAAATGTGTATGTGTATACATACACAAAATGTGTATATGAAATACATGTGTACATATGTATGTATATATATGTATGTATATGTACACACATATATATGTATAGTTTCTAGCTCTATTCACTGAAAGACCTAGCAGTAATTGGTAGCAATGAGTATACACTATACTCATATCCTTGTTTCTAAGTATTGTTCTTCACTGAAGAAAGAGGTCCTCTTTGGAACAATGGCTGATTCTACTGCTGAGAAAGTGCAAACTGTGTCTAAAACATCTTGTTGTATCAGAGAATAAGGAAGCACTCGATAATGGTTGAGACATAAAAGAAAAGCATATGCATGACACAGTTAAACACGTTAAGTGTTCAGCATTTTAAAAATAATTTAGCTACAAAACTTCCAACTTTGAAGTATTATAAATCCAAAATATTCTGATTGTGACTTCTTCCACCTCTTACCAATGGGGTCTTGACCCAGATTTGAGATTGACAGAAGTTGGAACTGAACTGGTGACTAACCCAGTGGAAATAGTTTCAATTACCAAAATGAAAATGAGAATTATTACTTTAGCATTGAGAGCTAGATATAATCTACTAATTGTTACACAAAAAATCACTGGGACCTCAGAAATCACAGATGCCCCAGAATTTGCTGAGGAGTTGTTGGTTTGTTGGTTGATTTCAATACACATATCCATCTTCCCAATTCCTAGTACTGTCTACTGATTACAATAACTCCCACTGCCCACACACTCCCCCCAATACCACCATTTTACAGGAAATTAGGTGTGAAGAATTTGTCTAAATTCATATCACTAGTTCATGTCAGAGCCATAACCATAAGGAAAATCTACAAAAACTGAGAAAGAATACCTCCCTCACTTAGGGTCATTTGGTTACTACTTCTTCCAATACTTCTGTTTTATCACTTATTTCCCAATAGAGAAAGCCACTAAGGGTGAAGGATGAGATAGAGCTGATAAAGGAATTTGGAGACGATTATGTCATGAATACCTAAATATATCTTACACACAAACTCTTAATGTAATAAGTAGAATCATGAATTTTCACCCAAGAAAACTTGGGTCAAAAACTACTTGCCCAATGTGTGTGACCTTGAAAAGAGCTTTCCTGAAGCTCATTTTCTCATTCTGACAAGATGTTTAATAATACCCCGCCCCTCACCACTCAAAGTTGTAAAGTGATTAGTATATACTAGGTGCTTAGGAAAAAAAGAAGTTAATTTCCTCTCTTTACCTTCCCTCTTTATCCCCTTCCAACAGCCTTGTAAAAATGTTAGCTTTGGAGAGTGGATTTTTGAAAGGGGTCTAAAACTAAAGCATCAAGAACTTAGCAAAAGGGTTCAAACACTGAAACTCTTTCCCTCCATTTCCTTATGTTTCAAGAATTTCTGTTTTGTCTTCATGTCTCTTCCCATTTCCCTAAACCAGAATCTTTTTTGCCATCGGGAGCCAATAAATTTATGAACATACGCAAAATATTGCCCTTAGAAATTTTAATATAAACTATGTTCCTTGAGTATGGACCAGAAATGAGACCTATAGCATTGTACAAGCACCATGATTTGTATTTCCCCAGAAATTAAGAAATTCTAGTTGATCTGAGATCTCTTTTAATCATATAGCTCATCACTATGTGGTTGGGAGCACCAGTTAAAAAAAAATAAAACAAAACAAAAAATCCCACTTAGCCTCAGAGCCCCAAATTGTTTATTACAGAAATTTCAGGAAAGAACCACTTACACAAAAACAATCTTACCTTAGTCCTCCTTATGATAATAAGATTATTTTCCTCAGCAAGGCTAATAAGTTAATGCCATCAATATTTCCCCAGTTCAACATTAGATTAAAGTATCTTTATCTTCCAATTAACCTGCAATTATGTGTCTTAATATCTGACATTCTCTTGGATTTTGGTTAATCCATACAATGCCAATATTTAAAGATAAGGTCCCCAGGTCAATCAGCTAGAAACCATTCCCAGAAGTTGATGCTAATCAAATTTGTTCGTGCAATTCAGTGACTATATTGCCATGATAAGTTTTAGAACAGATGTTTGACACGAAAGAAAGCTCTTTATGTAGAATTTAAATCCCTTTTGTTCAGTAATGACAAAGGTTATTAAAATACACTTTTTGGGGGGAGACCTAATTAAGACACTCAATCAAAAACAATCAAAACAGCAGCCCCCTTGTAGCCCCTCCAAGTATGAGGTTTTTCAGCCTCTCAACATAGCCACGATGAAAGCACAGCATGAGGAATGGATAAAATTATGATCTCGCCTGAGAAATTAGCCGTAAGCACTTGTTAATAAAAGCAAATAGAATTTTACAAACCAACATATAAACTTTGCAAGGTTATTTTATTGCTTTCTGCACAAGGTAAAGTAGATTGATATAATTACCTCCCTTATATTCTTATTTAATTCATTTTTTAAAATCTTGGTTGATGATGGGAGGTCTAAGAATGAGAACAGATTGAATCTGGCTATTCTTTTAGCTTGAAGCTATTTGATCTTTGATTAAACAGGTTTTTCTCCTGAAAGAAATCCAAATGCCCTGTACTCCTTACTCTATTTCCCACAGTTAAAAAAAAAAAAAAAAAAAAAAAAAAAAAGATTATTTTGGTTTTCCTCGAAAATTCCTGCTTTGAGGTAAATGATGGAACACACACACACACACACACACACACACACACACACACACGCCTTTCCTCAATGTCCAAAATTCATCATTCTACTGAACTAGCCACTTCATGTTTAAAGTAGGCATTGAAATATTAAGTAGGCATTCAATATTAAATATTGAAATAAAACAGTTAAATTTAAATGTTTTTCTCACCTAATTAAAAAGTGGAAAAAGGTACATTGAATAAACAGTCTAAAAAAGTATCTTCTCACAAAGTTAGTTTTTCCTTTAAAACTATTTTGAGCACAGGATTCTAGATTTTATCTTTTCATCTTAAAAAGTGTCCCAATCCATTCTCACTTAGAAATTACCAATGCTTTAAGGAGGGCACTTGTTGGGATGAGCCCTGGGTGCTTATATAAGTGATAAATATATATAAGTGATGAATCACTGGGTTCTACTCCTGAAACCAACACTATATTGCACGTTAACTTGAATTTAAATAAATTTAAAATAAAAAAAACCCTAAGAACTCATACACCATTATGATGAAGTTCAAGTGTGTGTTTATTTGGTTTCTGCAGGCTGGGTATTTTGAATATATTTAAAAAATGATCTCAGGTTGAATATTGTATTTGTTAATCAGAAAGCTTCCTGATACAGTTAGCATTTTTATGGTTGTTTTTAATGATATAATTATAGAAAGTTAGACTAAGAAAATCACCATAAAATTATTATCAAGCTCATCAAAGCTTCTTATAACACTTACTAATACAAATTGTGATGTTGTCCCTGAAGACTAACCCTTCAGACCACATGTGAACTGAAGTTTCCCTGCATGATTCAGATCCTCTGAACCAGGTCTGAAATGCTCTAATAAAGAAATACTTCAGTGACAATCGTCACTGTGAATCTCATGGTGAAAATCAAACTCAAGTTGTCAGTAAACAATCCCCAAACAAAAACGCTCTATCCCTCCACTATCTCCTTTATAGATTCTAAACCAGAATAAGCGAAGCAGTCAGAATGTGTGTGTGAAAGAGCTGTTCTAATAGAACATCTGTGACAAGTTAAAATAGGCTGTATCAATTAAAGAATCATGACCACAGGTCACAATACTTTACTTCCAAGTAGAGTTAAAGCTGATCTTTCCTTTTAAGGTTATTAATGAGGCAAGTGCACCATCTTTATACCAATCAAATTCACTACTAGCTTATGTGTATTAAATGAAAATCTCAGAATAAGGGGGAAACCTGTATCATTAGTTAAAACAAATCTTGTAAAAAAACAATCTTGTAAATGAGCTGTAGCTTTAAAAACATACCATCGTCCATTCCAAAAAGGGACCTTCCCAAGATCAGAGGCCTATTAAAAACCAGAAATGTTAGACATCTGTTGCTGTGTTGCATGAAGGCAAACACCGAGATATATTAGTACCATATGTGAAAGAATAAGATTCCAAAATTCAGCTTTGCTGGTATTTCCCAAAATAAGTTGCCAGGTTATAGAATAAATAAAATCAGAGATGAATGGCTTAAAAAAAAACACACCCAGAAATCCCATCTTAAAAGCTAAGCAATTATTTATAAAAAAAAAATAATATATCTTGGTATATATAACCTGCAATGGCAATGTTTTACAAGTGGCTCCTTAAAGTAGACCACAATTATAGGTGAAGTACAACTTATTTTCAAAAAGAAGTATGTGAGAAAACCCCCTTGGGAAAAAGTGGCTCCTGGGTCAGAGGCTTGGGGATGACAGGGAGGTAGGGACTGCGGATAAAATGGGATCTCACTTTGTTTGGTAATATATTGGCAGTTCCTCATCCTTTTGAAGTTCAAGGGTGATCAAAATTTGTCACAGAAGGCCCCGTTCTAGGCCAAAAGATGGAATATCATTAACAAGTTACAGCGTTGATTCTGCTTGAGGCCTCTCTGCTTAGATCTTGATGAAAAGTTTAACAACCAAAAATAAATGGGGAGGGGTGCCTTCTTATGACCGAAGGAAAGCCCTGAGGTCTGAGGAGTGGGGTCCATTCTTTGCAAACAATAACTATGTCATCAGTTCTTTCAGGACAGGGTAAGGAAAATATCAACCTTCCCCTTCACAACTTGGGGCAGCAAAGAGGGTGGTAGTGACATTTAGTAATGAGAATGGGATCTTCTTAGGGGGGAAAAAAGTACAAAACAACAGTTGAATTATCCTGGCAGTGGTCAAAATGAGGAAGTAGCTAAAGCAGTATCTAATTTCGGAGAGCTCACTAACCTTGTAAAGCATTGATTAATCTAACTAATCTTTGTATAATCACATTGTTTCTGAAGTAATAAGTAAGCCTATCTTTAAGAAAAGAGAGGGTGGTTTTCTTAATCGGTTTATAGCTATAATTTCCAAACAGGAAAATAGTCTTAAGGGGCAAATATCTCAAGGAGTAGATACAGTAACTAGATCTGGAGTCAGTAGAAGCAAGAAGTCTATACTCATGAAATTAAAGCCCATATATTACCAAGGAAATGTTCTGGAAACGAGGAACAAAAGGCAGAATGGCTATCTTCCTGGAGTGATAAGCAATAAGTCCTCTCGGAAAAGAGATGGCCTCACGAGGAAGCTTATGTCCTCAGGACTTCATAACTCTCCCATATATCCCCAGGAATGTGGAATATTTTCCACCGTCTTTGAGAAACTTGTAGGACATACTGGCAAAGAATCTGCAAATGAAGTACAGAAGCAATGTTTTAATGCTGGGTTCCCAGGATCATATTCCTAAATTGATGGGAAAGTATGCCAAAGTTCCCTGTAGTATAAGTTCTTATGGGGGAAATAAAAGTTAAATTCTAATTTGGATTTAGTGTCACCAGGTATATATGGAAAATGACAAAAAGAAGAAATGGAGTCATTCCCCTTGGTTAATTGTATGTGGATTATCTTGGCACGTTACGTGGTGAACAGATCAGCTTTTCCAGGTTACACGGAGGGAACCGAACACTCAAATCTCAGGCTTACAACAACAAAAGTTTAGTGATTGCTGAGGTTAATGCCAGAGACCACGGGCTATTGCTACTTAGCAGCTCTTTCTCAGAGCTGTACAGGTGTCCCTCGCTTCCTGAAAGTATATGATTGCCATTTGGCTCTTATAAAAGACCTACATTAGTATCTGTTTTCATTAACAGAAAGAAATTCAAAGAGGATTTTCACTTTCACCAAAAAAAAAAGGCAGAAAACAAAAAATAGTGTTTAGTGCTTGTTTTGCAGTGAGCCTCATAGAGAAAGAGAGCAAGGGAGCAGAGAGGGGCCCGGCAAAACTCCTTCCCCACGAACTACACTCAGAATCTCAGCATCAAGCCATTATAGCTTTTTTTTTAATGTTTATTTATTTTTGAGAGAGAGAGAGAGCACAAGTTGGGTGGGAGCAAAGAGAGAGGGACAGAGGATCTGAAGCAGGCTCCTAGCTGACAGCAGAGAGCCTGATGCAGGACTCGAACTCATGAACCTTGAGATCATGACCTGAGCCAAAGTTGGACACTTACCTGACCGAGCCACTCAAGTGTCCAAAGCTATTACAGATTTGAACTGTGTCTGTGAGCATCTGTACTTTATCTTGGTTTATTTTGTGCATCCATTAGCAAGATGTGTCCTGAGGTATCAGGAAAGCCTAAGAGAGAGGTTATCTCTTGGGTCTGGGAATGCTCAAATATTTTTCTATACAATCTAATGGTAATTGCTTCTTTACCTTATGTCATTTTTGGTTTACAAAGGTTTTCATAGGAATACTCTACTTCCAGATAGCAGGGGGAACCTGTATCTTCTTTCTGGGTCTGTGATGAAATGAAAGAACAGCTTCTGTCTACGGTTTGTTTGCCTTCTCGCTGCCAGTGGGCTAGCAAACCATGTGTTGGCTCTTAGACTTCCACTTACATATCATTGTCTAGGCAAGTCATATGGCGGCACCCGATTCTATTTAGGTGGGAAATACCCTCATTCCTACAACAGATACTCGGTATCACATGGCAATGGACAGGGACAGATATTGCTTTTACAAGGAGGATAGAGACTATATGGGACCATTAACACAGTCTACCACAGTGGAAACCTTAAATGTGATCAAGAAAGAAAATATTTTTTTTTTCAAGTTTTAATTTGTTAGCTAACATACAGGGTAATATTAGTTCCAGGTGTAGAATTTAGTGATTCATCACTTACATATAATACCCAGTGCTCATCACAAGTGCCCTCTTTAATCCCCGTCACCTATTTATTTATTTATTTATTTATTTATTTATTTATTTATTTATTTATTTTATTATATGAAATTTATTGTCAAATTAGTTTCCATACAACACCCAGTGCTCATCCCAAAAGATGCCCTCTTCAATGCCCATCACCTACCCTCCCCTCCCTCCCACCCCCCCTCAACCCTCAGTTTGTTCTCAGTTTTTAAGAGTCTCTTATGCTTTGGCTCTCTCCCACTCTAACTTCTTTTTTTTTCCCTTCCCCTACCCCATGGGTTTCTGGTAAGTTTCTCAGGATCCACATAAGAGTGAAAACATATGGTATCTGTCTTTCTCTGTATGGCTTATTTCACCTAGCATCACACTCTCCAGTTCCATCCACGTAGCTACAAAGGGCCATATTTCATTCTTTCTCATTGCCACGTAGTACTCCATTGTGTACATAAACCACAATTTCTTTATCCATTCATCAGTTGCCCATCATCTATTTAAATCCATCCCCCCAGCAACTACCCTCAGTGTGTTCGGTATATGCTTAAGAGTCTATTTCCTGGTTTATCTCTCTTTTCTCCCACCCCTATGTTCATCATTTTTTTTTCTTGACTTTCTTAACTGGCCAAAGAAATTTCAAAACAGATAACGCTTTTAGCCACACTGGAGACTTAAGAGAATTATTTCATGGACATAATCTATTAACATATTTTAACTAGGGCTATGTGAGAGTTGGGTGATTAAACCACCAAGCCATCAGAGACAACTATTTTTATAAATTTTAAAGCAAAAATTATTGCGGAATATACAAATAAGTTTTCCTTGCTGTTGGGAATTTTGTCATTCAAAGGGTGCTTCTAGGAGTGAAAATACAGAGAAGAAAGTTCAGGTAAGTTTAAATGAGCTGTCACCAAGCCAGGCCATTGACTTAACCTAGTCAGGTTGAATGGTACAAACATCACATTCTAGGTTAGGATGATATTAAGAGATTAAATGTCTACTAGAAAATTAATTAGCTAGCACCCAATGAATTGGAATATTGAAGAAACTGGTATATTTTACTCTGCTTAAATTTCATGAGGAAAAATAACCCCAAATAACAGCAAAATAAATATGCTGAAATAGCTGCCATATTCTCTCTCTCTCTCTTTTTTTTTTTTTTTTTTTTTTAGAAATTCACCTTAATTTCCTCCATCTACTGAGGTAGATGGTGACCCAAGGGTGCTGCTGGAAAAAAAAAAAAAAAACCTTCAGTAATTATATGTTCAATATTATTAAAAAAGAAAATTAAAAAAAAAAAAAGAAAAAGAAAAAGAATAAAGGAAATTAAGTATGGCTCTACTTTAGAAAATTTGAAACCAAATTTTTAAAATTATTTTTCAGTATTAATCAGAAAATTTAGTAAAAAACCCCATTCCCTGAATTTGTGGTTAACCTAATTTTGTATTTTTGAGCCCTAAGAGGAAAAGTTTAGCTCATATTCATATAACTGCAAAAGAGATTCCACTTATTTATTTACATCACTCATTTGGCTGTTCATTATCACAAAGCCATTTAAGACCTACCTAACCTGTTAGCCTCAGTTTCCTTTTTTGCAAAAAGGAAATTAGTTCATGGGAACACTAAATGAGATAATTATGCAAAGATTTAGAGCAGCAGCTGGCACCCAGAAAATGCTTTCTAAATGTTGGTTTTTATTGTATCATTTATTTACTCACTTAACAAACATTAAAACAGCATCCTGTACTCAGCCAGGTCAGTGGTTGAAAGAACAGTGAAGATAAAGAAATGGGCAGAAAACTTGAGTCAAGTACAACAGAACTTGGTTTCCTTTGAAATTATCCTTTCTCAATGGCATATTTCTTAATTTGGGTAACTGATAATCTCAAGTAAAATGTTTATTTTATGTTAAAGTTTATTTGTTTATTTGGGTGTGGGTAGAGACAGAGGAGGTGGGGAGAAAGAGAATTCCAAGTTGGCTCTGTGCTGTTGGCTGGATCCTGAGTGTTGCTTGTTCATTCATGAACAATGAGATCGTGACCTGAGCTGAAACCGAGAGTCCGACACTTAACCAACTGAACCACCTAGGCGCCCCAGTAAAATGTTTAAAATAGAGGATCATCAGAAATTTTTGTTAAATAGATGGAAATAAAAACTAAGCATATTGTATAAATACCACTTTAAGATAATTCCCTAACTTGGGGCACCAGTGAGTTAGGTGTCCGACTCTTGATTCGGAGCTCAGGTCATGCTCTCAGTTTGTGTGTTCGAGGCCCATGCTCAGCTTGTGCTGACAGCATGAAGCCATTTGGGATTCTCTCTCCTTCGCTCTCTGCCCCTCCCCGCCCCTCAAAATAATAAACAAACATTAAAATTTTTTAAAAGATAATTCCCTAACCTTTTCCCAAGCAGATAAGAGATTCTACACTCCACTGTTTTAAGAAATGTTAATTTTCATTAGAGAAAAAGTACACGTAAGCAGTAAAGGACAAATTTGTTTAACCAAAGTTGTAAAAAGCGCATTTTCATGTCTAAAGTGATTCTTCTCTAATCTAGACTCAGATGAGGGCCTGAGTTGACCGCCTACTTTTGTTGGAGGCAGAGCCAGAGGTCATCAAGATCAATAAGGCACCATTCCTTCCTCCAGGAAGCTTACAATGCAGTCCACAGGTCAGTTTTAGTATATACATGGCTAGAGTAGAACACTAATCTACTTGAAATTCTCTGGATTTCGTATGTTCTTTTGCAGTCAGTGGTCTCCTAATTAACCTGCTTTCTGAAAACAAACCAAATATCTTGATTTGTAATATTTACTTATATCCATGATACAAATACTCCCAGCACAGTTGATATTATCAACAGTTGACAACTGGTTCTTAAAAATGCAGAAAATGTATTTAATGGTCCATTCTTTTGAGACAGCACAACCCAGCTCAGCTTCCCACTGCCCTACCTCTATGGCCTCTGCACTAACTTATCTTAAAATTCCCCTCCTCCTTGCTTGGTGAGTTTCTATACAAATCTGAAGCTCTCATTCATGCCATTTGCTTTAGGAAGCTTTCCCCAAATCATCTAGTCTGAAGATTTGGTTTTCTCCCTTTACTCATTTCTCCTCCAGTATTCTGGACTTAACACAATACATATCACCAATAACACAAGCACGTGTGTGCTTTTCCACCTTTTCCAGCAATTGTCAACAATTTGAATTAGAATCTGTGATTTAAATCTAAATCCTTATTGCTTGACATATTTCCCTTTCTTGTTAAAAGAATCAACAAATGCATAAAAATAAATGCCACGGGAGAAGCCCTATGTACCCTCGGAGGTCAAATGAGAGGAAACAAACAAACAAAGTGATCAAGGAAGGTCTTGTGAAACAGAAGACATTTTGAGGATAGGCTTGAGAATGGGTAGAATTTCCACAAGGAGAGATTGGAAAGTGAGGACAATGCTCCATGCAGAGAAAATGACATGAACACAAATTTCAAGGATAAAAACTATGAGGTGTATTCAGTGGAAAGAGAAACCATTTGTTAAGGGTGGATTATCAGTTACATGTTGGAAAATGGTGGAAAATCAGTCTCATTGGGGTTATAGAGTCTAGGGTTCTAAAGTTTGGGTGAAGAATCCACATTTAATTTGGTAAGCAATGGGGAATTAGTAAAGTGTTTTGAGGCAGGAACTTCTACAAATAGATCTAAGCTTTATCTGACAGGAGAATGAAGGAGAGACTGTTGCAAGGAAAGGAGGTAGAGAAATATGAAAATTAGGAAAATCAAAACTAAGGGGTTTTAATGAGGGTGTATATTGGGGGTGGTGAATTTTAAAGACGTGACATGGCTAGAAATTTTAAAACAGGAATAGATCAGCTGCACTTTCCCTCTTCAAATACAAATAAATTGTCAGCAGACAGATCAAACGAAAACAGTAAACCTGTATTGTTCCTTGGGTTTCAAATTTTCTCTCTCTCCCTCTCCTTTTTTTTCTGTCTCCCTTTTTTTTTTCTCCAATAGTAATAAGCCTTTAGCTCTGTATCAGAAATGAAAAATTCTTTCTCTACACGGGAGAGGTAGAGATAGCAATAACCAATATTGTTCTTTACTTCCAATATCTCTGCCAAAGAGCCATGAGTAGTCTCATTAATACAAGATTTTTACATTTAAAAGGTGGCATACACAACCATCATGCTTTGCATATCTCAAGTGCTATGAAATAAATTTTTCCATCAGCTTTTTAAAAACATCATGTGAAAAAAACGTATCATTGTTATACTGGTGAATCTAAAAATAAGTTTATAAACAAAAATCAGAATCATGCATCCAATGCTCGATTATAAAAGCCAGATGACATAAGTAATGATTCTCCTGTAGCATACCATGTAATTACTAGCGAACTCTCTCCCTTGACATGATCATAAACTTGTTCTTCAAAGCAAATTTGCATGCTTTGTTTTAATCTTTAATGGGTAGGTAGATTACAAAACTCCCCAACAAGATGTGCTCTACCTCATTTCTCATCACAAAGACATCTTTAGTTTAGATACTCTCAGCATAGGGAGGCTGCCATTTGCAACACTTCATCTGGTTAATTATTATTTTGATTTTTCAAGTTTAGGGTTATGGATAGCTCCAGACAGTGGATGAATTTGTGATGTTATGGAACCAAGATGTAGACTGTATGGATTTTCTTGGAGGAGCTCTATATTAAATAAAAGAACCTTAATAAATCATTCAGGTTGAAAGCACATATACAAATCACAAAACTCTGGGTAAACAGAGACCTAAAGCCCATTGGTGGTAGTATAGTTGGCGGTAGCATCATTTCTATCAGCTTCTTTATTTCCAGAATAGGAAAAAAATGAAAATGTATCAGGGGTCCACTCTGGGCCTAAATCCTCTTTCTGTATCACCCTCCCTGTGAACTGTTATTATTAAGCTTACTTTAGTTGTATATCATCAATATGGATAAAAATATTCTATGTATCATATTGCATTGAAATGATTTGTATGTTGGTCTTCCCTTGAAAATGAAGGCATTTTTTTTGTTTTTGTATACCTCCATACCCCGAACAGTGCAGAGCCTAGCACATAGTAGGTCCTCTAAAAGTGCTTGTCAAAATGAGCTAGTGTGTACTACACCGAATTTTTGCTATTTCACATTTATGAGTGTCTGAAACACTGCTACTTTTGTAACCCATTTACCCACAACTTCTAGGGAAGAAATATTAGCCATTTCATTATGAAACCACAAATGCTCATTAGTAGACTGGAGGACACTTAAAATACAATCGTGTGAAGTGTGGCAATAAACAGACATCATCATCTTGAATGCATAGCCTAGGTGTGGAATTTGAGAATTTTGAGGTTAGACCCCTTTTATTGTATACGGATATAACATCAATGGGAAGGAAATGTGCTGATACTTTAAAAATGCAATTAAAAATGTAATTGCTTCTGTTACATTGCTGCAGCAAGCCAATGCTGGCTAAAAGTAAAAGTTTCAACCCATATCAGCCTATCAAAAGGCAGGTCCTAGTGTGAGGGTGATTCTGAAAGGCTATGCTTTTAATCAAGAAAGACTGTGGGTACAGGAATGTTTTTCAATTATCAGGACAAAAGCATAACTCTCGCCAACAGGGATGTTGACTATAAAGCCCAAGAAGGAATCCAAGGAATAAATTGGACAGTTAATTCAGTAAATACACACCTGCTGAAAGATGAGCAGCCATAAGATCAAGTGTATAAAGATATCACCTCCTAAATGGGTTTTGAGGTTTCCAATAGGTAATACAATAGATAATATTTTCCCTACAATTAAGCCAACAGGGTAACTGATTATCCAATTCAGAAGTCAACCATGCTATCCAATGGTTATCATTCAAAGGAAGACTGAGGAAAGGATCCTCCTTTCTGGGTACAGCTTGTACATGACAGTTCATTTGTGTGAGACATACTCATTCACTGAAGGCTGGTATTCAAATCACCATCCTTAATTAAAATTGTTGGCTGCAGTGAATAATCTGTGGATGGTTTTGAGTTGTTGCCAAAGATAATATATCTCCGGGTGGGGTGGGGAGGCAGTGGCTAAGCTTTATGGGAAGAGAAGCTCTTTTCCCATAAATGATGAATCAATCCATTATATTTGTGATAATCAATGCCCTGGATCCTCTTCATGTCATGGTAGGGGGAGGGAAAACCTTAGTGGCCAATCATTATTAATTCATTCATTGCAGTAATATTAATCACGAGGAGCTAATGTGATATTAATGTGACTATAATGTAGACTCCAATAAGAATTTCACTCTAGAATAGAAACATGGTATAGATTTTGTTTTCTAACTTAGTTACCTAACAAGTGCTTTTTAAAGATTTTAAGGGAAGAAGGAAACCTCCAGCATGCTCTCTACTTGTATATAGAACTAGAGAGAATTATATTTAGGGCTCACCCATAAATTTCTTTGTTGGCTCAAGTGTTGTCTGAGTCAGTCAGCACTTCTGACAGTGAAATGTTCTTCCAGGAAATACGTGTTGCTGAAACTGCTGGGGCAGGAATGGCAGCCGAGGCAGGTTTCTGGGAATGGAATCTAATCTTTAATGGTGCCTGTCATTTCTTGAGAAGAGTTTGAGGGGGATGAACAAGGAGGGCAATAAAGCCTACGTTTTAATCTTGGATTTGAGAACCTTTCTGGAATGACTCTAATGCAATCTCTTTAAATTCATAATGGGACTTATTTCTGAAGACTTTGAGGGGAAGACAATCTCAATTCAACAGATTCCGTGCTTCAACAGTCAAGGAAAGACTGGTCAATATCCATGCCTGCTGGCTTAGCCCTCACGCAGACCACCATCCCTCTGGAATAACTCAACAGCTGAGTGATCCTGCAAACTCTTGAGACTAGAGAACAACCTTAAAAGAGTTGCAGAAGACAATAAGATCTGTTAAATCTGACTCTCCTGGATTATGTTGTCCACTTATCTGTTATTGCTCATGTCCAATGAATCAGCTCAGAATTCCTCACGTGAACCACACTGTTTCTCACCTTCTTGCTTCGTTCATGTCAACTTCTCTGTGTAGAACTTCCTTCCTCCCCATCCTCAGACTCGCTTCTTCTTCTTTAGGTTTTAAGGTTCAGGGCAAGTAATACTTCCTCCAGGAAGTCCTCCCTGTTATTTCCTTCCCCTCACTCATTTCTGTGCTCTTCGAAATTTCTGGGCACAAGTCTCTTGGGATACTTGCCACATAGTTCAAATGTCTGTTTTACCATTCTCTCACCAAACCATGAGTTTCTCAACACTTAGGTATGGTTTTTATTCTTTTATCTATCCTCAGCACTTAAGTGAGTACCTGCCACATAGTAGAAAAAAAAAAAACTAAATGAATAAGTAATTTGAATATATGAACCAATATCTTAACAGCATGTTTGAATACAGGCCTTTCATTTTTATTGTAAGTTGTCTTTGGTCATATTAGGCACATCATTAGTCCCTCATATCTTTTTACAGTATACTTCAATTTGTTGACTGTTCTACAATTTATTCATGTTTTCCCTTAGTAATCACTAATGTCACCCTTTCATAATTCAGCCCAGTCTCTGCCCAGGCTAAGGTTACACTACCATTAATTTCATCCTTTCTAAAAAATAAAAACAAAAAACAAACAAAAGCAAAAAACCACTTCTTTTGTTGATAAACGTTTGCATATATTTGGAAGAGAAATCTTAGGATGTATCTTACTGACATAATCCATTATTTCTCCATCTATAAAACTAAAACTAATAATAATAATAATTAGCTCCAAGACTCATGGTTACAAATGACTGGATAGATAAATGGTGTTGTTATAAAGCCATGCTAATAAATGCCAGGCCTCTTCCCTTTCTATGCTTTTGATAGATTTTTTATATACCTTGGAGCAAAGAGAGGATGAAACATTTTTCTCCTTTGGGTCAGTGCTCTCCTATTTTCCAATTAGATATGCATCTAACTTCCCACAAGTTTGTAATTTCATGGATCTTCTTCGGGCTCCTCAAATTTGACACCTCTAAAAAATAACTGGAGAGCTTCAGTTCCTCTCTATTCCCCATGGAAGTCAGTTACATTAACACTCTCTTAGTGACTGAAGTCCTGGTCAGGGATGGCTTCCATTCAGTCCCCACACTGGGTCAATCACCTCATGCTCAGCACTATCACTTCTACCTTCAAATTATGTCCTGAGAGTATCCCTTCTTTCCACCTCCAGGAACTCCATCCTACTTCAGGACCTGACCTTCTTCTGTCCAACTTATACAGTAGCTCCTGAATCAGCCCCTGCCTTCCCAGCTCCCCTCCCTCTATTGTCCTCCCCACCGTAAATGACCCTGTATAGGATTGACTCTGAAGTCCTCAGGCTAGTACACAAGGCCTTTTCCAATCCATCCCCAAAACATACTTCCAAGTTCATTTCACGCCATCTGAAACTCACTTCTGGTCACATGCAGAGTTAGAGCAGAGTATTTTGTACTGAGAACAGTCTGGGAAGGCAGGAAGGGGATATTTTTAAAAGGTCAAAGGTTATGCTGAGGTCTTGTGTTTGTTATCTCCTTTCATCCTCATAAGAACTCAACGAAGAGACCATCATTAAACTAGTTTTTAAAATGAAACTACAATAGGTCCTGGCCCAGAAGACTTCCATTCCAGATTTCCTGCATGGTAGAGTAGGCATTCAATCTCAGATTTGTTGGCCTCAAAGGTCTTCCCATGACATCATGATGATTGGTGTTCCTCAAAAGTGCCCGTGTGGTCTTTCAAGGGAAGTTTCTTCTTTCTGAAACACTCTTGTACCTTTTACCGTACTCCACCTGATAATCTATTTAGCGTTCGGCACCCAAATTTAATATAATTTTTTCTATGAAATGTGCTCCATCTTTTTTACTCTCTTGATGCTTCACGTATAAATCTACTCTATTGCTTATTCCATCCAATTATAATCACCAACATTATGCCACCTTCAAATGACAAGGAGAAAATCTTATGCATATTTATTTGTAATCCCAGCACCTTATATAATGTCTGGCACATAATAGGATCTCTACACGTACTTTTAAGGAATGGATTGAATGCATGTGTTCCTAAAATGAAGGTATCAGGTAACGCCTCTCCCTGAAAAGTCAGGTGTGAAATATATACTTAATTATCTTTTTAATCAAATATAATTAAATCTTATTCTATCCTAATGAGTTCATGGTAACTTTAACCGCATCGTTTTGGGAAGCCTCAAATCTAGAAATCTTATGTGATGCTCTAAGTTGCCAACCAGGGTAAGGGCCTCGGCTTTACCTCTACCATAGCTATTAGAGTTTCCTACTGTTTAACCTACATGCCTTCATGGGCAGGTGGTTCTGCTTTGTGCCAAGCCTGCACAGGGCATCACTGCTGATGCTTAGAAACTAGTGGCTAGAGTCTTGCCTCTATCTTCACCACCTGGCCACCACCCTTCGAGGTTCTGCCTTCTTCCATACAGAACTCTTGGTCTTGGGGAATATCCACACTCTTTCCTACTGCTTCCACAGCCCCCTCTCCTCCCCCAACACAACTAGACCTTGCCTGTGTCCTAACACAATCCTTTTTGAAAGTTGATGAGCTGAAGCTGTCAGAAGAAGGAAGCGGGAGTGAAGCTTTGCTCTGTTGACTTCTGCTTTAGGTCCTGGAACACAACCATAGCTGGCATAAGCACACAAAAAGCCTTTAGTGACCTTCTCTGAGAGAAAGGCAACAGGACAGGGAATCAAACCTGCCAATGCTTATTCTTTCTGATCCCTCTCAAGTGTGAAAACAAAACACAAGATAATGTCTTAAGAACTTATTTTGCCATAACTGTCCATGCACTTGTTCTGGATTTTACCTAATGTATTATTTTGGGGGGAGAGTAGCAGCGCAGTGTAAATGCATGAACTCTGGAGCCAGATTGCTTTAGCTCAAACCTCAGTTCCACGACTTAACTAGCCTATCTCTTTGTGTCTTTGTTTACTTATCTGTGAAATGGAAATGATTATGGAAACTTCATAAGGTTATGTGATGACTGAATTAGTTAATGAATGAAAAGTACTTAGAATAATGCCTGGAACCTAGTAAATTTCATATACAGGTTAATTACTTCTATGTACTATGATCTTTTTTTTTTTTTTGAGAGAGGTAGTAAGCATGTGCATGCATGCACGAGCAGGGGAGAGGCAGAGGGAGAGGGAGAAAGAGAATCTTTAGCAGGCTCCATGCCCACAACATGGGGCTCAATCTCATGACCCTGGGATCATGACCTGAGCCAAAATCAAGAGTCCGACAGTCAATTGACCAAGCCACCTAGGCACCCACTATGAACAATGTTCTTTAGCTATCTAACCCAGTATCTTGCCTTCATCTCTTTGTGGGTGACTCAATCCAAGATTTTTTATTTCTGGTATCTCTCCTAAACACTAGTTCTGAATTTCCAAATGAATATTGAATAATGTCTTGGATATTTTCTGGCATCAAGACCAAAACTATCATTCCATATAGACACCTCTATTCTTGTTAACTTTGTTTCTTTCTTTTCCTGTGGTCCTCAAAGCAAGTCAGCAGTTCTACTGAGCCTTCTTCCTTTTAACTGCCGCCACACTAGTCCATACCTATTTATCTATGTCCGGACAGTCCAGACAAACAAAACAGCATTTGAATTACCTCAAATTAGAAAGTATTTAAAACTGAATGAATATAAAAACACAATATCGTCAAAATTTGTGGGATGGCATTTAAGCGGTACCGAGGGGAAAATGTGTAGCACTAATTGCCTATATTTAAGAAGAAAGGTCTCAAATCAATGACCACATCGTTTACCTTAAGAAACCACAAAAATAGCAAATTAAACCGAAGTAAGCAGAAAAAAAAAGAGATAATAAAGACCAAAGCAGAAATCAATTTAAATAGAAAAGAAAAACATCAATGAAACTAAATTCTCTTTCTGTAGGATCAATAACATTGATAAATTTTGAGTCCTGAACAGGAAAAAGAGAAGATACAAATGACCAATATTAAGAATATGAGAGAGGTCTTCACTACAGATATGACAGGTATTAAAAGGACAACAAGGAAAACTGTGAATAATTTTATGTCAATAAATTTGACAACTTAGAGGAAATGTGCAAAGTCCTCGAAAAATACAAACTACCAAACTCACACAAGAAAAAAAAAATAACCTAAACACCTGCATAACCATTAAAAAACTTGGCTTTTTCTGTTAAAAAAAAAAAAAAAACTTCCACAAATTCTTCCAGAAATTGAAGGAGAAGCAATGCTTCCCAACTTACTCTAGGATTCCAACATTGCCTTAATATCAAAACCAGGGGCATTATAAGAAAACCATCTTCCAATATTCTTCACTTACATATAGATGTATTAAAATTGCACAGTTATAAAATTTACATAGATATAAACATATTCTAAACACAACTTTAATAATCAAATCTAAAAATATAAACAGGATAATGCATTATATAAGGTAGGGCTTATTTCAGGGATACAAGACTAGTTTGACACTAAAAATCAATATAATTCACCCTATTTATGGACTAAAAAATAAAAAATCACATCCATAGGATTTTCTTATTAAGACTTGAAAAAGCTTTTGACAAAATCCAACATCCACTTATGATAAAACTCCCAGCAAAAATAGGAATAGAAGGTACCTTCCTCAGTCTGATAAAGCACATAAAGAAAAAAAACAAACAAACAAAATAAAAACATAGCCAACATCATATTTAATAGTGAGAGACTATATGCTTTCCCCCTAAGATCAGAAACAAGACAAGGATGTCTTTTACCACTTTTTCCAACATTATATGAGAGGTTTTAGCTAGTATAATAAGGCAAGAAAAAGGAAAGCCATCTCTGTTGGAAAGGGAAAAGTAACAGTCTTCATTCACAGAGGACATGACCATCTGGAAAAAAAAAAAAATCCATTGGTATCTGTAAAAAGACTACTAGAACTAATAAGCGAGTTTAGCCAAGTTAAAGTTCAGAGTATCAACATTCAAAAATCAATTATTTCTATGTATTAGCAACAAACAACTAGAAATTGAATTTTAAAAAAAATCACTTACAGTAGCATCAAAAATGTTAAATATTTAGGGATAAATCAGAGAAAAAATGTGCATGATCTATAGCCTGAAAATTATAAAACATTGCTGAGAGAAATTAAAGATGGCCTAACTAGACAAATATACTTGTACATGGATAGGAAAATTTAATTGCTAAGATGTCAGTTCTGCCCAAACTGACCTACAGATTATTTGTATAGTGATGATTATTTTTACTGATTTTGACTAGGATGCTCTTGTCATGTGTGTGTACACAGGTCAAAACTTACCAAATGTTACACTTCAAATACGTGAAATTTCTTTGTATGACAATTATACCTTAATAAAACTGTTAAAAAGTAAAACCACAAAACCTCTTCAGTGGCTCTCGAAAGCTTTCATGTGGTAAAATTTAAGGTTTTTAGTGAGAAGATACGGGTTTAAGATTTTCCTACCAGCTAAATCTATTCAAGAGAATCATTTCACCTCTTTTGAGTATGAATTCTATCAATAGAATAGAAATGATAAAATCTTGCTGAAATAGATTGTAACATCTTATTTAAAGTGCCTAGGATGGGGCACCGCAATGGCTCCAATCTGTTAAGCATTGGACTTTGGTTCAGGTAATGATCTTGCGGTTTGTGAGTTCCAGCCTGGCGTCAGGCTTCCTGCTGTCAGCACAGAGCCCACTTCAGATCCTGTCTGTCTGTCTCTGTCTCTCTCTCAAAAATAAACAAACATTATGATAAAAGTGTCTAGGATAGTGCCTGACACCTGGCCTTTGAAATGCCTTAAATTCAAGGTAACAAGTGGAAGCAATCAGCTATTGCCTTAGGGATCAGTCACTGAGGGTTACGGGAGGGGTTGCGGGAGGGGGGGATGGGCTAAATGGGTAAGGGGCACTAAGGAATATACCCCTGAAATCATTGTTGCACTATATGCTAACTAATTTGGATGTAAATTTAAAAAAGGAAAAAAGAAAAAAAAGAAGAGAGCACATAAAGTGGCCCTTAGTTCACATTTTGCCTAGGGCTCATCCTGAATTTGTGTCACTTAATAGTTTATAGAACTTTAGGTCCTATAATTGAAAAACTTACAGATAATCACAACAAACACCATAATTTGTTACCAATACTCGAATTTTGGCACATTTTTTGTTGGCAAAAAAAAAAAAATGTTTATACAATCACAACTTTAATATGTTAAGTGTTGAATATTTAAGATAATTTCATAACAATCATTGTATTTTATCACAGCACATTATTATAAACTTACAGATATTTTTCTTGGATAATTTGGATCAACAGAGAATTTGGAGCTCTGTATATTGAAGAAAGAACTGACTAGATCCACTGATACCAATTTTATAATGAAGGATACCATCGTTTTTCAAAAAGATAATGAAAGGGACCAAAGAGCAGCATGGTTGGCTAATTATATTAATTATTAAAGTTTTTTTCTTTTTCAAGTATGCACAGAGATTTAATTTTTCTCATTTGACATACGTGCAATATTTACTTCTGAGTACTCCATTTTATTCTATTTCAGAAGGCAACAGAATAAAAACATAGCCATATTACAGCTGGACTTCTCAATAGCCAATATTTTATTTGGGGTTATAAAACTTCTAAATCAAAGAGAATATAAGCAAGTAGGATTAATTTCTGTGTGTGCACACATGTGCACATGTAGGTGTAACTGGCAATATTTAAAAAGAAAAACAATCAATCAGTAATGACAATTTTGTTGTTCATTTGCCTCAATGCTAAAATTTTACCTTTAAAAGGGCATTGTTTTTTTTTCCTGCTTGACTAACTCATGTTTGTGCATATGTGTTTGTATGCCCATACAAATATGTTTTGCTGAACATAATACTACAGAATTTACAAGAGGAAATTTAAACTCAATGGTGTCCTTAATGGTTTAAGGACAATATTAAGGATAATGAACATGTGCATTAGTAAACAAAATACTTTAGTACTTTTATATATATATACACATTTGTGTGTATATTTGTGGGTATATATATACATATATTTTTTTCTGAAATTGTTTCCATATCTGCATTTTTAAAGAAAAATACACACACACACACACACACACACACACACACACACACACACACACACAAGAATATTTAAAAAGAAACTTGTCAAAATAACACAAGTTGAAGAGAGCACATGACAAAAATCTCCAAACCTCTAGAAGATACCCAGAATATTTTTTTAGAAATGGAAAAATAATTATAAAATATATTGTGTTAATAAATCAGAAAAGGCGCTTGAAATAATCTCATAAAATGTTATAGCTTAAATAATGCCCTTCATCAGTATTCTTTGTTTAACATTTTATGTTTATTGATAAATGAAGATGCATTTAAATAATTCAAAGAAAACATTAGCTGCAAGCAAGGAATTAATAATTGATAGGACTGGAAGGACTCTTTTCACTTGGGAAATAGATAATATTAGCTTAATGTGGGGCTGTAGGAACAGAGGAAATGTAATGGATCTGCCTGCTTTAAACTGATGATGGTTATTGTGGTCTAAAAGTTGCTACAAAGGCAAAAGCGGGACAGCTCGGCCAAGTGCAATAGATTTCACTCATAGGAGCTGACAGTGCAAATTGTGGCCTGATGTGCCAGATTTATACATGGTAGGAGACCTAATGATCATGACATATACTAAGGAGGTGAAAAAAAAGAGTAAGTGCAAGTTAACCATAACTGGAAAATGGAAAGAAAAACCCTTTGAACATACCAAGATGATAAAAATAAGGAGATTTTACTTTTCTCCTTCATTGTGCTTGAGGACAGAGGCCAGTTAGAATATGACTACCTTGCTTTTGACAAGAAACACCCATCATGAGGTTTTGGTTATATTCTTGCTGTAGTTCATGCAGCAACTCCAGCTGCACATGTGGCAATGCCAACATCTTTGGGGCGTTGCGGAGGATGAATGCCCGCAGATAGAAGAGATACATATGTTGGCTATTTTCATCTCACCTGTGTTTGTCCTTCTCCAAATATTAAAGAAAATTGAGTCCTACACATCTGGGAGTTGCAGAGGTCATTAATTTTGTCCTGTCTTCTCTATCTCCTTCACTCCCACTCCCTGGGCAATGGAGTTGTTCTTGAAAGTGCCCAGGGAATGTTCAAATTACTCCCTGGTAAATTCATCCTTGACATTGGAAAAAGTCTTTAATTTCTAATCTAGCATAATTTAAATATACATATTTTTGAAATATTTATTTTGAGAGAGAGAGAGAAAGAGAGAGACAGGGAAAGCATGAGCAGGGGAAGGGCAGAGACAGAGAGAGAGAGAGGAGGGAGAGCATCCTAAACATCCCAAGCGGGCTCTGCCCTGATAACACAGATCTGATAGAGCAGAGCCCGACGCAGGGCTTGATGTGGGGCTTGATCCCATGAACCATGACATCACGACCCTGAGCTGAAATCAAGAGTTGGTTGCTTAAAGGACTGACCCACCCAGGCACCCCTTAAATATACAACAAAAGGACAAAGAGTTATGTTTCACCCATTGTGGTCAAAAAGAACCTTGAAATACTAATAACCATTTCATAAATCATCCCTCAAATTTGTCACTTTTGCCTTAGAGTGTTAATTTCTTTCAAAAAATGCAGATATGGAGACAACTTCAGAAATTTTTTTTTTTTTTTTTTTTTTTTTTTTTTTTTGCTAAAATTTCAGCCACTTATGACATCTACGGATTCTGCAACATACCCTCTTGGTCAGCATGGAATTCCAAGTCTCATATCCACTCCACTCTAAGGAAACAGTAATACATGACATCATTTCTTTTGTTAAATATTACAGATCAACATCCTTCTCTCACCCCCCCAGCTTTCACACAGAATGCACAAAAGAGAGCATGTAAAAAACAAAAGGCCAACTAAATCTCTCCTTTCCCCAAAGTTCTGTTTCCTCCTCCTTTGAAGAAAAGAACAGCTAGGATTGAGTCACAAAGTCAGAGATCCAGAGAGGGGAGGCAGGCAAAGCAAACTGTTCTAGAGAGCTAGATGAAGGGGGGACATTGAAAATGAGAAAAGGGTGACCAACTAATGGTGCTGAAAAGTTCAAGATCATTGATGCCATTCACAAATAAGGATTCGATGTTGCCATACATTCAACTTCCAAGAGAAGCCAGAAATGTGATTTTTATTTTGTGTAGTATCTCACAAGCTTGAAGTATAAGACTACATTCAAACAAACAGATCTTGCTTGAATGGGTCCATGTTGTGCAGACCAAATCAGTTTGTCTCCGTGACCAGAGTGAGCTGGAGTGAGTCTAGCCAGAAAGCCTGGATGCACCCAGAACTCCCTTCCTGCCTTTCCACTAAGGCATGAACTCCCTTCCACTAGGATGTCTCTCATCATGCAAACTAAAAATTGACTATCCGCTTAGCACTCCTTCACTTTGTAAGCCAGTCTTCATGCATTCAGCAGATACCATACTATTAAGAACTTAGTGATAATTTTAAGAATATCTTTGAAAATGCAAAGTAACTTTTTAACTGATCATGAAGAATGTGTGGTTGTTGTAGAAAGTACAGAAATTATCCATAATTCTACTGTCTAAAAGCAACCACTGTTACTAGCTTAGTGTACTGGCTTTTCATTCATTTTCCATATGTTGTATACATCTTATATTTTATACTAACTAAAATCTTACATATATTTAGTTCTGTTGAGACAGTATTTTCAATTTGCTGTAAATTCTCTTAGGAGGAAGGCTAAAGCACTTTTAGAGAAGAAAATTATTATTTGCATAGCTTTAAAAAATTGTTCGTTTAAGACTTCGATTTGATCTTTTAATAATTGTTTTTGTCGGGCATAAGGGTTTGATGCTATACAATACGAAAACAAGTTAGAATTAATTTAGGTCATTGAAGGCATGTTATAAACAACTAGCTTACAGATGCATAAGGAAACTTTCATGATCAATTAGGAGATTGCCATTAATCAGTAACTAACCTTCATCCTGAGTTTTCTAATTCCTTAATATATTTACTAATTTGTTTTTTTCATACATATATTCCTTTATTTTGCTTTATTTTTATTTTGATTCTTGCTTTTGGTGTTCTAGACATTGTACTGTGTGCTGGGAATACAGAGACAAATGGACACAAACCCAACCTTTCACAAACTGTTTTAGTAGGAAAATGTTAAGGAAATATGTAACTAAAATCTCATAGAAATACTAATATAGAATACTGCAGAGTCTGGAAGACCTCAAGTCCCAGACATGAATGGAAGTCTATAACGCCCAAGTGGACCACAGCACTCTAGTAGTATTTCCTCATGATTTCTCCTTCTTCCATTGTTCACCTAGGGCATCTGGATAATTCCTGGCCACGTTTGTGTGTTATTTATTGTTCTATATCATATTCTATATACCTTTGTAGCTTATTGTGGCACTCTAATTTTTTTTTTGCTTTTACCTGGATGAATTTCATTTTTCAATGGATTTTTTCAGTGTGTAAATGCAATTCTATAATTTTTCCTCTGTAGTTATTGGTTTTGAAATGTACTATTCACCCCTTGATCATGTATTATCTCAAGTATTAAAAAACATTTATAAAAGCCATATTAACCTATACACCTTATAGAGTATCCCAGACTAGTTCATTATCTTAGCCTGTACTGATAGGAGAAGGGACTGCTCGTTTTCCAACTGGGAGCAGACACAGATGACAGTTTGAAAGCCTGCACCCAAGAGCCTTTTGTTGGGGATCAAGATTGGGAGTTGTCTAAACTGGGGTAGGCTGGGAGTAGAAGCCTGTTTTAGTCTGTTCAGGCTGCTACCCCAATAATAACACAGTCTTATGGCTTATATACAACCAAAACTTATTCCTCCCAGTTCTGGAGACTGGAAGTCTAGGATCAGAGTATCAGCATGGTCCTGTTCTGGTGAAGAGCCTTTTTTTCCGGGAGGGTTGCAGACTGCCAACTTCTCAACTTCTGTCTCCTCACATGGCAGGAAAGGGGCTAGGGAGCTCTGTGGGAGCTCACTTCACAAGAGTGCTAATCTCATTCATGAGAGCTCCACCTCATGACTTAAGGCCCACCTCCCAATACCATCACACTGGGCATTAGGATTTCAACATTTGAATTTGAGGGGGACAAACATTCAGACTATAGTAGAACCAAAGCAGACAATGATAAGATCAAGTTTAGGGGAGGAAATCAAATAGCCAGACCAGACCACATTACATGGTAGATTCTGTAGGAGTACCAAAGGCATGCACATTCTTGAACCCAGACAAAATTATGTCTGATTGCTCAGTATTACCCTGATTTTTTTATTTCAGCTTCCAAAGCTTTCTGTCCCACGCCACAAAAAGCACATTTTGGCTTCTGGTTCTAGAAATGACCAACTATTGACTATCCAATAAAATTAGGATATCAAATATGGTCTACAGATATAAATTATAAAAGCTCAGACATTCACTGCATTTACTTATTTATAAATCAGACATAGTATTTCATAAGAACCACAGTTACAATCTGTTAAGGGTTTTTATCAATACTTAAGAAGTTAATTAAAATAGCTTAAGTGAAATATTAAACACATTTTAGCAATTAATCAAGAGTATATTCAAAAAGAAATTTACATATATACAGTCAGTGAATTTATGAAAAAGGAGCCAAAAATACACAATAGGGAAAAGACAGTCTCTTCAATAAATGGTGTTGGGAAAACTGGACAACCACATGCAAAAGAATGAAACTGGACCCCTATCTTACACCACACACAAAAATTAATCCAAAATGGATTGAATCCTTGAATGTTAGACCTGAAACCATTAAACTCCTGGAAGAAAACATAGGCAGAAACCTCCTTGATATTCATCTTAGTGATGATTTTTTTTGGAGGGGTGGGTATTTGACACCACAAGCAAAGCCGACAAAAGCAAAAGCAGTGAGACTACTTCAAACTAAAAAGCTCTGCACAACAAAGGAAACCATCCACAAAATGAAGAGGCAACCTACCAAATGGGAGAAAATATGTACAAATCATATATCTGATAAGAGGTTAATATCAAAAATATTTAAGAACTCATACAACTCCATATCAGAAAACAATCTAATTAAAAACTGGGCAGAAGATCTGAATACATGGTTTTCCAAAAACACAAAGATGGCCAACAGGTATATGCAAAGATGCTCAACACCATCGAATATCAGGGAAATGCAAATGCAATATCAACTCACCCTGTTAGAATGGCTCTTCTCACAAAGGGCAAGAAATAACCAAGTGTTGACGAGGATGTGGAGAAAGGGGAACCCATGTGCAGTGTTGGTAGGAATGTAAACAAATGCAGCCCCTTTGGAAAACAATATGGAAGTTGTTCAAAACTAAAATTAGAATTACCGAATTATCTAGCTATTTCACTTCCAGGTATCCAAAGAACATAAAAACGCTCACTGGAAAAGATATATGCATCCCATGTTCATCATGGCATTATTTATAATAACCCAGATATGAAGGCAACCTAAGTGTCCTCTGATGGATGAATGGATAAAGAAAATGTGGTGTGTAAGCACCTACCCACCAATCCATACACAGGAATACTATTCAGCCATCAAAAAAAACCAAGAAAATCCTGCCATTTGCAACAAGAAAAATCCTGCCATGGATGGAACTTCACGGCATCATGCTAAGTCGAATAAACCAGATGAAGACAGACAAATACTGTATGATCTCACTTATATGGTCATTAAAAAAAAATAAAAACAAAAATAAAAAACTACCACCACCACCAACCAAATCAGAGCTCATGGATACAAAGAACAAATTGGTGGCTTCCAGACGTGGGGAGCAGGGAAGCATAATGGGTGAAGGGTATTAAAAAGTACAAACTTCCAAGTACAAAATACATCATGGGGATGTAATGTACAACATAGTGATTACCTTTAATAATACTTTATTGTATACTTAACAGTTGCTAAGAGAGTAGATCTTAAAAGTTCTCATCACAAGGAAAATAATGTGTAACTACTGTAACTATGTATAGTGACAGACTTATTGTGATTATTTCACAATGTATAATAAAACTATATATTGTACACACGAGACTAATGTTACATGTCAATTACATCTCAATTTTAAAAAAGAGTATATTAAACCTTCTGAAAGTACTGTGAATGATGGATAGTAAATAAACAGCCTTTACCTTCCTCTCACCTCCAGACTTACTAATGAGAAAAGACATACAAACATAGAACAATTGGAAAACAATACAAGAAGAAATTGCCTCATTAAGGTTCAATACCTCTTTCTACTCATTGGAACTTCTGTGACAGAGAAAGTTGGGGCAGGAAAAAAGCAAAACAAAATAAAACAAACGACTCTTCCATTCTAGTCTGGCCACAGTAAACCTCTGAGCGTGGAAATACTTTAACCTTGGTGCTCCATTCCTAGAAGCTTTCAAACTGATTGAATGTGGCCTGTTCGACATTTAATGAAACTCACGTTTCTAAGATTCTCCAGCTTGGATCTCTGGCTTTGCCTAATGGGTTGAATCAGGACATGTTAGGTTATTAACTGTTGCCGGTGAAGAGGGGAGAAAGATGAGGGAGAATGTACTAAAACTGAAAGGCAGAATTTTAGTAATATCGGAAATGATATTTTCAATGAGAACCCAGGGAACCAACCCTTGGAGGTGAATCAACTGCAGACATAAAGATTCCCCAGGCTGCACATACAAAGGATGGGCTCATGTAGAGGGGTCCCCTGGGTTTGAAATTTCATGTCACTTGAATTCTGGCTCCCAGTTGCTCACCAGCCCTTCTGTGTCTGTTTCCACAGACAGGTACATAATGCTAGGCCTTAGAATTGCAGGGGCAGAAACCAATATCCACCCCCACCCCCCCAGCAACTATAGCTCCACTCAGAAAAACTTTGAGCTAGATGAGCTGGCAATGACAGTAGACACATGCCTGGGATTCTTTTTAAACTATATGTACAGCTTTTAATGGCATAATTACAGCTGTTCAGTAAGTGATGTCTCTAGGCTGAGGACTGCAAAGCGAAGCAGCTCAGCCAAGAGAACCGGGAGCAACATGTTCTTCTTGTTACCGCCAGTTAGTGGGGATAGAACATATGGTCACTTTACAAAGGTGAGTTACCAACAAGCGGGAATCCCAGCCAAATGTTTCCCAGCTGGATTTCTTCTTTTCAATTCATTTATGCTTTCTGTCCAATTTTTCTTCCCTCTTATTTTGACTTTTTTTTTTTTTTGAATTGGGGATGGGACTATATTAGAAAACTCATTTGCAATCAGAAAAATAATTTAAGAAATAAATAATCAAAGTGACACCCTGCCCGTAATTTATGAATGATGCAGAACTAGTTTCTGTAACTAAGAAGTGTTACAAGTGACAATAGAACAGGCAGACCTAATCTCAGTTTTGGTTCTAATGCTTGGTAGTTAGGTGGTTTTAATGTGAGTCATGGAAACTTATTTTACCCATGAATTTTCAGCTATGGGTAAGCACCGTCTTAAAGTTTACCGTGAGGATTTAGCGAAATAGTGCACCCTGCTATGGAATGTGCTCTGTAAAGTTTTTGCACTGGTCTCGGAGACCACAGGTTTTATTCTGAATTTGCATTATTATAGTGGAGCAGGGCCGCTAGAGTTTAGCCATCTGGAGTTATTCTCGCCTCTGCATAACCATTATCGATAGACTTTGGAAGCGCCAAAGCAAATAACACTACCTTCCCAACACAGAACACGGTCTACAGAATTCCTATTTGGTTGAAATCTGCATGATGCCTCAACATATTCTGCATCCATTAGAAAAGTTAGGCTGCATCTAGGCAGGAATGCGTGCTCAGATGCTTGTGACTGGCCGGAGGGGAGATATGGGAGAGAGCTGACCTTGGTCAACTGGAGAATACCACCCCGCCTCCCAGACCCCGCCAACTGCTGCTCAGCTCCAGCCTGTCCTGCCCTATGAAAATGTGAGCCGGGCATGGCCAGCACCTCTTTGTCATTCCTTTCATTTCTGGGGATTACTTGGTTCAGCTACTCAGATCTATGTGTTTACTGGGCAATAGGCCTAATCAAAAAATATGTAAATAAATATAAAAGATGATGATAAAGTCAACATTCCAAACAGAAGAAGAAACTGGTAGCTCAGTCTAAAAGAGTGACGTTAAATAAAAGGCATTTTTGAGAATGTTCTCTTCCTTGACAAAATTACCGATGAGACCGCTTAGCATCCAAGTTCATGCAAAATCTATGACATAGGTGTGTTTATTTTAATTAAAGACAAGCTAAACTCAAAACAATTGCAAGTATCCTACAAAATCTTACAATAAAAATTGATGCTCTAGGGACTTGCAGTGTTCTTACGCTGTGGTTTCAAGGACCTGTCAACACTGCTAAGTGTGCTCCGGGAGTACATATAGCCCATTTGAGAGTCAGGCCAGTACACAAATTCCTCCAAATCTCATAATAGCCTTTCTGTGGAAGATGAGTAAATGCTCTCATTTAGCAGATGTAGCAAGTGAGGCTCAAGAAATGAAATGCTTAACTCCCACTTCCAGCTAATGATGACTCCATACCTAATTCCTTATTTTTTTTCCATCTGGAACCTCCAAATTCAGCTTCTAAAAACCTTTAATTTACGCTTTGCGTGAATGTTATCATCACTTTAGGTCATCTTCCAAATCCTGGAGAGGAAAAAAGTTACCTAAAGAATTCAGGGAAGGAGGCAGTTTGGTGGATGCTGATTAATTTTCAAATTATTGAAATTATTAATATTAACACTCAAATTCTGTTCATTCCTGAGAGAGGACAGCCAGCATAGTGTGTGTCAGGAATTGGCCATGCAAAGAAGTTATTCATTGCCATCTATTTGCTTTCTGCTGATTTTGTTCACAAACATGTAAGCAAAGGAATAATCTCTTTCTTTCTGGTTGCAGCAGTCGTGTTACAGATTGTTGACGACGGGGGATGAAAATTGGCCCTGCTCTTTTAGATGACTGGTATTAAATGGAACAGTCTTTGAGAGGTGCCAATTCTTCATAACTAATGGTGGTCTTTTGAAAGAGGTTTTTCCAAATGTGTTTGCCTTATGAAAGAGTATTGGTTGGGGGCAGTCCATAACCCTTTCCAATAGGGAAGATGGATTAGTTTTGACTGACTCTGTGTAAAAAGCTTTGTACTTGTCCAGTTGGCAAGGGCAGAAAGCAAAGTAATGACCCAAAAGTAAAAGGAAAGAAACAAAAAAAATATAAATATTGTATCTAGCATCCTCCCTGGTTACTTGGGAGGCTGGGTTTCTTTCCAATTAAAAGAATAGTAATAATAATTTTTGTAGGGCCAAGAAAAAAAATCCATAGTATCCCAGTGGAAAATCTCATTCGACAGTGATTTGGGGTGTTTATAGAGGTATTCATTTTTTTTTCTTTTGAAAGCCTTTATCTGAATCAGAGTAATTAGTTTTGTGCCAGGGTCCCAAGATCTACATGGAATCATGTGTAACATAAGTGAAAGCATGAACTAAAATGGAAAATATGAAGCACAGTCCATTTCTTGACACAACCGCTATTTAATATATAAGATATCCTCACTCCGTAACATTTTTTATAGTGATGGGAGTCTAGAGAAAAAGTTGTTTGCAAGTATGTGCGTATACTGACATTATAAAATGTGAATTGTTCGTAGTTTGAAGGGAGCTGAAGAGTAAAAGCACAGCTTAAGATTTCAAAACATTTTAGTTATGTGATCTAATTCCTCATAAAAATACCCTTGATAATTCAATGACATCACTGACTGTAGTTCCTAATTTATGACTTTCAGAAGTGAGATAGAAATGTTTCATAACTTGTTCAAATAATGCATCATAGGCTTATCTAACAATAATGCTAGAATAGACTTTTTCATACACTGCTAAGAATTTTAGAATTTGGTGGAACTCAAAGAAGTAAGGACACTGATGCTAAAAGAAGAAAAAAAAACCTCAATTTTGTCAGTTTTCATCTCAACGATTTTCCTTCCCCAAGTTCTTCAGGATTAAAAATTTAAGAAGCATTTTTCTATGTCAAATAACTCATCCATACCGTTTAATCCCACCAAAAATACCTCTTAGAAAACAGGTCTCTAGAAAATGCGCTTCCGCATTTTTCAATTGCTCTTCATAATTCTCTGTAATTTAGGTTATTAAAACCTTTCCAGTGGTGAGCTCTCGTTAGCAGGCACAAAGCTGGTGAAGGAGGCTACCTTGGCTACAGTTAGACAAAGGGATTATCATTGATTGAGAGCTACAGGAAGCAGGGCTTCAGAGGGCATACATCTGTATTTGAATACACAACATGACAGATATGCTTCTTCACGTGACATAGAATCTGGGAGAGAAACAGATGATTTCTGTATAGTCCTACACCCTCACTACCCATTTTTAAAAGCTTGTAAGTTTCCATAAATCACAGTGCCATATAATAGTACTGTCAGAAGAGCATCTGGGGATGGGAGGGAAACTACTTAGCAACCAGTACAGCATAGGCACTGACCAACCATAATAAATGCCAGCTAGAGGTGGGTCCAGGAGGCCCCTTGGTGGCCCAGCCTTCAATCCTTTAGCGTCTGGCTTGCGAGAGGTCTGAGAGGCTTAAGGGTAGCAGCAGTGGAAAGGTAGGGCGAAGCAGTGGCTCTTTAGCAAGTAAATAATAATGTTTTAATATTTTCCCTACTTGACTAGCTGTATCAGTTCACACCACCGAATATCAACCCTGGTATGAGCTGGTAACATTATTGAGAGAGTAATTCAATTTCAAGTTTGATTGGTTTGGAATCTAATTTTAAGTTTTCAGTGGGAAAATGCATTTTGCGTTCTATTCACTATTTATACATTTTATTAGGTATCAGTGCACTTCTTTTTTTTTTTAATTTTAATTTTTTTTAACATTTATTTATTTTTGAGACAGAGAGAGACAGAGCATGAACAGCGAGGGGGCGGAGAGAGAGGGAGACACAGAATCTGAAACAGGCTCCAGGCTCCGAGCTGTCAGCACAGAGCCCGATGCGGGGCTCGAACTCACGGACCGCGAGATCATGACCTGAGCCGAAGTCGGACGCTTAACCGACCGAGCCACCCAGGCGCCCCATGTATCAGTGCACTTCTAAACACAAAAGGATTTCACATTGCACATCGCCTGTAACGTTGATACCGTATGTTGCCATCTGTGGTGTTCACAAGAGATAGGCTCTGGATCATGTTAATCTTTCTCAAGCTCTTCACCTTGCCAAATCATCACCAAGTGTCTACGTAGCCTTTTGAATATAACTTCTACTTCTTAAGCTTTAAAAGTGAATTCTGCATTTAGCTATTGGTTTTGAAATTCTAGAATTCACTCTATCTTACGGAAGCCTCGTTAGATAAGTAAGGGAGCCCGGAGGCTAAAGTGGAGAAAGGCCAACCCAATGCAGAAGATGGTAAGCAAAGGGCCTTAACTTAATGTGCTTGGCAACATGCTCCTACATCACTGAAAACCCCATGCCTAATATTTAACAACTGGCATTGTCTGCAACTGCGTTGTCCGATACAGTAGCCACCAGCTGCATGCAGCGACTTAAATTCAAATTTTAATTAGATAAAATTAAATACCCCAAAATGTAGTTCTTTAGTCACATTAGCCACATTTCAAGTATTCCATTGTGACATGTGGCTAGTTCACTGCAGAAAGTTATACTGGACAGTTTGGGTCCAGAAGCTCATTGTAGCTTATTTTAATTCTGTCAGTAGAAGTAGAACACTTCATCTTTTGCTGTCTCTAGAGGAGAGAGAAACAGGACGGCTTATTAGTCAAAAATTATTTCCAGGTTTCTCAAAAGTGATTATCGTCATGTTTTTTTACTTGTGTGCTTCTGATGGACCAAATGTACAAAAGGGTCACGCTAGTTCCTTTTATCCCAACCTACAGTGATATTTCTCAAAATCCAAAGTTTTCTGTCCTTTTATTTCACATTATAATTTGGCAACTGCATATAATTCTGTAATATGGATTCAACATTGACTATGTCATATTTGGCACTAGAAATTTCCCTTAGCTGATTTTCTGCTAAAAATAAGAACACAATGGCTTTCTAACCACTCCCCTCCCTGCCAAAAAAAAAAGATTGGTCTTAATTCTTGTTAACAGTATATCAATGTCATTTGGGGTCAAAAGTAATCTTCAGGTAATTTGCCTTGCCCAGACGGAGATTCACCTGGAACAAGGAGAGAAAAGTCCTCGGGATTAAATTCAAGTTTTCCTTCACTGTATTCGGAAAAACTGATTTGCGTGGGTAGACATCTCTAACATTTTCATCGACGTCAACCTGAAAGCTGAATATAATTTGTGCCTCAGAGATCTTTTCCTAGACTATAGTACACTAAACCAACCAGAGGAAAACTAGGGAGAACATTCCACCGACTATTTGTTCTACACGATGCCAAGCTCAGGTAAGACTGATGGCCTCGTTGGACCGACTGATTCTTTTGGCAGCATCGATCCATCTTTGAAGAGGTGGAATTTGGAAACTAGCTATATCTCAGTTTTCCCATCTGTATCACCAGGCAACCCAAGTGACAACCGATTCCTCCCTTTGCGGTGATTTTGTAAGGGTCCTCTGGTCGCATCACCTGCTGTGGAAGGAGCTACCTCTCAGGAAAAGTTCCCAGAGGGCTAATTCAATCCTTGTGTCCTTAGACCCTGGCAGACAGCACTACAGATGAGGGTATGTTTTTGTAGTTTCGCCCTTGGCTGTAATGGCAGTTGTGCTGGCACTGGGCTTGAGAACGCTGTTGAAAGGATGTTTCCGCCAAGCTGGCTGGCATTGGGTATGCTTGTATTGTATTGATACAGTATTTGCATTGGCATCCTTACTGCTATCCTTCTCATTTTTTAAATGTTGACATTAAGAGTGCAAATTTTTGTTTTTCACCATTACCAGAAAAGAATAAAAAATTCTTGATATTTAATCAACAGGATGTGATTTGCCAGGGCAAGTTTCTTAAGCAAATTTCCTCTTGAAAATATTTGTGTTTTAATCTTTCAAAAAAAGTTCTAACTCGTCATTGTGTGCATTAATTCGTGCTTAAAATGAGGATTGGGAGGTAGGAGAAAATTTATATCAATTCTACCAACTCAATTTCTGGAATATAACTAGTTTAGATAAACCAGGTTTTTCAATTTTGTTTTGTCTTGCTTTGTGACTTAAAAAAAAAATCTATCACTTCCATAGTTTTTTTTTTAACTGCCAGAAAATCTTTATTTTAATCCTTCAGGTTTCTCCTCAAGCCAAAGATCAAACCCAGTCATATTGCTCCTGAAATACATCTATCATGGGTACCATCAAGTCCATTTTTAGTATAATTGTGTTTATAGAAAGTGGTGAAGACAACTATTTAATCATATTTTCCCATGTTTTGAAAAGCAAATAAATTTAGTTTCTGAGCCTACAAGGGATAAGCCATTGCCAACACATGTATGTCAACAAATCAACTGCCAAATTTTGATGATCTCTCCTGCTGTAATTCTCATTTATAAGTCTGGTTTCCATTCCTATATTATCTTTTTCCTGGACCATTTTAATAATCTTCTAAATATTCTACCTGACTAGATTCCTGTATTCATCTGCCTTTGAGACCCATTTGTATAAAACACATTTCTAGTCATATTGCAACATGGGCCCCTGTCTAAAACATTAAAAGCTTGTGCACTGTGAAAATCTGTTTGTCTCAACTCTGATTCAAAGCTCCCCATGGGCTGGCCTCAAACAGCTTCTCCTGGGTCCTGATGGGCAAGCTCAAGTTTTATCCAGCCCACATGGTATGCAGATAGTGCTGAGGAAATTTGTTGAAATTCCCTAAGCTACCTATAGCTGTCAACTGAAAAAGACTCCACTCCCACACTCATATCTTTATATGACACGAGAGTCTTACAGCGTTTCCCCCACCTAAAATGTCTTCTTCTATCTCCTCTTTCTATCTTCCATCCCCCTCTTTTAAGACTCCCCTCAAATGTTTCTTTCCCAGAAATTCTCTCTGGTTTTGAAAACTACATGTGCCTTTCTTCTGGATTTCTTTTAGACTATTTACAACATACCTTGCATCCCATATTATGTTCTACCTATTTGTCACATCATTTTAACCACCCTACTAGATTCTAAGTTCCTTTGGGACTGGAAATTGTGTTATAATCATTGTCGTCTTACCCACAGTGCCTAATAAAATACTATGAATGAGGCAATAAGCAAACTGTACCATTTTGAGGCTAATTGTGTAAGAGCCTTCTTATGTAACAAATAACTTGGGAGAATCAATCAAAAGAAATTCTACCTCGTACACTTAGATAGTGCCTTTCAAATGTTTATATTCCCTCACATTACAATGTTACAATACCTTAAATGAAGTTCTTTATAAAGATATTAAATAGAAATAAATTAGTTGAGCCAAAATAACAAGCAATTTTCCACATAAAAATTTATTAAACCCATGTAGAGTATCATGTCATCTGTGAAAAGTGAAAGCTTGACTCCATCTTTGCCAATTTTGATGCCTTTGATTTCTTTGTGTTGTCTGATTGCTGATGCTAGGAACTTCCAATACTATGTTAAACAACAGTGGTGAGAGTGGACATCCCTGTTGTGTTCCTGATCTCAGGGGGAAATCCTCTCTGTTTTTCCCCATTGAGGATGATATTAGCTGTGGGCTTTTCATAAATGGCTTCTCTGATGTTCAAGTATGTTCCTTCTATCCCGACTTTCTTGAGGGTTTTCATCAAGAAAGGATGCTATATTTTGTCAAATGCTTTTTCTGCATCTATTGACAGGACCATCTGGTTCTTACCTTTTCTTTTATTAATGTGATGTATCACATTGATTGATTTGTGAATATTGAACCAGCCCTGCAGCCCAGGAATGAATCCCACCTGACCGTGGTGAATAATACTTTTTATATGCTGTTGAATTCGATTCGCCAGTATCTTGTTGAGAATTTTTGCATCCATATTCATCAGGGATATTGGCCTGTAGTTCTCTTTTTTTGCTGGGTCTCTGTCTGGTTTGGGAATCAAAGTAATGCTGGCTTCATAGAACGAGTCCGGAAGTTTTCCTTCCATTTCTATTTTTTGAAACAGTTTGAGAAGGATAGACATTAACTCTGCTTTAAATGTCTGGTAGGTCCAGAACTCTTATTTGTTGGGAAATTTTTGATGACTGATTCAATTTCTTCACTAGTTATGGGTCTGTTCAAATTTTCTATTTCTTCCCATTTGAGTTTTGGTAGTGTGTGGGTATTTAGGAATTTGTCCATTTCTTCCAGATTGTCCAGTTTGTTGGCGTATAATTTTTCATAGTGTTCCCAGATGATTGCTTGTATTTCTGAGGGATTGGTTGTCATAAATCCATTTTCATTCATGATTTTATCTATTTGGGTCCTCTCTCTTTTCTTTTTGAGAATCTTGGCTAGAGGTTTATCAGTTTTCTTTATTTTTTCAAAAAACCAACTCTTGGTTTCATTTATCTGTTCTACTATTTTTTATTCTATATTGTTTATTTCTGCTCTGATCTTTATTATTTCTCTTCTTCTGCTGGGTTTGGGGTGTCTTTGCTGTTCTGCTTCTAGTTCCTTTAGATGTGCTGTTAGATTTTGTATTTGGGATTTTTCTTGTTTCTTGAGATAGGCCTGGGTTGCAATGTATTTTCCTCTTACGACTGCCTTTGCTGCATCCCAAAGGGATTGGATTGTTGTATTTTCATTTTCATTTGTTTTCATATATCTTTTAACTTCTTCTCTAATTGCCTGGTTGACCCATTCATTCTTTAGTAGGGTGTTCTTTAACCTCCATGCTTTTGGAGGTTTTCCAGACTTTTTCCTGTGGTTGATTCCAAGTTTCATAGCATTGTGGTCTGAAAGTGTACATGGTATGATCTCAATTCTTTTACATTTATGAAGGGCTGTTTTGTGACCCAGTATGTGATCTATCTTGGAGAATGTTCCATGTGCACTCGAGAAGAAAGTATATTCTGTTGCTTTGGGATGCAGAGTTCTAAATATATCTGTCAAGTCCATCTGGTCCAACGTATCATTCAGGGCCCTTGTTTCTTTATTGATTCTGTGTCCAGATGATCTGTCCATTGTTGTAAGTGGAGTATTAAAGTCTCCTGCAATCACCACATTCTTATCAATAAGACTGGTTATGTTTGTGATTGTTTTAAATATTTGGTTTTCCAAATTTGGTGCATAGACATTTATAATTGTTATCTCTTCCTGATGGATAAACCCTGTAATTATTATATAATGCCCTTCTTCATCTTTTGTTACAGCTTTTAATTTAAAGCCTAGGTTGTCTGATATAAGTATAGCTACTCCAGCTTTCTTTTGACTTCCAGTAGCATGATAGATAGTTTTCCAATGCCTCACTTTCAATGTGAAAGTGTAACTAAAGAAACTGATCCCATTCACAATTGCACCAAGAACCATTAAATACTTAGTAATAAACTTAACCAAAGATGTAAAAGATATGTATGCTGAACACTAAAGAAAGCTTATGAAGGAAATTGAAGAAGATACAAAGAAATAGAAAAACATTCCATGCTCATGGGTTGGAAGAATAACTATCTTTAAAACGTCAATACTACCCAAAGCAATCTACCACATTCAATGCAATACCAATCAAAATTGCACCAGCATTCTTCTCAAAGCTAGAACAAACCATCCTAAAATTTGTCTGGAACCACAAAAGACCCTGAATAGCCAAACTAATATTGAAGAAGAAAACCAAAATGGGAGATATCACAATCCCAGATGTTAGCCTCTACTAGAAAGCTGTAATCATCAAGGCAGTATGGTGTTGGCACAAAAACAGACACATAGACCAATGGAATAGAATAGAGACCCCAGAATTGGCCCCACAAATGTATGACCAACTAATCTCTGACAAAGGAGGAAAGAGTATCCAATGGAAAAAAGATAGTCTCTTTAACAAATGGTGCTGAGAGAACTGGACAGCAACACACAGAAGAATGGAACTAGACCACTTTCTTGCACCATTCACAAAAATAAACTCAAAATGGATGAAGGACCTGAATGTGAGACAGGAAACCATCAAAACCCTAGAAGAGAAAGCAGGGAAAAACTCTTCGACTTCAGCCACAGCAATTTCTTACTCAACACATCTCCAAAGGCAAGGGAATTAAAAGCAAAAATGAACTATTGAGACCTCATCAAGATAAAAAGCTTCTGCACTGCAAAGGAAACAACAAAACTAAAATACAACTGATGAAATGGGAAAGATATTTGCAAATGACATATCAGATAAAGGGCTAGTACCAAAATCTATAAAGAACTCACCAAACTCCACACCCAAAATACAAATAATACAGTGAAGAAATGGGCAGAAGACATGAATAGACACTTTCCCAAAGAAGACACCCAAATGGCCAACAGACACATGAAAAGATGCTCAACGTCACTCATCATCAGGGAAATACAAACCAAAACTACAATGAGATATCATCTCATGCTGGTCAGAGTAGCTAAAATGAACAAATCAGGAGACTATAGATGCTGGCAAGGATGTGGAGAAACAGGAACCCTCTTGCATTACTGGTGGGAATGCAAACTGGTGCACCTGCTCTGTAAAACAGCGGGGAGTTTCCTCAAAAAATTAAAAATAGAACTACCCTATGATCCAGCAATAGGAGTGGTAGGAATATAACCAAAGGATACAGGAGTGCTGATACATAGGGGCACTGTACCCCAATGTTTATAGCAGCACTTTCAACAATAGTCAAATTATGAAAAGAGCCTAAATGTCCATCAACTGACAAATGGATGTGGTTTATATATTCAATGGAATACTACTTGGCAACGAGAAAGAATGAAATCTGGCCATTTGTGGCAACATGGATGGAGCTGGAGGGTATTATGCTAAGTTAAATAAGCCAGGCAGAGAAAGACAGATACTATACGTTTTCACTCATATATGGATTTTGAGAAATGTAACAGAAGACCATGGGGGAGGGGAAGGGGGGGAAACGGTTACAGAGAGGGAAGGAGGCAAACCATAAGAGACTCTTAAGGACTGAGAACAAACCAAGGGTAGATGGGGGCTGGGGGAGAGGGGAAAGTGGGTGATGGGCAGGGAGAAGAGCCCTTTTTGGGATGAGCACTGGGTGTTGTATGGAAACCAATTTGACAATAAGTTATATCTTAAAAAATAAAATATTAAAAATATTATTAAACCCAAATCAAGAAAATATCAATTAATTCTTTATAACAGAGGTAGAGATCTCATTTTATCATTAATTGTTCCCTTCTAGGAAAAGATGTTTCTCTTCTACGCATCTTACAGTCAAGCTCTAAGCTATCTCTTTGTGCTCTTTTTTTTTTCCCTCTTCTTCAGTTATATTCTTGACCTCACTGATTAGTGCTATCTCAGGTGCCTTCTGGGTTTGCTTACCAGAAAACTGCTATAGAGCATGGGCCTTATGTTCTTAACTCCATAGAACAATTAAACCATTCATGGATTGTCAAACTTACTATGGAAAAGAGTTCATTTCCAGACATCCCATGTGGAAGGCAGGCTGTTCCAGGGATCTAGTCTGACTAGGGGGAAACAAAAAAAGCTATGAGATGGACACATCTCTATTGAGAAGAAAAAATGAAGTGGGACACCTGGGTGGCTCAGTTGGTTAACCATCTGACTCTTGATTTCGGCTCAGTTCATGATCTCATGGTTCATGGGATTGAGCTCCATGTCAGGCTTTGCACTATCAGTGCAAATCTGCTCGAATTCTCTCTTTCTACCTCTCTCTCTCTCTCTCTCTCTCTTTCAAATATAAAGTTTAAAAAATAAAAAGAAAATGAAGCAAACATAGGGACAACCCAGAATGTGTATTTGTTGCAATAAGTAAGAGGCACATGATATAGGTCGCCAAAGAGGGAGCTAGACACTATTAAAAGTCATATGTGAAAAAGCAGCCTGCAGGAGAGTCTGAGGTAGGGAGAGACTGAAGCTAGGAGCTCGAGTGTGGCAATAATGTAGCCAGGAGACTACAACGATGCTGATCTTGGGAACAGAGAAGTAGAAAGGTAATATTCAGTTGGAGTGTCACTGATAAGGAAGAATCAATAGGATTTGGCAACTTCTGGGATATGGGGGCCGGGGGGTAGACAGGTCAGATAAGACCTTTAGAGAATGATGGCTCTATAAATGGAAATTGGCAAAATGGGAAACACCATTATTTTTGTAATGGGTATGTCTTAGTGCATTTGGGATGTTATAACAAAATACCATGGACTGGGTAGTTTATATAAACAAGTGAAACTTATTTCTCACAGTTCTGGAGGCTGGGAAGACCAATATCAAGGTATTGGCATATTTGGTGTCTGGTGAGAGCCCAGTTCCTGGTTCATGGACGATCATCTTCATGCTGTGCTCAATGTATTTGGAGGGACATCAACATTTAGCATATAGCAGTATACTAAGTTCAGTTTTAGAAAATATTGTTTGAGTTGCATGAGATGATGTATAATGAATATTGCTTAGGTCTGAAACAGAGAACTCTCTAGCCAGAGTTTGGTCACTCCAAAGGAAAAGAGTATATGGTAGGATGAGTACTGGCAACGAGCTTTATTTACTCCACAGTTCTGATTCAGATCTGCTTCAATTTTTGAACCTTTCTAAACTACAATGTAGGAATTAAGTTTGTTAAAACCCTACTCTTGAAAGTGCTTATCATCAATTTACTAATTCACTAAACTTCATAGTGCCAGGTAGCATAGTAATGGGGATCAAAAGCAGTATCACCCACATTCCAAGAGTCATAAGATTGCTTTGTAAATTTCTGAGTAAATTTCTATCCTCAGATGCAAACATGCTGGAATTTTGCTATAATCATTCCCACAACGGAGCCAAAGTTAATAGATGGTAGGTCCAGTTAGAGCACTGGTTCTCAACTGAGGATGATTTTGCCCCCCCCCCCCCCCAGGAGACCACTGGCAATGTCACAACTGGGGGTAAGGTTAGAGGCCAGGGATTCTGCTAAACTATATACAATGCATAGGATAGTCACCACAACCAAGTATCATCTGGCCCAAAATGTTAATGGTGCCCACATTGAGAAAGCCTGTATTCGAGTGGCTTTCAAGGAATTTACTCTGTGAGGTTATGTCCTACATTTCGTTATACAAAGTACCATGTAAAGTGACTATTTGTTCATTGTTGATGTATTGATTGATACACCAAAATAAGATCAGCATGAGATGTATTTGTCCTAAAGTTTTCCCCATGGCAGGGATGCCGACGCAGCATTTCCTCTGCTTCTGGTTCTGGAAATCGGTGATGTTGAATAAAAGACCAAGGCAGTATACCTTTTCCATTCCTAAGTGCAAAACCAATATTCCTGTACCTACTTTCTTTAGCCAACAGGTTTGCATTTTTTTGAAGAAAATAAAAATCTTACTAATTTTAAGAATCTTACAAAGAATGCTGTGCCATGAATTCCATTGATGAAAAGGAAAAAAAGAGAAAGAAATAGATTCAGAATGTCAGTTTGCCCTTAAGTGATGTATTAGCTACAAGAAATCTCATTACAATTTGATGCCTGAATCCCTTGAAGGAAAGATCTTATATTGTGAAGGTAGCATATGTGTCATGTGATGTAAGTACTTACTTTTATTGAATAGGTAAGTATATAATAGCTAAAAGCCCCATAAATCAGCTAAATGTTCTCTCAATTTATAGAGAATATTTGATCTGAGAACATTACTGTCTGGTGAACGACGGGGAGGAAAAGGAGACACGAAATGCAATAGAGATGGATATGGTGGGTAATTCCTTTGGATTCAGAGTATCAGATTTCAAGTCACAAACGGACAGCCTGCACTGTTTCTGTACTGTCCATAGACCGCCCAGGCAATTTTAAAAATGTAAGACTTGCATATTAGACTTGGTGAATGGGGAGTTACATGTATATAACCAAATCACTCCAGAGGGACATCCAAAAATAACGGAGAGGATGGATGCAGGGTAGATATATTCGAGGAAGTCATTTTTCATTGGACTTTTTATTTAAGCAAATTGAATGGTGTTGAAAGAAAAAAAGCAACTGTATTTGGTCAATATCTGTCAGGGAGCCTTGTTCATCAGCAGGGCTAGGAAATGGTCTATCTGGCAGGCCAGGAGTAAAGAAGGACAGATTTAAATAGCCTGGCCCAGAGGGTGACCTGGCATTTGCCTAAAGGTCAGAGGAATTAACTGGACTATTTTCTCTTTTCCCATAGGAGGAGGAGGGGGGCAGTTTCTTGCCTACCGTGGAAATTCATCAACCCTTTCACTTTGTGATACAGGTTCTCATATATTAAAAATATCGTCCTTTGACCTTTTATGGTTAGCATCTTCTTTTCTATTTTCTGCTGCCAATGACTTGAATGGGATGCAAAGCTAACTGTCTTCGTTTCCTTGTCAATCTCTTAACTCCTCTGCCATCTAACTTTCATCCCAACTACTGATACCACTTTCCAGACACTACCAATCTCTTTCAGGCAGGAGAAGCATTACATATCAGGCATAAGAGCCTTGGACCCCAACTAACCCTATCCAAACAGAATTGTCTTTTCTTGTTCATCAGTTTCATAGACCACTCAGACACACTGAATACCATCAAAAATCCTTGTTGTTTTCCAAGCCCTCTGACCACTCCTTTCTCCTACTCTAGGTTCTTTCGGACTTCCTGACCCAATGTATCTTTTAGAGCTTAGTCTCTTGTCATTTATTAACACACACAGGCTCCAAGTTCATTTACTAAGGACCTTCAGATACAGTGCTTGCCCTCAAACAGTTTATGATCTAATTAGGGAGAGAAGTCTGCTGTGCAAAGCGAAAACACAAGTCAGTGTATAAACAGATGCCAGATCTCCAGGAAACTCCCACAACCTTTAATATAACAATATCTAACAAAGGATGGATAGATGAACAGATGGATAAATTAGTAAATAATTACAGAGAAGGAGTCAGATTAGTGCTGTAAAACGGCACTAGGGAAGATTGCAGGAAAGTGCATTAAAGAGATTTAAATTAGTCTTGAAGAAAGAAAAGAATAGTGGATTGAAAGAGAGGAAAACTGCCAGGCAAAGGCAACAGAATAAGCAAACCTTTGGAGATCAAACTAAGAATAGATTGTTTTTAGTGCTCTCTCATCTGTAGTTTTCTCATTTGTACAATGGAATTGATAATAGAAATCACTTTATAAGACTGTTAAATGACTTAGTATTTATAAAATGTTTCTGTAGTGCCTGGCACAGAAAAAGCATTCAATAGTGTTTCATGGTAATTATTATCCTTGAAGGAAATGAGATCAAAAACATCTATTTACAATCAAATATACCATGCAGCTATCTGCTAATATTGAAGTGCACATAGTTCTGTTATGTGTTACTCTGAGGAATATTTGAAAAGTGCTAGAGCATTTCAGAAAACAAGAGAATACTTAAACACACCATGTTCTTACCTGTTGATGCACACCTTCAATAATTTAAAGTATATATTATTTAAAAATGCTGCTCATGTAGTAACCTTTACTATGATAAATTTGGGTATTAGCTGCTTCTGAACTTTTGAACCTGTTGTGGGATTGAATCCACAACAAATACAGAAATGTTTCCTGTCATTTTATAATTCATGAAGTTAAATACCTTTGCTTGCTATGGTTATTGAGGGAAAAGGTATTGAACTGGTAGGCCTGAACTCCAAATGGGTCTTTCATATACCTACAAAATGTTGATTTGTGAAAGCTGTGTTGTACATCTTCTTGGGTTTATCACCGCATGAGATTTATATCGTGGCAAAATTATATTGCAGCCCAGGCCTGCCCTCTGATTCTGAGGCTTCAGCTGTTTGCTGGGCCTATTTTCTTCTTCTTATTTCTTCTTCCTAGGTTATTCCTTCCCACGACAAATGTAACATATTCACATCCAATCTTTAAAAGCGACATTTCCTCAATTCATTTTTTATTCCGTTAAGTTCCTGAAATCTCACTTAGCATTAATCTATTCACTGAAAACATATTCTATAGTAGCCATGATCCTAGGTGGTAAAAATATTCACACAACTATAACATGGCCTCTAAACTCCAGGACACGCTCTCTTGTATGGCAGAGACGGAGGGGTAAATCGAACACGGTTAACCGCAAGAGCACAGACACTGGAATTTAACTCACACTGGGGGAACCAGAGAAGGCTCTGCAGAAGGGCTGACATTTGAGCAGAGGCTGAAGGATGGCAGGTATAGAAAGGTATAGAAGGACATGTATATAAAAGGCTGGTAGGGAATGGTGACACCCTCAGTGAGGTCTGGAAGAGAGTAGAAAGAAATGATGTTGGAGAGATGGGTAGGGATGGGAGTGGAGTAGGCACATTGTAAAGGATCTTGTATGTCTAGGCAAGAAATTTGAAATTTAACAAAAAAAAACATTACTATATATTTTTTCCAAGCTGTTTTTTCTAGACACAAAACTTGGATACTTATTTTTTTTTTTTATTCTCAAGTTCGTTAACATACAGCGTAGTCTTGGCTGTAGGAGTAGAACCCGGTGATTCATCTCTTACGTATGACACCCAGTGCTCATTGCATATTCTTTTATTATACTTGTGACACTTATTGTTCAGATTCTTAAGTACTTCTTAAGTTGCATGTAGTATTAACGTGTATTTAAAAAATTTTTCTTTATGCTTTTATGTACTCTGTTGTTATCTCTTACAAGATATTAATCAGCAAAGTGTGGTCAGACTTGAAACTGCTACTCTGAATAAACTTCCGATTCCTTGGTGACCTACTAAAAAAAATTCTGTAATTACCTTGACCTATATTTGACCACTGAATATGGTTAGGGCCAGAAAAAAATATGTCTATAAGTAAAAACCTAGATCCCATTAACTTATCTTCACAAATGCTCTAATGCCTATCTCCGTTTACACCCAACATAGTTTTATGGATCTTTTTTTTATCCAGCTACGTAATAGTCTTTTCAACTCCAATGTTTCTTATTTTTCCCATTTCCCAATTCCTTCTAGACTTTACTCCATGCTCAGCCATTTGAACCATGTTCATCTGCTTATGAATATATCCTTTACTAAGCACCCACTATGTGGTAGGCACAGCTAGGTTCTGAAGTACTAAATACACTAAAGCCTACTTGAAACTGTCTTCAAGTTGCTTATGGTCCAACAGGGAAGCAGACATGAAAGAACCCCAATGCAAGTGAGACAGAGGTCTACACATGGGGAAAAGCAACTGGGTTACAGCAAGGAGTCATGGTAGGAGGAGACATGTGAGTGTAATTTAAAACAAGGGCTTAAAAAATGCTGGGGATGCAGGTAATGGGGTATGCCTAGTTCGACAGGCCCAGGGGAGAAGGATCAGCCTCTTCTCCATTAGCCTCTAATTAGTTAGACCCAGAACAAATATGACTGAAACGAAGATCATGGCAAAATTCCAAATTCATTGACTTTTAAGTTATATCTCAACTTTTAAATCTTCCATTACAAAAAGGATCCTTCAGGTTTCCAAAAAAACAAAAAGGAGAAAAGAAACAAAATAATATTAATGGTCATGGTTCATTTTCACCTGTTTCTATAGTGCTCAGAATAACTCAGTCACCAGATCATGAACAAATAAGGGAGGAGGTAGGTTAGACTAAATTGAATAAGGCTCCCTAAAGTAAATTGTCTTTGCTCTTTAAAAAAAAATTTTTTTACATTTTTATTTATTTTTGAGAGACACAGAGAGAGCACAAGACAAGCAGAGCCCAGCTTGCCTTGCTCTTATGCACTAGCTCACTGCTCTGAGATTAGAGGATGTACGATATTGTGTAATGCAGATTGCCTTTGTTAAGTCACAGGGCTCTTGGGGTCTTAGCCCATAGGCCTTCAGATTTCCTTCTCCCCAGCATCAATCTGCTGTCCTACATTTCTCTTATGGAAGAAAAAAAAAATCTAGAGATAGTAATATTTTCTAAAATACCTTTAAAATAACTCAAAAAGCACTTAAAGTTTTTTTTAACATCTATTCATTTTTTGAGAGACCGAGAGAGAGCATGAGCGGGGAAGGGACAGAGGGAGAGGGAGACACAGAACCCGAAGGAGGTTCCAGGCTCTGAGCTGTCAGCACAGAGATCCATGCGGGGCTCCAACTCACAAACTGTGAGATCATGAACTGAGCTGAAGTCGGATGCTCAACCGACTGAGCCACCCAGGTGCCCCGCTCAAAAAGCACCTCAAATAAAAAGTCAAAGTTGCAAAGAACAAGAGCAACTATTTTGAGAGCTTATAGTCGAAAGAAAACTGAATTTAAGTTCTTATACATTTTACGTAGACCGAGGAGGAGGTAAGAGCCGTTTCATCACATTTAATCAAAGAATGGTGCTTATAAGAGTATAGGATTATTCATAGTATACCAGGTACTAGACTAAGTTTTTTCATATACAGTCTCATTCGGTCTTCACCATACTTCTCTGCGGTAGATACTAACAGTATTCTTAATGAGAAACTGAGGCTCAGTTAGGTCGAGAATCTTGACCCAGGGCTTTGGCCAGGAAGTGGCAGAATTTCGATCTCTGTTTAAGAGTAGTATTATTATTTTTAATTGAAGTATAGTAGACACACATTACATTAGTCTCAGGTGTACAACATAATGTTTCGACAACTCTATGTGTTATGCTATGAGTGTAGCCATCATCTATCACCATACAACACTATCACAATACCGTTGACTATATTCCCTATGCTGTGCCTCTCATCCCTGTGACTTATTCATTTTATAACTGGATGCTTCTATCTCCCACTGCCCTTCACCAATTTGGCTCATCCCCCCCTTTATTGTTTTTAAACACCTCTTCTTGAATCCTAGCCAACTGCCTTTACTGTTTACCTACAGTTTTTGACCTATTCTGTGTATTTCCATTTTTAACTTACCATTTTGCTCTTATACTCACTATCTAAAGAACATAAATTTACAAAATCAGAACTTAATAATTTTATTTAATTATCTTTAGGGGCCTTTCAAAAAGCCAAATTTATTTTAGATGACTAATATGTAAAGCAGATTAGGTATGTATAAAATATCATGCAAACACATAGGGGAAAAGTAGTAAGGAATTCCTTTAATAACAAATGAAGCAATTTTCAAAGTACCTGGAGCCCAAGGAAGGAGAAGGTGATGAAAGATGAGACTGCCTCCCTACAAACTCCATGGGGCATCCAGGTGATGAGCCCTGTTTGCTCCTTGGCTGGATGCCACCACCTTGGCAAGGAACTGGTCTTTGAAAGTTCTGAAAATCGTCAAGGACCAGCTTTTATTGGGAAGCCCATACTTTCCATTCTGAACTTATGTTTCAGCTACCCAGTGTTTAAAATACATTTAGATCATATGGACAATGAGTTTAGGGCAACGCTGTGCTTTTATTTCCATGGTCAAACTGAGAGTTACGTGTCCACAAGGATGTACGTCTTGGAAGTGAAGGGTCTGTTGCAGGATGCAGCAAGGGAACAAAAGGCAGCTACCTGGATTTGGGATTTAGCACATGTCCCTAAGACATAAAATTTTGTGTCAGTCTAAGAAAACATATATTTTTAAAAAGGAAACCTACAAAGACATTCATGTAGCATGGTTATTCTCACTATAAAACAGATCTACAGCTAAGGTGTTTGTGATACCAGTCCCAATTCAGTTATTCTGCTGTTATCAGCTGTCACTGTCTCTGCTTTGTGACACTGCTTCTGGGACTCCATAAATTATTCCTCATCGATTAAGCTTTGCTAATAAGGGGCACTAGGGAGGGTGTGAAGACAAGGGGCTGGGGGAAGGGACTTCATCCCTGTTTTATTTGCTAGACCTGCCTGAGTTGCCTGCACAATGGCCCTTCATTCCAGCAACCTACTTGAGAACCAGCTGTAGAGCCCATCCTCAGAGGTACGGGCTCCACACAGGTCCTCCCCTTCTCCAGTGGCTGTGTCCTAGCTCTGTAGGCCCCTCCTACAAGCTCTGGAGCTGGGGAGTTGGGCAACACTTCCTGTTTAAAAGAGAAACTCCTTGATATAATGACCCTTCTTCCACATCATCCCTTCTCAAGGTTCTGAAAACCCCATCTGCTCCCGAGCACCCCCCAAGTCCTAGGGTCAATAGCTGCTTCCCCCACTCATTATCTCTCTGCTACATCCATGGTCCCTTTCTCCTTTTGCTGCTGTCCAAGATCTAAGTACCTGAGTCCTATAGTAAATCTCTCCAGTGAAATATTTACATGGCTTCTATTTTTTTATTAGATACTGACAGATACACATCCTTAGTGAGTTTTTTTTTATTTATTTATTCTGAGAGAGAAGAGACAGTGTGAGCAGGGGAGGGGCAAAGAGAGGGGGAGAGAGAGAGAGAATCCCAAGCAGGCTCTGCGCCCAAGAACTGCCAAGATCATTACCTGAGACAAAACCAAGAGTTTGTCGCTTAACCAACTGAGCTATCAGGCACCTCAATCCTTAGTGAGTTTTAAAGAAAATCTCCTCTATATAAATTCAATGTATTAAAGAAAACTATCCAAAAAACCCATGCTAGATTTGGTCTATCTCAAAAATAATCATAGCTTTTGGATGATTGGTGTTAACCTATATTATACAGTATATATAGAGAGAAGAATATATATACTTAAATTAACCAAAGCCTAGAGGCTTACATTAATATCTGTTGTACTTGAAGTATTATAATCAAGGCCTTTCATATTTAGAATCTGCTATCATTATTATTTTATAATTTGGAGTCAAAGTTCACCTTCCTAAGGACAACTTAATTTATTTGTGACCAAGGAAGGTTTCTTCTATATTTATAAATGAAGGGTCCTGTGAGTTTCTGGACATGAGCTGATGTTTACAAAATACTATACGGATGAATTAATCATAAATAAGAACAAAATACATGGACGGTGCTCTCTTTAAATTTCAGTTAGGTTGTGAGACAAAGGCCTAAAAAGTGCCACTGCCAAAATGTGTTTTACTACAAAAATCAAAAGGGCTGGGGGAAATAGGAGTGATGAGTTGGATTCACTGAAGTTTTTATGTGAAAAATCACACTGGAGCCCAAATTTATCTAACAGCTACTTTAGACCTCATCTTCCCACCACCCTTCAAAAGAATCAAATAAATAATGAGTAGTATAGATCATCTGTCTGATATGGTTTATTGGCAAGGATTCCATGGCAGAAGTAGGGAACAGATGTTTACCTCTAATGTACCTCACTAGCAGGGCAAGCTTTCTACAGGCAGGTTTTATCATCGACTTGGTCCTCCGCGTGTCCATGTACTGTGAGATGAATTAACGTGCCCCAATAGTGTTTTGCAAGGTGAGCTAAAGAAAACTGCATATTGCCTCCTTGTCATTCAATAAAAAAGGGTATAATATTTTTATTTAATAGTTTAAGAAGAGTTGTTTTTTCTTCAAATATGGCTAAGTGCTCACTAGATTCTTAAATACAACAAAAAAAGATTTTTATTCCAGTAGTAAAATTTAAGCAGGAAGTATTGTCAGTAAATCCATGGAGGGCAGTAAAAATTTGCATTTTTCAAAATGAATAATATATTTCTTTAACCTGTTTATAATCCATTAATCATTTGCTTTTTGACACATATTGCTTTTTCAAATAAAATCTTAAAGTATTTCCATTAAGATTTGATGGCAGTAATATCAATAAACATTTAGATGAATAAATACTGAAAAATTTTACTGTGGGGACGATCATAGTAATGAGGCCAGAAAAATAAACAATATAGATATGGTTACACACCAATATTAAATTGAAAACATGTTAAAGTAAAATAACCAATAAAAGGAAAAAATGTAAATCAGTAAGTATTTGAAATGCGTGCCAACATTATATACCATATTAAATTTTTCTACTTGAGTTTCAGTTTCCAAGTTTAAGTGACCTAACAGGAATTAGTAGATATTAGGTTGAAAAGGGACTTACAGGACTTTGATTCTGAGCTTTCCACATGGTCCTGGCTACCCTCCATCCAACTCTACGGGACCTTAATCCTAAGAGCAAATCTGCAACTCGTGTGCTTCTAACAGAAGATAATACACAAACGGTAAAAAGAAATACTGTCCTAGAAAATATGTTTTTCTAGACAAGTCTCATTTTTCTCATAGCGAAATATGATCAAGAAGATGAAGAAGAGGATACCAGATTCCCTAAATCCGTGGCAATAAGTAAACTGTTACTACTCAAATGTAATCTTTAATCATGTCACTCCCTAAAGCAACGGAATAGATTGCTTCATAGCCCCATCAGTTAAGGGCTAGAGAAAGACTGCTTTGACATAATTAGTTCCAAATTTCCCTCAACTTCTCTCACCTTTACTTACGGTTTAAACAAGGGTAGGTAAACAAACGCGATCATTTATTCAATCCATTCATTTATCTGTTTATTCTACGAACTGTTAGTGAACATCTTTCATGGAATGCAAATGACTCTCTTTTTGTAAGCATTATTTATTAAGCACCTTCTAAGGCACCCTGCTACAAAATGGCACATGAGAAAGCTAATGAGCCCTGCTTACAAGGTCACAGTCTGGTGAACTTTTCCTTCTATTGGCTCTTACTTTTTGCCCTTCGTCATACCTCCTACCAAGAGGCACCATTACATTAAAACAAGCCATCCATCCCATGATCTCATTATGTACAATCTCTGAAGGAAGACAGTTTAGATTCAACAGCCATGAATAAAATGCCATAACTGGGGAGCACTGATCTCCTAATAGATAGTCAATGAATGCTTGTAGGTTGTTTAAGAATAGAAAGAAATGGAGTACTTATACGGGAATACTCCTTAGTCCAAGGGGAAGAGACTATAAGGGAAAAAAACAAACAAACAAAAACCATGAAAAGGCAAAAAATGGAAAAAGAGTTTAAAAATAAAAGAAAGATGATAGGGGGAGACAAAGTGAAAACTTGTAAGTGGAAGGATAATGCAGATGAATTTTATGTACTCAGACTGGAATGATATTAAAGCCCCCCACAAAAGAACCGGAAGACCTTTCTACCTCACTCCATCATGTCTCAAGTTTAACTTCTACGCAAGCATAAAATAATAAGTCTTATTTCATTTCCATCATGAAAAACCTAGGATAGCTGCTGCATTATACAATCCTCATCAGTCACTGACATGGCCCTCGAGTAAATAATGATCTCTTGCTCAGTGTGATGCTGCTGCCAGTAATGAGCATATAATAGTGATATATTAGCATGTTAAATAATGACATGCAAAGTTACAGTATACGTGTTGATACCATGTCACTGCTAACCTGCAACTTGCACTAAATTTGTCATTCTCAACCTAATTTGTTGTTCCAGATGGAAAATTTAATTTTGTCTTGCTTCCTCTACTTGCTTTCAGCTCTGTCCAAAGCAGCTCAAACCTCTTTGGGCTCTCCACTTTCTCCCTACCTTTGCCACCACCTTTAATCATTCTATTGCTAAGAAAACCAGACCTATAGCTGGCCATGGGTATACAGATGGACAAAGACAAAGTCTTCTCCTGGAGACCTCACACATGCTTTGAAGTCTGCTCATCTGGGAGAAATCCAGGTCCAGAACCGTATTTATATTTGTTATGCAGGCAAGGCAGCAACAGAACTGGATGGAGAAACATATGGGAAGGCTCACGATTCTGGGTCCCTCGTGGGGTGGTGAGCATCTCGGATGGAATGAGCTTTCAAAATCATCAGTAACTACAGCACAAGCAGTGTGCCACATGACAGCATCTGGAAAAAGGCCTTCAAAGTTCAAAAGAAAGGAAAACAGCTTAGCATTCAATCCACAATCCACAACTAAAGTTTAGATGATCATGAAAAGTTACGTGCTTAAGATTAACTATTGGGTGGTCAAAACTGATGCATGGAATCTTTCGCTGAAAGACAGTTCTAGGGCTATACGCCTATGAGCACAACACAAGCTGCGAGACTACATGACTGTTGATTCTTATTAGTAAATAATATTATTATTCAGCGTATCATTTTATTTCATCCTTGCAACAATGACATGAGTTGGAGTTTTTCTGTTCGTTTTAGTGATGAGAAAAATGAAAGCAAATGATGTGCCCAATGTCACAGTGATACTTATTAAAAGGGGGGACTCAAGTGTCCTGTTTCTTGGCTTCTTTTTCTTTCTTTCTTTTTTTTTTTTTTTTTTTTTTTTGCACTATCTGATCTTGCTCCTTTAGAAATTGCTGCATGGACGATTGTAAACAAAAAGCCATTATAAGATGGTGTATATGAGAAACCAAGTTTTATGTAAATCCCCATGCAGCATACAAGGTCCTTCTCTCAAGGGGCAAAATAACTGTGTTAAACAGTTAATGAAATGGATTAGAGCAACTTGTGATTTCAAGTCATAGAGGCACCCTGTTTTCAATAAGGCAACTGTTACGAATCACCAAAGACAAATTTTTTTCCTGGATATTTCAGACAAAAAGAGCCAGTCAGATGTTCAGAATGTTCAGGCTGGTGTTTCTCAAAATGAAAGAAGTGTATACAATTATGATAAAGTAGGTAGCAAGTGCGATTGTGTTAGGTAGCAGGCAGACTTGGTATTAAAGAGCGGTAACCATAGCAATACATTTATTTCGTTTTTGCTTATTTTTCAGTCTTTCAAGTTATATCAAGTACAAAACCTAAGTTTGGTTATAGTTTTTACATCTCTCTACGAGTTCAAAGCTCCCTTTAAAACAAAGGGAGACTGGGCTTCAGCCTCTGAACCTTCAACAGGCAAAGTCATCCAGCTAAAATTTATTATATTATCTATTTTATTTTATTTTATTTTATCCCAGATTTTATTTTATTTTATTTCATTTTTACCTATTTTGAGTAATATTAATGTCCATTTGCAGTAATGATATGAAGTTTCATTATAGAACAGATTCATTTAATTTAGAATGGAAATGGTTAAAAATATTAAGTTAACTATATAATGGGGCACTGAATGAAGTCTGGGAAATTTTGATGCTGGTACAACTTTTGTCAGGTGTTCAACTTGAAATAGCTGGTTGGGAATGCCTCCTTGACCTGTAAGTGTTATTCTTTGAGAATGAGAAACTGAGAGAGGAAAGCAGCCCCTGGCAGCAGGGAACTGGCCTGGCAAAATCAGTTAGGTCTTTTTTTTTTTTTTTTAAGTATTTTTGTAAATGTTTATTTATTTTTGAGAGAGAGCGCGCGCGAGTGAGTGAGCATGAGTGGGGAAGGGGCAGAAAGAGATGGGGACAGAGGATCCAAAGTGGGCTCTGAACTGAGAGTGGCAAGCCTGATGCCAGGCACGAACTCATAAACCTTGAGATTATGACATGAGCCAAAGCTGGACGCCCAGCCTACTGAGCCACCCAAGCACCCTTTATCAGGTTTTAATGTTGCCAGGAGCTATCCTAGCACTCACAGCCAGGCTGTGGCGTTCTCCTGTTGAACATAAACAATTTCACAGCACAGGATCATCGGACAAGGCCACTCTATGACCACAATGAATCAAGACAAAAAGAAAACTTCTCACTAAAGACTCAACCACAAAACCACCAAGAATATTCTGGCTGATATGACTGCCTGTCCTTTTGACTTGTTTTAGGCCTTCTATCTTCTGTACAGGATTTCTTAAAATACCCAGTCATACCCACCTCCTAACAGCATCTAATCCAACACACGGCCCCACTTCCTCGAAAGTGCCCCCCAAATCGCCTACCACAAGCTCAAAGCCCAGGAGTCCTTCCTAATGCCATCATTCTTAGAGGTCCATAGTGTGTTCTCCCTCATTGCAATGGGCCAATAAATCAAACTTTATTTCTCTAGAGGTGTGTTCCTGATGTTCTTTGGCTAGAGGACATTGACATAGTGCAGTATTCATATTCAGTGATCCGTGTTGAAGTTAGTCCCTCTCAAAAATAAATTAAAATTTGAAATTCTCTCTAAGCAGAAAATAATACTTAGCGTTTATAATTATTCACAATTGCCATCTCTTTTTAGTCCCTCTAGTGAACTGACTACTACTTCAGACCACAATTTTAGAGTGGACCTCACACTTTGAGTAACCCATGGGGGTTCCTTCCCCCACTCAAAACATTCCTGTTGAGTGTGTGAATGATGACCATAGCTAGCAAAATAACAAGATAATAATGACTACCATTTTTGCCAGTCAACACATCAACCTCTGTAAAACATGCATCTTCCATACCTCATTTCATCCAATATTTACTACAATGCTCTTAAACAGATACTGTTATCGCCATTTAACAGACAAGGAAACAGAGGTAAGATTAAGGAACTTGACCCAAATTACTCACCTAATAAGGTGATAAAGCATGATTTGATCCAAGATCTGGATGATCTCAAAGTTTAGGCTTTCTCCATTCCCCTTTTAAGTCTCATAACTAGAAAGGTCAAGCTCAAACTCCAAAACTGACTTAAAGGAGGAAAAACCATTACAGTTTGACCTAAATTTTTAGTGTTGTTTATACCCTATTCTTCTTCTGAATTGTTTAATAAAAAGAGATTAAGGGCACCTAGGTGGCTCAGTCGGTTAAGCATCTGGCTTCAGCTCAGGTCATGAGCTCACGGCTTATGGGTTTGAACCCTGCGACGGGCTCTGTGCTGACAGCTCAGGGCCTGGAGATTCTGCTTCAGATTCTGTGTCTCCCTCTCCCTCTTCCCCTCCCCTGTGCACGCACACATGCACTCGCGCGCTCTCTCTCTCTCTCTCTCAAATAAACGTTAAAAAATTATTTTAGAAAGAGATTACAATTGCTTACAAGTCACAAAGCTAGATATCTGTAAATAAAATAGCAGGTAAATTGTTTTTACAGAGAAAATTTATTGCTTATATTTAGTAGAAGCCTTACTGAAAACATTACCTGAGCTAAATGATTTTAACTGATGGTGGAAGACTGGATCTATTGACTAATGGAAAAGTGTGCTTCTTTGATCCCTCCCCATACTCACTTTGTGATCCCTCCCCAGTGGGTCTTATTAGTTTCAAGGAACTGTCAATTAACCTAAATTAATTGTCTGCTACTCCCAGCTCATAGTACTGCTCCTCCCAAGAATAGTTTTATCTTAACAGAGAAATCATAAACACCCAACAAAATACTCCTTTATGACTCTAAACAATCAGTCTTAAAACATGAGATGTTATTTTTTCTCCACAAACATGCATAGAACAATTCTTATGTTTCAGGTCTATACCAGTTTACCTACCCAATTTGTTTTATTTTCTTCCAGTCCCTCTGATAGTAACAATATTATATCTGTCATAGAGCTTGAAAACATTAAGTAATCTATCCCAGTTCATGCAGACAGTAGACAGCCAAGCCAGGATTTGAAACTGAAATTTCAGATAAACTGGAGGGTGCAGAAGTGGGGAAGATCCCCAAAGGCAATCCTCTACTGACCTATATTTTAGGTTGATCCTGACCAGATGATGTGCAGAGAACCCACGAGAGGAGACCCAAACGTGTCCTAGTACATCTTATTTACCGTGTGACCTCACCATACTTCGGGTGGTATGGCTGACGTGTAGCAGAGGAAATGTTGAGGGAAGGACGATGTGAAAGTACGCAGTACAAAGTTCAGTGGAAAGGCTCCACAAGTCCTAGTTCCCTTAACCCTGACATATGGGAACTATATGTCTTAGTGCTGACTTCGCTTGTCTGTCTCAATGCCAGGAAACCTGAATGTGCTTGCATTCCAGAATGTATTTGGATACATTGCAAACAAATGTCAGAGCAGGCATTATACCCCCCACTAATGTACATTTGCAGGTCAAGAGGGTGACGCTGGAAAAGATTAATCCCTTGCTGAGTATTATCCATCAGAATGCTTTTAAATGTTGGCATATAGGCAGGTAATAGATTATATACCATAAACACAGCTGTTGGAAGAAAAACGGCATTTCACAAGTCATACAATTAAAATCTCTAATCTCCAAAAGTACCCAAATAAAGAGAAGAGGAGGGGCAAGGAAGGGTGAAAATAGAGCTTCTTTTCTCGGAAATGGCTATCTGTCTCCTGGATGGTACACTTCTTTGATTCCTGTTGAGTACATTGCACTCTTACAGAGCTCTGAGTAAAAGAGCTGCAGAAAGGACTACCTCCAGATGAGCAACATGTGGGAAAAGGAAGACGGATCTGGGAAGGGAGGGAAAAAGAAACTTTTATCTCAAACTTGTGGTTTTTCATAATATATATAGATTGTGTGTGTGTGTGTGTGTGTGTGTGTGTGTGTGTGTGTGTGTGAGTGAGTATACACTTGGAACTACAAAAGCCTGTCCATGCTGTGTATTTTTATTATTTTATGTAATAATTACAAAGAATTACAAAGAAATATTACCAATGTAATTCTATTCTTCAGAAGGAAAAATACAAGGTATGGTTATGTATCTTTCAATTTCTGTAGGTATTTGTACATATATATGTATTTCCCCACAAATGTGACCATACACTATCTTATACAATATTGTATTTTATAGCTGCATAGTTTTTTGTCAGTTGGATATAGCATAATTTATATAACAAATTCTGTTACCTACTCTGGTGTTTGCTAATTTTCAAAATTATAAGCAAATATCCTTGGATGCAAATCTGTGTGAGCATCTCTATTATTTAAGACATACTTCTGGAATAGAATTATTAGGGAAAACAGAATGGATATTATAAACTATTCTTAATTAAGTTCCTAACGAATATAGCTTTAAATTATTACTAATGAACACTCACGTTGGAATTTCAAATAATCTAGAAAAGTATAGAATTACAAGTCACCCTAAATTCCATTGCTACTATAATTGTCTTCAATACTATAATTTTTTTCAATTATTTTTCTAGACTTCAGAGGACTAAACTTTTTGAGGGGCTTGTGTGTGTATAGGGTGGTTGCATGTGTGAGATCATATTCACATGCCCTTTTTAACCTGTGTTTTTCACTTTACAATTTGTCATGGAGATCTTTCCATAATGTTAAATAGAAATATATCACATGTTTAGTGGATGAAGACAATTCCATTTTACAAATGGAGAATAATTTATTTAACCAATCTCAACTGATGAACTTTTACTTTACTTCTGGTTATCCTCACATAAATAATGCTACACAAACACCTGTACATATGTCTGTGTGTGTGTATGTGTGTGTGTAACTTTGGATATTTGACCTGTTTTTGGAAAAAATTATAGCTTTACTGAGCTAAAGCATATGTACATATGTGTGTGTGTGTGTGTGTGTGTGTGTGTGTGTGTTTCCTGAACTAGAGGATACATGTAATTACATAATGTATATTTATATATGTATTTAAATTATATATATATAGTGTATATGGAATTTATATTCTGTCAGATAGAAAATATCTCCAGTGTATTAAAGTACCATTTGCTAAAACTTTAGCCAATGCTTTATATTATCAATATTTAAAATTTTTACTACTTTGATAGCTGTTAGTCTTTTACAGTTATTAAAGTTTTTATAATGCTAAAAAAAATCTCCCCTCTAAGGTTATAAAGTATATTCATCAATATTTTCTTCCAATACTTTTTAAACATTAAAAACTGATCACAGCTGTAATTGAATTCAGTGTAAGAAATGAGGCAAATATCCAATTTATTTCTCCAACTGGCTAGTTAGTTATCTCATCATTTATTGATAGTCCATTCTTTTTCAACTCTATTAGTTTTGTAGAGTCGCCATAACAAAGGTCCACAAACTGGCTGGCTGAAGCAACAGAAATGTATGGTCTCACAGTTCTGGAAGCTGGAAGTCTGAGCTCAAGGTGTCAACCAGGTTTCTTCCTTCTGAGGGCTGTGAGGAAGTTTGTTCCATGCTGCTTCCCTACTTTCTGCTTGTTTTATGGCATTCCTTGGCTTGAAGAAGCATCACATCCATCTCTGCCCTCATTTTTTTCTCTCTGTGTGTGTCTGTGTCCAAATTTCCCCTTGTCAAAAGGATTCCACTCATCTTCGTGACTTACCCTACCCCAGTATGACCTCATCCTAACTTAACTGCTTATATCTGCAAAGACCCTATTTCCAAATAAGTTCACATCCTGAGGTATTGGGTATGAGTATTTCAGCATATGAGTTTTGGGAGTGGGGAGGAGATGCAGTTCATCCAATAACACCAATCTAAAATATCACAAGTCTTGTTCCTTTGATCAGTGTGTCTTTCCCTAGCGACAATACATTTTTTTCAATGACAATAATTTCTTAAAATACATTAATATTTGATAGGGTTAGTCCTTCCATTACTCTTTCTTCTGAAGAGTTTTGCTATACAGTCTATGCTGTATGTCAGGATGATTTAGTAAAGTTTCTAAAATATTAGGTCATTGGGATTTTTTTGGGGGGTGACTACTGTTGAATTTATTAGTTAATTTAGGAGGCAGGTGTCCATTGATACTGTTGATTCTTCTTATACAAGGAAACGGTACCTATTATGGTATCAATTTATTCATGATTTTGTTCATGTTCCTTGATTTAGCTTTCTTCATATAGACTCTGTACATGTCTTAAATTTATTTCTATTTAGTTTTTGTCGTTATAATTGTAAAAAGGGTGTTTCTTCATTTTGTTGTCTAGGTGGTTATTGCTGGTATATAACAAAGTCACTGGAAATATATATATTTTTTGATACTGATATTGCTATTAGTCTTATACTGAACTCTGTTATGGACTTTCTTTGATTTTCCAGATATACAATTATACCACCTGCATTAACAAGTATTTCACATTAATTCTAGGTTATACTTTGCTTTTTCCTACATTTTTCAGTAACTTACATTTACATCTTGGCTCTGCATGTGTGTATGTGTGTGTGTGTGTGTGTGTGTGTACCCTGCTTTTGTTAATGTGTTTGCTTTATTGTGTGGAAAACCATCCTGAATAATCCTTTTAAAATTAGTCTGTGGGTGGTAATTGTCTAAGTCCTTGGATATCTAAAAGTGTGATTATTCTTTATACATACTCAAATGGTAGTTTATCTAAGTAGAGAATTCTAGGTTTACCATCATCTAACATTGCCAATGTGATGCCTGATGTCAATCTGACTTTCATTCCTTTCAGATATGAAAGCTGTTTGGGAACTTTTAAAGAATTTTATATTTGTCCTTGCAATTTTGAACTTTGGACAAAATATGTGTATATGTGTGGGTTAGTTTAATTCATTCTGTTTTATATTTGGTAGGTTCTTTCAACCTAAAGGTGAGGAAGTTCTTCAATTCTAAATTTTCTTTCTGTTTATTCCTGGACTATATCTTATATGCATATACATTCACATAAATACAAAGTTGAACATATATATATATATAAAATTTTGAATGTATATGTACATAATTATGAATGTATATATATGGATATTGAATATGCATATAATTTTGTTACATCAAAGTTTAATTTATATATGGTTAAATGCAAAGATTTAAGTGTATGTATGCTTTGATGAGTTTTAAAAAATACATTCTAGCAAGATACGATATTTCTGCTATGGACTGAATTATGTCCCCTCAAAATTCATATATTGAAGCCCTAACTCCCAATGTGATGGTGTTTAGAGATAATTAGGAGGTAATTAGGTTTAGATGAGGTCAGGAGGGTGAGCCCTCATGATGGGATCAGTGCTTTTATAAGAGAAACCAGACATCCTGCTTCCCCCCACCCCCTCTACCCAAACACATCAAGCAAATACAGTGTGGGGTCCACACCTACATTGTCTTCCAGTCATTTCTAAAGCCAAACTCTAAGCCTCATTCTTACCATATTCCCAACCATTCAATCACTAATGATAACTTATTTTCTTAAGTCTATAATGCATTAAAATAAGTGCTACAGAGACAAGGAAAGAAAAACGTATATGATCTTAAGCAACTGATCATCTGATAGAAGAGAAAAACATACACAGGGGAATCGCACCAAAACTGTGTGACCGTTAGAGTCGCCTGGGATGGCTGTTTAAAATACAGTTTTCCAGGTTCTATCCTTAGAAGTTCTAATTCATTTGGGATAGGGGAAAGAAAGGGATAAAAAGCTTAGTGTTTCTCAACAACATCTATACATACATAGAATCATCAGGAGATTTTTTTTTTTTTTTAACGAGGAGAATTTTTAATATGTATCAGTGCTTTGACCCTACCCCAGACAAATAAAATTGGGAGTCTGGAGGCACAACTTAGGGCACTGAAAGCATACATTTGGGCTTGAATCCTGGTTCCACCATTTAATATAATGTCATTGAACAAGTTATTTAACTCGTGTAAATTACAGTTTTGCTTTGATTTAATCTTCAAATGGGAATAGTAATGCCTACTTCACTGGGTTATTATGAAATTAAATGACATAAGGTATACAAAGCTTGATGTATAGTAAATATCTGATAATAGTAGCTAACACTTCGTAAATATTTACTATGTTCCTGACACTGTGCTAAGCATCTTACATGAACTAAAACAACGGATATATTTTTACCCTCATTTTCTCAGTGAAAAAACAGATGCATGGAATAGAAAATATACACTTAAATAATTACATACTTCAGTAAGTAGTATTCTATACTCTATTATTGAAGAATAACTCATCTCCAAACAATCCACAGTAAATGTCAAATGAATAGAGTTGATACTAATTATGTTTTGAATTTTAGGAGTTGAGTTGGGTCCTTTTCTTCTAGGTTTTATCATATGAAACCTTTCAAAATCAAATCCTTGATAAAGATGGCTATTTTTCCCCCAATACTTTTCAGGCAAATAAACAAGCTTAGAAAAATACGGAAACTGCCTAGGGTTACCTAGCTGGGAAGTAAGAGAAGGTGGGATTTGAACCCATGTCTGTCTGATACAACATCTCCCTTCAGATGAAAAGTAGTTACTCCAAAATGGTGATGCAAATCTGACTCATATGTTTGGTATTTTCCAGGACATGGTGGGGAGCCACTGAAGCATTTTGAATAGGAAAGTAGCACAAATGAAATTCACAGATCATTTCACCGTATTTACTCTGTTTGTAATGGCAGGTGTCTGACAATAATCATGGCCTGATGGAGGGGATACATTTCTTTTTCACTTACAGTCAAAACACGGAATAAAGCTTCAGTTCAGAATTTGTTTTCTATGTCGCACGCTTTTATCCCATAAACAATCAGAGAGACTCTTACATTTTCATCAACATAGTTAAGACCATTGCAGAAGAGTTCCGTGTCAAAATTCATTTCAGTTAGGGACTGCATCTGATCGTTCACTTATTCACTCCACGAATTTAAATCAAGATGCTATACTAGGTTCAGTGATTGATTGAAAGATGTGGCCCTTGCTCTCAGAAGTTCATGTTCTAGAGTAACTTAAGTACACTTATGCACACCTTAGTGGATGCCCATCCCTTTATAATTTTAGTGACTCTGTGAAGTCCAATCAATTTTTGTTTCAAAAGAGATTGCACAACTCCGTGGAATGCTGTTTACTCTTGGTTGACAGCAAAATCAAGGCTGAGCTGCCAGACGGAGCTCAGTGCCATGTAAAGGTACCAAGTAGGCCAAAGGTTCTCCGCCACAGGACCTGGTCTTTGCACTTCCTTTCACATTTTTTTTTCAACATCTACTGTAGTCTCAAAAACAGAAACACATGCCTCTGCCAGTCCCCCCATGGAATCGCAGATGAGAAAGCTCTCAAGGAGAAGAACAAAATGCAATTTGAATCAAAGTGTGTGAAGCTTCCCAGACACACCCAGCCAGAGCTAGGAAGCAGCTGGGAAGATGCTGACAGCCCACCAGCACTGAGACCACAGGATCTGTCGCTGGGAGGGCTTCTGCTGTCATCCTCTACTTACCAGACTTCTCCCTCCTCTGTGTTTTCCACACACCGCTTCCCCATGTTAGGGTTTGCCATAAATGCAAAGAGGCTTTGGAGATGGTTTCAACAAAACAGAGCAGCAACTCCTTACTCAAAACTCAGCCCCATTGATCCCTGTGGCTTTGGCTCTGGAGTCACCACTTTGAATAGAGCAAGAGTGGGCTGATCCATCCGAGTGAAAGGAAAAATACAACAAAACATTGTGAAGCTTTCTCACTTGTGATGTTAAGTTGCCCTCACTCTCTACCTTTCTGTCCCCCTCTTCTTTAAAGCTGCTCCCATGTGAGAAGCTAAAAATCGCTATGACATTTATGGTCTGCCTCTTTCAAAGGTCAGAGCTTAACAGTGGGGCAGAGGGGAAACTTCAAGTGTGGTATCTCAAAAGTTGGTAAAACGGTAAAGGTGATTTTTCAGCACTCCTGAAACGATAGTATATGGGCAGCCTTGATGGAAGTCAACACAAACAGTTTCTTCTATGATTTGCCTTTACTATATTTACACATACAAGAGGTTCTGCTGATGCAACTTAGTCATTAGTTGTGATACTGTTTATTAATATGTATTAACATAAAATGTCACTTACTTCATGACATTTAAACCCTCCATAACCTGATCCTGGACTATTTTTCATACTCTGTCTAGCACTACTTCCTGAGATTCAGTCAATCCCTTAATTATTTATTCCCCATGCTTATACCTATATTGTTGTAATCCTATGCCTTCTCTCAAAATGAAAGTCAGTCTGAAATCATGGAAGGAGGCTTTAACTTAGATGGGCCTGAGTAGGAAATGTGGCTTAAACAAGTTAAGTGACTTATGCAATAAAATATTTATTTAATTTGGGGACTTTAGCTTCATCATCTGTAAAATTAAGCTTCCCACTGTGCAATGTTCTTAAAAGGGTAATATAAGATATGGAGAGCCATTCACACATAAGGCACTCAATAAAATCATTCCATCTTTCCTGAATGTGCGAATCTTATTCATCCTTCAAGATGTGGTTCAGATAGCACGTTTGGCATAAAGTGTCCCCGATTGCCTTCACTGGGATGTAATCTTTCCTTCTTATAAACTCCCATCTCTATTTGCCCTTATCTACCATACAGTGAAAATATCTTTCTATTTGTGTAGTTTAGGTCATCAGACTGAGGTTCATATTGTGGCATGCGTAGAAATAAAGGGCAGAGGATGCCCCTGGGAGGTCTATATGCATGGGTTGCTTTGCATGGGGGCTCCTGTTTTGGACACGAGGAAGAGCAACCTTGGGCCCTTTCCAATTCCCCGTATTTAAATTTATACTCTTGTTTTCCTTCTCTTGAAGAGAGTCCCAGATTGTATAGGTATTTGACCCAAAAAGCCTGATTAGCATCTGGGGAGAAGGGACATGAGGATAGCAGTGGGACCCAGAGCTGAAGGGGTTATGCTGCCGAAAGACAGTATGAAATTGGGAACAAGTGTGCTTTTCAGGGTTTGGATAACAAAGTATGGCAAAAATTGGGAGTGTGTCCATAATCCATAACAATCTTAGCAATATGAGGATTAGCAGTGGGAAACATGTACCCATGGTACCCTGGACAGTGATGGACACTAACATTATTAGCAGCTTCTCATGAGAGAGACCTGCCTGCTCTTACCACCTTTTCTAATACCCTCCACCAGCCTTAGGCTCATTTATCCTTATTTGGAGCTTCTGTCACTATCTGCAATCATCTTTTTTGCCTTTCCTTACCACCACCCTCCACCCCACCTCCGCCACGTGTGCGCGGGCGCGGGCGCGCGCACGCGCACGCGCGCGCACACACACACACACACACACACACACACACACACACGCTAAGTCAGGAGATTTTTTCTGTTGTATTCATCTCTTATCCTCAGAAGAAGCAGACGACACTCTTGAACAGGGAAATGAGTGATTGTGAAGATTTCTCAAGGAGCTTCATAAAAAGAAGACAATGATAAGGGAAACCAAAGATAAAAGGAAAGGTTGGGTAGATGCCTCATAATAACTGAAGCTGACAGTCCAGTTTGTGAACACATGGGAAGCATGCTTTTGGCTTTCCTAGAAATGTTTGAAGGGATGCTGGTCTGGAGTCCTTGTGGGAGCAGGTAGATTTCAATCCGCATTGGCTAGAGAGGACTGGGAACAATTAGGTTATATGTGTACTTGAGTTATTTTTATAGATCTTATTTTCCTTCTTAGGCTCTTAGAAGTTTAGACACCTCCTCAAATTGCCCGGATGAACTTAAGATAGGGTCTTGCAAAAATTAAAGAATTAAATTTAAATTAATTAACGAAAGAATAAGCGATGATCTCATCTTATTCCATGGAAACAGTCTATTACAAAATAGCAACATAATAAACAGAAATGCTCAGTCACTAAAAGCATTGGAAGTTTTCAGCATACTATATGGTATAAAAGATTTCCACTGGAAACTTCTAAGAAGGCATCCATCCATCAGAAGGTAGGAAGTCCCTTGCTACAAAGTCTAAAACATCTCTTTTTGCCACAAAATGACATGGGACACAAACTCAAATAAGTATAGCTGGTAACTTAGCAACCACAAATATTTACAAATATGCAAGTCAGGGCCCGTCAAAATATCAAGGCAATTATTGGCAAATTGTACACCATGAGAATGCTTTGCAACCATGCAAAATGAACCCTGTTGTGGGTGGTTGCCACAATTACTCTTAACTGCTGCCTAGAAGTGTCTCTCAGTCTCTTGGGTTTTGTGGGGTTGGATTGATGTGACATAAAATTACATCGCAGGCCAAGCAAATGTGTACTTTGCCCTATCATGCTCTATCACCAGTCTTCCATTTGGGTGTCATGCTGGGTTGGCCTAGTTAACAAGCTGCAGACATCGGAATTATTTAGTAGATGGTCTCCCTCAAAAGACAGCCAATAACTTAAAAAAAAAAACTCAGGGAATCTAGAAATTGGTGGTAGTCTAGAAAATGTTTAAAAATTCACTTTTCTGAACACTTTTTATAAAGGGGTTTTTATATTATACACCTTTAACAGTTTTCAGAATTATTCTCAAGGACTCTCTTAAAGTCTATCTGAAAGTGAATGCATGTGGTTTTTGAAAAGAAAGAGAAGAGGGAGAGAGAGAGGAAAGGAAAAGGAGAGCGAGAGAGGGAAAGAAACAGAAAGGCAGAAAGATTAAACATATGGGCACAATGAGTAAGAGTTGGTGGAAAAAGTAATACAAAATGACTTGTCCTTTATTTTGTGAATCTGAATGATGCCAAAATGGGCAGGCCAAATAATTGCATGATGTTCCAATTAATACTTGAACTAGAGACAAAGGGATCGACTAAGTTTCCTACTGGCCTGATTGAGAGCGAAAAAAAAAATCTTCAGATTGCGTTACAATTAAATTTGAATGCAATTTTATACAGCCTACCCCTTACAAAAATTTTAAATTTACTCTCTAGAAGATCTCAAAAATAAAATGTATTCTAATTCTCCTTCTGCTATCTTGCCTCTCCTGTACAATAGAGCTTACAGTTGGAGCCAATTTATTTTGCCTTTCACAGTATTTCAAATTCTTGGAGAGAAGAGTTTCTTTCTGCCAAGATTCACACCAAAGCAACTTGATAGTCTTGCCCAAGAAGGATTGAATGTGAAACTAGACGGCAGTAAAAATTGTGCAATGTGCCCTTCTCTGCAGCCAGTCAAGTGCAAAGAAATCTGCGTGGTTGCACTTGCGAGGCTTTTCAAATATTCAGAGAAAACAGTCAAGCACAGGGCTTCTGGCCTGCAGCGTCGCCCCACTAACCGTTTGTTTTTTCATCTAAAACTCTAGGGGGAGAAAGAAAAGGCAAACATAGCCATCCCGCCCTTCCTTTTTCAATGGGGTAACCATGCCAGATAGTCTGAGTAATTTATTCAGCCCAAGGCTAATAAGCTGAACAACTTGTTTTGGCTAGACATTCCTCATCTCCATATGGAATTGCTTGTGTGAGTTTTTGGACTATTATGTGGTCAAAGGGAGGATGTTAGACGAAAAAAATTCTCAGCACTTTCCTTTTCTCTCATATAAATCCACTTTCAAGGCTAAAGTAAACTGCATGCATTACCCAAATCCGTAGGCGGAAGACATCACAGAATATCGCATACGTACCATCTTTAATAGATTTGAAGGCATGCCTCTTAAATTGAGCTAAATATGCTAATAAATCCACCATATCTAACCTGGCCTACTCTGAACCTGGGGCCTTCTATATAAAGAAGGCATATTTTCACTGAACCACAGTAAATCTTAATTACATATTTGCTTACCAGGGAGAGCCATTTGGCTTCTGAATGGGAGTCTGTCACTGACAAAAGGTAGAAAGTGGGTTGATTTGAGAGAAATCTAAAAGTGGTATATTTTAGAGAAATCTATCAGAAGATAAACATGAAAAGGAACAAAGAATTCCCAATTTTTCAGATAATTTTAGATAATTTTGAGGTTAACAAGCTTGGTTATTTTTTGTTCTTTAGGCCACATATCTTACCAGAGAAATGTATTAAACTAATCCCTGACCCTTCTTAACACTACAGCTAAGGTCCTACCTCAACAAACAAATTCAGCTGTTGTTGGGTGAGGCTCAGTTTTCTCCCGTTTCTTAAAGGCCCATACACCATTCTGAAAGTTATTTCCAACTCCAAAGAATTGAAGGTTATTATTCCTTAAAATTTATTTATAGTTTTCTAATAAGGGATTAATCTGCAAGAAGGCTCTGCAATGAGTCAGCAGGTGTCAGTAAGGGGCACTGTTCCCTCATTCACTCATTCATTTATTCAATCATCCATTCAGAACACAACAGTAAGCAGTTTAATGTGCTAGTTACTGAGCTAGGTGCTGGGGATATAAATTTACATACTAACTACAATCACGGCATCGGAAAGTCCATTCCTGGTGCGTGACTGCTTTAACAACTCAGGCTGAGTAACTGCTCAAGACGCCAACTTCCTAGAAGGATTTCATGGCCAAAAGGCTACCGCTATGCATTTCATCTTCTATTAAAGCTCAGAAAAAGTACAAGTGAACACAAAAGTCCTGAATAAGTGCCCAAACGTTTCTTTGTGTGTGTGTGCTTTGCTTTTCAAATTGTTTGTGTGCAATATAACCCACACAGAGAAAAAGTACAGAAAATATTTATACAAGTTAACAAATAATTTTAGAGCAAATACACATATCTTCCTCCAGAAATAGTCACAGCCCTGACTTTTGAAGTTAACGCAAATGGAATCATACTGTATATTTTCTTTTTTATTTGCTACTTTGGCTTAATATTTTTAAATTTAACTCATGATGTTGCATATCATTCTAGTTTATTTCCACTGCTGTATAATATTCCATGGTATAAACTTACAACAGTTTTTTGGGTTTTTTTTTAACCACTCTACTAGTGATGGACATTTGGGTTTGTTTCTGATTGTCTGCCTATTACCAGTGCTTCTGCTAAGAGTGGAACGGTTGTGTTATCGAGCATGCTTACAGCCAACTTTAATATGTATTCCCAAAGTGCATTCCAAACTGAATGGATCAAATTTACACTTGGACAAGCAGCCTGAGAATTCCTATTGTTTCATATGCTCACCAACATTGGTATTGTCGGACTTAAAAAAATTTTTTAACCAATCTGAATGGTGCAATTTGTTCTCTTGCAGCACCTTCCAAGGTCATGTAGTTTTATCATTCATATTTATCTCTCTGATGCATTGCAAGTTTATTTTTGTTTCTGATATGAGAAAGGGTCCAATTTTATTTTTTATGTGGGTACTCCATTCCCAAAGTTCCATTTACAGAAAGGTCTTCATTTCCCCAGTGAGCTACTAAGCTATGTCTGTCGCATTTCAATCATCCATACACACAGGAATCCCGTTCTGCCTCTTCTTTCTATGCCAGTTCACAGTTAGTGTAGATTTATTTTCAATCTTGGTATCTAGAATACCAAGTACTACTACCTTGTGTTCCTTCTTCAACATCTTAGCTACTCTTAGCCTTTTGTATTTCCATATGTATTTTAGGATTGGCTGTCCAGTACTATAACAATCCTACTGGGATTTGTTTGAGATTACATTTGATATAACTGAGGTGTATTTGTTGGGGCTATATAAAAGCCTCAGCCTCAGTGCCCCAATTCAGGACGAACCTAGGAGACCACTTCCACTCCAGAACTCCCTATAGGGATGAGCCAAGGACTTTGTTATGTCTGTCCCACTGTTCAACCTGTCCCTTCCAATCTCATTCCTTCAATCTCCCATAGGTGACGATCCCAAAAGCACTCCTCAGTAAACATGCTACGTACAAATCTCTCTCAGAATCTGCTTCCCATGGAATCCAATCTGTGACATAGATCAGACACTTAATCTGGATTTGAGTTCTTTTCTCTACCTGCCATGCTACATCTAACTTTAGAATCTGTGGACCTTCTAAACACTTATACCCCCTCCGGAAATGCTACACGATATTGCTCCTAAATAAGAACAAACTCCACAGCAAAATAAAATATGCAATGGGCTACATTCCATGGGCTTCACTAACTTTATAATCTATCTCATTGCATAGAGACTACTTACATGGAAAGGAAAGGTATGCTCCAAACCAGAAATAATATACGAGGCTGTCTCTTTTATAGCCATATCCAAGCACCTGGAAACCAAGCAATGGACACAGAAGTTGTGGCTCTTGCCTGTCCAAGTGATGACTCATTAATAACCTTTTACCTCATCCTTCTGACTCTTGGTTCTGCTGGTTTAGAGGTTTAGTAACTCTGAGATGTATGCTTCCACCATGAAGCATCGACAACTTAATGATACGCTGAGACTGCAGTCTAGCAATTTTGGAGACTTCGTGCCAAAAGGCAAACAGCAACAATAAAGGATTACAATACTGGCTACAGTGATAATCCTACCTGTCAAGGGAAATGTTCTATAACTGCCATACAATGGAAAATGTTTAAATGGAACCGGCAGATTTCTGAAATGCCTCTCAGATGACAACATTTAGTGATAAGAAGTCAGTGAAAGTTACTACAAATCTAAACAAGCAGGGCTATTATGCTACAATACCCTTTAAATACATACTTTTTCTTTTTTTGTATTTATTTTTTTTTACATTTATTTATTTATTTTTGAGACACAGAGAGAGACAGAGCACACATGGGGGAGGGGCAGAGAGAGGGGGACACAGAATCCGAAGCAGGCTCTAGGCTCTGAGCTGTCATCACAGAGCCCAATGCGGGGCTGGAACTCACAAACCATGAGATCATGACTGGAGCGGAAGTCAGACCCCCACCCGATGGAGCCACCCAGGTGCCCCTAAATACATAGTTTTTCTGCACAAGGATTCCAGAGTCACTGTTGCCTGGAACAAAACTTTTGACCGATACAGAAATGTGTTTACTAGCAGGATAATGTAATGATTTTCTGGGCTCAATATATGACAATGATATAAACTTTTTCTACTGAATTAATAGAATAAAAATTTTTAGGTTAAATATATTAGATGTACCAGGAAGATTAAAGTTAAGATCACCATTTGACCCTCTGTCGTGTAACTTGCCCACTATAAAGCTACAGTCCCCAGAGCTTTACAATTTGTCCAAATTTACTTTTATCCTGAAATATCCTCTAACATGTCTAAGTGAATTCTACGATAATATCTTCTTTTTTAAAAATCTTTTTCATAAATTTACCACCACCTGACCTTTCTAACTTCTTCTATACCTTTATCTGGTAATTAGAGTGTACATTACTATGTTAGAGTGTATTTAAATGGAAAATATGTCAGCAACCAAATGTGAGCAACCAAAACCTTCATCTTTTTTCTTAGTGGCAATGGTTTGCTTAGTATTTACTGAAACATGTAGATCTCAGATAACTGTCTCACGTCCAATAACCATCAGCAACAGAGTAGATTATCCCTGTGCTAATCATTCTATTCCCGGCCAAATGGCTTGTTAATTTACCTGATGGCCAGTGTTCTGATTATGATCTCTTGACATATGCTTGAATTCAATGAAATTCTAATCACTGTTATACATTAGATAGTTAATTTACTAAACATGCTGTTATAAAATTTCCCACTCTACAGCTCTATTTTCAAGTCGGTAGGTCATAGGTTTAAGGTCTGATATTGGTAGTAGATATTCTAAATTTAAACCAAATTGACAGACTGGATGTTGATAAATCACCAGGATCAAGTGACCTTCGTGTAACAACTTTGGGTCAAAATTCACAGTGAAATTATTCAACTCGCGGCTAGATCTATTAGCTGTCATTCTAAAGTCTGGGCCAGAGGTCAGTCAGATTGCTAATGTAACTCCCACCTTTCAGTGCATTCTGTAACATTAGAACTAATAAGTGATTTCATTAATGGGGGGTTTATAAAATAAATACATAAAAATCAAGCAGTCCCCTACTATATCACTAACAACCAGCTACTCTATTTAATAGGGGTAATATCATCAACAACAGCAACCACCTAAAAATAAAACAAAAAATAAATAAATAAAACCTGGTGGTCCAAGGAATTAATAGGAAAATTGTAGATTTGTTGGAAAAAAGTTATAAATATTTCCTCAGAGATAAATACCATCGTTTAGAAAAGAAAACAATCTTTTCAGATGTCAGTTCTGAAGCTAATACATGAATGTAATCCAATTTCAAGCAACACATCATAATAATTTTTTATGAACTTTTCAGGATGATTCTTTTTTCATAACAACCTTACTGAGGTATATTCTGTTTACTCATTTCAAGTGTACAATCCAGTGATCTTTAGTAATTTCACCGCAGGGTGAAGCCATCTATCTAAATGAGTTTGAAAATACTTCATCACCCCAGTAAGTTCTCTCATGCCCATTTGCAGCTCATTCCCCTTCCCAATTCAGCCTCTAGGGAACCACTAATCTACCTTCTGTCTCTATAAATTTGCCTTATCTAGACATTTCATATAACTGGAATCATACATGACGAGATCTCTTGTGTCTGGCTCTTTTACTTAACATAATGCTTTTGAGGTTCATCCTTGGTGTAGAATGTGCCAGTACTTTGTTCCTTTTTTATTGCTAAATAGTATTTCACAATATGGTCATAGCTGCCAAAATGACTGTGAGGTAACTGGTGGAATAAATGTGTTACAAGAGCCAAAATTTTTTGAAAGTGTAAAAGATGAGGGAGTCTTAACCAAATGACATTCTAAATCTACAATATAAAAATGTGATACGATTACAAGAAATGACAGACATATCGATGGAGAAAATTAAAATATCTAGACCTAAAATGCAGTATTTATAAGAACTTAATATATGGTAGGAATGACATCTCAGATAAGTGAGGAAGAGAATTGATTATTCAATGAGTAGTGTTTAGACAACTGGCCAAACATAAAAATAATCTTAAATTCTAACTGCACATCTGATACCATACAATGAAATTAATCCCAAATGGTTTAAAGATTCAAATGTAAAAAGTGAAACCATAAACATACGAGGTGAATATTTATAGCCTTTAGCCTCACAGGAAAAGTAGAAACCATAAAGAAAAAGGCTTAATATATCAAATATTTGAAACTTACACATGACCTAAATCATATAAAGTAAATTGCAAATGACAAAAAGGGGAAATATTTACAGAATATAAATGCCTACTAAATGGTTCATATTTCAATATATAACATTTAAAAAGTACTTGCAACACGCTGAGAAATTCAACCCTAATGCAAAATGTATCAAATAACCATTTAAGTGAGCAAGGAATGACAGAGAAAAAGCCACTGGAAATAAGTTAAACCTTATTACAGTAAAAGTGCAAAGTAGGACAATAATGAAGTTTGCATTAAAAAAAGTGATATTGGAAAGAATTTAAGTTTATTTATTTTGAGAGAGCGAGAGTGAGAGAGAGAGAGTGTGCGTGCACAGGGCAGAGGCAGAGAGAGAGCACGAGACAGAATCCCAAGCAGGCTCCACACCGGTAGCACTGAGCTGACGTGGGGCTCGAACCCATGAACCATGAAATCATGACCTGAGCCAAAACCAAGAGCTGGAAGCTTAACCAACTGAGCCACCCGGGTGCCCTTGGAAAAGGTTTTTTAATGCTAATTCTGAGAATTGGCCAAGGTGTGGGCAGCAACCATTCCCATACTCTCTTGGCGATAGTGTGCTCTGATATAACCCCTATGGTGAACGATCAGGAAAAACTTCACAAAAGTCATAAAATGATGCATATTCTGACTCAGCAATTAATTCCTAGGATTCTAAGGAGAGTCATGGATGGTTGGTTACGATATAAAATTCTAAAAGCACTGAAACATCTAACAGTGAGAGATTACTCAATAAATTCTAATAAATACAATGTAATTCTCCTCAGCAAGTAAAATGATGAGACATTATAGGGAATGGCGTGAAAATTTACTAAAAAATATCGTTTAAGAAACAGATTTTAGAATAGATTTAGAATAGTTTGATGTAGGACTCCATTTTGTTTCAGAAAAAAAGAATAAAGCTTTTCAAAATATAAGTGGTAGAGAGAGACTGGTTCAGTGGTGATTATGATATATGATACTCATAATTCCTATGTAGGAAGAATAATGAATGTATTTAGAATGAATACAAAGTACAAAATTATTGGGCTCACCTATATTTTCCAAATTTTCTACAACAAACATGTATTACTTTTATCAGCAAGTATTATTATTATTACTATTACTATTTTCATCCACTCTTATAGTCCTGTCTTTTTTTTTTTTTTTTAATCCTGTACCGCAACTCCATGTCCTGCTGTTGGCCAATACCTGACCCACCTCATTTTCACTCAGGAGCTTTGGTGACAAGTCAGTGAAGTCTCTACCTTTCCTCCCTGTCGTCCTTGCACACAGAGGCCAGAGTTTTTCTACAGTACATTTGTGATAGGTGGGATGGGCTGAAAGCAAAGGATAGTGGGTTTGAATGCTCCCTGTGGTCCGGACTCAGGTAGGACTCCCCCGTTTGAGGCAGAAGCCTCATCAGATTTGCTGTCCTCTGTCGTGCAGTTGGAGCTGTCAGTGAACATCTCCAGGGCCGTCCTAAATTACAGGGCAGAAAGCAAGGCCCTAATGCCACATTCCCCTCTCAGGTATCCAGCACTTTCCCATCATTAGCAATCAGGAAAGTTGACTACACCTAGTTTTTCTTAACACATAAGGCTGCATGTGATTTAGAAGGGGCTACCATCATTCACTCAATGTGTTTTCCCATTCACGGTCCAGTGTCCAAATCCTCCTCGATAGACAGGAAGGAACCCATCACACCAGAGAGAAGGGCCCTCTTCAGACTGTGCATATTACCCTCTTAGCAATGAATGTCTGAATGATAGGACAAGGGGGTATGGTTGATGCTCTCCTACTTGCCCCATAAGGAATGCAAGAAATAAAATCAGAGTGTTGTTCCTTGTCTCCACAAGAAGTAATCTCTGACATACAAGCACGTGGTGTTTATGCAATATTTATAAAATGACCTCAAATCAACTGGACGATGGCCTCTACCCCATGTGTGAGCCAGTGAAAGCCAAGAAGTTCATGATTCCCAGTGTCACCCAGTTATTCGGTGACAGAGGTGGGACTATATTCAGTCTCAACTCCCAATACACTGCACCATGTCTGTCCCATGTTAGACCAGCCTTATCAAAATATGGTAGTCTATTTAAGTCTATGATCTACATGCACTTTGGGGGCATTAGGTTTTGGGAAAATGGGCTTCTTCCCCTTACTTAACACTGAATTTTGCTGCTTACACTGACCTGGCTCATTCCCCCAGCACATGAAGAAACTTTATGCTAATGTTACTCTGAGAATCTTTATTAAAACATTTTATGAAGGTTTTTATTTTAATTGCAGTACAGTTAAGATATTAAGTTTCAGATATACCATATATACAATAACAATTCTATACACTACTCAGTGTTCATCCAAATAAGTGTACCTTTGAATCCCCATCACCCATTTTACCCATCTCTCTCCCTACCTCCCCTCTGGTACCCATCCATTGTTTCTCCACAGTTAAGTGTCTGTTTTTTGGTTTCTCTCTCTCACCTTTGTTTTTTGTTGTTTCTTAAATTCCACATGAGTGAAATCATATGGTACTTATCTTTCTCTGACTTAGTTCACTTAGCGTTATATTCTCTAGATCTATGTTGCTGCTAATGGCAACATTTTGTTCATCTATCACCACTATCTAATTCCAGAATATTTCCATCGCGCAAAAAGAAACCCATACCCATTAGCAGCCATCCCCAACCCTCCCTTCTCCCAGCCCGTGGCAACCACTAATCTGCTTTCTGTGGATCTGCCTATTCTGGACATTTCATGTCAATGGAATCCTACAACATGAGGCTGCAATGGTTCATCTTACAAATTAACTTGGCTAGGCTGTAGTACCAGTTATTCAGTAAAACACTGATCTAGGTGTGGCTAACATATATAATTAGTTCACTTAAATGAAAGGAGCTTACCCTTGATAATCTAGGTGGTCCCATCCCAACAGCTGAGGATGATGAGCAAAAACCAAGGTTTCGTGGACAAGAAAGAATTCTGCCTTGAGACAGCAGATCAAACTCCTGCCTGAGTTGCTGGCTTGCCCTCTGGATTCCAGACTTCAATGGAACCCACAGTTATGTGAGCCAATTCATTAAAATAAGTCTCATGTAGATATTTATGCAAGAGATTCTGTTTCTCAGGAGAATCCTGACTGATACCGTGGCATCTGTATCTGGATTATTTCACTTGGAAGGTTTGCAAAGTTGATCTGTGTTACAGCATGTAAGGAGTTTGGTGTGTGTGTGTGTGTGTGTGTGTGTGTGTGTGTGTGTATGTATGTGCATGTATTTATGTGTGTGTGTGTATATATATATATATATATATATATATATATATCTCCCCACATACATACATACACATACTACATCTTCTTTATCCATTCATCTATTGATGGACACTTGGGCTGCTTCCATAATTTGGCTATTGTAAGTAATGCTACAATAAACATAGGGGTACATGCATCCCTTTGAATTAGTGTTTTATGTTTTTTGGGTAAATACTCATTGGTGCAATTACTAAATCATAGGGTAGCTCTATTTTTAACTTTTTGAGGAGCCTCCATACTGTTTTCCACAGCGGCTGCACCAGTTTGCATTCCTACCGACAGTGTAAGAGGGTTCCCCTTTCTCCACATCCTCTCTGACACCTGTTGTTTCTTGTGTTTTCAATTTCCGACAGGTGTGAGGTGATATCTCATTGTGGTTTTGATTTACATTTCCTGGATGATGAGCGATGAGCATGCATTCATGTATCTGTTGGCCATGTGTATGTCTTCTTTGGGGAAATGTCAGTTCATGTCTCCTGCTCATCTTTTAATTGTGTCATTTGTTTTTCTCGAACAATTATTATTTTTAATACAATATTCTTTAGAAGCATGTTAACTATCTTGCAGAATTCATTGGAAGCATCATAAATAATAAGCTTAATAAGAGTTGAATTAGGAGTCTAAGCAGAGCCTTCCCCTTAGATATCTCATAGGGTATAAATAAGCATATAAAAATAAGATTTATTTAAATTTTCAAAAATGTTTGAATAGAATTGTACATCAGTGATCTTGTTCTCATCTCTTTTTGCTTCTTCCTGTAATGGGCTTCTACCCCCACCTTGTTATTTTTACTATATTCTCTTCATCATTTCTTTGCCTTCAGTTTACCAATGATGAATTCGATTTCCTCACTGAGAAAATGGATAAGAAAATCTTTCAACCCTGATTCCTCTCAGATTCCTCCCCTCTCTCTTGTTCTTTTCACCAAACTTCTTGAAAGAATGTGCAATACATTCTGCTGACTTCTGCAGCTTGAATTCATTCTCAGCCCATTGCAGTCTGGCTTTAATCCCAAATATTCTGATGCAACTTTTGTCACCACACTTATAAATGCTCTCTTAAATGCCAAATATGTTCAGAAAGCTCTACCCAGGCCTCCAGAGTAGATACTGTCTCTTACACATTTCAATTCCCCTCCAGCCCCAAGCACAGTCCCTTCCTTTGTGGTAAATCTACCTCTGGGGCCAGGCACTGTTCTATTTATCAGAGATACAGTGTAAGAAACAGTATAAGGAAGTATGCTCACTTCCATGGATAGTTCCTATTTGGCTATCACACAGCTCTTTTGTTTTACTGTAATTGCCTTCACCGATTCCTCCTGTTGTTGAGAGAATTAAATGAGATAATATATATAAAGCACTTGGCATGCAGATGACAATTCAAACTAAGAGCTCAATAAATGGTAGCAGACATTCAAATTCCGTATGTTCAGTAGATGCTATTCCCCAGGCTGAGTTTGCTTCTCAGGCACTGAAAGTGTGTTTGCATTTCAAAAATATGATTTACATTGAGAATTACACCTTGTTGCCACCTTCAAAATTGACCCTTATGTGCTTTGCTTTCAGATATTATTAATTCAAGGTTTTCCTATGTTTCAGAATTAGATACTGGAGCTGTAGAAATGAAAGATAGACAATCCGTGTGCTCAATGGACTCACTGTCAGATTGACAGTAAAAGTAGAGCTATAATGCAGTATAAGACATGTGATTACAAAGATATTCATCGGGGCGCCTGGGTGGCTCAGTCGGTTAAGCGGCCGACTTCGGCTCAGGTCATGATCTCACGCTCCGTGAGTTCGAGCCCCGTGTCAGGCTCTGTGCTGACAGCTCAGAGCCTGGAGCCTGCTTCAGATTCTGTGTCTCCCTCTCTCTGACCTTCCCCCATTCATGCTCTGTCTCTCTCTGTCTCAAAAATAAATAAACGTTAAAAAAAAAATTAAAAAAAAAAGATATTCATCTTGCAGACATGAGTTGATGCTTAAGCTGTTAAAATCAAATGACTCCATGGGCACCTGGTTGAGTGTCCAACTTCAGCACAGGTCAAGATCTCATGTGGGGTTCGAGCCCCACATCAGGTTCTGTGCTGAGAGCTCATATCCTGGAGCCTGCTTTGGATTCTTTGTCTCCCTATCTCTCTGCCCCTCCCTGCTCATGCTCTGTTTCTATCTCAAAAAATAAAATAAAACGTTACAAAAAAATCTTTTAATCAAATGACTCCACATACACACACACAGAGAAGCCATTATATCTATGTAAATAGGCATAGACATAATGTGAGCTAAAGACTGTATTTTGTTCCAGCATCTTCAAATGATATTTGGAAGAATCCAAGCTATAAACAAATGCACTTCTCAAACATTTCAGCATAAATACACTTCCCTCCCAAATGAACAAAAGTAATTTTTATCCAGGATATTAGGTCACTAATACCTAAAACAGCTAGGTTTTTAATTCAGAACTGCAATTCAGAAGGCATATATATATATATATATATATATATATATATATACACACACACACACAGAGAGAGAGAGAGAGAGAGAGAGAGAGGGAGGGAGAGAGGGAGAGGGAGACAGAATATCACAAATACCAATGTACATAGTTGTGGGATTTGAGATATCTTGGATCCTTCAGTTTTCTAAGGTTTTAGAGAAGTAGAATTGGGAAGGATTCTGTCTGATATGTCTGTATTCAAAGTGAGATATTATAACCTATTTAACACCTACAACAAAAGTGTATTTTGAGACCTGAATAATTGAAGACACATAAAACTAAGATTTTTTTCCCCCACTCGATCGGTTCGATACTGTCTGTTCTAAAGGGAAAAGGGAATTCTTTCTTGAATCCTCATGACTATTTTATATCTGGTCAGACAAATCTGTTACTTTCTGGGCCTAAGGCAGAAAATAAGTTTCTCTTCACACCCTGACCACCACGACCAGATAACAAGGAGGCAAACAAGGCCACAGTTTGGCAGATAAAACACTTTTGTAATATATATGTGTGTGCAAGTGAGGGGGCAGTGCATACATCTTAGCAAGAAGGTCTCTGAGGGCAGAGCCTGGGTCTTATTTTTTCTTATACCCTAAGTACTTCTCTCATAGTAGGTGCTTACAAAAAGTGAATCAATGCATTAGCAGATGGACAGATGAAAGGAGAATATACAACTGGGGTGTATGGTAAGATATCGTAAGCCATGACTTTGATATTCAAATAAACACGAAGTAATTAAACCACATGTGGGTTTCTTAATCAAAGACATAGGCCAAAGAATTTAAAAAGAAATAGAAACAAATCTGAAATGTTTGCGTTGCCTCCAAGAGTTTCTTCAAGTTTACAACACTGATTAAATCAAGCCATTGCCTTTCATACAGGCATAGAAATCTTGGATGACTCTTAACCTAGTTTTAATACGGGTACTGTCACTGGGTTCCAGGAGTGTGGCTTGAAAACAAGCAAGCATTTTTGTTGAAAAGATTTTAATTTTTCACCATGGTTTCCCTTTCCTACATATCTGAACCTTCCTCACTCTTCCAGAGGTGGGCAGAAATTTTAAAAATAAATTTGTAAAAACAAAACTATTTCTGCCATCACCAGTGTAAGTTAAAATTTTTTTAAAACACTAAGTCATTGACCATTTAGCTGAATAACACCTGCTCAAGTCAGTCTCCACTTGATGGTCATCACTGACTTCGCAGAGAACTTTCCAGAAACAATGGCCAGAAATGAGGGATATGAAGGACTGTGGACAAGAAAAAAGATATGAAGGGCTGTGGACAACAAGAAAAAAGTGGGAAATGCCTTGAGCACTGCTCAGTGCCTGTTCGTATAGCACGGCTCCGTGACATGCATGAAAACATGAGTAGCTCAGGAACGTTAACAAGAAAGCAGTGGTTCTTTAAGATCCCAGCCGTGAACAGTATGGAAGAGCCTGCCTCACTGTACATCTTCCAATGACCAGTTATCGCAAACTATACCGCTTTTAAAAACTCAGATACGAGTGGGGATTTTCAAGATTGATTTGAGAAGTACAAGCAGTGAGGTAGTCCATTCGCAATTACTCCCAAGTCTAGTGAGTTTGAGTTCATGGCGTTCCACACACTGTATCTACGAAGGGTGCTTGCCACGCCATTTCTGCCCGAGTAGGCTACGGCTGTCACAAAGCTCCCATGACATGTCATTGTCTTCCGTTATCATCCTTGCCCTACAGCCTGCATCGCTGCATCACAAACCACCTTCTTGGTTTGCCAACATGGTCATCAGAATAGGCAACATTGCTTTAGTATCGCTTTTGAACCAAAGGGAGAGGGAAAAACAAGCCATTACACATAAATGTTTTGGCTTGGATACAGAATACTAGCTCAAATAAAATGTCACTGCAAATAGCACAAACCACTGTAAACAAATACTGTCTCTACGCCTGGTGTAAAACATCCACAGATAAGACTAAGACTATCAAACGCTGCTTTGGGACATGCTTTTGTCTCCTTCATCTTTAAGCTGGGAGCTCAATCCAATTATCCACGAATTTAGTTTCTGTTCCTGATTTATGTATACTAGGGTTGGAGGGTTGTTGTTTTAAAAATATTTTTGGTTATGACAAGTTGAAAATTTTAGCTCATAAGCTAAGATTACCTCAAAATAAATATGTTAAATTAAATCCACAAGATATGAATGCAAGGACTCTTGGCATATGAGTTAAAATATGATTTTTCATAAGGAATTGACATTATTCATAAGACTCTTTACATTCTCTCTCACCATTTATTTTGAGAATGTCCAATTTGTGCATTTTTCATCAACTTCTACTGTTAAGTGTAGAGTGTTTCCCCAGAAAAAAGGATTCCTGAAAGAGTCTTGAAATTGCCTTCTGTAGTTTCCTTCCTCACTGTAGCTAACTATAAAACCCTTACACTGTGTAACTAAAATGCTAGATTCTTTCCATAATTCATATTGATTTTTGCATAAAATGCCTATTCTGAGCTCAGAACTACATAATCAAACACAACCATCAGTTTCTGATGCTAAACAAAATGATCCCTTTGGGGGGATTTATTCACACCTTCTCCAGAGATAAAGGGGAAAATAATCATCTAACTTCCTGAAACATTATAGTTTTACATTAGATAAAACAGACACCTCTATCTGGAGTCAATTTCCATGTCAGGTAAATCAAGTAGTCATTGCTCCACAGTGAAGAACTAAATTTCATCTGTAAGTCAAATTTCTAGACGGTTCCTGAGGCATTTAAACCTTCAAATACTCAAAGGAGGTGGTCATGAAAGAGCTTATGAAAAGTGATATTTTTTCCAGGGAATTTTTATCTAGTATTAGCCAGATGCTTCACCCTTTACGTTTGTCCCTCCTCAAAACAAATCAAGACTGCCAAGTTAATTTTCAGCAGAATTCATCTTCTGAGAAGATATAACCCTAAAACCCTATCATTTCTTTCCTTTCATATCCAGAGTTGTTTGGAGAGCAATACACAGGCCCGCCTCCTCCTACACCCCTCACCCCCTCCTCCTCACTGGGCACACCCACAATGCCCTTCCTCCTCTTGGTCCTTGCTTGGATACTTGCTATTGTTTCCTCTACCTGAAAAGTCTTGTCCCCATACATTCTGATAGGGCTTTGTCCTATTGTTCAAGTCTCAGCTCAGATGTACCCCTCCCAGGGAGGCCTAACCACCCATCAAAAGTGGCTTCACCAGAGATTTCACATCTCATCCCTTTGTTTCACCAATTTTGTACTATTCACTGTGATCTGAAACAGATTTGCCTATTTCTTTATTACATGGCCTCCCCATTTCCCACTGCAATATAAGTTCTATGAGAACAGGGCTTATGCGTGCCCTCTGTTGTATTCTAAGTCACCAGCAATGCACAACACAGGTTTAAGAGACCAGAGACAAAGGCAGATTCACTTGTGTCTGGGGGAAAAATATCCTATCCTTAGGCTAAATTTCCTTCTCCCCAACCTCTTTACTTCCTCACGCAGATCAGGAATTTTTATCTCTTTTGCTAGCTGAATTGCTCAGACATCCTCAAAACACCTGACTTTCATTTAGTCTCCACAAGATGAATACTACGTCCCAACTATGCATTCCATCACTTCCCTACCAAATTGATATTCCCCGATTCCCTGAGGAATTTTCTCTTTCTTTCAAGAAGTACACAGTGCCTGTAAGGTTACTAAATATGAATGCAAGCACTATCGCCGAGGACTTCCAAATATGGCATCACAACAGCAACAGTGACTTGTCTCAATGATATCATATCTCTCGGCGGCTGGATGTGGGTTTGTTAACTTTAAAATGAGAGGCAGGTTTAAAGATTAACAATTTGCTTGGATAAAGGAAAAAGGAAAAATATAATTAATCATTTGCCTGTCCCCCAACACTAGTTTACAAAACCATGGTGCAACTTTATTGAGCTCAAAATTGAAGGGTGGCAAGGTTAATATGTAGCTTTAGACCTCACGGTTTCATTAACAAACACATTACAGGCTGTAAAGCTGAACTGACATTAATGCTAGGCCCAAACAAAGTAAATAATTACTGGCTTGGCAAATGAGGAAGTACTTGCAGAGTTTGTTTACATTGGGTTTTTGGAAAATTCATGTTGGCAACAAGTCAAATACAGTTTGACTAGTAATTGTGACAATTGCTCACAGATGCTGTTGGAAGAACAACAAAAGAATGGATTTATGGCTTTTCTCTCCCCCTACATTTTACCCCTTTGTTGCCTTTTTTTTTTTTCTTTACCATTTTGGATCAATAAAGAACTTGCAGCCACAAAGATAAGTGGGTTACATGGCAGATGGGCCTTGGAATGTTTAAAAATCTCATGTTGCATTTTGTCTCTTGGCCCTAGATTGGAAAAGACACAGCTGCATTCAAGCTGCAGTCATAAAATCCATGCTCCTTGAAAATGCTTGTGGGTCCCCTTAATAGAGCGGAGTTGAGATGAAGCCTGCTTAGAAATTTTCCAATAGAAAGACTGGTTTGTTTTGTGCCGGAGCACGGTTAACAGGCCACCGAGTTCATAAGACTTAAGGACAGAGTTCTGGCTGAGTAGGATCCATTTCATTTTCCCTTGCTGGATTGGAAAAGCATAAACAGGAATCAAGGAATAAAACAACTCACCAAACTGGAAAATAGTTCTGCAGAGCAATTGAGGTCTGTGACATATAATTTGAAACAATTTTGGTTTCCCTCATCAAAGATCAGTATTTTGCCAACTAAAAGCTAACATTTCACACACACACAAACACACACACATACTTCCAGACCGTCTAAACACTTGAATCTAAATCTCTTTATTCTTAAAAGATAGAATTTCACTGATTTTAAGTATAAATACAAAGCTGAGATCTTTCTAATTCCATTTCTACTAACTTCAGGTGGTAAAAGCCAGAATATCCTGGGACTTTATAGTGCTTAACTGAATCATTCAACAAGAGAATCTAAAGCCTTCATTATTATTTAAGTGCTTTATCTAGATCCATGATCTTTGTGATATCAAAGCCGTATCTCTTGTCTGTTCCAACAAGTTGTTCTATCATTCTCTGAATCATGTTTCTCTTAATATTCCTCTGGGTGATCATTGCATAAACCTGAATAAAAGTACATCATTATCTTCTAAATAACTAAAGTAGAAAGGAATATATACCCCAATAGGCCTTCTAACCACTTAAACACTGTTCATCTATCAATAACACACTCGATTCACATCATCCAAGTTTTCAGATTTGTCTTACTCCTAACCTTGAAACCATGAATATGCCTTAGAAAGAAAAACTCTGCTGTGAAACTTACTGGATTTCAGGTGAAACACTAATAGTTAAATATTTTAAACTCTAAAATTTCCTAACTCTGACTTTCTCATTGCCTAGACTTCTCTGACTGTGGAATTTGGAGGCCAAGGGCAGGACAAAGGGAGAGGTTGGCTGGCAGCAAAATTCTTCAGATTTTACACCAAAATCTTTGACTCATGTCTGAATTATCATTGAATATTAGCTCACAGCCAGTGACAAAACTTCTCTGATGTCCCTAAATACACTTGACCTAATAATTATCAGTGAAACTTCATGGTATTTTTTAAGCAATTCTAGGCTAATTATCAATGGTAATAATTCAGAGTAACCTTCCACTAAACAATGTGTCTGTCATACATGACCACGATCGTTATAACAGCCTCTTAACCCTCGTTTGCCTCTAACTTTTCACTTTTCAAATCTTTCTCCCACACTGCAGTCAGCCACAGATTTAATCACACCATACCATCACCGGGAATTCTTTGAAGTCATCTTACTGCCTACAGGATGAAGACGAAACACCCACATGTCTTTGAGTGCTGACACAGCTTAACCCCAACTTAGCTTACACCACCTCCAACCGTACCTCATTGCTCTCCTGCCATATGCTCTCTTCGAGTCTTCTTGGCATTTTGTCAAGAATCCTTGAACTCTACCTAACGGAAGACTCTGAGGCAAGAGAATGACTGCTCTTCAAGGCTTATTTTTGAGGCTTTTACCCTTGACAGTCTTTTGCTACCACAAAAGAAGTAGTTCTTTTACTCAAGAACTGGTAGGCCACTTTAAAGATTTTGAACATAATTCCAGCAAAACTCCTGGAACTGTAAGTTTGTACCACATCATAAAGCCAGATCATAAGTTAAAAAAAAAGTAATAAAAAACATGTCAAAAAAATCGAGATTTTTTTTTTAAAAAAAGAGCAGTTCTTACATTTGGAAATTTGCTGACCCAATCTTATCTGCTGCCTGATCACCCCCTTAAGCAATAATAGGACTAGAAAATAGAACTATATATATATATATATATATATATATATATATATCAACTATAAAATCATGGAATGTTACCTATCTCTCAGGGCAACATTTGTCGAGTCACAAAACTGACTCACTGCACTGAACTTATACTGTTGAATAACATGCATGGAGGGAAACCAGAATTACAACCACACGTAAAAATGGATACATTAGAGCTGGATTTTGGAAGAGGGAAAGAAAGAAATAGAAAGCAGTTATAAGGGGAGCACTTAAAATTAGGCATGAATGTTTTGCACTTTTGATTAAAGCATTTGTGAAATCTATGAAGGAACACTTTGCCCCAAGTAGCTTTCAGAAGCCTTAGGAAAAACCATTTGATTGAGTTCAGTGGTCAGAAGCCTCTGCCCCAACTCCACCTCCCTTTTCAAAAGAAGGAAGTAACTTCAAGTTCAGAGTCTAAAATCTAGTGTTAATGATCTGCTCTAGTCAATTTTTTTTTTGAGGATGAAGCAAGCTATGTTTGGAAAAATGCAGCATCTAAATTAATGTTAAAGTTATAATATCTTTTCATTATATTTATTACATATCTCATATCTTCTATCCAATTATAAACTCCTTATGGGATCTTTGTATTACATAAATCCAGAATTTAATACTATCTCCCTGGTACAAAGTAGGCTAACAATGCATATTGCAAGTTGGACCGTATTCTTTCAAGAAGTCTTTTAGATCTTCTCAAACTTTCTGACTCTCTGTTGTCTTCATTTCCCCCCTTTCAACCAAAGAATATGTTTTAGAGGTGAGCTACCAACGGTTGTATGTATGTCTCTCAGTTGTGCTACTGAGAACCTATTTGTGACAGCTCTGCCACATGTATTTGAAATTAAATAAGTCAAGGACAAGAACTCTAATTTCTTTTTAATTTCCCATAGCACATGTTTAACATACACTCTTCTGACTCATATTTAGCTCACACAGGTCACTACCAGGACTGGCCTTGAAATAAGCAGAGGCCGGTGGGTTAATAAAAAGAAGTATTCAGCAAAACAAAACCACACTGAGATACCACCTCAGGCCGGTCAGAGTGGCTAAAATGAACTATAGTTGCTGGCGAGGATGTGGAGAAACGGGAACCCTCTTGCACTGTTGGTGGGAATGCAAACTGGTGCAGCCGCTCTGGAAAACAGTGTGGAGGTTCCTCAAAAAATTAAAAATAGATCTACCCTATGACCCAGCAAATGCACTGCTAGGAATTTACCCAAGGGATACAGGAGTGTTGATGCATAAGGGCACTTGTACCCCAATGTTTAGAGCAGCACTCTCAACAATAGCCAAATTGTGGAAAGAGCCTAAATGTTCATCAAATGATGAATGGATAAACAAGTTGTGGTTTATATATATACAATGGAATACTACTTGGCAAGGAGAAAGAATGAAATCTGGCCATTTGCAGCAACGTGGATGGAGCTGGAGGGTATTATGCTAAGTGAAATAAGTCAGGCAGGGAAAGACAGATACCATATGTTTTCACTCCTGTGTGGATCCTGAAAAACTTAACAGAAGACCATGGGGGAGGGGAAGGAGGGGAAAAAAGTTACAGAGAGGGAGGGAGGCAAACCATAAGAGACTCTTAAATACTAAGAACAAACTGAGGGTTGATGGGGGGTGGGAAGGGAGGGGAAGTGGGTGATGGGCATTGAGGAGGGCACCTGTTGGGATGCGCATTGGGTGTTATATGGAAACCAATTTGACAATAAATTATATTTAATATAAAAAAGAAGTATTCAGGAGAATATCAACAAAAGATTCCTGCCCAAAATCTATTTTAAAAACTAGCTACATAGCTATAAAGAATATTACAATGAGAGCTTGCCTCTTATCTAAGTTTGGTTAAAACTCCAGAGTTACGAAATCTCAGTACTCTTCCATCTAAAATGGCATGCTGGGACTTCATAGGCATTCACAGATGGAGAAAGCTGACTTGGTGACTCCTAGGCCTCACCTACCCCAGGAAAAGCCTGTATCTCGTATATGCAGTTTGATGAAGTGTGACAATGGATGATTCCTGTGGTAATATGTGTCCTCAGAGAAGACTTGGGTTTTCCTGGATGCTGCCTGAGAGAAACATCAGCAGGACAAAGTGAACTCAAAAGATAAATTTGTGTGAGTGGACTTTCACAAGTTAGGTACCAAGTCATAAGCAGCCAGCAAAGGATACAGTACCTGTGCTGGAAAAACTCAGTGAGAAGTCTAGAGATATGTGCAAAATTGTGTGCAGTGTGTGTGTGTGTGTGTGTGTGTGTGTGTGTGTGTGTGTGATGCTCCAAAAAGATCCACAAAAGACTCCTGAAAGAAAGAATGAAACTCAATGAAACTCAAAGGGTACCAATGCTAGATAACCAACTGTGCCAATCAAGCAAAACACCTTCAGTCTCTGATTTCTCTCTCCCCAATTTCAAATCCTGGAGAAGCCAATGACATCATAGGGTATTGGGAACAAAGTGTGGAAAGGTGAGCTGAAATGTAGTTCAAAGCTAAACTGTGTCTAGCCTGACCTGAGGAAGCAGTAGGGAAAAAAAAAAGAAAAAGAAAAAATTTTAATTTGCATGAGAGTTGAGAATTTAATTTAGCATGGTTTGTTTGTTTTATGCATTACTGTGCAAAGAAAACAGTTATTTCTAATCAGTCCGGTTCCTGATCACATCAGGATGTTTTCCTCAAGGCAGGTTTACAAGGCTTATCAGTGTGTAAAGAGATTGCACAACACAGAGTTCTACATATAATTTTTTTTAATTTTTTTAAATGTTTACATTTATTTTTGAGACAGAGCGAGACAGCATGAACAGGGGAGGCGCAGAGAGAGAGACACACAGAATCTGAAGCAGGCTCCAGGCTCTGAGCTGTCAGCAGAGAGCCCGACGCGGGGCTCGAACCCACAAACCGTGAGATCATGACCTGAACCGAAGTCGGATGCTCAACCGACTGAGCCTCCCAGGTGCCTCATACATATAAATTTTTTTAAACTGTAGGGTTTTTATTAACTTTTCCACTTGTTTAAAATTGTGGAAAGATATTTTGATGCATAGGTATGGAGCACATATTTTATTTTTAGCCTCAGGTACCAGTATGGCTTCGCAAGGCACTGTAGATCAGTAACCTCTTTAGTCAAGGAACGTCATATAATGTAGGTATTGTGTATTCCGTAGGAACTGGAGTTTCTACTTTTCTCCTTAAGTTGGGGCCACATGTGATCATTAGCTTCTGTGGTCTCCTAGGCAGGATGCGACATCCTTCAGAGGCCCTGAGAGAATGGCATATAGGACCAAGTTCTGATGAAGAGGAAGTATCCAGAATCACTAAAGAGATCAAGTCTAATGAGCAAGACTGTAGACACCCTCGACCATCCCGGGCAGCACAGTGTACTAAATTCCTAGGGAGGGGAAGGCAGAGGTAACTATAAAAATGGAGGGAAGAAGATGAAGCATGAAAAATAATTTTGCCGAGGTCATTCTTTAGCTTATGGTCTTCAATGCTAATTCCTTCCACTGCAGAGGTAGAGTTTCATTTGTCTACTTGTTTGTTAATAAATTGTCAATTCCCACAAAGATATTTTTAACATCATTTCAAAGCATAGTTTTTTTTTTCTTTTCTTCCTTTTTTTTTTTTTTTTTTTTTTTTTGTTGTTGTTGTTGCATTTCCTTTGTGGAGGCTGGGATGCATTTCATGGAAAGAAATGAAGAATATGTTGACTTCTTATTTGTTTTTCAGATAGAAAAGAGTCCAAACTGTTATAATAGAAAAGGATCTTTTTAAAAACCACCACTCAGATATAAATTACATCTATATGTGATCCGCATCCTATTGCTACGTAGTTGATAAAGCTGACTTCATCACGAATGGTGGTCTCTTCAGATGCTAGTTCTGTACCGCCCAAAGCAGTGCAGTTTGTATGAATGTTAATATGACTTCTTTTTGGATCTGTTCCGTCAGCACTTAAAAATCTCCTCTTTGGTGAGCACTACATGGTGAAACATAGGATTATTTGGTCCATCTTCTTTCCAAATTGAAGGGGGCTTGAGCATGGTGACAGAAAGAACTTTAATGTAATTCATGTCATAAGTGACACTATCTACACACAGTCCAGCCTCCTCTTCAGCAACTCAGCGCTGACATCTAATTTTTTTTAGTTTTACCATATGGAACAGATCTCTTCTGAAGCAAATGTCAAATCCACAATAATTAGGTCAGTGCTGTTCATTTCTTCTCCCAACCCATACTGACCTCTTGCTGGGTGGACTGAGAACTGGCTCTAATTTTAGGTGTCTATGAAACCTTCTCTCACCTTGTGTAATGCTTTGCTTCAACTCATCTGACCTGTTTATTATTCTAAAACTTCCATAGCAAAAATGCTCATGCAGCCTCAGGGATCGACAAAATTTTTCTTAAAAGGGCCAGATAATAAATATTTTAGGCTTTGTGGGTAATATAGCCTCTGTAGCAACTACTCAACTCAGCCATTGTAATGCAAAAGTAGCCACAGACAATATAAAATGAATGAGTGTGGCTGGGTTTCAATAAATGTTTATTTGTTAAAACAGGCAGACAAGGTGGATTTGGCCCCTGGGCTGTAGTATGCTGACCCTTGCTTTGGTTTATGGCTCTGAACTTGGCTAAAATGAGGAGGCCCGTGGAAGAATTCTCTTTAACTACCATCCAATTTTATTTTCCTTACCAAGAACTGATTTTAACAAGGAGATGGCCATCCAGGAGGCCCTGGACACTGAGGAAAGAATTTGGTTTTATCTTTTCTTTTTAAAAAGGCTCTGTAATTTGCCTAACGTAAACTGCCGACAAGCGAATTTTTAGTTGTCATTTCTTTGTATGATACCTTCTAGTTTTCTGGAACAAAACAGTACGCCAAAGGCAGAAAAAATTGCAAGAACTCATTAAATTGAAAATTTTGAGATGAGTTGCAGTTGACAAAAGAGCTAATAAGATAGTAAATGGTACCACAACATAGTATCTAGAGACTGGGAAGTGATAGTCTCTTCAATTAGATATTTATATCAATTTAGTCTTTAATTCAGATCCAGGTGTCAGGAGTTTGAACATTACTGACAAACTAAAACAGGTTTCATGGAGAGAAAAAGTTGAGTGACTTGCAACATTGTTGTGTGAAGAACAAAGCAAATTACGTTGTTAAGTCAAAAAAAAAAAGAAGACTCAGGGAAAATCGTATTTTTCTTCATATATTCGAAGGGCTGTGTTTAGGATAGGGAGCATATTTCTTTAGTATGATTTCAGAAGTAAAAAACAAAAAGATAAGTTTTCAAGAAAATCTCAGCTAAATTCTTAAAAATAGTTTTCTAAGAAAACTGAAGATGGAAAGGAGTATGTTGCAAGTGATGGAATTTCTTTTTTCTTCTTTTTTTTTTTAGGGATGTTTAAGGTAGGTATGGTGGGCATATAGTTCAGGGGATTCAAGAGTCAGATGGGTCATTTGAATAGGTCAATGATGCTTGGACAAAAATTTCATGGACCAGGAATATATATTATATACTTTATATATATATATATATAAAGTATATATATATATATATATATATATATATATATATATATATATATATAATATATATATATATTATATGTTAATATATTTATGTTATATTATATATATTATATGTTATATATATTTATGTTATATATATTATATATATTATATGGTATATATTTGTTATATATATTATATATATAATATGTTATATATATTATGTTATATATAATATATTATATATATATTCACTGGAAATTGGAAAAAAGATGCTCACTGTTTTTTTGTAATACTGAGTGAAGACCTTCAAACCAAAACCAACAACCAGTATCATGTCATAAAATAAATTATATTTTAAATGAAAACATAAGGGGATGTAATACAAAAACTCCGGGCAGTCTGCAAAAATACACAACCTTCCTAACTTTATCAGACACAAATTTAGCTAGCTAAATCAAGAGATGGCATGAGTTTTATTTATCTCATTTTGATACAAAATGGCAAAACTCTTGTCACGAATTAATATGAATCCGTTGATCATCATTTGGGAATTACTGAAACTTTCAATTCCTCTTCAATTTTAAGACTGAATCTTTGAGTGAGCATTGACAGTACCTACATATGAATTTGGTCCTTCTTCCAGGCACATAATAGCTATTTATGCCTAAGTGCTCTGCCTTGTGAATTTATTATTCTAAATGACTTCCTTTACTTCCAAGTGGCAACATCCATCCCATGAGCAAAGCATGGCATTTACAGTGTTTTGTGGTAATGAAACTAAACTACAAAACACCATAACAGTTGTAATGGGTTAAATTATACCCCTGTCTGCCCCACCACCACCACCACCACCAACCAGAAGGGCCCAGCAAACTAATACATTAGCTTTGATAATTTCAGAACCAAAAAGACAAATCCAATGGCAATATGAAATGAACAGTAGGCTAATCCAGGAAATGTTCTAATAAAGCTTAGTCTTTCAAGATAAGTTAACCTAATTATATTCTCAGCTAAAATTCTAAGAGAAGTTAAAAATAATGTGCAGAAGATACAGATTCTCATAAAACTCTACCTCAAGTGATTTTGTCCGTTTCCTTCAATTTTCCTTCAATGGGTATACATTGTAAGATTCTTTATACAAATGATTTTGAGAATTTTTTTTTTGTGAATTCAGTGCATAGCTTGATTTTGTTTTCCTAACAACTAAACGTGTGTGCACATGCACACACACACACACACACATACACACACACACACTAGCCCTGGTATGAGTGAGGCAAAGTCACTAGTGAGGGGGACAAACACTTTACCAGCTTCTAACCACAGCTATGTCAATGCACATAAATTCTAATTTGTAACACCCCTGCAGTTCAATTGTATGGCTCCATTAGTCTATGCATGAATTATTCATACCAGATACATCATAATGGCATCAGAACCATTCCTGATATCAATTCATACTATTATAAAAAGGTAATCTTCAACTGTCCAGCACAACATGTGTTAATTAGATCTCCAAGAAACTTTGCTAGTCAATCACCTTCTTACAGTCCAGCTCTGGCCTCACCTCCTCCAATATGCCCTCCAATCACTCCATCCTACATCTATATCTTTCATTTTTGGACAATCCATGGAACACCTGACACAGTTTAGTAGTTTAAACTACATTTCTTTGTTCTTTTCATTGCTTTGAAGATTTAACTCTTGTGTCCCTGAGTGGAGTATTTGATTCTTAAAGGATGAAACCACAGTATATGGTTCTTTTGTAACTTCCGCAGTACTTAGCAATTGACTTATTTAACTGCCATGCAAACAGATGCAATTCACAAATTTTTAGATGCTGGGCTACGTGGTTTAGCAGATTCCAACTTTTTGATTAATCACACAAGTTTTGGTGGTATGGTTTATGATTTTGTTATGAAATGTTTTGTCTTTTTTATGACTCAACTCTCTGAAGAAACAAACTGTTTTCTTGTAATATTATTAAAAGCAGGATTGTTGTGAAGTTAGGAGAAATATATGTAAGTTGTCATGGCATGGAAAGCGACATATAAATACTGTATCACCATTATTATTTTTCCACTCTCCAATGTTTCAGGGCATGTAACAATAGGCCATTATTAGCAGAGTATTTATACTATAAAAGCAATTCATGAGGGAGACTCACATAGCTCAGTCCCATGCATTCAGTAGATACTTAATAACTCGTAAGTCAACTCTTTATAACATATACACAGAAACATGCAAGTACTTCCAATGCACAGCTCAAAGGAATGGTCATCAAGTGAACATACCTATGGAACCAGCAACCAGTTTAGACAACAGGACATTACCAGTATCCCAAAAGCCCGTCTCATGAATCCTTCAAGTCCATACCCATCACACCTATCAAGTACAACCAGTATCCTGACTTCTTGTAGCACTAATTTTGCTTGTTTTTAAGCCTTACAAAAATTCAGTTATATAATCGGTACCCTTTCATGGCAGGTTGTTTTTCACTCAGCTTGGTGGTTATGAGATCAATGCCTACTACTGCATGTAGCTGTGGGGTTTGTTTGATTTTTCATTTATAATACTATATATTATTCCACTCAATGAATATGCTATTATAGCAGGATTCTCTCACAGAGAGATGGAACATGAGGCTTTCTTTGTCCAGGAAGCAACTTTATTCGTCACGTTGGCACGGGCTCAACGGGTTCATACCCAAAAAACTAAGCCCTGAGCACAGCAGGGTGTAGCCTTTTATGCAATTTCAACTTCTTTCTCTCCTATATAATGGTGACACATATAGTCTGATTGGACACAGTCCAAGTTACAGAGTCGTGTCAGAGCTATGCATACATGGATGGCAATTGATTAGTCCAAGTTGCCTTCCTTTTTTCTGAGGACCCCACCACATTCCTTATGGAGGGGCTCTACCTCTAGCACATTATAATTTACTGATTCATTCTATAGTATGTGGGTTGTTATAAACAATACTATATTGAATATTATCATGTCTTTAGGTAAACTTACATATACATTTCTACTGAGCATAAACATGGGGGAATTGCTGAATTACTATATTCCTATTAACTAGATAATGTGATTTAGTAGATGCAGTTTTAGAAGGAACTGCCAGTTTTTCAATATGCTTTTGCCGATTTATCCTTCCACAAGCAGTGAATAAGAATTGGAATTTGTCCACATTGTCACCAATTCTTAACATTACCTGTTTAATCTTACCCATCCCAGAGTATATGTAATCATATCACAAGGTAATTTACATTTCCATGGTGACTAACAAAGTTGAGAACTTTTCACATCTATTGGCCATTTGGTAATCCTGTTTTGTGAGTGGCTAGTCAAATATTTTGCTTATTTTTCTACTGGGCTGTTTTCCCTTTCTTAAAGACTTATAGATATTCTTTGTATGGAATGTAATCACTGGTATTTTTAAATTTACATCTACTATCCTGCTATTTGTTTTCTGTTTGACCTACCGGTTTCATGTTTACTCTTTTTCTTCTTCCTTTGTCTTCCCTTGGATCAATAAAAAACTATTATTTATCCCACTCCATTAATTCCTTAGATATGCATTATTTTATTATCCTCTGTGATGTTAGAGACTGCAGTATACAACCTTGACCTAGGACAGACTACTACACATTACTGTTCTTATCTCTTCCCCAGTAATGCTAGAACTTTGGAATGCCTTAGTTTATCTCCCTCTTTTGCATTTTTATGTTTACCTGTGAGACATTTTGTGTTTTGTTGTTGTTCTTTGTTTTCTTTTCAAATTGTTATTTAAATTGTAGCTAGTTAACATACAGTGCAATATTGGTTTCAGGAATAGAATTCAGTGATTCATCACTTACATACAATACCCAGTGCTCATCAAAACAAGTGCCCTCTTTAATGCCCATCACCCACTTAGCCCATCACCTCCAGCAACCCTCAGTGTGTTCTCTATAGTTAAGAGTCTCTTATGGTTTGCTTCCCGCTCTGTTTTTATCTTATTTTTCTTTCCCTTCCCTTATGTTCATCTGTTTCATTTCTTAAATCCCACATATGAGAGAAATCATATATTTGTCTTTATCTGCCTGACTTATTTCACTCAGCCTAATACACTCTAGCTCCATCCAGATCACTGAAAGTGGCAAGATTTCATTCTTTTTTTTATGGCTAATACTTCATTGTATGTATATACCACGTCTTTTTTATCTATTCATCAGATGATGAACACTTGGATATTTGTTTTAGAGAAGGTCAGCTGGTGACAAAATCTCTCAGCTTCCATTTTCTTGAGAAAATGTTTCATTAACAATCAGATCTTTATAAACTTAATTTTCACTACTTTATTTTCACTTATCGATGGTTAGTTTGTTCCCTTTTATTTTATTTGCACTACTGCTGGATAATTTGACACTGTCTTCTTTTGGTAACTTCAATTTCCTTTCAGTTGTCATAGTTTATATTGAGGTGTCAAATATAAGCTTATTATTTTGTGTCTTTTTTCTCTGGATATTTTTAAGATTTTTCTCTTTGGTTTTGGTTGTCAACAGTCTAACTATAATGTTCCTAAATCTTGTTTGCATTGTATTATTTTGCTTGGAATTCACTGAGCTTGTTGAATTTGTGGGTCATTACCTTTTACCTGTTTGGGAGTATTCTCCACCGTCAGCTCTTCAAATGCATCTCCAACCTCGTTCTTTCTCCTTTGAAGGAACCCCAGTCACATATAGGCTAGAGTTTTGGAAATTGTTCTACATATAGCTATGCTCATTTCTGTATTCTCAATCATCTTTGTGTTTCAGTTTGGATATTTTCTATTAAGCTGTCTTCTGGTTTTCAAATTGTCTTCTGCTGTGTTGAATAAGTGGATAAATGTAGCCATTGATTTGATTTCAGATATTGTGATTTCAGATTTAAACTGTCCATTTATTTTAGTTTACATATTCTAAAGTGTCTAGTAAAATTCTTCATATTTCATCTATATTTCTTCATCTTTTATCTAGTTCTTAAAACTATTCATCTTTGTCGACGTTAAAGCTTATGTCTGCTAACTTCAATATATGGATTACCTTTGGGTCTTATATTCTTGTATAATGATTATTCTCTTGGGTTTTAGTCTCATGGTCCTCTATTTTGGCAGGCCTAATAACTTTTATGCCATAAATTTGCAAATAGACATGGTAGAGGCTATGGATGAGCCCATCCTCCAAAGTTACTCGACTCTTTCCTCAGCTAGTCAATGTGGAGGCTTATCAACATGATCTAATTAGGGAGACAGATGAATACAGTCTAATTGTAATTCACCCTTCTTCTGCATGTGGCATAGCTTACCAAGGCTTTCAGTGAGAGCCTCGTGCGTTACCAGAGCCCCTTTCTTTTCAGGACATGGAGTTTTTGTCTCCGTACGTAAGACTGAAGAAAACTCCACTCTGCTTTCCTATTTTCTACCTAGCTATTTATCCTCCCACACCCAAAATGTCAGAATTCAGCAAATGTCTTAAGGGGGAAACTGACCATGAATTTGAGGTCTTTCACATTTCCCATTTTGTCAATGCAGTCCTGCAAGACTGCCAAACACCCTGTTGACTTCTAAGTGTGGCAGCAGCTACTCTCTGTCTGGGCGAAGTTGAACTCAGTCTCTTGCTCAGACCCAGAGTTTGCAAATCTAGCCAGAGTAAAACTACAAAATGTCAGCCCACTTCTCCATGGCTCTCTTCTTTCCATTCTTAAAACCCCCTATCCTTCATTGCTTCAGTAGCTCTCTAACACTGTTAAACATAGGATCCCTTAATTAGTCTATCTTTTCTACTTGTTCTCAGTGGGAGCTTTGGTATGGCCACAATGACTCCATCTTACTCCCATATGAAAGTCCTTCTAACAATGTTTTGATTGCGTTAAAAGATCTATTTATTAAAGTGTATAATTTTATTTGAAAATCTGGCAGATAATGCCAGCCCTTATGAAAATAACATGTTAATGTGAAATGTACAATGATAGCGAAGTATTTTCTTTTTAACTAAAAATAGTTTCAAAATTGAAGCATTAAAAACATTGAAACCAATATGTCAATTTTTTTAATTCTTTATCACCCACTTATACCATATCAGCAGAGTATTTGTAGAGATAAATGATTACTTTGTGGAAAGACGGTCTTCTGAATATGTTAACAATTCAGCTTTTCTAGGTATTAACTAAGCTGTAGGGTGTGCTGAACTGGGCATTCTTAAGTAATAATTGAATGGGTACACATTTTTCAGAATGGGATATATAATTGGAAGTCTAGAAGTAAGACTAATGACTGTTATTTAAAAAAAACACATTCATTATAGCTGGATGTAATTCAAGTGCATGTGGTGCTTTGCTTTCTAATTTTTTTTACCAATATTTTTATAAGGCCTTATTAAATTTTATATTATGATTGTAGTTAAACTAAATTTGCATAGATTACATACAGCTTCAACGGCAAAAGCTCTGAGATCAAAATCATGTGGCAAGAAATCTAATTAATGACATGATGGTGCTATCTGGCAGTTGCTTAGAATGTATTAGAATACCGTATCAGTTCCACTAAACAAACAAGCAAATTGTTACATATTTATTTTTATAAAAATCTTAGGCAAACTATGAAGGGCACAAGTTGCGCATTCAAAATTTAGTGACTAATTCAAATGTCGTTACTAACACCAATGGATCCTCAGCTAGATCCCAAGTTTAATTAGTGATCAATGTTTTCACGGATTCCATGATTCAATAAACTCCTCTTTTCACAAAATTGAATTTGCTTTGATTTTCTGTCACTTCTAAAACAAGCAAACAAAACCAGAGGTCATACAACTAAAATCAAGATTAAATAACCAATGAGGAAAAAGAGGCTGTATACCAGAGCCTAAAGACTAATTACAAATAATCAGGAAAAAAGCTGTGATAACTTTCAGAATCCAGAAAGCCTTGGACCACAGGTAGATGATTGTATTTGCCTGTGATTGGAAGAGAGGGTAGGGCCCTTTGAGGTATGGATTCAGGGACTTCTGAACTCCACCCTTCCTTCCTTCTAAGGACTTTTCCCCTCCTAGAATGAAGAATCCCCTCTGACCCTGACAAGAATTTATTCAGAGGGCATTTTGCCTAGTTATTAACTCAGTTTCGGTTTTAGCATTTGCTGCATCTGGTAATCTTCCTAACCTTATCTTGATTGCTGGCAGAGAATTCTAGAAGGGTAGGGAAAAGGAAAGGGGGTAGACATGGTGAAAATCAACAAAGACCACAAAATCATTGGTTCTACTGTTTTCATTTTCTCTCTCAAAATATTATTTTGGGACCGTTACATAGATACAAGATCCAAGGCAAGAAAAACAAAGATACTAAAAAGAGAAACATTTCATGGATTTATTAAGAGTGTTCTAACTCAAGCTTAAAAAAATAAAACAGAATTTTCTAGAAAGTTAATTTTATTTAACACCCTCGGTTGGACTTGTTCTCGAACTGGCAATTGAAAACGTAGACTTGGAAAGTTCCACTTCAAAACAGACCTTTAAAAACTATTTTGTCACAAAATAATCACCAAATTTTTGAATTTTTTTATTGCATTAAGATATTATATTAAGCCATTATTTCTTTGTACTGTAGCTTCTCCAAGAGCACACCGAGTAACCAGAGGCAGAGATATATCATAGTGTAAAGATTACTGTGTTCTACTTTTGATCTGCCAGCGATTAGATCTCTGGCCTTGGATTCAATCTCTCTGAGTCTCAGTATGCTCTTTTAAATAATGCAGAATTTGATACCTGCTCCAAAGAATTAAAGATTTTATGCGTTAACTAGCCTACAGTGTTAATACAAGACTGTAGGTAATACATGTTCAATTACACTTTTCCTTTCCCTTTTTGTAAAAACACACAGATAGTTTTGCGGCACTATGTAGGTACAAGAAAATTCCCGTTTAAAATGTGTTTCATTGCCCTTTCAGTATAAAATTCATGCGTTGGTAAAATTGTGACGTATTATCTAGTAATACAACTATGAAGAAGAGAGGACATTTGAGAAATAAGAAAAGACAGTTTTCAAAAATAATCACCCAGCAGGAGGTCTACAGGTGCTACATAAATGCCTTGTGCCATTCATATCTATGACTTTTAAATTATAATACTAATAGTTAAATGTTTATTGTGTGCCACGCACAATGCTAAGTGCTTTAGTTATAACAGCTCATTACTACTACTTACTACTTCAATGCTGTGAAGAAGGTACTATTAACTTTTCACATAATACAAATGAAGAGACTGAGCCTCAGATAAGGTAAGTAGTTTTCCAAGGTTACAAAACTGGTAAATAGAAGAGCCTGGGTTCAAGTTCAGACAGTCTGCCATCAGGGTCTAGTGTTCTTTCCATTATACCACCTCCCATAGACAGGATATCCCGGATCTCCCCCAAAGCCATCGCCCAAGGTCTGGCTGACACCTACACATTTGCCACTTGTTAGCTACATAAGCCATGTATATGGTGGCAGGAAGTCCTCAGATCATCTCATAAGAGAAGGTTTCTGGGGATAACAGCAGGGAAAATGATAGCCCTGGGAGCCTAAGAATCTAAAAAGCAGGTACAAAACAAATGTGAAAAGGACAGAAAATGCAGGGTGCACTTCCCACAGCATCATGATGTTTTGAAGTGGAAGGAACAAGAATACTGAAGACCAGAGAGGTTGACATCATCCAAAGTCACACTCTTCATGCTGAGTCAGAAATAACCTCTGTGAGACTGGTATATTCCAGTTGGAAGTCCTCAAGTAGACAGATCTACACAGGTTAGAGGAGAATTTGAATCCTGAGCATAACAGAATACCCAGCTTTCTAAGAACGAAAACCATTCTAGTATATAAATGGACTACATTTACTTCAATGATGGAAGAAAAATACCTAACAAGTCCCCACTAACTTTCAGGATGGACAAAGGCCACCTGAAGGAAAGCATAGGAATACTTTAACCACAAGAAGTAAGATTTAAATTTTTTTAAGGTTTATTTGTTTGAGAGAGAGAGAGAGAAGAGAGAGAAGAGAGAGAGAAGAGAGAGAGAAGAGAGAGGAGAGAGAGGAGAGAGAGGAGAGAGAGGAGAGAAAGGAGAGAGAGGAGAGAGAGGAGAGAGAGGAGAGAGGCAGAGAGGCAGAGCATGAGCAGGGGAGAGGCAGAAAGAGGGAGACACAAAATCCGAAGCAGGCTCCAGGCTCTGAGCTGTCAGCACAGAGCCCGTCGTGCACCTTGAACTTATGAGCTGTGAGATCTTGATCTGAGCCGAAGCAGGAAGCTCAAATGACTGAGCCACCCAGGTGCCCAAAAAAGGAAGAACTGTTTCAGAACTGTTAGTTTGAGACCTGAGTAAAGGAAGGGCTGGTGTATGGTACATTTAATGACATTCTTAGACGCTCCTTGCAGTGACCTAGGGAAGTGGTGAGGGTTTATGATAGAAACTGATTAACTGAGCATAGTAGTAGTGTACTAAGCCTATAGAATAAATAACGTTTTTAAACCTGTGCAGTATAAGTAAACCAGGATCTGAAAAAGGTCAGTGGATTGTAGCAACGTCATTACCCTGGGGTGATATTATGCTAGAATTTTATAAGAGGTTTACCAATAGGGGAAACAAAGTAAAGAGAACACAAGATATCTCTGCATCATTTCTTATATTGTATACGAATCTATAGTTCTTTCCAAAAGAAATATTCAATTAGAAAAGCATAGGTTCCTAATTGAAGTAGAAGATGACAATACTTAGAGCAGTGGTAAATATTAGTGGAATGAATGAGCAATTGACATTGTCAGGTTATTTTGTGTTATGCTTTAAGGTCACCTTGTAAAAACCGTTTCTCCTCATCTTCCCGTTAGCTACTAATTGCTGGGCTGCTGGAGGAGCTCTCCCCTTGGTCTCATCTTTTACAATGTTTGCTTTCCTCAAGATCACCAGATCTATTTTTGTAACACACAATTTTGATGACTCTTCCTATCTCTCAAAGCACCAACAATTCCTCAATGTCTCCAGAATAAAATTACTTCACCCTAACATTCAGAGTTTCTCTCTTTCTAGGCCCCTGCCCCAATATTTTTCAACTCCAGACGAGTCAGTCGGCTTCCTGTGGCCTGTGTATGTCCTGAGCTGCTTGGCTTCCAACACACCTCATCCTTCACAGACTCATTCCTCATGTTGGCCCTTACCTGCTAAGTGATCTCAGGGAAAGCACTTGTTCTCCCACTCTTCACTTATTAACCAGAAAAAATGGTTTTAATTACAATTACTTCTACAGCTTTATGAGGAATGAGATAATAAATTCAAAATTCCTAACACGATGCCCGGTACATAACCTGATTTAGGGAAACAGTCATTTTCTTACTACCTTTGAGACCTTATAATCAAATGGATCATTGCCCTTTTCTCACAGTGTATTTTTTTAAATTTAAATCCAAGTTAGTTAATATATGGTATAATAGTGATTTCAGGAATAGAATTTGGTGATTCATCACTCACACATAACATCCAGGGCTCATCCCAAGTGTCCTCCTTAATGCCCCTTGCCCATTTAGCCCTTTCCCCCATTCAACACCCCTCCAGCAACCCTGTTTGTTCTCTGTATTTAAGAGTCTCTTATGGTTTGTCTCTCTGTTTTCATATTAATTTTGCTTCCCTTCCCCATGTCAATCTGCTTTTTATCTTACATTCCACATATGAGTGAAATCATATGATATTTGTCTTTCTCTGACTGAATCATTTCGCTTAGCATAATACACTCTAGTTCCATCCACGTTGCTGCAAGTGGCAAGATTTCATTCTTTCTGATCACCAAGAAATATTCCATTGCATATATATATCATATCTTCTTTATCCATTCATCTGTCGATGGACATTTGAGCTCTTTCCATACTTTGGCTATTGTTGATAGTGCTGCTAAAAACATTGGGGTGTATGTGCCCTTTAAAATCAGCACTCCTGTATCCTTTGGATAAATACCTAGTAGTGCAATTGCTGGCTCATAAATAGTACTATTTTTAATTTTTTGAGGAACCTCATACTGTTCTCTGGAGTGGCTGCACCAGTTTGCATTCCCACCAGCTATGCAAAAGGTTTCTCTTTCTCTGCATCCATGCCAACATCTGTTGTTGCCTGAGTTGTTAATGTTAGCCATTCTGATAGGTATGAGGTGGTATCCCATTGTGGTTTTGATTTGTATTTCCCTGACGATGAGTGATGTTGAGCATTCTTCATGTGTCTGTTAGCCATCTGGATATCTTCTTTGGAAAGTGTCTATTCATGTATTTTGCCCATTTCTCCACTGGATGATTTGGTTTTTGGGTGTTGATTTTGATAAAGTCATTTACAGATTTTGGATACTAACCCTTTATCTGATATGTCGTTTGCAAATATCTTCTCCCATTCAGTCGGTTGCCTTTTTGTTTTGCTGATTGTTTCCTTCACTTTGCAGAAGCTTTTTATTTCGATGAGGTCCCAATAGTTCATTTTTGCTTTTGTTTCCCTTGTCTCTGGAGACATGTTAAGTAAGAAGTTCCTGCAGCTGAGGTCAGAGAGGCTGTTGCCTGATTTCTCCTCTAGGATTTTAATGGCTTCCTGTCTTACAGTTAAGTCTTTCATCCATTTTGAGTTTTTGTGTATAAGAAAGTGGTCCAGGTTCATTCTTCTGCATGTCACTGTCCAGTTTTCCCAGCACCATTTGCTAAACAGACTGTCTTTATTTCATTGGATATTCTTTCCTGCTTTGTTAAAGATGGGTTGGCCATATGTTTGTGAGCCCATTTCTGGGTTCTCTATTCTGTTCCATTGATCTCAGTGTCTATTTTTGTGCCAGTACCATGCTGTCTTGATGATTACAGCTTTGTAATACATTTTTAAGTCTGGGATTGGTTTTCTTTTTCAAGATTGTTTTTGGCTATTTGGGGTCTTTTCTGGTTCCATACAAATTTTAGGATTTTTTGTTCTAGCTCTGTGAAGAATGCTGGTGTTATTTTGATAGGGACTGCAATGAATATATAGATTCCTTTGGATAGTATCAACATTTTAACAATATTGTTCCTCCAATCCATGAGCATGGAATGTTTTTCCATTTTTGTGAGTGTGTCTTCTTCAATCTGTTTCATAAGCTTTCTGTAGTTTTCAATGAATAGATTTTTCACCTCTTTGGTTAGGTTTATTCCTAGGTATTTTATGGTTTTGGGTGCAATTGTAAATGGGATTGATTCCTTGATTTCTCTTTCTGCTGCTTCATTATTGGTGTATAGAAATGCAACCGATTTCTGTACAGTGATTTTATATCCTGTGACTTTGCTGAATTCATGGATTGGTTCTAGCAGTTTTTTGGTGGAGTTTTTGTGCTTTCCACATAAAGTATCATGTCATCTGTGAAGAGTGAAAGTTTGACTTCCTTCTTGCCAACTTGGATGCCTTTTATTTCCTTTTGTTGTCTAATTGCTGAGGCTAGGACTTCCAACACTATGTTGAATAACAGTGGTGACAGTGGACATCTTTGTCGTGTTCCTGACCTTAGGGGGAAAGCTCTCAGTTTTTCCCCATTGAGGGTGATATTAGCAGTGGGTCTTTCATGTATGGCTTTTATGATCTTGAAGTATGATCCTTCTGTCCCCACTTTCTGGAAGGTTTTTATCAAGAAAGGATGCTGTATTTTGTCAAATGCTTTCTCTGCATCTATTGAGAGAATCATGTGGTTTTTATCCTTTCTTTTATTAATGTGATGTATCACATTGATTCATTTGTGGATATTGAACCAGCCCTGCATCCCAGGAATAAATCCCACTTGATTGTGGTGAGTAATTCTTCTAGTGTATTGTTGGATCTGATTGGCTACTATCTTGTTGAGAATTTTTGCATCCGTGTTAAACAGGGAAATTGGTCTGTAGCTCTCCTTTTTAGTGGGGTCTTTGGTTTGGGAATCAAGGTGATACTGGCCTCATAGAATGAGTTTGGAAGTTTTCCTTCCATTTTTATTTTTTTGCAACAGTTTCAAAAGAATAGGTGTTAACTCTTCTTAAATGTTTGGTAGAATTCCCCTGGAAAGCTATCTCATTCTGGACTCTTGTTTGTTTGGAGATTTTTGATTACCGATTCAATTTCTTTACTGGTTATGGGTTTATTCAAATTTTTTCTGTTTCTTCCTGTTTCAGTTTTGGTAGTTTATGTGTTTATAGGAATTTGTCTATTTCTTCCAGATTGCCCAATTTGTTGGCATATAATTGCTCATAATATTCTCTTATTATCGTTTGTAGTTCTGCATTGTTGGTTGTGATCTCTCCTCTTTCATTCATTTTATTTATTTATTTGGATCCTTCCCTTTTTCTTTTTGATCAATCTGGCTAGGAGTTTATCAATTTTGTTAATTCTCAAAGAAACAGCTCCTGGTTTCACTGATCTGTCCTACTGTTTTTTTTTTTTTTTATTTCAATATCATTGATTTCTGCTCTAATAATCTCTAATTATTTCCCTTTTTCTGCTGGTTTTGGGCTTTCTTTGCTGTTCTTTTTCCAGTTCTTTTAGGTATAAACTTAGGTTCTCATAGTGTATTTTATACCTACCAACTTCCAATAACTTCTTTAAATCACTTTTATCTTTTTAAATCATTTAGAAAAAAAATCCTTTCATTAGAGAATTTTCTTTTAAGCATTTTGGCACCATCTTATTCAGCAGTAAAACTTTGTATAGCTCAGCCTGATGCCCCCACAATAACAATCCATAAAGTGAAAAGTGTCAGCACCCCCATCGAATTGGAATCTGATGGGAACAGAAGCTTCATGTTGGTGTGGTTTTTTTCAAGCAGGTTGTGGTTGCTGAATGAATAGCACTAAACAAACACTGAGAGAGCTACTTGGCTTTCTAATATTATCATGTGGCCTGCTTTAGAGCTATTTCAAAAGATAATAAGGAGGTATAACCTGCATAAATCCAAAGAACAGTTCAAACATAAGTGGTGCCTGAATGAATGAAGGAATTGAGATTTCCTAAGGTCGGAGCTATAAATCTAGATGAGTAAAATAACATTCGATTGTCCGCGTATGAAAACAGGCCTAAGACAGATGGTCTTCCTCTCTGTTCCCCTTTCCAGACCATCATGCTCACTCACATATTTTCTCCTCTCTTGAATGAAATGGACGAAGGATGTTACCATTGAATGAAATGGAAGAAGGATGGAAGAAGGATGTGAGCTCTCAACCTAAACATCCTGCGGCCTTTCCAGAAGGTGGGAGTCAAGAGGAGTATAAAGGCATAGAGGAACAAAAATGCTTTCAGAGGGGTTTGTGTTATTTTTTTTAAAAAGCCATTTACAATGTCCCATAACCCAGGGATGGAGACATGGACTGTGCTTCTGGGAGGAACACTTTGCGCTAAAAAGGTTTTTTGACTAGGGGTTGAGAGACTGGGGTTCCACCACTGGCCTTGCCATCTCCTGCCTCTATAGCTCCAGGTAGACTTTTCTCTAGGTCTCAGTTCCTTTACTCACAGAGTCAGGGAATCAGGCCAGGTCACCTCAAGGCTTTCCAACAATGACACTATCTGCCTTAAAGCTTGTCCCTTGATTTTGCCTGTATTGCCTGAAAGGTCAATTCTATTTCATGTGAGAGGAAAATAAGGAATTCCTCATAATCTTTATGAGGAATCTCTAAGGAATTCCAGTATTAGCTGGAAACTGAAGACAGAAAGAGTGAGGCTAAAAGGAGATAAAGAATAGTGTGGGATAGATGTGGAGTGGAACAAAATGGAATACGATCATTTGCAAGTGTGAGACATTCGCAATACGTGATCCTCTTGCAGAGTCAGAGGGCTTCTCTGACAGCAGTGAGACAAACAGAGATACCCTGCTTACTGGCTTGGAAGAGAAAACAGACTCTATTCCAGAAACACTATAATGTGACTAGGCTGAGAAATGGCCTCAAGCCTAGGGAGCTGAATGAAGCAAAGTTAAACTGTGACCAAAGAGGATCTAGGTAATTTTTTCCCTCCCTGTGATGTCCGGGGAAAGGGGGACTCTATAGATTGCTCATTTACTTGGTCACATTTTGAGAGTGGGTATTTTCCATTGCAGTATTTGGAAAAAGAAGATAAGTCATGATGCTTGATTCCTTTACAATCTTCAGTGAGCTTGTTCAAAAGTAACAAACTCCCCATTCTTTCAAAGATCTTAATTTTGTTGTCAATTTTCTTTCTATCTGTCTGTCTTTTTATTTTCCCACAACATCTTGGTGAGAACTGTGGGGAAAAGATTATCCGAAGGAACAGTGGATGGCAGTATTGGTTTGCATCTCTAAAACAGAAAGCAATGGAAATTACAATTTTTTTCAAGGAAAAGGAGCATATACTCTATCTACTGAAAGAGCCTCATGTAGGCATGGGTGAAAGCCATGAAAAATTTGTGTTTGCAGTTTCAAAACCTGATTAGGCAACTATCTCAGATGATGTGAGAATATTGCATGAAGAAATGTGGGGGGGGGGGGGGGGGAATGATGGCCCAGGAAAAAAACGATGGCCTCTTTGATTCAAAATTTATATAATCAGTCCTCCCAGTAACTAAATGGGAGTTAACATCTAGAACTAGCCAGTCAGTACACTATGACCAAGAAACACAGGGGGTATTCAGAAGCACATTAGCAATCACAGGTTGTACACAGGCAGAGAAGAATTTAGAAAAAGAATGAGAGCTCAGGATGAGAAGGAGAGTAGATGGAGTACAGGCAGGCAGCTTGTTATGAATTTCATTTTTAGTGATGAATATACATGTTTTGGTACTAAGATAGCACCTGTTACCTTAGGAATGCAGATTATTCTTTTCACCTAATTCTCTTTTTTGAGTGCCTCACATGTACCTTTGTGCATTGGTTTGAACACTGATTTGTTCATGCATGTACTCCTTTATTCATTAACAAATATCTTCGAGCATGTATGAAATGCAAGGTACTAGGGATAAAGATGCCCTGGGAGAGGGAATAGACACGTAAAGAGAAAAATGTCATGCCATATGGTGACAGCTAAATGGTTTACTGAATTGTCTCAGATTGGTAGCATGATGACATGATATACTTTTCTTTCTTAAACCCAGTGCCCCTTGCACTGCATCAAATCTCCCTATCTTGTAATATATGTCTACGTATCTTGGGAAAATTTCAAAGTCTTGCCCAAGACATGATTGTGATGTATCAGTGTAGGCTCTTGGGCAAATTTCAAAATCTCTCAAGCACTTCTGGTTATGAAAGTTATAATTTTTCATTTTCAATTGTTATCTCCTTTGAACTTTATTTTTTCATCACATTTCAAATATCCATTTACCCACTTTAGACCAGCCTCATGGCACAGGGACCTGAAGAAGGAAAGGGCAAGTTTTCCTTCCTTCTTCTTCCCCCTCCCTGATCTTGTTGTTGGGGCCTGTAGGGTTCGTGCCATCTGCTCTAGGGGACACATGATGCACCCTTCATTTTCCAGGCCTAATTCTATAACCATCTGTCTGGGCTGCCTATCTCTGTTCTTCTGGTTGTTATGAATCTCTGTGTGCAAGCATCAACCTCTGTCAAATCTTCCCTCTCCTGTTCTCAAAATACCACGGAGCCTCTTTTTGAGTCATTTGTCCCAGCCTCCAGGCCTCTGGGATGCCCACTGTCCTGTAGGAAACACATACACTTTGTGTGTCTGATAAAGGCTTCCCTTTCTCTGTTCCCCCTGTGTCATCTCTTTCTCTCTGCTTACTTTGTCCTGCGCATGGAGATACAGGGCAAATGACTAAGCCAGGTAGCTGCCCAGCCACCTGACCAACTGAGAAACATTCTACTCTCCCTTCTTACATGCATCCTCCATCTTCAGGACCACCGCTCACATAGTTTTTACTTTATAAAGATTATACCTCCAAAAGTGATGGTAGCATCTAAAGCGGGATGGGAATTGTCAAGTAAGGCTGTGACAACAAGAATGGTGACCTACTGGATGAGGAATAAATAAGATGAAGAGGCTGGGATGCTGCTCTGTTTCTAGTAGTGGAGACATCATGGATAATGACATTCTGTAAAAGAGGAAAGGGCACGGAACAAGCTGGGATGGGAAGGTAATGCATTAAGTTTTGGATATAAGATGATGGATATCCAGATGGAAACGGACTAAATGGAATGTTGATTAGAAGTAAAAATGAATACAAATTACAATGTAAGTTGGAAGAGATTCCAAACCTGAATGGAGATCCCACGCTTTGATGAATATGCAGTGAAGAAAACACAAAAAAGAATAAGGTGGGGAGAATACTGATTTCTGAAAGATCTTCTCAGGATGTCCACAGACTAAATGAAACAGGAAAACAAGATCAAATTCAAACATAAGGCACTCCAAATGGGGAGAGAACAGAAAACAGAAGAGGTTTTTAAAAGTATTTTCATTTTAGCTGTCCAAAAATAATAGGGGGAAAAAGTGGTTCAGATAATAAAAGAAATAAGAAACTACTCATTCCAAAGTAGCTCAAATTCAGACTTCAGAAAAAACAAAAACAAAAACAAAAACACAAGAACAGGCAATCAAAAAACAAAAACAAAAAACCAGTAAAGATACCATAAAAAAGAGCTTCAAAGAACAACGAGCAAAGCAATGCTTAAGAAAATATACCACTTACAGGTCACTGGCAGTCAAAAAAAAACTTGGGATTTGAAGGTATTTTACAAATCTAATTCAATGTCTTCAGGGGACAGATGAAAAGCTCAAACCCCAGGCAGCATACATGAATTGCATAACTAGTGAGTTCAGGGCCGGCTCCCTTCCATTAGCCATCAACATCACCTTTACTAACCAATTAAAGTATCACTAAAGGCCACTCTTAGACCCCTGTGAAGCTTGTTTGAGAAGAACCAGGGCAATAGCTTCCTTTCTTTTTAAGATTAGTTTGAGTTTACAACAAAACTAAGAGGGAGGCACAGAACTTCCTGGCCCTACACATGCATAGTCTCCCTCTAATCAGCATCCACTTACCAGAATGATACTTTTTTTTTCTTAACCAGAGAAGAGCCTACACTTGTTCATCACAAGCACCCCAAGTACATACCTTAGGATTCACCCCTGATATTGTACATTCTATGTGTTTAAGCAAAGATATAGTGATACATACCCATCATTTTGATATCATGCAGTGTATTTTCACTCCTGCAAAAATTCCCTGTGCTCTGCCTATTCATCTCTCCCCTGCCACTCCATCTCTGGCAACCAATGATCTGTGTATTATCTCCATAGTTTTGCCTTTTCAAGAACGTCATCTGATTGGAGTCGTATAGTATGTAGCATTTTCAGATTGGCTTCATTCACTTAGTAACATGCACTTAAAGTTGCCAGTTGCTTCCTTTTTAAAGAAAGAGTGAAGCAATCTAGAGTCTTTCTAACCATGCCCACCTTGGATTCTCGATGGCATTAGAAATTCCTATATAATGTCACCAACCTACTGACTTGATTATATAGAAAACATCATTCAGGACTACAGTCCTCAGGAGTTCCACATGGTCATTTTTTTTGAAATGTTGGTTTGTACATTATCACTAGTTTCTATTCCTGCTGTTTATCAAAAATTATGTTTCTGAGAAAAATGAAGAGTTTTAATAATACCTAAATAACCATCAGAAGTGGTCATGATTTTCCTTGTCTATACTGGTAGCATTTACTACAGGAAGAAGATCTCTGTAATTCTAGATGAGATTGGGACATGGAAAGGAAAATAGTAGCCATGGCTCAGGACCCTTAAGATTACCTTTGATTTGGTCAGTAATCTTCTGTATTAAATATCAACTAAATGAGCAAAATACTTAAGAATACTCCCAGTGACTGCTTCCCATGATTTTTGTGTGTCTAGTAACTCAATTCCACAGCATAAATAGCTGTCAGCAGCAGTGTTGTATGCTAAATATCTCATTACAAAATGCTAGAAAACTAGAGAATTACTGACAATTAAGGGTTGGTACACACAAGTGGCCAAAATTGCAGTTTACGAAAGAATGATAATTGCTCAAGAAGATAGAATTGATGCATATAATTGGATTTGGTTATTTTACTTATCATGCATTTGCATTACCTCAAATGGATGAATGCAGTTGCTGTATGAATTAACAGACATGATCTTGTACCCAGCTTTCCTTTCCACACCATTGCCCCATAACCTTCAGCTTCAACTACACTAGGGGCTTTTACTTTCTACTTTCACTCTTCTATCGGTGCTTTTTCTTTTCTTTTTGCACTTTGGGATAGCACTGGCAAAAGAGACCGTAAATTTCCAAAGCAAGAGAATTATAAATACTTCCACTAACACACACAGAAGGAACAAAGGTTGATTGTATTTAATTACTGACCAGTGGCAAAACCAAATCTCAAAGTATAGTGTGACGACCACAGGTAGGGGATTAACATTTGTATATTTATTCTTTTAGGAGTGTCATCAATTAACTGTTGCTTTCTTGTTCCCATTGAAAGCATCGCTGTTCATAACATTCACCCTGGTGAGAAGACCCATGGTTTTAAAGAAGAAACAAAATGAGGGATGGCAAATTTAAGGGTGCCGGAGACAGCATACTTCAGAGATATAACAAAACAAAAATTGGAGAAGGCCCAGGTTGTCAGGACAAGATGATGATTGATCTTTCAAAAAAGTTGATCCTCATGGGTTTTTCCTTGCTACTAGTTTCTACCAAGATGAAAATATTTCAGTGTTAGCACCGTTGGGAAATAGAGAATCCTTACTCATACTTGCCAATTTGCATAACCGGTTTCATGCAATTAGATCAGTTCTATCACATTTCTGAGATTTCCAAAATATTATCCTGTTGTATCTAGATGATTTTGAACATTTGGAAAACAACTGACATTTGGATGGGTTAGGTGAATTGACTCTACCCCTAAGAACCTTGGAATTATCTATGCAAGTAACAACTTATTTAGAAGTATCTTCTGCATACCTGAAACCTTGAAGTCTTTTTACCTGTAAATTCTCATTAAAATTTGAACTTTCATAGAAAGGATAAAATCTTACTCCCTTAGAAGCGCACTTGCAAAGATAGACACGAGAAAGATGCTGCTCAGGAGGAGGAAAGAACGCGAGACATAGATGGTGTGGGAGATTGTTGATTTGAGCTTTGGAATAGTGTAAGTGGATTACAGAGACTCATCCTCCGCTAATACCCATTTCTATGTTCTAAGCCCTAGCTTCCAAGTGAAAGGTACATCCTCCTCCAGACTGTGGATCAAGACTCCATCCTCATGGTTCCCCATCACAAACCTTACCTTTCAATTATTCTATTCCAACAGCACAGCATTCTTCTCGCCTGGAAATAAAAGAAAATCATTTTTAATGACAAGTGCTTTTGCCCCTTCATCTCAAGATTCTATGAACACAGATAATGACCACTTAAGTCATTTATTATTTTTAAGATTATACCCAAAGATGGTGTTGTGCTTCTATTTTTCTATCAAGTATGTATTTTGTTGTATTCATTTTGTAATTTAAATATAGTTGAAGTGGGGCACCTGGGTGGCTCAGTTGGTTGGGTGGCCAACTTTGGCTCAGGTCATGATCTCGCAGTCCATGAGTTCGAGCCCCGCGTCGGGCTCTGTGCTGACGGCTCAGAGCCTGGAGCCTGTTTCGGATTCTGTGTCTCCCTCTCTCTGACCCTCCCCCATTCATGCTCTGTCTCTCTCTGTCTCAAAAATAAATAAACATTAAAAAAAATTTTTAAAAAATTAAAAATAAATAAATATAGTTGAAGTAATTCTTTTTTTTTAACGTTTTTTTTTTTTATTTTATTTTTGAGACAGAGAGAGACAGAGCATGAATGGGGGAGGGTCAGAGAGAGGGAGACACAGAATCTGAAACAGGCTCCAGGCTCCGAGCTGTCAGCACAGAGCCCGACGCGGGGCTTGAACTCACAGACTGTGAGATCATGACCTGAGCCGAAGTCGGCCGCTCAACCGACTGAGCCACCCAGGCGCCCCTGAAGTAATTCTTAAGATCATCAAAAGATAGCTCAGAGGAACAAAGACGAATAATATAAAATTCTCATTCTATTTGGCAGAGCACAACCAAGATAAGTTGCACAGGTAGAGAAAACAGAGATCACTCAAGATTTATCCTGGAAAATTCAAACTAGGTGAATATTCAAAAGGAAAAGATGCAACAGTTGGTTAAAACTGAAAAACTTCCCGTATTTATTTGATTTTCCTGGGCATCACAAGTTGGGCTATTTAAGTAGAGATTCGGTGTTCACAAGCTAGAGAATCCTCTTTCTTCCTATCATTTAAAGAACATAATTAAAACGCCATCACAAATTTAGCAAAACTACAAAAAAAAAAGTTAAAAACGAAAAAATAAATAAATAATACCTTTGAGAAGAGGAATTGAACCATCGTGAACACACAAAGAACGAAAGGTAGCTTGAATGGATGAAAACTGAGGGAAGGTAAGGCCAGTCAACCAGTTTGGGAACAGAACACAGAAGAAATGGAGCAATTGAATGAAATTGTGGGAGGAAATACTTGGGCTGTGTATTAAGAAGTATTTTTTAACACTGATGGTGGTTTGGACTCTGGAAAAGTCACCCTTTCAAAGGAAATGGTGAAACCGTTTTTTCTTACTTCATTTAAACTGGATTGTATCAAGCTTTCCCTCAAGGGGTATGAGTCTATTTGGACAGACTGTCAGGGGAGGATCCTAACACGTTGATTTTACTCCTGATTTCTGTGAACCAAAAATTTTAGGTCATCTGGCCACTGATTCTAAAAACAAACTCTTCCCCCTCTGATGCATCAACTCTTTTTGCTCTTCTCCCAACCCTATGATCTACTTCTAAAGGACACAAAGGACATCTAGCACCATTTCATTATTTTCCAGAGTAAAATGAAACAAAAGTATTTGAATGGGGTCCATTTTGGGTTTGCAGCATTCTTGGAATGGAAATTTACATCTATTAAATAAAAACTCGCCATTTGACTCTTGTTAAGAAATGTTTACTACGAATGCTGCAATTCTAAAGTAATGCAGAATTTAGTTCTACTCACAAAATTGATCTATTAAACCAATTCCTCAAAATGAACACTATCCAAATGCCATTGTTATTACATAAAATTTGGTAGGAAGCCTAAATTTTAATTCACATACTTAACAAAAGCACATTATTTATATAATTATATTTATAATATACACATATAAAATACATTTATAGTCTGTAAGTACTATCTCTTATTTGCATAATAATGATAATTCTCACATTTGGCAAGCTAAGATATTGTTAATGTACCAGTTGCAAAAACATGATTTATTCCTTTGGGCTTAATAAAATAGTAAGACATTTTTCTATATAGAAAGAAATTTTTTGAGACACGAAAAAAGAAATTTTGTTTGCTTTGGAATGAATTACAAATTTTGTATGTTGAAATAAAGATAGCAAGTAGTATTCCCACATTTACCCTTCCACTTAAATGCCAGTGTTATGGTGTGTGAGAAAGGAGAGGTCTCAAATATGAATGATAGGGGGTTACTTTCTCTCTTCACAGGTAAGACGTGTGATTTCATGGGGTCAGCATTACCAAAAATGACTTAGGACCCCAAGTGAAAGATCACATCTTCTAACCAGACAATAATTGACTGATGTTTAACATCCATTTGTGTTGCTGCTCTGGAAATAGTCTGGAAGCCACTGTCCATAGCTTTTTGTTGACCAGCCTGAACCAAGAACATTTGATCATTCTAGGCAAAGAGCAGGCTTATTGACATAAAATGTTTTTTATAGACCTGAGCACAATGACGCTATGTTGCTGCTCCTTAAAAGGAAATGCACAGTAATCTAGGGGGCTTCTAATCTGCTTACCAGCTATACAGATGAGCCGGATTTATTTAACAGTTATCATCAACCCAACCTATGTTACAATGACAAATAATGTTTCAATGAACAAAAGTAGCATCTTTCTCAGGCTTTTCTTTTCTATGAAAAGAGAAATTTATGTTCCAAGATTCCACTTTTCCCTACTCTTTAAATGTAAATATGTCAGAGATATATTAAAATGGCATCCGATATAGACTACTATTTTTAAAACAAAGTTGTCATTTGACTCCTGGTGAATTGCTCGTAAATTCAGGACTGAATAAAGAGATCAGATTACATTAAATGCATTTTGGTATCTATAACTTTCTGCAATGAATTAAAACTGGCTGATCGTGTCTCCAGTGCATTTCATTTTCTGTTGATTCATGTACTGTAATATAACCTTCAAAATTCCCTTATGCCAACAAACTCACTCAGATATGCTGAGTGCAGGAGGAGATTAAAGTGGCTATAAGATTGAAAACTGTATGAAGGCATCAGATAATGCAGTAGAGGTATAATGAAAGTGTAAACAAAGCCGGTAAATGTAGAAATTACTGTTCATATAATCCACTGTTGAATTCAATGGAGAGTTACCTCCCTGCCAAATATATATTAATACCAAACAAATTGGCAAGATCAATACACCAAGCCTGTTTCATTCTTATTAAACTATTTTTCTCTTTGAGACTAAACATAAGTAAGACATGCCATTCTCCTTTGGAAAATGTAATATTTCCCCAATAGAAACTTAGCATGCAGGTATACTCAGACTCCCAGCTCTCGGAAACTCAGATCAGATGATTTTCCTCCACTCCTTAAAATTGAAGTTACTTACAGAAATAACCTTTCATATTTTCCTGGGCAGTAGCTTTTTGTTTCTGCATTGCAGAAGCCAATCCATCCTTTAAAGACTCTTTAAGCTAGGGGTTGGGGGTGGGGGGAAGCATTATTACTGGGCTAGGAACCTCTATTGTTTCAGTAGTAGCTAGAGCTATGGATGAATGCTTTCAACAGAAGTTAAAAGAGATAATGAGTCTTTAATGATACAAAATCAGAGCCTTGTGTGCCTAGTGAAGCCTGACACACGCTCCAGCTTGCAGCTAGCAAGGAGAGCTTATTTGCTATCTGTTTTATAGGCTAAAAATACCCACAAAGTCCCCTCTTGCAAAATTGTGTATCCCTTAAGATAGGATCAGTGGTATTTGTTAGGTTAAACTGTCCTGAAATGCAAAACAAAATTGGACAAAAAGCTTATGTTCTATCCTTCCTCGTGCATCTCTTAAAAGCTCACGGTAAACACATCTCCATCCTCCAAGCAGTATCTTCTATTTTATTCCAGACTTTTTTCAAGAGCAATCTCCTTTTGTGTGCATATTTGATTTTCTTCCTCTCTACCAAAACTACAAAAGGAAACTCCAGCATCACCTGCCTGGGTGCACCTTCTGCTATGCTGACTGGATAGATTACCTGGCACCACTGAGACAGATTTTTGTCCACCAAGTATTAGGAAACTGGTTTGAATTTCAGCTGTGTAAACGTGTTAAGTACCAACAAAAACTTCTGGAGAGCAGTGGGAGAAAAACTCTTTCGTGAACACAAGCCAGGATCCTTGATGTTAAATCAGATTTGCTTCTGAAAGGATTGGCATGTCTGATATGATTAGGAAGCTTCAGTTGTGCTGATTATAAATTAAAATTAAGAAAAACAGATCGATCTGGAAAATAAGAAACATAAGGGCACATTGCTACACTCCACTCTTTGTGACGATGCTTAAAAGTGATGGATATGGGAATTATTTATTGTAGGAATCATAACTAGGTTATTGTGTAAAGATTTGCATGCTATCATCATTGTATTAAGGTGCCAAAATCGGTTACAGAAATGAAGAAAGGAAAACATCAACACAACTTGACTTGGTATATATTCAACATGCATTTTCCTTTCATTTTTTTCAAAAAATATTCAGGAGTGTGAGTGAATTGGGGAGCTGGGGGAAGGTGAGATTAAGTAGGCAGATAACCCATAATCCATTGAAATCAACTAAATTATCCTTCTGGGTGTTTTTTATGAGAGAAATTATTTTATTTTTTTCCTCCCTCCTTCATTTCCCCCATTCCCATTTCTAGCCATTCACCTCCTCTCTTCTAGACCCATTGCTACCAGGGAAAAATAATCATTCAAGTTCCAGAGAAAGAGGTTTTTCAAAGAGTTAAAAGGGCAGAGAGCAGGGGAAAAGAAGGCAACAGTGTATTTTTTTTACCCCAAATTATTATTTTGAGCCATGTTCTTATTGACACAAAGATGCAATAATTGTTGGTCATGTGGGCATAGTTTTAAGAGCTAATTAATTTTATGCTGAAGTTTCTCATCTATTACCTGGCATTAATACAAAGGACAATTCTAAATCAGTGAGTGTATTCTCATAAAATCTTCTGTCATCACCAAATAATTAAAGTTTCTCCCTCAAAGAAAACTCTTACTATTAAATTGGAGAATTGTCATAATTATGCCCACCATCCCAGCCCATAACCTTTCTGGGAATACAGAAAATGCCTGGTGAGGACACAGAAACTCTAAGTCTGGAAACAGCTAGAACTTCTTCTTCCCCCACTTTCTCCCTCAGATTCTCTCAAGGATATGGACAATAGATAAGAGCTTGTGAACTGTTGCCTTTTACCAGTAAGTAGAGTATATTAGATGCAGTTAGTTTTCTTAAACTCAGTTCATGAATCAAGGCCCACAGATGGCTTCCCCTGAAAAATGTTTTCTTCTGGAAAAGCCTTCTACCTCTACAGATCATAATTTAAAGTTTCTAAAAAAAAAAAAAAAAAAAAAAAAAAAAAGCGGGGGGGGGGGGGATTTCTGATTTCTGAATGCAGTGCTTTACAAAAGCACATCCGGCTCAAGATTGACAGGCCTGCAGCACTGCTTTGCAAAACTAACATGTTGCTACTATCTGAACAACCAAAATCTGGGCACAATCCATACTTAGAAACACTGTCCAGAAATAAAATCTTCAATCAGAGGAATAATTTAATATATCCATTCAAGAAATAGTTACCAAATTCCCATTATATTCATCACCACGACAATTTTTTTAAATTATGACATTCCCTATTCTACATGCTAGGGATATAGCAGCAAGCAAAGCAGACAAAGATCCTTGCCTTACATTCTAGTCTCTAGGTAAGATACCGGAAACACAGAAGATTGGAGAGTTCATGCCTCCATGACACTCAGTCTAATGGAGATTAGAGTCAAAAAGCAAGTAAATACACATAAACTTTTACATACATACATACATAAAGCAGAGAGAGAATGTAAATATACAAAACAATGGCACAGAATATGTGATAGAGACATAGAAGACGCTGTTATGGACAATCTAGATTAGATGGGAAGTTAAGTCCTTTTTGGAGATAGAATGATAAGACTTTGGAATCTTCTTGAAACTTTTCTTATACCTATAACCGACTTTTCAAAAGAAATAACAACTGAAATATAATTCTATCTCATTATTTTTCCAGGGTAAAATGATTCAAGTAAGACTATTTCAAAGGGATGGATAGATTTTCTCAGAATATTTGCAAGGAGCTTTGTTTTTGATCACACACACACACAGGTGAATATATTAAGGTAGCACTGATTCGAACAAAGTAGAGGGTTAAGATGACTGTCTAGAGGATTCCAGAAACAAATACTATTTACTGAAAAATAAGATTAAAATCTTGGAATCAAAAGAGTCATATTATTGGTCAATGTTAATCGCATACTTTAGATAGATTTTCAACTACTTATTTCATGTTTTTCGTTTATATGCAGTATCGCAGGGAATAATTTTACAAACTCAGGTGCCTTGTCAAAGGTGCTGTTTCCAAGTGTTCTGATGATGTTTCTATCTATAATGTTAAATGCTCAATAGTAGCTTGGAAACAAACTAGTTAAAAACTGTTGGAAATAAGATACAGCAATCCATTTAAAAGATACCATGAAATTTAAAGATGAGAAGACAGTTGGGTTGGTCATCCTGCCAGTCTCATTAGACACTTTAATTTTTCATAACATTTATTCCTGAAAGCTTTTTCTACTCTAATCTTACATGACCAAAACATGGGTTCCGATTTCTGACATAGAGTTTCCAACATATCTCTTGAAGAAAGGGGTGTGTCATCAAAAATATTTCACCATTATTATTTTTTCCTAACTTATTACATTTTAAATAATGCAGACATGCAAACAATATAGAAGTTTTATTGATCTATATCATTTCTGACTATTAACGACAAAGAGTTATAATGCAATATTATAAATAACTGTATATTACCATAATAACAGCAATAAAATTGCTGAAGTTAATTAGCAAAACACTGAAATGCATCCCGCAACTTAATACTGTTGAAGAATGAGATCGTAACTTACAGATTGTATTCAAGAATTCCAGATTTTTTTTTCAAGACTTTAAGGCCTGTGTAACACACAATGAAGAAAAGAGGAGGTGCTTTCATTGGATCAGATAGAGAGGCAAATGATCTGATAAAAGGAAAAAAGTATTTTCCCATCAAATTTCATACTAAAATTATTTGCTTTGCTTTCCAATAATTAAATTTGATAATTGCCAACCATTTTACTACTTTTAAGGTGTATAAATCCTACAGTACTCCTGTTTTTGTTCCTGTTTAATTGGCGTTTTAAAAAGCTTACTTACTAAGCGTTTAAAGATTACTGAGTAATATTCTAAGAATATTAGTCCTTCTATGTCTCAAACAATTGCTGCACAAATGAAGCAATTTTTTCTATCATCCAATGCTTTCATTTCATAGTATTAATAAATTTCCAGGTAAATAAGAAGAGTGCGTACGTGCGTAGAGTCAGATTCTTGATTATGAATCAACATCAAAAATATCTTAATAAAGTGTGCATTCAAAAAAAAAAACAGACAATATCATTCCCTTACTCTAAAATATGTTGTTTCCTATTATAGGTCAGATGTTTTATTCTGCTCTATGAAAAAGATAAAAATGGACATTCAGCTCTTATTTTTTTTAATTTTTTTAAGGTTTATTTATTTTTGAGACAGAGAGAGACAGAGTATGAACAGGGGAGGGGCAGAGAGAGAGGGAGACACAGAATCTGAAATGGGCTCCAGGCTCTGAGCTGTCAGGACAGAGCCTGATGCGGGGCTCGAACTCACGAACCGTGAGATCATGACCTGAGCCGAAGTCGGACGCTTAACCGACTGAGCCACGCAGGTGCCCCTCAGCTCTTATTTTGAAGAGTCTGTAAGACATTGTAGCATTAAGGATGGAAAGGGCAGTAGTAGCAGCTGTTACAAAGGCCTTGGCAGCAAGGAGTGCTGGATTTTGAGCCCCCACTCTGATACATATTATTTATGTAACTTTTCTTTTGATCCTATGTGTGCCAATTCTTAAAGTTTGACCTAGAGATCCAGGCTAAGTGGACCAGCAAATGAAGTCAGAAGAATCATCATGGGTCAGGAGACCAGGGAAGAGCTGGGAGACGGCTGGTTCTCAGCAATAAAGGGCAAGTTCAGTAAAAGGAAAAAGGATAAATGGAAATTAACCGAGAAATGAATATGTCAGCCTTTGTTTTTTCACTCTGCAGTCTTCACAAATCAACATTTACATGTATCTGAATATTACAGACTTTTAAAAACATAAAGTGACAATATGTTATGAATTTATTCATAAGTTTCCTTTAAATGATTATCCCACTACATCTTTTTTCCTCCCTCCCCCTTAAATCCTAATATCCATGTCCTCTATCTCTAACTACAGTTGGTTGTCAGCCAGAGATAATGTGCACCATACTCTACTGGAGAAACAACACAAGACATAGAGTTATTTACCATTCTTTAGCATTTCCTTGTTTTGAAGGGGTGCATTATTAAACATTCTAGCACACGTTTTACAGCTGATCTCTATGTAACGAAACATTCTTTATAACGCAAATCTTTTCTGCAGATTTTCCAAAGAATATCCATACCAAAGTTGGATCCAAGACAAAATTCTGATACACACTGGTATCATACCTGGAAGCATCTACTATATAACAAGGCAGCCACTTCCAATGAAAACACTGGCCTTGCCAGAGAGCACTTAATAACACCTATTAAAATTTGTGTGAGAAGTAAATGCCCTAGCTTTCCATTTTCAAGAAAAGAATTTACATGGAACAGATATAATGTTTTAGTCATCCTTGAATACCTATTCTTGGTTACTATTTAAAATTAGTACACAATTTCTATACCAAATCTATTTTCATTTTAAAAGTACATGTACAAACCTTCATCTTCACCTACTAAGTATTCCTGGGAATTTATTTTTAGAGTCTAATCTATCACAACCATAAAAATGACTTTCTGTTTGCTGTTAGTCTCATTCTTTTGCCTTTATTGAACATCTCTTTTATTCAGTTCCTTCCAGGATATTATAACAATAACTGATTGTACATGATGTAAAATAATAATGCACAATTAAGTACCTAGATTCATTTAGGATTATTTTAGTAGCAAGTAGCAAAAACCCAACCAGAACTAGCTACAGCAAAAAAAAAAAAAAAAGAAAAAAGAAATATCACTAAGTGGAGGGGAAGCAGGGAAATGTCAATGTAGTCTACTTCTATCTGTTGCTTCTCCTTCTGTGTGTCAATTTTAATCTGTCTTGTTACAAATTAACCATTCCAGGAAGCAGAGACCACACTACTGATGGTCTCCACGATCGTCCTCACAGCTTGCACAGTGCCTGTCTGATATCCTGGGAGAAGGACTGCAATTGATCTAGTTCAAGTTCTGTGTCACTTCTCAGGGCTACTGTTTTCAATAAAAGTAACACATTCCCAGGGTGCCTGGGTGGCTCAGTGGATTAAGCATCTGACTTGGGCTCAGGTCATGTTCTCATCGTCCTTGAGTTTGAGCCCCACGTCAGACTCTGTGCTGACAGCCCAAAGCCTGGAGCCTGCTTCAGATTCTGTGTCTCCCTCCCTCTCTGCTCTCTCTCAAAAATAAATACACATTAAAACTTTTTTTTTAAATAAAAGTAATGCATTCCCTAAAGAGGTCTTTTGGAAATTTGTGAGGGTATATTTGATTACCACAATAATGGGGAGTTACTGTTGGCATTTCAGAGGCAGAAGCCAGAGATAATGGATGTTCTATAATACACAGAACAATCCCCCAAAATTAATTTTTCTTTCCTAAATGACATGGTAATATTCTACTATATATTTGTGTAATGATCTAAGCCAAAATATAACTTTTTATAAACCAAGTATTTCTGCATAATTTCAAGATATGTTTATAGTTTCAAGGAATCAACATGCTTTGTTTTTTTTTCAGAACTTTACCCAAGATTATTCACTATTTCAGAAATATCACATCAGCAAAATTACTGTGGTATCTGAATTACAAATAGAACTTACACGTATCAGTCTGAATTGATACTGTTTATATTCATAGTGAGAAAAAAACAGTAAATAAAAAATATGACATTAGGAGAAATAAATCTTAACAGTAATTACAATAAGATTAAACAGATTAAACTCACCAATTAAAAAAGATCACCAATTCAGACAGATTAAAAAAAACCAACTAAGATCTAACAATATTTGCCTACAATGGGGCTACTGAAAGTATGTTCTGAAGCATAATATTGGTCTGTAACCTATTTGTTACCATCCTATGACAAAATTAGTGAAGAAATAGAGGCCATTTAAAATGTTTTATAGGGGCGCCTGGGTGGCTCAGTCGGTTAAGCGTCTGACTTCGGCTCAGGTCATGATCTCATGGTCTGTGAGTTCAAGCCCCGCGTCAGGCTCTGTGCTGACGGCTCAGAGCCTGGAGCCTGCTTCGGATTCTGTGTCTCCCTCTCTCTCTGACCCTCCCCCATTCATGCTTTGTCTCTCTCGGTCTCAAAAATAAATAAACATTAAAAAAAATTTAAAATGTTTTATAGAAATTTGACATGGAAATTTCTTGTCTATTGAGTTTAATAGTTAAAAGGTAGTCATGTATTTTGTATGACTTTGTTTTAGTTTCTATTCTAGAAAACCATGTTTACTGCATTTAACAAAAGTACAAGGGAAATAGAATACTAAATTTAGAAAACCTGGTCCTTCACCAGAGCTGTTTTGAGAAGCACTGACAAGGTACACAGTTTAATAATATGAAAAAGTTGACAGCTGAAGGATGGAAATAATGTGTCAGACAAGTGTAAACAAACAGAAAGCTAAGGTAATAATCCTTATTTCTGACAAAAGAGAACTTTAAGCACCCCCCCCAAAAAAAAAAAACACCACTCCAAATGCAAGAGGTACTACATAGAGAGAAACTAACATGTCTGCAACTCACACTATTATCTAAAGATATATAAAGCAAAAACTAACAAATTCACAGGTAAAAGTAGAAAGAAAATTGTTGTTGATTTTAACATATTCTTTTTAAAGAGGCTAAGTCAATCAACACAAGAAATGACAGGTGTTACCAAGGATGTGGAGAAGGGAACCCTCTGGCACTCATGGTGGGGTGCAACCACTCTGGAGAACAGTATGGAGGTTCCTCAAACAATTAAAAATAAAACTGTCCTACAATCCAGTAATTTCACTACTGGCTATTTGTACCCAAAATACAAAAACACTAATTCAAAGGGAAACATGCATTCTTATGTTTATAGCAGCATTTTTTTTTTTTTTTACAATAGCAGCCCAAGTGTACATTGATAGATGAATGGATAAAGAGGTGGTATATATACACAATGAAATATTATTCAGCCATAAAAAAAGGATGAAATCTTGCCATTTGCAATGACACGGATGGAGCTAAAGAGTATAATGCTAAGCAAAAGAAGGCAGTCAGAAAATGACAAATCCCATATGATATCACTCATGTGGAATTTAAGAAACAAAACAAACAAGCAAAGGGAACAAAAGAGAAACAACCCAAGAAACAGACTCTTAACTATGAAGAATAAATCAGTGATCAGTGACTAAAGAAGGGAGGTGGTTGGGGGGCTGGGTGAAATAGTTGATGGGGATTAGGAGGGCACTTTTCACGACAGGCACTGGATGATGCGTGAAATTGTTGAATCACTGCATTGTACACCTGAAACTAATATAACACTGTAGGTTAACTATTTTGTAATTTAAAATTTTAAATAAAGTTTCTGTACAGCAAAGGAAACCATGACATGGTTGAATGAATGAATAAATCAATGAATAAATAAATAATCAGCTAATAATGCCAAACCATTATATTTTTAAAAGTATATTCATTTAAAAAATGTATTCACTTAAACAGAGAATGTATTTTTTCTTTTACAACATATATATATATATACATATATGTGTATATATATATATATATATGTATATATATATAACATTTATAAAAATCGTTCCTGTATTTAGCCATAAAGGAAGCTTCAATAAATTACAGAGGATGAAATCATGTAGGTCATATTCTCTGAAGACAGTACAATAAATTAACAAAGGACTAGCTAAAATCTCTATATATGCGATACATAAGTAATGTGCTTCTCTGTATTTAAAAGGAAATACAAAAGAAATAATAAAATATTTAAGATTAAACAGTAAAAACTACACAATCCAAAATCTGTGATACATAATGCAGAAAAATTGGAAAGACAAAATAAAATGGATCTAAGCATTCTGATCAAAAAGTTTGAACAATAGGTACAGAAAAAAAACTAAAAACGACAAAGGAGAAGGAAACAATAAAGATAAAAGAAAACTCAATAAAATACAGAACAAAAAAAAAAGCAATAGAGAATATCATAAAACACAAAGCTGGTACTTAAAATAAGATGAACCTCTTGTAAGACAGATTAAACAAAAAAGAGAGCATGCAAATAAATGAAATTCAAATTATATAAAGAAAACTACTCCAGATTTTAAAAAAGGACTTTTAAAATAATGAAAATATCAAAAAACGTATAGGCTAATATGTTTGAAAGCCAAAGGAAATAAATACACCTCTGAAAAAAAAGTGGTGCAAGATGAAAAATTAGCATAGACCAATAACCTCAAAACCCAGGTTCAGTTAGTTTCTAGGTGAATTCTGTACTTTTCAAGGAATAGATAATACAATTCGCAATGCTACTAAGTAGAAATTATGATTATCTTAATATATGCACAAGGGGAAATAGTCTTGTTGCTAAACTAATAGAAGGTAAATTTCTCAATGTGAAAATAGTTATATATAAAGTGGACTGTGGGGCATTAGTTCCTGTAGGGAATAAACTTCACATTTTTTCCATTAATGGTTTGCCCAGAATCACCTGCATCATCACTTGTTTTTTCTTATAACAAAAACAAGCTCTGTATATCAGTGTGTGTGCGAGTGTGTGTGTAACAAGTGTATCTAATAATACACATTCACATCATATATATGAATATCAATACATAACATGTTTATTAAGATTGTCTTGTGTTCTAATTAGACCAAATTGCTTTCTTATTCATGCTATGCAAGTTGCAGAATTGGCTGGATGCCCTGAAATGCAATTTAGAATGTCATATAAGTTATCATGCTCTGTTCTTGCCCTTATTTACCAAGAAATCCCTTCAAACAAAATTGACAAAATGTGCTCTTGCTATTTCTTTTGAAGCTGTCTTCTTGTCAATAAAGTTTACACATTTAAATGAATACTACTCTGTATAATTTTCAGATTATATTGCACATTTGCAGCTGGAACAGATACTAAAAACTGCTATAAAGTGTGCTCACTTTCTATGCATAACAGCTGCTTTAAGAACTTTGATATCCTACACATTTCCATGGGTTTTTTGTTTGTTTAATGTACATTTTTTTGAGAACTTTGGTGTTGGGGGTAGGGAATTCTTTCTTTGGACTGAGGTTCAGAAAATAATTATAAAATCTGGCACAAAAAGTATTAATTTGTGTTGTTGCTTAGTGAATTAACAGGTGTAATGTTATCAATCTTTAAAGAGATTTAAGTGTGAAAAGCAGTGCCAAAAAAAGAAAATAATTTCAAAACTGCCATGGATACTGACAATGACCACAAAGCTGTTCACAAAATGAGGCTTACAACCTCGATGATGTTAGAAAACAGGTTCAGAGGCGAGTCCGGAAGATGGCGGCGTAGGAGGAGCGTCCTGCCGATCACTTAGATTCCACCTACACCTGCCTAAAGAACCCAGAAAACCGCCAGAGGATTAGCAGAAGGGAGTCTCCGGAGTCAAGCGCAGACTAGAGGCCCACGGTAGAGGGTAGGAAGGGCGGTGAGGCGGTGCGCCCTCCACGGACTGGCGGGAAGGAGCCGGGGCGGAGGGGCGGCTCGCCGGCCAAGCAGAGCCCCCGAGTCTGGCTGGCAAAAGCGGAGGGGCCGGACAGACTGTGTTCCCACAGCAAGCGCAACTTAGCGTCTGGGAGGTCATAAGTTAACAGCTCTGCTCGGAAAGCGGGAAGGCTGGAGGACAAAGGGAGGGAGAGCTGCTGAGCCCCCTGACGGCAGAGCTCAGCTTGGCGGGGAACAAAGGCGCCAGCGCCATCTCCCCCGCCCATCCCCCAGCCAAAATCCCAAAGGGAACCAGTTCCTGCCAGGGAACTTGCTCGCGCAGCGCAAACACCCAACTCTGTGCTTCTGCGGAGCCAAACCTCCGGCAGCGGATCTGACTCCCTCCCGCTGCCACAGGGCTCCTCCTGAAGTGGATCACCTAAGGAGAAGCGAGCTAAGCCTGCCCCTCCAGCCCCCGTGCACCTTGCCTACCCACCCCAGCTAATACGCCAGATCCCCAGCAACATGAGCCTGGCAGTGTGCAAGTAGCCCAGACGGGACACGCCTCCCCACAGTGAATCCCGCCCCTACGAGAGGGGAAGAGAAGGCACACACCAGTCTGACTGTGGCCCCAGCGGTGGGCTGGGGGCAGACATCGGGTCGGACTGCGGCCCCGCCCACCAACTCCAGTTATACACCACAGCACAGGGGAAGTGCACTGCAGGTCCTCACCACGCCAGGGACTCTCCAAAATGACCAAACGGAAGAATTCCCCTCAGAAGAATCTCCAGGAAATAACAACAGCTAATGAACTGATCAAAAAGGATTTAAATAATATAACAGAAAGTGAATTTAGAATAATAGTCATAAAATTAATCGCTGGGCTTGAAAACAGTATACAGGACAGCAGAGAATCTCTTGCCACAAAGACGAGGGACTAAGGAACAGTCACGAGGAGTTGAAAAACGCTTTAAACGAATTGCAAAACAAAATGGAATCCACAATGGCTCGGCTTGAAGAGGCAGAGGAGAGAATAGGTGAACTAGAAGATAAAGTTATGGAGAAAGAGGAAGCTGAAAGAAAGAGAGATAAAAAAATCCAGGAGTATGAGGGGAAAATTAGAGAACTAAATGATACACTAAAAAAAAATAATATACGCATAATTGGTATCCCAGAGGAGGAAGAGAGAGGGAAGGGTGCTGAAGGGGTACTTGAACAAATTATAGCTGAGAACTTCCCTGAACTGGGGAAGGAAAAAGGCATTGAAATCCAAGAGGCACAGAGAACTCCCTTCAGACGTAACTTGAATCGATCTTCTGCACGACATATCATAGTGAAACTGGCAAAATACAAGGATAAAGAGAAAATTCTGAAAGCAGCAAGGGATAAACGTGCCCTCACATATAAAGGGAGACCTATAAGACTCGTGACTGATCTCTCCTTTGAAACTTGGCAGGCCAGAAAGGCTTGGCACGATATCTACAGTGTGCTAAACAGAAAAAATATGCAGCCGAGAATCCTTTATCCAGCAAGTCTGTCATTTAGAATAGAAGGAGAGATAAAGGTCTTCCCAAACAAACAAAAACTGAAGGAATTTGTCACCACGAAACCAGCCCTACAAGAGATCCTAAGGGGGATCCTGTGAGACAAAGTACCAGAGACATCCCTACAAGCATAAAACATACAGACATCACAATGACTCTAAACCCGTATCTTTCTATAATAACACTGAATGTAAATGGATTAAATGCGCCAACTAAAAGACATAGGGTATCAGAATGGATAAAAAAACAAGACCCATCTATTTGCTGTCTACAAGAGACTCATTTTAGATCTGAGGACACCTTTAGATTGAGAGTGAGGGGATGGAGAACTATTTATCATGCTCCTGGAAGCCAAAAGAAAGCTGGAGTAGCCATACTTATATCAGACAAACTAGACTTTAAATTAAAGGCTGTAACAAGAGATGAAGAAGGGCATTATATAATAATCACAGGGTCTATCCACCAGGAAGAGCTAACTATTATAAATGTCTATGCGCCAAATACCCGAGCCCCCAGATATATAAAACAATTACTCATAAACATAAGCAACCTTATTGATAAGAATGTGGTCATTGCAGGGGACTTTAACACCCCACTTACAGAAATGGATAGATCATCTAGACACACAGTCAATAAAGAAACAAGGGCCCTGAATGATACATTGGATCAGATGGACTTGACAGATATATTTAGAACTCTGCATCCCAAAGCAACAGAATATACTTTCTTCTCGAGTGCACATGGAACATTCTCCAAGATAGATCATATACTGGGTCACAAAACAGCCCTTCATAAGTTTACAAGAATTGAAATTATACCATGCATACTTTCAGACCACAATGCTATGAAGCTTGAAATCAACCACAGGAAAAAGTCTGGAAAACCTCCAAAAGCATGGAGGTTAAAGAACACCCTACTAACGAATGAGTGGGTCAACCAGGCAATTAGAGAAGAAATTAAAACATATATGGAAACAAACGAAAATGAAAATACAACAATCCAAACGCTTTGGGATGCAGCGAAGGCAGTCCTGAGAGGAAAATACATTGCAATCCAGGCCTATCTCAAGAAACAAGAAAAATCCCAAATACAAAATCTAACAGCACACCTAAAGGAAATAGAAGCAGAACAGCAAAGGCAGCCTAAACCCAGCAGAAGAAGAGAAATAATAAAGATCAGAGCAGAAATAAACAATATAGAATCTAAAAAAACTGTAGAGCAGATCAACAAAACCAAGAGTTGGTTTTTTGAAAAAATAAACAAAATTGACAAACCTCTAGCCAGGCTTCTCAAAAAGAAAAGGGAGATGACCCAAATAGATAAAATCATGAATGAAAATGGAATGATTACAACCAATCCCTCAGAGATACAAACAATTATCAGGGAATACTATGAAAAATTATATGCCAGCAAATTGGACAACCTGGAAGAAATGGACAAATTTCTAAACACCCACACTCTTCCAAAACTCAATCAGGAGGAAATAGAAAGCTTGAACAGACCCATAACCAGCGAAGAAATTGAATCGGTTATCAAAAATCTCCCAACAAATAAGAGTCCAGGACCAGATGGCTTCCCAGGGGAGTTCTACCAGACATTTAAAGCAGAGATAATACCTATCCTTCTCAAGCTATTCCAAGAAATAGAAAGGGAAGGAAAACTTCCAGACTCATTCTATGAAGCCAGTATTACTTTGATTCCTAAACCAGACAGAGACCCAGTAAAAAAAGAGAACTACAGGCCAATATCCCTGATGAATATGGATGCAAAAATTCTTAATAAGATACTAGCAAATCGAATTCAACAGCATATAAAAAGAATTATTCACCATGATCAAGTGGGATTCATTCCTGGGATGCAGGGCTGGTTCAACATTCGCAAATCGATCAACGTGATACATCACATTAACAAAAAAAAAGAGAAGAACCATATGATCCTGTCAATCGATGCAGAAAAGGCCTTTGACAAAATCCAGCACCCTTTCTTAATAAAAACCCTTGAGAAAGTCGGGATAGAAGGAACATACTTAAAGATCATAAAGGCCATTTATGAAAAGCCCACAGCTAACATCATCCTCAACGGGGAAAAACTGAGAGCTTTTTCCCTGAGATCAGGAACACGACAGGGATGTCCACTGTCACCGCTGCTGTTCAATATAGTGCTGGAAGTTCTAGCATCAGCAATCAGACAACAAAAGGAAATCAAAGGCATCAAAATTGGCAAAGATGAAGTCAAGCTTTCGCTTTTTGCAGATGACATGATATTATACATGGAAAATCCGATAGACTCCACCAAAAGTCTGCTAGAACTGATACATGAATTCAGCAAAGTTGCAGGATACAAAATCAATGTGCAGAAATCAGTTGCATTCTTATACACTAACAATGAAGCAACAGAAAGACAAATGAAGAAACTGATCCCATTCACAATTGCACCAAGAAGCATAAAATACCTAGGAATAAATCTAACCAAAGATGTAAAAGATCTGTATGCTGAAAACTATAGAAAGCTTATGCAGGTAATTGAAGAAGATATAAAGAAATGGAAAGACATTCCCTGCTCATGGATTGGAAGAATAAATATTGTCAAAATGTCAATACTACCCAAAGCTATCTACACATTCAATGCAATCCCAATCAAAATTGCACCAGCATTCTTCTCGAAACTAGAACAAGCAATCCTAAAATTCATATGGAACCACAAAAGGCCCCGAATAGCCAAAGTAATTTTGAAGAAGAAGACCAAAGCAGGAGGCATCACAATCCCAGACTTTAGCCTCTACTACAAAGCTGTCATCATCAAGACAGCATGGTATTGGCATAAAAACAGACACATAGACCAATGGAATAGAATAGAAACCCCAGAACTAGACCCACAAACGTATGGCCAACTCATCTTTGACAAAGCAGGAAAGAACATCCAATGGAAAAAAGACAGTCTCTTTAACAAATGGTGCTGGGAGAACTGGACAGCAACATGCAGAAGGTTGAAACTAGACCACTTTCTCACACCATTCACAAAAATAAACTCAAAATGGATAAAGGACCTGAATGTGAGACAGAAAACCATCAAAACCTTAGAGGAGAAAGCAGGAAAAGACCTCTCTGACCTCAGCCGTAGCAATCTCTTACTCGGCACATCCCCAAAGGCAAGGGAATTAAAAGCAAAAGTGAATTACTGGGACCTTATGAAGATAAAAAGCTTCTGCACAGCAAAGGAAACAACCAACAAAACTAAAAGGCAACCAACGGAATGGGAAAAGATATTTGCAAATGACACATCGGACAAAGGGCTAGTATCCAAAATCTATAAAGAGCTCATCAAACTCCACACCCGAAAAACAAATAACCCAGTGAAGAAATGGGCAGAAAACATGAATAGACACTTCTCTAAAGAAGACATCCGGATGGCCAACAGGCACATGAAAAGATGTTCAACGTCGCTCCTTATCAGGGAAATACAAATCAAAACCACACTCAGATACCACCTCACGCCAGTCAGAGTGGCCAAAATGAAGAAATCAGGAGACTATAGATGCTGGAGAGGATGTGGAGAAACAGGAACCCTCTTGCACTGTTGGTGGGAATGCAAATTGGTGCAGCCGCTCTGGAAAGCAGTGTGGAGGTTCCTCAGAAAATTAAAAATAGACCTACCCTATGACCCAGCAATAGCACTGCTAGGAATTTATCCAAGGGATACAGGAGTACTGATGCATAGGGGCACCTGTACCCCAATGTTTATAGCGGCACTCTCAACAATAGCCAAATTATGGAAAGAGCCTAAATGTCCATCAACTGATGAATGGATAAAGAAATTGTGGTTTATATACACAATGGAATACTACGCGGCAATGAGAAAAAATGAAATATGGCCTTTTGTAGCAACATGGATGGAACTGGAGAGTGTGATGCTAAGTGAAATAAGCCATACAGAGAAAGACAGATACCATATGGTTTCACTCTTATGTGGATCCTGAGAAACATAACAGAAACCCATGGGGGAGGGGAAGGAAAAAAAAAAAAAAGAGGTTAGAGTGGGAGAGAGCCAAAGCATTAGAGACTGTTAAAAACTGAGAACAAACTGAGGGTTGATGGGGGGTGGGAGGGAGGGCAGGGTGGGTGATGGGTATTGAGGAGGGCACCTTTTGGGATGAGCACTGGGTGTTGTATGGAAACCAATTTGACAGTAAATTTCATATATTAAAAAATAAAAAAAAAGAAAAAAAAAGAAAAAAAAAAAAAAAGAAAACAGGTTCAGACCCTCTCTGTGGCACTAAGTTAACTCTACGATCACGGCTAAGTTACTCAATCATCCTAAACCAGTTTTGTTATTTGTGAACAATGGAAAAGATGCCTACTCGATGGAATTCTTTTGAAAATTGAATGTGATAATACATGAGAACACACTGAGTACAATGTAAGTATTTGATGAGTTTAATGAGTTTAAATCTCTACCTAATAAACCTTTTATGTTAGGTGTTATTAAGAAGATAATTGTGTGGCCACAGCTCACCCCACAAGTAAGTGAAGTGTCAGAAGTGGTCATTGAAGGCCGTCTTCAAATTTGAAGTCCTAAAATGACCTCAGGAGACTCAATATGATCACCAAAATCACCCAGAGAATCATTCTGTTGTCAGTGGTTTTGAGGAATTTTTCAAACGCTTCACTGCTATCACTGAGAAACTTAAAGAGAAAAGATTAGCTAGTCGATAATAACAATAATCATATTTTTACTACTGTTTTAAGCTGAGCATCCCTGAATTCACCAGTTTATCCTTTTCTTGGGTATCCAAAGAAAGCAAGTCATGCCCACATCTGTAAAACTGCAGAAAATAAAATATTACAAATATTTATGGGTTTCTCAAGGGGAGAAATTATATATTATTACTCAAACTAAATTCCTGCTCCTAGTTTTCTCCTCAAGAACCCCTAGTGGTGTCTGTCATTCATGCCCCTCTATGCTTCTCATTCTCAAGCCCAAATCAAGGATTCACTTTGCCATGAAATGAAAATGAAGATTGAATTCACTCATAATTCATGCACATGAAAAATGTCTTCCAAGATTCTGCTGGTGCAAAGAATACAACAGTGAACAAGACTGGCCGTGCCTGACCTCCTGGTGTGTATATTCAATGGGAGAGGCTGATATCAAAGAAAGAATTACATGATAATTTAATAACTTATTACAGATGCAATATTGCCCCCCAAAATATATACAAGTTTCTGTAAAAGTATATATCAGGTAGACATAGTCTAATGTAGAAGTTATTGAATGAGGGAGGCATCATCAATGAGGCCATACAGAGGTAGGACCAGATCAGGGAATAACATTGGTCTGTGTCCTAAAAGAAATGACAAGCAACTTACGATTGTTCAGGTTGGAGAATGACATCTTAAATGTTCCAAAATATCACTCAGTATGTATAAGATACCTAGAATTCTAATTACACAAATTTAATGGTATACACTCAATTGGAAAAACATCCTTCAAATTACGGCATCGCATATTTGGTACACACAGACACAAGGTACTTTTGCTCTTTCAAAGAGATCTTGCATGTGAGAGGCACAGCTTAGTTCTCTGCTGTTAGAGAAGCCTCCTAAAAGAGAGAACTATGAATATTGAGAAAGTGACAGATCAGTCAAAAACATTAGAAATTATTTCAGTGGATCCAAGAGTTCCATCAGGAACTTGTGGTTTCAATTCTGCCATGGAAAAAAGCTTGGGGGTCTTCATTCTGTCCTTATGACAAGAAAAAGCTGGACAAATGAAAATCAGGAGTATTTCTCAGACCCACCAGAGAACTAAGGTCTTGTGGCAAACAGCCACACCAAAATCTGAAGGCACATCCAAATCATCACAGCTGAGGTCTGCTTGCCTAGAAAGCAGAAGCTGGTTGTGCCATAAACTGCTAGGAACTTAAATGACAATTTCGGCCAATTGCCAGAGACTGGGTCTGAGGCTACTATGAAAGTGAGAAACTTGTAGGAGCCACAGTTTTAGGGAAGCTCCCACACTTTTGTTTCCTTTGCTGCCAGAAACCCTATCAGGTTCTCATGGTAGAGTTCTGAGAAAGATTCCCTCTTGGCTTTGGCAAGGAGAAGAGAAGAGAGATCATTGAGGAATACATCCAGAGCATTCTCCAGAAGCCTTCCCCATAACAAAAACCCACTTTCCAGAAGAGAAGACTTTGGTGGAGCCTTTTTTTGGATGGAGGAAGGGAATTCTTCCCACTCTAGCCTTCCCATATCACCCACTGATACAGCCAGGGAAGAGAATAGGGGGGCAGAGGATAAAAGCTATCCTAGTGGAGAAATACTTGTGAGGGCCATGGCCTTGGGACACAGGCCCACTAACTGATTGAAAGATAATTGGCAGAATATAGAATATTCCCTCTCCCCCACAATTCACAACCACAGAGATAAAATAACAGATTACAACTCAAAAAGCTGCAAGACACATACTCTCTCTGAGGAGGAGAACTTAGGGAAGCCCTAAGTCACATGGAAACACACAAAGAAGGACAGAAAAGGAATCTGAAGCCTTTGACCCCACAAAAAACATTAACGTGACCCAAGTCCTAGTCAGATTAACATAAATCCTACACTAAAGGCTTATTTCAGTTCCTGACTCCTGACTCAACATGTCAGACTTCCCACAAAAAATGAAAAGGTATGTCAAAAGACAAGAGAAAACAGTCCGAAGAGGAAAAAGTATTAGAGTCAGACTCCAATATGACTCTGATAATTGCAATCACATTTTTTTAAATTTTTTTTAACGTTTTATTTATTTTTGAGACAGAGAGTATGAACGGGGGAGGGGCAGAGAGAGAGGGAGACACAGAATCGGAAGCAGGCTCCAGGCTCTGAGCCATCAGCCCAGAGCCCGACGCGGGGCTCGAACTCACGGACCGCGAGATCGTGACCTGAGCTGAAGTCGGCCGCTTAACCGACTGAGCCACCCAAGCGCCCCTTTTTTGTTTTTTTAATATGAAATTTATTGTCAAATTGGTTTCCATACAACACCCAGCGCTCATCCCAACAGGTGCCCTCCTCAATACCCATTTAATATGTGCAGTGCTCTAATGGAAAATGTAGACAACATGAAAAAAGAGATAAGCAATATAAGCAGGGATATGGAAACACTAAGAAATAAAAAAAATTTAGAAATAAAAAGATGTAGTAAAGAAAGCCTTCAATGGGTTCTTCAGTAGACACGACAGAGCTGAGGAAAGAATCAGAGAGCATGAAGAGAGATTGATAGACATTTTCCAAACTAAAATGCAAAGAGAAAAAGAGAACAGCAGGCATCAGGGAGGAGAACGGACATGTAAGATTTGTGAGACAACTTCAAAAAGTGTGGCATTTGCATAATTGGGGCACAAGAAAGAAATAAAAAAGATAATAAGCAAAAGTATTTTAAGTAATAGTGGCTAAGGACTTTCCAAAACAAATCATAGACACAAAAGCACAGATCCAGGAAGCTCAGAGAACACAAAGCAGGATATATACAAAACACACACACACACACACACACACACACACACACACACAGAGAGAGAGAGAGAGAGAGGTATGTAATATTCTAATTACTGAAAACCAAGACAAAGGAAAAATCTCAAAAGAAGTTGAGGGCCAGTAAGAAGAAGCACCTGAACTAGAGGAACAAGAATAATAACTACAGTGGACTTGTACAATATGCAAAAGTTAATTACTTTCCTATATACTAGCAATAAACAACTCAATTTTGAAATTAAAAGCCAAATACCATTCACAATAGTACCAGAAATTAAAGTACACAGATATAAGTCTAAAAATATATATGGGTCGGCATCCAGAATACTACAAACCACTAAAGAAATTTTAAAAATCTAAATAAATGGGGAGATATTCCAAGTTTACATTAGAAGACTCTAATAAGATATTCATCTTCTCCACTTGACCCCTATATTTAACACAATCCCAATCAAAATCACACAAAAAGACACAACAAGCAAATTCTAAAGTTTATACAGAAAGGTAAAAGAGCAAGAATAGACAACATAACACTGAGGAAGGAGGACAAATTTGGAAGACTGACATTCCAAAACTTCCAAGTTTGCTCTAAGCTGTTGTAATCAAGAGAGTGTGGTACTCTTGAACAAAAGTAGACACATAGATCAATGGAACAGAATAGAGAGACTAGATGTGGGTCCACGCAAATACATTCATCCAATCTTTGTTTGATAAAGAAGCAAGGACAGTTTGATGGAGAAAGGAAAGTCTTTACAAGAAATGGTATTGGAATAACAGAACTTTCGTATATCAAAAAACAAAAACAAAAATATAGAAACAATTAAGGATCGAACGTTTGTATCCCTTCATCAATAAAACCATTCTAAATAAAATGTTCATTACAAAAAAGAGAGAGAGAGAGAGTTCAATGACATGGCCATGAGTGCCCAGGGGTACAGAAGCAGCAGCTTTGGCAGGAAATGCCCAATGATGTTGACACTAGCAACTGGTCATGGGATCCTGACTGTACCTTAACCTTGACTATTCCTCCAGCCATTCAGTTGATTCTGATATCTGTAAAGTTTCTTCCTAAGTTTATCAGGACCAGTTTTTGTTGCTTGCAAAAAATAAAAATCTTGACTACTAATGAAATTGGTAACAGAATGGGATTCAGACAAGAGCATTTCAAGGAAATGGAGAGAAACATGGGTTGGAATGCAAGTTAAACACAGTTAAAGTCCAGTATTCCTTGGAGACTCATTACTCGCTTTTTCTGAAGTGGTGATCTCTTAAGAGGAAATCTGTTTTTTTACATGCCCTACTGCCCCCAGCCACCACACACATGCATCCCTCCTTTACCATCTTCCAAACAAAAATTTGCAATCCAGCAGTTCTCACAGAGAAATCAGAAAATAAAACCAAAAAAGGCTGTACCCCAAGTGAATTTTGGAGCTTTGCTACTTTATTTTGAGACATTTGATATTTGGAGATATCTGATGTTTGAGAGTCTATGTGGGAATAGATTCAGACTGTAATAGGAGGAGGAAACAGATTTTGAACTGATATTACTTTATGAAATAAATTTGCTTATTTGAGTAACTGGAAGTAGATATTAATTGATTACCTAGTCAGTGTAGCTAAATTATAAGACAGATTCACTGCAAATTAGGATGAAATGCCCTAAGTCTCTTGACTTAAAATAGAAGATAAAATCCTAAGTATTAGGGAGATAAAAATATTGGAGTAGATTTATCATGTGTCATACACCTTACAACAAACTAATTATATCGTCTAAGAGGACCTAGAAGACTCTCAAACCAGTATTAAACAGAAACAGAAGCCAAGTGATCTTCTGGAGTGCCTTGAGGTATTTCTAGATGTGGGTTAAAGTAAATGAAAGACTACTGAAGCTATATTGTCTAAAAAGTGTCTATTTAAGATTTAATTAACAAATAAAATTCGGTTTCTCCACCTCATTAGTCTTATTTCAAACATTCAATAGCTACATGTGGCCAGTAGCCACCGTACTGGAAAGTGCAGATGTAGAACACTTCTCTCATCACGTCACAAAGAAGCAGTGCCATCAAAAGCTATAGTTCTTCAGGAACAAAGATGGTGGACACCCACCTGGACAAAAAGTACCAATTAGATGAGGTATTGGCTGAAAGCAAAGAAAACATGAAAAGTGGAAGAAAGGCATCAATACTACTTAAGTGCTCATCAACAAATCTAAAAACAAGGACTGTGGCCTCTACACAAATTTCTTTTCTTGGTATTCATGTGTGCAGTTACTGAAGCCATTTCCTTTTTCCTTCATTATTAAAGATAATACATTGCTTGTTAAACATAGTTTAATCATGAGGTATATAATATTAAGACTGTGAAAAGATTCAAAGAGATAATATTCTTAGACTTGAGGTGTGGTAGAGTCAATTCTAAGATTTTGTTTGCTATTCTTTTAGGGAGGGAATAAATACATTTTGTGATTGCACAGAAATGATGTCATTGCTCCTGAAGCTTTTATCTTTAACATAAGAAAATTTGGAAGGGAAATGGTACATGAGAATGTTAGATAGCAAAAGAGATAGGAAAAGACATTTGTTTCTTAACTGCTTATAATTTAAAACTCCTTTTTATTCACAACGCATTCCAAAATAAATGGGAGCAAAGACCTATTACAGAAGTGCAAAGCAGTTAGATATTCCTTATTCCAGCTAGTCAGGGAAATCTTTTGAGGAAAAATTAACATTATGAGGATTGTTATAATTCATTTTTTGCTTAATAAACTGGAATTTTTGCGTTGTTTGCCCCTGTAACACTGAGTAGTTCAGCCTCCCAAATAAATACTTCTCCCATAGAAGTTTGTGACAACCAAGAGTTTCTTACTCAATATCAAAAACTGTCCAGTGCTCTCAATATGTTTCCAGATATTAGTTCATGTAATTTTATAAAAAGGATACCACACAGCTGTGTATGGATAAAAATAACACAGCAAAACCAAAAGCAGAAAACAATCTGTTTTAATTATAAAATATTGGGAATTACTACTCGAAGAATAAGAAGGGCTTGCAAGGAAATTCTTCCTTCTTTGTCTTTACTAACCCTTTGTGGACACTAATAACGGACTCTAGAGAAGAGAAAACGATACACAGTCATTTAAAAGAGTGTACTTGGCAGACAAATTATAAACCCAGAAGAGAGCACAGTAGAGCAAAAGCCAACAGGTTCAGGCGGGTCCAAAGCTCCATATACCACATAGGTAGTTCAATGTTGAGTATAATTATGTCCAGTCTTTTCTTTGGAAACCATATGAATCTAAGTTTATGTAAACCCAAATCTATTTGAATCTAAAGCTATTGCAATATAGCAAAACACATGACAAATAAGCTTTAAGAAGCACTGTGCTTGGATTATGATATTGTGTGTTTCTAACCCACTGGCTTGGGGTTCTAACCCATTATGCTGGATTCACCTGGGTAGTTCTTCTGGTCTAGGTTTGCCTCACTAACATGGCTGATGGGACAATGTTGGTGACTGAGCTATGTGGATCTCATCATCCAGCAGCTTATTCCAGGTGTACTCTCTTGGTATAGGCAGAGGAGTGAAAGAGAAAACAGATATTTGTGTATATGTATACATATTTATGTATATATATGTATATGTGTACATATGTACACATTTACATGTGTGTATATATGTGTATACACACGTATATATAAGACTTCTAGAGGCTTAGACTCAGAACAGGCATGCTATTAGTTCTATTGTATTCTACTGAAAACAAAAATTACAGCTTAACAAGGCCAGTCCAGTTTCAAGGGGTCCCTACCTCTTGATGAGTGAATATACAGGGTCATCTGGACATTCGGGGTCACTTTTGTACTTAATGTTACTGTATACTTACAATCCGATCAAAATTTTACAAGGAATGGAGGTAGGTTTAGGCCTATAAAGCAAAATTTTGCAAAACTTTAGCTTGCATTAACACAGCATTATATGGTCACATAGTATAGGGGATACCAAAGATAGGAAAACTACAGTAAGGCCACTAAATGTAATTGGTAACAAAGTTCACATCCTTTTCATCTGAATACAAACAAGTAATTGGTGAAATGAGATTGCTAACATAATGAAAAGTTTTTGTACTTCAACAGTGAAGTAATACATTGAGCAAAAGTGAAAGGAGTTCTGGGGCACCTGGGTGGCTTAGTCAGTTAAGCATCCAACTTTGGCTCAGGTCATGATCTCACGGTTCACGAGTTTGAGTCCCACATGGGGCTCTGTGCTGAAAGCTCAGAGCCTGGAGCCCACCTCAGATTCTGTGTCTCCTCTCTCTCTCTCTCTCTCTCTCTCTCTCTCTCTCTCTGCTCTTCCTCTGCTAGCGCTCTCTCTCTCTCTTGCTCAAAAATAAACATTAAACATTTTTTTTAAAAAAGTGAAGTAGTTCATTGTGCTTGATTAACTAGCAAACTCCCATTAGAAGTAAATACTACATTGAGACTAAAAAGAGAAATCTATTAGCCCTCAAACAAAAACCTACAATCTATAATATCAGAGAAAGAAAAAGGGAGGGATATCTGGTCCTCAGCGGGGTATTTTTTTATTTTATTTTATTTTGCTTGTACAAGATTTTTAAGGAAACAATCTCATTATAAATTGTTCAGTATTAAAAAAAAAATATCGAGGCATCACAAAAGAATACATAGACCTAAAAAAAATCTTAATATACAAAATTGTAACAAGATAAACATGGATTTTTTGTTTGTTTTTGGCTACGTGGACATTGCTATACTACTTTGAAGGCGATAAGAAATTCCTCATCCAGAGTCCAAAATGATAGGTAAACCCTAAAAACACAGAACGAAAATAGAAGTGATGGATTATCATTTGGTCACCCTTTACATCGCCTACAATGTGCCTGCACAGTTGGATGATGGTTATAAGCATTTGAGTTTCTGGATTTCTTTTTCAATCAATTCTACTATCTGATTTTCAAAGGAAATAGCCAAAGATGAATCTTTTCTTGATGCAAAGGCCAGGATAACTGGCAAATAAATAAGTTCTTTTATTTTTATGAGGAGTTGAAGCAATACATCAGGACCAAGGGTAGAATGCAAATCTAGTTGTTGGGCCCAAGCAAGAAGCAAAACGTTAACACTCAGAACTTTGGTTCTCTGTTTTTAAGTGGAAAATGTTCTGAAGTAAGAATCCTGATAAATGTCAGTCGAGTTTCCATTGCATAAATTCTACGATATCTTACTATTTGATAACTTAAATGGTGCAGCATATATTACCACCAAAATCTGGAAAATAAGGAACAATAATGTTACATAATGCTTGTGATGTTATGTTTCAAAGAAGATTTATGTTTCACTCTCTTTGTTTTAAATTTTATTTTCATACTTCAAGGGGCAAGAGTATTGATTATCTGAGCTGAAATACTTTTTCACAGATGAGGCATACAACACTGACCAGCAATCTTCAGAAAATAATACCTTTCATCCTGGAATGATTCAATGCCTGAAGTGTTGATAATAAAAGCCCGGTTCATGCTCATGAGTGAAGCATCCACCAGTGTCTATTCTCACTTTCAAAATCACCCACTGGGGTTTATGGATGGCAAAGACATAAATGAGAAACTTGCTCTCAGAGGCCTGATGGGTTTGTCATGAAGCTTTTCTATATAAATAAAAGAGACACCGAGAATGGAAATTACATTATTTTTAGTGCTGTGTTAAAGGGAAAGGTCAAGTTAACCCCTTAAGAATTCAACGAGCAACATGATGTACTATGTGTCCAGCAAAGCAATCCCCGAATGGCCCTTATGGACATCTGGTGTAAATCATCCATCTTTTTGCCCCATTAAAATCAGTGGCACCTCATTAAAACAGTTCAGCAGCTGAGCGCACACATTATTTGGTTTTCAAGGAGTTAACGGAAACAGCTATAGGGATCGGGAAGGTTTTTGTCTTCAGGTGTTCATAGTCACCCAGACAAAGCAGCCAGTTGAAGCATTTCAAGAAGATCTACTTTCCCTGTCAAGGTGAGAAAGGTATAGCCATTTTTGAAATGGGATTTAAAAAAAAAAAAAAATCATCTCTATCTCCTGCAGCCCCTCACATTGCTAGCAATTACATCTTTTGGGGTCTGATAATTCTCTGGTCAGTAACAGTGCTGTCATATGTACTTTAACCCTGACCCAAAAGAATTAGTGAGTTTCTAAGAGGATATTTCAACCAAACGAGATGAGCATTTTGAAGTGTTACACTGTGGTGACCCCAATCACTCAGCCTTCGAGACAGGGAAGTTTGGTGGCTTGAAAACAAGGACCTGCACACTTTCTTCAGCCGAACACAGTGACTTCGAGGCACAATTGGGTCGTATCATTCAATGCTACTCTGAATCTTCCTTTTCTCCTGTTCACTATTTTCCACCATATTTCTTTCCATTCTTTGGCTCAGAATCTTTAAAATCATGACTGTTGTGGTCTTAGAAAATGCAACATTTCAAATAACTAGATCAGCTTTTTGCAAAGAACCTTTAAAGAGCACCTCTATTTGAACAGGAACAAAGATACTGAGAAAAAAGTTACACAGAACCATGCGTTGCTAAAAGCTCCCACACATCTTTTATTCTCCCAAGGTAAGCCACATCATATTCGGTTATAAACCCCCAGCTGCTACTGTATAGAATAAATTTTTGTTTCATTTCTGTTACACTCTCTCACTGACTTTGAAGTGTTCTACCTTTAAAAATAGTTCATGTAAATCAACAAAACTAAAAGGCAACCTACAGAGTGGGAGAAGATACTTGCAAATGACATACTTGATAAAGGATTAGTATCCAAAATCCATAAAAACAAAACAAAACAAAACAACTTTGCAAACTCGGCACCCAAAAAACGAATCATCCAGTGAAGAAATGGGCAGAAGACGTGACTAGACACTTTTCCAAAGAAGACATCCAGATGGCTAACAGACACATGAAAAGATACTCAATGTCACTCATCAGGGAAAGCACATCAAAGCCATCATACAAATCAAAGCCATGATGAGATACCCCTCTCACCTGTCAGAATGGCTAAAATTAACCACACAAGAAACAACAGGTGTTGGTGAGGATGTGGAGAAAGGGGAACACTTTTGCACTGTTGGTGGGAGTGAAAACTGGTGCAGCCACTCTGGAAAAGAGTGTGGAGTTGCCTCACAAGTTAAAAATCGAAATACCATATGATCCAATAATTGCACTACTAGGTATTTGCCCAAAGGATACAAAGATACAGATTCGAAGAGGTACATGCAGCCCAATGTTGATAAGAGCACTATTAACAATAGCCAGCTCTGGAGAGAGCCCAAATGTCCATTGACTGATGAGATAAAGATGACGTGGTATATACAATGGAATATTACTCAGCCATCAAAAAGAATGAAATCTTACCATTTGCAATGCCATGGATGGAGCTAGACTCTATTATGCTAAGTGAAATTAATTCAGTCAGAGACAGACAAATACCATATGATTTCACTCCTATGTGGAATTTAAAAAACAAAACAAATGGACAAATGCGATGGGAGCTGGAGAAGGAGAGAGAGAGAAACTATGAGAGACTCTTAAAGACAGAGAAAAAACTGAGGGTTGATGAAGGGAGGTGGGTGGGGGATGGGCTAGATGGGTGATGGGTACTAAAGAGCACTGGGTGTTGTATGTAAGTGATGAAGCACTGACTTCGATTGCAATCAATATTGTACCGTATTTTAACTAATTAAAATTTAAATTAAAATTTGCAAGAAAAAATAGTTAATATAAACAATAAATCAGTAAAAATACATAAAACATCTGTTCAACTAAAATGGATCACCAGTCTAGTTATTCCTGCAGCACCATGTAAATATGCCCGTAATTCAAACTTCTCACAGCTTTTAAGAGAACAAAAATCTTGATGCACCCTGCAAAAACTCTACCCCATATCTACACATTTATGTATGGGACGCATCTTACAGCTAGCGTTTTGTATCTACCATACTAACAAATTTCTAATAGTAACATTGATGTTTTTTGACTGCAAGAATTTACAATCATTGTTAGAAGTATAAATTAGTATGTATCATCTGGAAGGCACACAAATGTACCAGTAGCTTAAAAACAGGTAAAACACATGGATCTGAGAAGTCAATTTAATGAATCTTTCCTACTGAAAATATTTAAAAACATTTCTTAAGCCTTCACTACAAGGCTCATTACAACACTGTTTACAATAATGAAAAGAGTTATAATTTGATTGTCTAAGGTAGGAAACTGGTTAAATAAATTATGGTATATCCATACAATAGATTACTATGAAACTATTAAAATGAAATAAATAGACTACATGTATATATTACATGAATAATATGATGCTTGTAGACTTTAGAATTATAAATACAATGTATGTTTTTCTCTATTTCTAAATTTTCAATTATTAATAGGTATCCTATGAGCATCTTACAAAGTTTCAGAAAATCTAACCAAAACTAGCTTATATGAAGTAATATAGTGAACAAGATTAACATTTGTCAATGTGCTTGAATAATTAGCAAACTCACATTAAAAGTAATGTATCTATTTTACCTTTTCCTTTCTATGTTCTGCTTTTGTGCTGTTAATTCTTTCCTCGGGCATCTTCTTTCCTGGTAATCCCAGGGTGGCTCTGGCAACTCTCAAGTTTCTAGACCTCTTCCTTCAAGTCCAAAAGGGAAAATGGCATCCAAGCCCCAGAATTCCAAGCAAAAGTCTTGAGACTCCAACAAGACTTACAGGTTTTCAAGTTCCCAGCCCAAACCCATTCCCCCTTAAAAGATGTAATTTAATGCTGATTGGCTTAAACCATTCGAGGTCATCTCCAGCAGCTGAGTGTGGTATCAGTCTCATGCAAGCCAGTTAGCTGAAATCAGGAAGGAGGGCAATTTATTTTCTAAAAGATATTCAAGGGCATCTTGCAGAAGAAGTGGAAAGGATCCTGGAAGGAAAGAAAACATAAACATCCACTGTACACGCACACGATATTTGTAATATTAGAAAAATAAAAGTTACTATGTTAAAATGTGTATTTTTCTGTCTCGCTGTACCATCTGGATATGAAGGACATAAAGCAATTTCCCACTCCAACAACGAAGCCAGCCTCCTGGAGCCAGCTATCAATAAAACAGTGGAGTCATTACAATAACTCAGTTATTTGCACTTTATGCATCTCTCCACCTTTCACGGTTTAAGCTCTCCCCAAAGCTTGCTGCCGGGGTCTGCTCCTCAGCCATCCCCCATACAAATAGTGCCTCTTGTCTTTGAGCTCCCTATTCATGCAACCCTGATCAACAGTCTCCAGGGCTTTCCAATTATCCCTGAAAGGACACACAGAGTGAACTCTCCAACTAATAATATTACTAACATCTCTGGCTTATTGGATATATAATTTGTGTCACGTAAAGATTATCTCCAATGCTAACGACAATCCTACCAAGTAGGTGTTATTGTCCAAATTCATAACTGAATGAGGGAAAAGAGACTCAGAAAGTTTAAATTTTCCAAGGTGAAATATTTAGCAAATGGACAAACCAAGATCTGATCCCAGCTCTTTTTAAATTAGCGTGCTATTGTAACCTCTGATGTGTCGTGCCCCCCAGGGAACAAAGTGAACCTCACACACTGACCTAAGACTCCACGAAATGGGACAGAAGTTTTTGTCAAGGTAAAAGGATAAGGAGAACTCCTCCTAATCCGTGTTACCATTTTACCAAGCTAAAATAATGAAGACATTTAAATATTTCTTAAGAAGTCTTTTTCTTTCAGAATCACTTAAATCTATGACCCTATTACTCTGTTTTAAAGTGTGCCTTTGGGTTTGGCTGTCTCTAGAATTATAATTTGCAGCAAATTCATAATGAATACCTACACAAACCACATCTGGCTTCTGAGCTTTTAGTACACTTGAAGAGAGTTCCTTTTTTTCTTTTTCTTTTCTTTTCTTTCTTCTTTTTCTTTTCTTTTTCTTTTTTTTTTTTTTTTTTTTTGGAGGGGAGAGGGATAAAATCATTCCTTGTGTTAAAACATACAGTTTAGGCCCACGATTTAAGGGAGAAAAACTGGAATCAGGATTATAATCACAGTATTAATGAGGTATTCATTGAAAATATATATTCAGAAATATATATTTATAAAATTACAGATTGGAGCCTAAACTGATATATTACAGATAAGAACATTGAGACTCACAGAAATTCAGTGTCTGATCCATAATCATAATTCTTGGAAATACTGCCACCACAATCCAGGTATTCCAAATTGTCAAGTGATTTTTTTTCTATTAAATAACAGATCTAGGTTTCCTTAATAAACCAATAAACCAATTGTTCTAATTGGTTTTTCCCAAAGAAACATTTATTAAAAATCAAAATGCTGCACAGAAAATTTTCACCAAAAAATTTAAGGAATATGAATTTTACTTCTCATTTAGTCCTTTTATTATAACATCATTAAACACTAATAAAAATTCCATATATAGCTCTACAATCCTATGACAGTGCCTCATTGTTTCTTTTCATCGAACTATTTGGCTTTGTGCAAGCCTAGTATATTTTTGAAAGCTCAGGTAATTCAATAAATGTTTCAAAAAAACCCAACTTACTTCAGGATTCAAAAATCTTCCTTTAATTGTTAATCCATTATTTCCTTTAGTTGTTGAAGTCTTAGAATATCTCCTTTTTAGAATCTCCTGATTTTTCTTTAAAGAGGCAAAAATAGTATTTGGTCTTGCAAACTTCATCTTCTATTTCTGGGAGCATCTGCATATTACAAAGCTCTTGCCCCAAACTGGCACATTGTGAAATTGCCTAGTCTCTTAGTTTCCAAATAGAGTAAAGTCTTAGGTAGGTAAGACATATAGCTGACTCTGTAGGTAATTTTTCTGAGAAAAAAAAAATTAGAACCACTTATGTTTGCTTATTTATGATTTTTTTAAAAAGTTGAATAAAGATGCATGACCGAAGTATCCAAAGGAGAAGCAACATTCAGAACAGAAGTGTGTAACTTCCCCTTCCCTTCTTCCCTAGATCAGAAAACAAATGAATGTAAATTCTGGTCCTCGCCGTGGATTTCAGATTAAAGACACATGACACAACAGTTGGCTTTAAATCCAAGGGGTCAGAATGGAAAGTGTAACTTTTAAGTAATTCATCTTTTAGGATTGGTATCAGACTACTGTTATACTAGAGAAGACACATGCAGAAAACCTGTGGTCTCTCCCATAAGGGCTTTGATGTGGATTCTTCTTTTTTCCTTTTCATAAAAATGTAACTTGAAAGAAGAGAATAGCTCTACCTCTGAAAAATGATCCTGCTCTATTAAGAAGCAGACAAGGCAATAAGTTTAAAACAAAATTTAGGTGAGAGGGGGAGAAACAGCTGTAGGAATTAACCTAAAGTTCAGTAAACCTTGCCAAGACATGTGACAGTGCTTAACTTGCCCAGAGTGGGGACTCTCCTTAGAGACCTCTCCAAACATTATCAAACGCATTCCCTTTGAACGAGGCCAACTCCTGATAATAATACAAGCGAATCAAACTCAGGCATCTCCCCATAATGGGATTCAGATTCCTCACAAACTTGGGAGTGTTGAAGGTTTAATTACCCAGTAAAACAAGAAAAATGCATTATACAGTAGAGATAAATGAATAGGAACACCAGGGAAACATGTTTCTCCATAAGTCATTTGGTCACATGATTTCTTCCCCATTTCCTTTCCCTATTATTATAGCCATTTTATTACACTGCTCCTAAAGACAGAGGGCAAAAAGCAAAATACTCATAGCTTCCTTGAAGTACCTCCCAGATTGAATGTAATAGAGCACAAATTCCTGAAATGGCTTAAAGCTTTATAAAGGTTTCTTTTTAGTGTTTGTCAGATAGGAAAAAGCTGGTCACTATCAACCACTATAAAACCAAGTAGGCACCAAAAAAATGGCAAGAAAAACAGTGGATTGAATGTGTTCTTTTCTCTCTCTCTCTCTCAATCTCTCTCTCATTCTTTACTGGAACATTTTTCTTGTGTTTAATTGTTTCTCTTACAAGGCTACATTAATCATTGAAAAGTACCTAAATTATTTAGGTCTTAGGACTCGGTAACAACAGCTAAGAACTAAATTACTCCTTTTCCACACCTCACTCAGGAGTTTATGAACTGTAAGTGAATACAGATGTTTCTTACCTCAGGATGGGGTTGTGTCCCAATAAACCCATTCTAAGTTGAAGATATCCTAAGTCAAAAATGCATTTAATACACCTAGCCTGCCTAATATCATAGCTTAACCTAGCCCACCTTAAATGTGCTCTGGGCACCTACCTTCGTCTGCAGTTAGGCAAAATCATCTGATGCAAGCGCATTTTACAAGAAAGTGTTGAATATGCCCTGTAACTTATTGAATGCGGTACTAACAGTGAAAAACACAAGGGCTGTATGGGCACAGAATGGTCATAAGTGTATCGGCTGTTTACCCTCACGAGTGTGTGACTGGCTGGGAGCAGCAGCTGGCTGTCTCTGCCCAAGACCACCAGAGTGTTGTGCCATGTATCACCAGCCCAGGAAAAAATCCCAAACGCAAAATTTGCAGTCCAGTTTCTACGGAAAGATTCTTGTTTTTGCACCACCAAAAACTCAACAAATCCAAAGCCAAACCATTGTAAATCAGGGACCATCTTTTCTCCCTTGTCATTTTTCACCCTGGACCCAATCCCAGCCTCCTCTCCTCTGTTTCTTTTGATCCTTTCACACTCCATTTTCCGTTTAATGCTTAGTTTTATTTATGAATGTTAGACCAAACTTTGATATAAGGATTTGACATTATGTGATACAGATATAATAATAATGAGGATTGCAAAATTTTTCTTCCAGACTGTTGTGGAGCATTAGAATATGTTATGAAGGACAATCATGATGACACAGATCTCCAAAGTTACACAATATAAAATCAATAATAAGTTTTGGACACAAATGAATATATTAAGAGAAAAGCAAATAGAAAATAGAATTCTGTTGCACTGCTGTATTTATAATTTTCCCCAAAAATATGAAAGAAAAAAATAAAACGCTAAATATTCCCAGGAATAAAATAGCTTTAAAACTGCAAGAATGAACTAACCATATCACTGCTTGTGATTTCTTTAGAGTGGCAAAATGAACAATAAAAATGAGGACCAAATGTGAGAAAGAGAAAATGCTGGCTATTTTCTGTTACAAAGTAGTAAAAAAGAAAAAACAAACAAACAAACAAACAAAAATCTGAAGCCTGAAAAATACATATAAATATCTTACATGAACACTATTTGTAATAAAAGAAGAAAAAGAAACAGAACCTGAGAGCATATTTTAAATAGAGCAGATTGATACTTATTTGCCTAAAGCTGTCCTAATGAATAAAATCTTAGCATCTTCAGTTCTCCAGAACTATACATCATTTTTATAAGAATTCTCAGGTTCAAATCAAAAAGAAAGTCATCATACGCAGGTGAACCTAAGTTAAGATATGCCTGTAGTTATTCTCACGTTAAGAGTCAGTAACTATAAATTTCCAAACAGCTTACAAGCTCTGAAAACATTTCCAATCCAATTTGTTTTTCCTTATCCGCCCTCCTTTCTGTTTTTCTAAGGTGGTCTTCATCAACATCGCTACAGTGCAGAATGATCTAGCCAAACCGCCCCAACAAAAGAACCTTTATCCTCTGGAAGCTGCCGAATCAGAGCCACTTGACTGTAATTTCAGAAGTAATGACAGGCCTTAGGACTATCATTACGGTACTTTAGGCAAGAAAGTCTAAACTGGGATTTTTGCTCGTGCATGTGTAGTACTGAGCTAATTTACCGTTAGTGCAGTCAGGAACCCTGAACAAGCTGTCTAATGTGCCCACTCCATTTCTGGTTGACTACGAAGTGCAGAGATTAGTACTCATGCCATGTCAGCAAGAGCGACACGAGCTTGACCTTTCTCCAAACAGGAGGGAGACAGCTCTTCCACAGCCTTTTCCTGTATGAGCTCTTTGCAGGGCATTGTAACATATCATTACCAAGACATCACTGCCAAGGGTTGCCATTTTAGAGAAAACATACAAATGGCCCAATAATGGGTTTCTTCATGCGTCAATGGAAGCCGGTAAAAGGAGCTTTGTTTGTGTCCTTATTGTCTGATGTACTGGAACTAGAGTGTCTTTTTGACCTCTGTATTGTCATTCATATCTCTCAAACACAATACAGCCAGGCTATGAATGGAAGAAAAAGTGTTTGTAGAAATCAGCTGTAACCGGGTTGTCTCATCTGGCCAGCTTGGGACCAAATGCTGTCTGTTCACATTGAGCTAAATGGGAACGAGGAGTCCGGATTTATTCTTCCTTCTTCATGTAGAGCTGGCCCAGCTGGCAGTATAGCCTCTCATGCATTGTGTTCTCCTTTGTCAAAGCATATCGGCTTGGACTTCGGTACAAGTGGGGCTAATGATAACACCTCAGCCTCAGGACTGTCTACACAAAGAGCTGGTAGACCAGGAGATGGTGCTGGTTCATGAATTGACTTACATGTAAATAATTTGAAGTAGAAGAGGCCTCTGGCCTGTTTCTCTAAAGGATGTATACCAAAGAAAAGAGAAGGCTGACTCATAAACCCTGTGGTGAGCATGTTTTTTGACTCTGGCATTTATTCCCTCTTTTTTTTTTTTTTGGCAAGAGCCTAAGTTTGGTTTGGGCGCCTCCCACCTTCCATTCAGTCTAAGTGCTTGGGTGGGGCTCTACCCCTATCTTAGCCCCGAAGTTTGCGCTAAAGGCCTAAGCCAATCTGTGGGTGACATTTCTCTTGTCACAAGACTGCAGAGGAGGAAAAAAAAAAAAAAAGCCCTTAAATGTACACATGCTCCTTGAAGTGCTTACAAATCTAGGGTCTGAACCCAGTTCATTGGTTTTGGTTGGCTATTCATCTATCTGACTGACCTTATCAGAAAGAAGAAACAGGATTTATAATTTTAAGTTTCTGTTTAAACTATCTGCTAAAATTAATAGCTGTCAGAAACCATATAATACATTTTGTTCAACAGAACATGGGCTTATGTATTGCTAATTAGAGTGAATAACAGTCTAGGTTGGGGGTGCCTTTAGAAACCTCGATTGCTACATGTTAGCTCTATGCAAGATATTCAGTTGTATTATTCTGAAAGAATCCTGGGCAGTATCTTGAAGAGATGTTTTGAAATCAAATATGAATGCAATTAATAATATCACGAGTGATACCTTTTATTTTCTTATTTTTATCTAGAAGAAATTAGCCTGCTAAAGATGCCATTTTTGTAACTGAACATATCACTTTTTTCATATTAGAGGGACAATCAAGGCAACTATCACAGTCGTGAGCAGAATGTGAGAAAATTTCATTAATTCATGCTCCCATAAATTAAAAGAGCCTATCATTTCATTCATAACGGGCTGAAATTTTGCTTTGTGTTCTGATTTTTAAAACTCTTTATTGTGAAATAAACACACAAACAGGCCATACAAAGGAAAGAGATACAGCTCAATGATTTTTCATAAACCAAACACCTGTACCCTACATCAAGAATGAATACGTTGCCTGTGCCCTCATTTCCCTTCTCAATCACTACCCCTTCTTTTTCATTATCCTTTTCATAGTCATTATGCTGATTTTATGGAAAATTTTATGGAAATTGCTCTTTTTTACCTTTATGTCTAAGCATGCATCTCTCACACTTATCATTTATTTTTGCCTGTTTTCTTTAACTTTACATAAATAGAATTATACAATATATCTTCTTTTGTGCCTGGATTCTTTCATTCAACATTGTCTTTGTGAGATTCAACGATGTTGTTTCATATAGCTCTCGTTTATTTTTTTGACGTATTCGTGCTTATTGAGTGACATTTTTATTGTTTCTAGTTTTTGTCTATTACTAAACTTTACAATATTGCAAAGAAGATCCCTATAGTTGCCATAAACATTATTATACATGTCTGTGGCAACACAGACTTGCACTATTCTTGAGTATATACCTAAAGGTGGGATTATTGGTAGACGAAGTGGCAAACTGGGGTCTCAAGCCCGTGTCTCTTTAATTCCAAAATCAATGGAATGCATTAAATTTCTAGGATATATCACATTAAAAAATAGAAATAGAGATTAATAGATTATGCTTTGATAAAGTTGTTTTTGGCTGCTGGCTTTATCGAGATAACTCATTATAAATTATAAATAATAATGATAAATAATATCAGTAACTTTCTTCAATATTAGAGAGGCCGGAGATTTAAACATTGAGCAAAACCAGGAAGGTGATTTTCTTAGGTACTGGTATCAGTTATATTAGGGAAATTCTGAGGTTTTCATCCGTCCTGTTCTTAAGACAGGCAGATACAGTGAGCCAATGGCAGTGAGTGTGTGTGATTTTATGTTTCAAGAGATCAATATAACTAAAGTTTTGTAGGTCTCCACTTAAAGTAGTTATGTTCCTTGGCCTCAGGGTCTTGCACATCTGTACTGAACTAGCCACAGGCCAATGAAGAGTGTTATGAATCCCATTTTCATGTAATTTAGGAATTACGTGAAGTTTGCTTGGCTCACGAGATAACTAGTCAGTAAATGGAACTGCTACACTGGAACCTAATCTCGTAGAACTTTCACCTGCAAGGCCTTGAATCTACCACTTTGGTTTAAATGTTCTGTGTTTTTCAAATAGAATTCACATTGTTATCATTTCATGCATCTCCTGAATGGTTACTTCATCCGTATAAGACACACAAGCTTAAGCTTGCCAAATAAAACATAGGACACTACTAAATCTGAATTTCAGAGAAACAAACAAGTTTTTGGTGTATAAGCAATGTTTTTATTTGCCAAATCTGGCAACTCTCCCCAAGTTTAAGGTTCTTCATGCTGATATGTCTTTATAGTCACTATATGCTTTTACTATCTCATCATGACCCATAGAAAACATGAATTAAGAGGTTCTACTCTCCTCACTATTCTTGATCTCCTGGCAACTATAACAGAACTGGCTTTGAATATTGTCTCCTGTGACAACTTTAATATTCATGTTAAAAGGTCTTCAAAAATGATATCCAGAGTTTACTACTATACAAGCCAGATATCAGGTGGGAGCCTCAATGTCTCTGGGATTTTAATGAACTTGACTCAACCATTGCCATCTCTCCACTGTCTCAGTGAGACAGGAAATATAAGCTTCTTGCCAAGATTTCAACACAGTCCTGAGGACTTGATTTTCATGACTTCCTCTTCTCCTGGGCTCCTATCTCCTTATTTATCAACTCAAACGCTGCTTCACAGTGACCCCCAACTCCCCCTTCAAATTTTGCTGAAAAATTTATACACACAAGCTCCTCTATGAGTAAAGTTAGCTTTATATAAAGGATAAGTTCCTATAACAGGATTGCAAACAACTTTACAATAGTATTTTTGGTTTGTTTGTTTTAATAATTATATTCACAAACCATTGAAACTCCTGACCTCCATGGAATTTCACTGACCATTCAACTAGCCCAGACCTCTCACCATCTGGCCTCATACAAAGCGGCTAATGACTTGTAAGCTCTCAGGGAGCTTACCTTCTACCATAAGCATGAATTAAAGTCATTTTTCAAATAAAAAACAATTTCATTTGAAAATAAACTTCAATTTTGGCTGTCAAAATATCAACATTTTCTCCTCATTATATAAAATTACTATACTTATACTCTGTACACTGACTAGGAAAAATAATGTGCTATAATTTCTCTGGAGAATAATTTGGGAGTAAGCATAAAGTATATGAAAAGGGTATACTCCCTATGCCCTGGAATTTCCACTTACAGAAATTCATCCTAAAGAGATAATCATGGGTAGGTATAAAGGTTTACTGTATGGGTGTTCTTTGCAATTTGTTTCTAACAGGAAAAGGGAATAAATAATGTGAATGTCCAATAATAGGAGACTACCTAAATTAATAATTTTCATCCATAAAGTAAAATGCTATTAAGCTATCAAAATGTCATGTAGAGTAACAGTTAACAATATGAGAAGATATTTTGATATATGATTAAATAGAAAAAAGAAGCATGTTTCAAAATACACAGAAAATATAATACTAATTCTTTATAAATCTCATCTAAAACACTTCTGTGAGGTATGTATCACATTAACATTAATTACCTCTGATGATAAAAATAAAATGTGAATACAGTTTCCAGTATTCTCTAAAATTTCTGTTAAACACCCACACACAACAATTTTCTTTACAAAAAATAAGTTAATTATAATTACATTCTGGCAAAGAAGCCCATCTTTTTTTTTTAAGCTTATTTATTTATTTTGAGAGAGAGAGAGAGTAAGTGAGCAGGGGAGGGGCAGAGAGAGAGGAAGAGAGAGGATCCCAAGCAGGCTCCATGCTGCCAGCACAAAGCACGATGTGGGGCTCAAACTCACAAACCATGAGATCATGACCTGAGCTGAGATCAAGAGTCGGATGCTCAACTGACTGACCCACCCAGGAGCCCCAAGAATCACATCATTTTTTAACAGTATTCAATTCTCAGATGTTTCTACTGCGTATTTATCTTAACATTAATGTTTTGATCCCCTTTCTTTTCCATTAAAAAAAAAGCCTAATTTTTGCTAATGCAAAAGTGTAGAATACACACTTTATTTTGCATGACATGAATTATTATGGTTGAAGGTTGCATGTTAAGCCGTCAACAAAACAATGACTAGACAGGGATTTTGCTTACTGTGAATGTATTATAAAGTGTACATTTATTTTCTAAACATTAAGATTTTATTTAAGAACCCTTCCTTGCCATCTGTCCATAATTTCATTCATTCAGCAAAATGTTCTGAGCACCTGCTATGTGCCAGGCAAAGTTTAATGCACCAAAAAGATAACAGAAAAGAAATCGAAGGTGCTTTCTTCTCATGCAACTTACTATAGTAAGAGATGACTAATACTACAGAAATATAATCTATAAATTACATACAAATTTATATTTCTTATATATATGTTATAATATATTTATTTAACAGGTAAGTAATATGTGAAGAAATAAAGGAAGAAGCAGGTTGAAGGGACACAAAGTAGGATGGATTCTTGCTATTTACATACGGTCCTCAGGAAAGGGCCACTCACAAGGTAACATTTGAGCTGAGATCTAAATGCATGTTTCAATGTAGAGACATGGTAAAAGCAAAGCTCAAGAAACAGCAAGGCATCCCACTAAAGAGGAAGTTACAAAGGGGGAGACAATGGCCTGCGTTTTTACGATAAACCTGCTGTTTATAGACTCTGAGTAACTTTTAAAGCTACTTTTTTTCCCTTTCAATACCTCACGATAAGCAGCATCTATTCTCACTCCTTTCCGTGACTCCTCTCTTCAAAATTATGGACAATCATTTTCTCTCTGCACCCCATATGGCTATCATTTACCATATGCAACAGTGTCTTCTTTACCAAAAAGCATGCCCTCGCAACAATATTTACTTTCTATATTTGGTTTATATATCTGGCTTTGAATTGCCTTAGGGTGAATTATCAAAATAAAATTTATAGAGTTGCAAAGGTTATAAAACATAAAACAAGAACAGTTGTTAGTAAGTATAATGATTTAAAAATACCATTGTAAAATCACATAAGCTCGTTAAAAAAAATACAACCACTAATCTAGGAGCCAAAAAACAGGTTTCATTCTTCTCCTAAAGGTTATCTCGCAGACAGAATTCATTAAGATTGGGAGAAGATAGGGCATTTTATTAGTAGGGATGTTATGTTCTTGGCAAGAAGATTCTGCTTTCTGCTCTCCTTAGACTCCACGAAATGAAAGTCATATAGGAGGAACCTGGCCATCTTATTTACAAATGTTTGATCAATTCATGTTCATCACAAAGGAGAGCTCTTTTTCAATCCCTAGATACTTCTGCTGAGCCAGACCTCAGCTAAATTTCTTTGTTCCTTATTTTGAGATTCAAAACTTCTCTCATGCTGAGTCATTAGGTGAGTATAATTTTGCCCACTGAAATTGAGAAATGACCCAAGGGTCTGTTAGCTGTTTATGATGATTTCTGAAGAAGTCCAGCAGCTGTGCCCAGATAGGTGGTGATCCCCAGAATGGCGTGGCTATAATGAATCATTCTGAGTGGTGTTTCATCATTACATGCCATTTTATGTGAGCTCGTGATGAGTAGCTTGTAAGGGTGTGCTCACCTGTATCGGCCCCATTGGAAAAGCAGGATAGATAATGACAAAGTTGTCATTTGGGTCTAATAATTCAGTCCTCTCGGCCAAAGGAGTTCTTTAAAGTTGGGATTTGCACCAACACTATGAAAACAACCATAGACAGATTACTAAATATTTATCTGAAGGAGAAAAAGCAAGAAATGATTGTAGACATAAGTAAAAGGTACAGTGGCACATTTGAGTGAACTCTGTGCTAGGTTTTGGTATAAGCCTCTCTGGTATGGTCAAGGGTCACATATCTGTTCTATATTTGGAGTCTCTTCTTCCCTTTTGCTAATTCTGTGTTGTGTGCTTCAATACCTTGCGCAGTGTTATAACCACTGAAGAGTCGATCCTTTTGAACTTCTTAAAAATGCCTTCTGACAAACTTGCATGAATGCTTTCTGCACTCGTAGTGGTACAAGTTTCCCTAGTGTTCAGAGAAAAGGGACATGGACTAAAATTCTGCATGGAATACTCTTGTCCATTTTCCCTGAGACATTTTGTTCTATAATTCTTCCTGGACACCTGGCTGTATGCTTAGAAGTAAAAGCAAATCCCTTTGGTCAGGCTGTAAATTTAGTAGAGTTTTGCATGCATGCGGCTCTTTCATTTCTTACTAAGTGAGAGCTCCAAACGCATGAATGACATGACTAGAGATGGATCTCCACAAAGATTATTGAAGCCAAGACTGAAAAAATGAATGGAGTCAGGACTATGTGCAATGGTATCTTGAAAACTGTTCATGATCCAAGGTGGATTACTGCATTCGTGCGCACTCTGACCAGCCTTCCTGTATGACCTTCACTATCCCATTCACTAATTTAGCCAAAATGTGTGTGTCTACTATGCAGTGAGCCCCACTTGAGGTTTTGAAAAAGACAGACACAGTTTCTGGCCTCATGGAGCTTATTATCTATTTTCTGTGTTCATCATTTATTTTGCATCGTTTATAATATGCGTAGGCAAAAAAAAAAAAAAAAAAGCCCAAAAACCCGCTGATATCTAACAGCAAAATGAATAGGTAATGAATGCCCTAAGATTTTCTTAGGGATACTGGAGTTTTATTGATAAAGTGGTTTATAGGAGAGTCATTTCAGGCTCTGGATGTTTGTCCAAATGACCAGGATATTGTTTACCTGAAACATACATTTTAGTTACATTCTCCTGGTGAGAGGAAGTCTGTTTTTTATATCTCCAAACACGTCTTGTGGAATATTTTTTCAGTTTAAATAGTTCATGATGTCAGCGTGTCAGAGGTTTAAATTTACACAGTTAAGAGTCTGTCTAATGGGGCTCAATAGGGCATGTATCCAAGCAGAATTTTGCCGACTTTAATCTTAAGCTTTATAGTAAGAGTTCACTATATCTATTTAATGTGAGAGAATGTGAATTGGCAATACATTATTCCATACGTTATATATTTATGAGGCCTGCATATCCAGAACTCACAGCTCAATTATTACTCTAGCCAGAGACCTTATTTCTAGATTCATGTTTTCTCCTCATGTGCAGCTGTAAACCACAAGTGAAGTTTCTAATGTTAGACAAGGTGTATCCATTAGTTCCACTAAAAAGCTCTAACCACCGGAGCTCATTGATTTTTTAGTTTCATATATCTTTAATGAGATTAAATACTTGTTTAGGAAGCAGAGCCTAGCTTAAGTGGTGTTTGTTTCTTCAGCGTGTATAGTTGAAGACCTCCATAATCTCTCCCGTAGGTCATGTCATGGAACAAGCCTTTTTACCCTAAAACATAAGCTTAATATACTTCTGTAATTGTGTATATTAGTATATTATAACCATTTTTAAAAAGCATTGAAAATAAATAACTGCAGGAAAGGCAACAAATATTTCTGTCTGCTATCTGAGCATATATTCTAGGCTGTCCATTATTAATTCTCTCCCTCTTTTTTTTTTTTAAAGTAGGCTCCATCTTTCTCTGTATGGCTTATTTCACTTAGCATCACACTGTCCAGTTCCATCCATGTTGCTACAAAAGGCCATATTTCATTTTTTCTCATTGCCACGTAGTATTCCAACTGGGTGTTGTATGGAAACCAATTTGACAGTAAATTTCATATATTAAAAAATAAAAATAAAATTAAAAAAAAAGAGAGATCTTGATGATCTAAAAAAAATAAATAAATAAATAAATAAATAAATAAAGTAGGCTCCACACCCAGTATGGAGCCCAACGCGGGGCTTGAACTCGCAACCCTGAGATCAAGAGTCTGGCACTTAACCAACTAAGAAACGAAGGCACCCTTTTTTCAAGTGAGGGTAAAATATATCTTGATCATGAATTGGTGTTGACTACGGGAAAACAGAAATACTAAACTCAAGGTCAAAAGCAGTTCCCACCTACTTCTCTTGGGTCATCAAAAAACCAGAACAAAACAAAAACAAAAACAAAAAACAAACAACAACAACAACAAAAAACTGGCCAGTGCCTAGAATATCTCTTAAGCATATAATAACTATAAAGTAACTACAGTGAGAGATTACACAAATTCACTTTTGGCATAATGAATGAAATGTCTAGAGATGTATCTCCACAAAGATTAATACACTCAAGCCACACTGCCTAGTTGATTACATATCATAACACTAAGTATGGAAGGTTCCAAGTCTATTAAAATAGGATCAAGCAGAATGATGTTAACATTTTCTGCATGCAGAGCTTTTTGTGTGTGGTAAGCAAACCATACTCTAAAAGATCTGCTGCGGGTCCCTAGGTGATCTAACCAGACAGTGGGAAAACAAGATCAATTGATTGCTCACTCTACTTTAAAGAAAGGAAAGTCTTTTCCTTCAGGGAAAAGCAGAGATAAGGTGGTAAAGGTGGGTGAGGGGTGCATGGAGAAAATGGAAGAAGCATGATCATCTACTAAACAGCAAATTAGTTGAAATGTATCTGGTTCCCATAGAAAATGTCTTATCACACCTGTAGAAAAATTTGTGATTGGTTCTCTGTAACACTGAAATGGTTACTAATAATCTCTAAGTACAAAATTATATTTTACACCAATCATATATGTAAATTCTAGCATCTGTCATTTAAACAAGTTTATTCAGAGGCTATGACAGTAAGATAAGAATGTGATGGGAGATGCAAAATCTAATGGTTCTCAGCCTGGGGGAAGATATGTATACCAAACATGGAAAAAGGTAATATCCCCAATGTGATGAGCTTTAAAAAAAATCATGAAGAATAACACAAACATCTTCAAAGAAAAAAAATTGGCAAATGATTGGGGTTTGGGCAAGGAACAAAAAGCTAATAAGCATATTTTTAAACATTAAACCTCTCATAATCTGATAGAGCATTTCTGAAAAACAATTTGACAATACATATCAGAATTCTTAAAATGTTCAGAATTTTTGGCCCAATAATTCCAATTGTAGAAATCCATCCTAATAAAAGAATTATTGCTAACTACATAGAAACTATATACCAAGAGGTTGGGAAAATTCTATAGGTCAACAACAACAATAAAGGAATATTGAAATAAACTACGGTATACTTATCTACTGAAATATTCTTCAGCCACTAAAATTACATTGAATAATCATTTTAACGACATGAGAAAATACTTATGATATAACCTACATGAAGAAAGTATTTATAGCACAATCATAATTATGGAAAAATATACATAGAAAACAATAAGGGATATCTCACTACCTTAATTGTGGTTATATCAACATTGTGGAAATCTACCTGTAATTTTTGTTTTTTCTTTATAAATTCCCATTTTTTTAATTTTCTAAAATGAGCATATAGTACTTCCAATTTATTTTCAAGAAAAAGGTAACAACAACCAAAATGCCTAAGAAATACATCAATCCCCTAAGACCAGAAACTCAGTGAAAAGTCTATCTGACAAGTGCGGGTTTAATATCCCCTCCAATTTGTGCAAAAACAAAATTTCCCTTTAGCTACAATATATCATTTGAGCTACCTAGGAGGGTGTGGATGTTGAAAAACAATAATATATCCCTATGCCATGAAGATCTTGTTCAAGTTCATGAAAATTTTCCACATGTAGAATATTAGAATAGTACCTCCATATTAATTCCTGCTGGTCCCAGAGATGATTTGCAGTGGGCACAGTAGCTGAGCAGAACGTTTTTTCCCTTCCATGTACACAGAAAGACTAAATCTTTTTTTTTTTTTTTTTTTCTTGTTTGGTAAATCAGGACGCCATGACTCAGTATAAAAGTGCTAGGCATTGAGGCCCCACTACAAGGTCAACTACTTATTTTCAAAGACAGTATGTGGGTTTTTTGATGGTATAGCATCATCGTAATTCCTAAGGGGGAAGCCTCAAAAGGCGATCTGAAAGGAACCGGCGATATAGCTTGTGCACTGACTCGGGTTCAAAATTCTCCACTTCTAAAAGGCATGACTGACCCAGAGGTTGCGACTGAACAGTGGTTCAACACTCACGTTTAATTTTTGCGCCAGCTTAAAATAGCCTTAATTTTGTTCTCATTTTCTTCTTTCTCCTCATGGAGCTAACAACACTTCAGAAGATGATGCAGAAAATTATCTTTAGCATGCCCTAAAGGCACCGCAATAATGCCCCTTTCTATTGAGCCCTGACCCCTAATATTTTTCTAGGCAAGACCTTGAGAGAGGGAGAAAATTGAGAGGGTGAAGGGGAAAATCTTCAAAAGCAGCATGCCTCTAAATTGATACCATGTAAACCTCTGGTAGCATCGGGAAACCACTGCTGGGGGTAAATGAAATGAATTCACTGGGGCATCTAATCCTATTCCTGGAACATTTAAACGCTTTAAATGCACTGCCGAGCAAACAAACTTCAAAGCAATCATTACACCCCAGACACTGTTGCTTGTGTGGCTGAAATCTTTATGAGATTAGCCCCCCACGGGGAGAGAAGTTAAACACGGCCAGAACCACTTTGAATCTGTCGGGAGGATACCCATTTACCGGCTGAGAATCAGGGCAAGTGCACCTACTTCCCAGACTCAGATCCAGAAGTCACCGATCCAGCAGACGCTCCACCCCGCTCCACGCAGCCGCAGCCCCGCCCACCAGCATCAAAATTCAAAGTTCTCGTCTTCGCCAGACCAGAATTAAATGTTGGATGGCAGATATTGAACCAACATTGTACGAGGGTGCGACCGAATGGTTTTAGTTGTTGTTGTTGTTCCGTTTTGTTTCAACTATGTGAAATATAATGTGCAAAAATAGAAAAAGACAAAACAAAAAACTATTGTTAGGGGTTTTTTCTTCCCGTCAAGTTCTAGGCTCTTACACTTGTCACCTATTCCCCTAATTTTTCTTCCTGTCTGATCCCCATCCTAAATCTATTATGCAAGTATAATATTTCGATAGTTGACCGATTTATGAATGCAACTTTTGGTCATTCCTAAACTAGCAAAGTGGTTTTCACTTAAGTGAATGGGGCTAAAAAACAGCAATATTAATTCATTCAAACAATACTGACTTCCCTACCATAATAGACAAACAAAATTGATACTAATTGCTGTAAAGTCATAAGTCGAATGGAATCCTGTCATCACGGGGCTCCAGTTCCATGGGGGATATTATAAGACAGATAAATCTGAGGACCCGAGATGAGTGTTTCAGGTACACAAAGGAAGAACAAGCAGATGGTGATGGAGGCTTGAGTGTGTTTTCTTCCCCTGATATTTTCATTCCCATGGTTCTTAATTTCTGAAATTCTGCATCCCCCAGGTAAGTGTGTGCTATCAATTTTCGGAATCAAATTTCAGTGATTGACGTCATTTCTATTTGATTTGTCTTTGTCAGTTCCCACTGAAAATTTTATGAGAACACAAATCAGTTTTTATTTACTCCCTGACATGACGCTGCCAAATGAATCTGGTTCCCTCTGAACATCATGGCCAAGATGTTTCTTCACGTCCTCAAAGAGATTGTTCTTATTGGGGAAAATGTTGCCACATCCTGAGGTCACCTCTGTGGGAGGCGAATGGCCTATTCACGTACATGTTTTTGTCACTCCTCGATTTTCATAAAGGTATGTTAATCTTACTCCCAGCGGGACTAACAGTTGAAGCGTATGGCTCAGTCTAGCCAGTTACCTAGGCCAGGTACTTAAAAATCTCAAGCTCAAATAAAAAAGACGATAGGAAAAATGAGAGAGAGTGAGAGAGAGCACACCTCGAGAGGAGGCAGAGCCTATCCAGTCCTTAGTATACTTTAAAATCTGTCTTTCATTATACCATTCCAGCAGGAAGCACCACCCCTCAAGCACATTCTATTAGTTCCCCAAAGATTTATTACTTTGTTGCTTTGGGGTATAATTCCACCAGGCTATGTAGTAGAAAATTATAAGTAAGCTCATTGTGAAAGTACTGTAAGAATATAAGTCTCCCATGTTCCAGTGCTCTCTCAGAGAATCCACAAGAGAAATTTATCTCTGGGCATAGAATGGGAAAAAATTAGAATATTCATGAGCAATGACCTGGTTTGTTTTTTTTTTTATCTCATTAAACACTGTGAATCATAAAGCTGATCGGGTCTTCTTTAAGCTGGCTGCTCAAAATTTTAAAGCCACATGCATGGCCCAATTCACTTGAGAATTAAAAAACAAAAACAAAAACAGAAAAACACCTCCCAATATGTGACGCATACACCTACTCTCAATTCTCATTTCTTACTATCTGTCTAATCTTCTTGTCCTTTACTACATTCCTTCACTACTTTAAATGTTTATTCTACCTCGTTGGATTGTGTTCATTTTCTTAAGTAATCTTCAATCTTTTGTTGAGTATGATATTTGTACAAAATAAAAGCAATAATTAAATATCACCGTTCTCAGAGATGCCCCTTTCCTTCTCATCCTTGGAAAACGCTAGCTATTGTTTCCTGACAATGCTACTAATATTTGCCAATCCAGCAGAAAGTTTTACACAAATGAACTGGTGTAATAGGATGTTAACCTGTAATAAGAGTTTGTCACATCACAGTCATACTACGGGAGATCTGCCATTGATTTTTCAGTAAATATGGCAAATGGTAAAAATTATAGCGTGTGTTCCTCAGCACTAAATTTTTCAGGGACCATTTTTCTTCTCTGCTGTTTTCTATTCTGCTGTCTTCAGGTGATATTTAATAAAATGCTCTCTTTCTCAGTATATGCGTTTATACTGACATGGCTAATGGGGCCTATACTAAAGTTGTCATCTGTTTTGCTATTAATGCATTTGTAAAGCTCGCCTTCGTACTTTGGTAAAGCTTGAAAAGCAAATTAGGTGGAAAAAAATTACGGCGTCATGGAATTAAAGAGCAAGCTTAGACCATACCTCCCCCAGGCCATTTAGGTTATTCAAATCCTTATAGGCCCAGAGACAGTTTCTTAACATCTCAAAAAGTGAAACTCAGAATATGGGAAAAGCGCATGACAGTTGTCGAAAAGTTTTTCTTTCCACTTAGCCCAGGTTGCTCCTTCTGGAACAAAGGTACCTTTGTTTATTATTTTGTTCTCATTTAACGTAAGAAAACTTAGCACTGTGTCTAATTTGAACCCTTTGGAAGGTCAGGCGTGATGAGATCAAAATGTCATTGGGGAAGGCCTCCTCTCTCTCACACAAGATGGCATTTACCTTGCAAAGTTGTTATAATCCAGGCTCTGGTCCTCTGATTTGTGCAAGCTCAGAAATCCGATTTTGTCAGCAAGGGGACAAAGGAATTACTGGTCATGGGAAGATGTGATCAACAAAGTTCACGGAGACTGACGCACAGAACCAACTTCTTTTCTTGGTGGCATGATTAACCCTTTAACTAACTTAGCAACTCTGTTCCTAGGTATGCAGGGCATCAGAAAATTGGAATATGGGAAGTCTATCACTCAATTGGTTGTTCCCCTGATTTTGAACATCACCTGTGAAGACGCACAAGATAACAAGGCAACTAAAACGTGTTCCCTGACTTCAAGAGGTGTGTAGTCCACTTGGCCGACACAGACACAGAAACACAAGTTTAATGGCGACACCAACTTTAGTCGATAGTCTATACGGTGAGTATTCAAACACATTATGTCACATTAGGCTCTGTAATATGAAAATATTTGCTTGTAGAAGAGGAGCATTTAAAACCTGCTGCCTGAGACTCTCTCTTCTATGGAAGGTGAGTGATCACATCTGATTTTTGGTGTGGTTATTTTATAGTTATCTATCAGAGAGCAATCTTCGTTCCATACTGGAAGTTTTTCTTTCCCCTTTATCTACACACATACTCTCACCATGCAAAGAAGAGAGTTTATTCATTTCTGAGAGAGACAGAGAACATGAGTGGCAGAGGAGCAGAGAGAGAGGGAGACACAGAGTCCGAACCAGGCTGCAGGCTCTGAGCTGTGAGCATAGAGCCTGACGCAGGGCTAGAACCCATGAACCGTGATATCATGACCTGAGCTGAAGTCAGACGCTTAACCTACTGAGCCACCCAGGTGCCCCCCAAAGAAGATCATTTTAAAGCAACAGTCACTCATCATCTCTTGCTTAAAATGACATACTTTTAAAAACAAGTGTTCAATGACTGCCTGTTGCCTGGAGAATGAAATCCAAACATCCGTGTTGAAGTATCACGTGAGGCTTATATTTCCCACTTTGCATTTTCCATCTTCTTTCTCCTTACTTCATGCTCTTGCTAAATAAACTATTGCAGTTACTCAGTCTGTCAATTTTTCTTAAACACCTACTATGTTCCCAGTACTGTACTTATGGTAAACAGGAGAGAAGCCAATAGACATGCTTATTCCCTCAGCCTGGAGGAGATTTCTGTTTTGTTTGTTTCTTTGTTTGTTTGTTAAGTTTATTTATTGAGAGAGAGAGAGAAAGAGGCAGAGGGGCAGAGAAAGAGAAAGAGAGAGAGAGATAGAGAGAGAGAGAGAATCAGCAGCGTGTGTAACCTGAGAGGCGCTCCATCTCATGGATGCGTGAAATCGTGACCTGAGCCAAAATCAACAGACAGGCGCTTAACCCACTGAGCCACCCAGGTGCCCCTCCATTTGTTTGTTTAAAAGCTACTTAGTATTCAAAGTGTAGCTGAAATTTCACAGCTTCCATTATACTGCCTGGAATCTACCCGGCTGAAAGAAATCATTGCCTGTTATTTTTCCTAATCCTCAATCCCAGGTACTTTCTTGTAGTCCCTAATTACCTCCTAGTTATTTTTGCCTTCACTTGACTACTAGGAGGTAGGTCTCCTGAGAGCAGGATTTATATATGATTCATCTTGGTTTCCTCCCAGCATTTTAAGCATAGTAGTTGCACATAGTAGTTGCAATGAATAGAACCAGATTCTTTCAGCATTTCTGGAGTCACAAACCTAAAGGTACAATGATTTAAGAAGACCTGATCACTAACCTTCGTGTCCTCTATGGATATAGCAGTATGTTTTAACTTGGCCAAAAAAAAAAAAAATTAAACTTTACTACTGTTCAAATATGCCATGCGATTTCAGTTTGTATTTGTAGATTAAAGTAAATGGAAATGTTTTCTTATTACTTGTTTTACAGCTTCCATTACAGAAAATGAAGTTTTTCTCGTTTTAATATCTGATATACAAAAATGTTAGCAGATCATTTCCTCTCAAAAGCTACACTGATTTTCATGGTCCTTCTCTGGGTATTTCATGCTAAGCATGTACCACATAAGAAATGTATCTTTGAACAGATTTGCTGCTCTGTTGGCTATTGGCTTAAAAAGGGTCCCAGGATATTCATTTCTGGATAGTTTTACACCATAAAGAAATTAAAATAGAGTGTCTTAGTTTCAAGTTGACCCAAGAGAGGAAGAAAACATGAACCCCCAGGAATTGTCATTTAGGCATTTATGACCAGATCAGTGTAAATTTTACTTTAGCACCTGCTGTTCTCTTTATGTCAGCATCTTGGAAGTGGCAAGGCCACGCAGCTCAGTGGACACCTTGGAAATGTGTGCCTTAAATCCACCAGAAAACCTATATGAATTAAAAAGCCAGGAGCATCTCCTCCCGACCTGTTGGTCTGATTCCTTTATTTTCCTATAGGTACGACCTACTGTTTCAGACTAACTCGGCTTTCTGTGACTTTATATTAAGCTTGGCTACCTTCTTTCTTTCCTAAATTTTATATTTGATACCTTCCCCCCACCACCATTACAAAGAATTGCCTCTTTTTTTTGGTCACTTAAGCTATAAACTTGCCTTTGAAAATCAATCCCCGAGGCTTTCTTGTTCCAGTCCACAAGATCTGATGAATTTCATCCATTTTCTGGGTGTTCCTCCTCAAATTAGTATGGCAGGTATGCTATTTGTGAGAATATTCTTGGACTCTCTGCCAGTTAGGCTTGAACCCCAGTTACATGGTAAATACTTTGGAAATATGGGACATCTCTTCATTATCAACCAATATTATATTCTCATTATGGCCTCAGTGACTAACTGCAGGCATGTTTTCAAATGTGCACATGATCATTTTTAATCCCAAGAAAACCTTACCTTATCTAGTTTACTTAGAAAAGAGGCTGGTGTTCATTCAAACACATTACCAATGATGAAGCTCATAGATGTTGGCGTTATCTACCTAGAAAAGAGAGAAGGAGGGAGGCTTTAAAATGAAAAAGAACTCCTCTTTGCTTTTCTTTCTCTTCTTTTCTTGTTAAAATTATGAGAGGCATTTTAGGGAGAGTGGCTTTAAATATCAACTTAGCCCTTCCTGCTGAATTAGGTAATCCTGAAAGGAAAGAGGATTGACCTGTCCGGGGGAGAGAAGTTTAAATTCAGCAAGAATAGAGGAGAGTTTTTGGAGAGAGTAACTCTAGTTCTAATAGGATTTTATTCCGAGGATTTGAATACTTGAAAGACTGAGACTAGACACCTACATCCACAAAGAGAAGCTGCCAATTACCTGTGAGTTGAGCAGTTAGTTATCTGCTGAATTTAGCCAATTTGGGGGGAAAAAAAATGCAGCCTCAAACTCCTACTTTCCCCCTCAATAGATTAGTTTTATCTGAAATATCTGGCTAATTGATTCAGGGCTGCACTTCACTTTGCCTGTGTGGACACAGGTTGAGTATCGCGTTCTGATCCACTTCTCAGTGGTAGGGGAGGGCGTCATTTATATAAGAGTTTCTCAGAGTGACATTATAGTTCAGTGAATGAATATAGAATTAGACTAACTTGCACATCCAAGCAATGTTTGATTACTTAAAAAGTAGAGGTAAAAGCCTGGCGTGGATTAGCCTAAACCACAGGCATTTGACAGAGAATCAAATTAGGCACTGACTCAACTGTTATGAAAATTTCCACTTAAAAGGAGAGTTGGGTTGAATATATTTGTGCGCCAGCTCTGACACTTCTGTAAATGATTTTAACATCTCAAAGCCCAGATGAAAGTATTCTAATTGCTGAGAAATAGAAATATCACCACCAAACATAAGAGGACCCTTTTATTCTTCTTAGTAGTAGAGAAATAGGTCCAAACATTTCAAAGTGTTGATGAGGCGAATGCGAGACCATAAATCAGATTCCTCTCTTCTTGCTTCCTTTGCTCAGCCCAGACGTAATTCAAATTACACAACAGTAAAATACCTAAAGGAGTATTAACAAAACCAAGAGGCAGCAAACTGAGGCAAGAAATAAACCAGATAATTTGTTTCTGAAAACAGCAACAACAACAACAAAACAGAAATTCTTCAAGAAGTTTATGAGAAAAAAATCATGACATGTAAGGGGCCAAAACAATGTCCAAATCTTCAAAGAGTCACATTTTTAACACTGAGCTAGCCTATAATTTCCCCCATGAAATTCAATAATATAACAGGAAGGCTTTCAAAGCCTTTAATAATTCCATAAGTGCAGGATTCAAATAATTTATAAAGCAATGGGATTCATTTTCAAGGCTAGCCATTTATACCAACAACCACAAAAAGACATGGCAGTTGTTTCGCGCTTCGAAGGCCTTGCTTTGTTTAGACTACACTGACCCATAAGGTCTTTTATGGTGTGGATGTTAAAACGGTGAGTTGGCTTACTCGAGGCCAGACTACACTCTAAAATGACGACTCTAGCAGATAGTCAAACGTCTGCCTCAGAAAATTAAAAATTATAAATTGCTGTAGAACTCTGGTATGCAAACAGCTAGAGAACCAGCTAGTAAAGAGAAAGACACATACTACTCAACGACAAAGTTAATCTCACCTCAAACCAGCCAAGCTGCATCAGATAAATGTCTGCCAGACTACACATTTAGCTGGGGGCTACGAACATCATGTTATTTCCAGGAAAAAACCTGAACAGTGTATTCTAACACCCCACCCCATCCCCACATTAACCATAAAAAATATCAAAGAGATTATACACAGTCTGTTGTCTGGCAAGACCCAGCAAATTCTCCCCCCTTTCAAGTATAAGCAAAGCAAACAACAAACTAGATAGTGATTATGTATGTAAAAAAAAAAAAAATCTATAACCTGGAAGGAAGGAAAAATTGGTCTAATGAGTTAGAAGGAATGACACCTATAAAAATCATTTTTTCAATAAAGAAGAAAAATGAAAAATGCATCTATTTTAGAATGCATTACTTTGTGTTCTCAATAAAACATAAGAAAACATAAACTTTATCAAACAAGATAAGATGAAAGAGAGCTTTATTAAAAGATAAAGTATAAAGCAAACCAGCTGCATTAGGAATGAAGACTGTCGCATGATTTGAGTTTTCCTTCACTTCTATCATTCGCATCAAAAAAATTGAAAAATAAAAAGATAAAAACAATAATCTCCCTCCTTATAAAACCAAGACATAGTCAAAACCCCAGGCCTCAGGTTATAAAAACTAGCTGCCAAATACCTTGAATTTAGGATGAAATTAAAGAAGAGCCCTGAGAGCATGCGCAAAATTCGATGGTTCTCCTCTAGGATGCAGTGTTTCTTAAAGGTTCTGGATGCCGAACCAGCAAAAGTCCTAAGCAGCTCTGTCATAGTTAGAATAGTTACATCTGAAAGTGTGGGCAATACACAAGGTGGTCTAAACAATGCTTTTCTATACATTTTTATGAAAGAGTGGCTAAATGAAGTATTATAAATAACTATGTACAGTGGTTAAAAGGAATGTAGCAGATTTATGTATGTCAAGGTTACATTATGCTAATATGTACACTTAGTACTATATGAAAATTTTACCAAGTGTAAGTATTATTTTATCTTGTTAAATATTAATTATTTTTTAATTTTTTAATGTTTATTTTTGAGAGAGAGACAGAGCATGAGCGGGGGAGGGGCAGAGAGAGAGAGAGACACAGAATCCGAAGCAGGCTCCAGTTTCTGAGCCATCAGCACAGAGCCCCACACGGGGCTCGAACTCACAAACCATGAGATCATGACCTGAGCCGAAGTGGACGCTAACCACCTGAGCCACCCAGGCTCCCCTAATTAACATTTTTTTTTAATGTGCAGTCTGAGGTGAAGCAAACCCTAGGGGAAAGCCTTCAGATGAGCCATCTTTGAAAGAAGCAGATGGAGAGAATGTCAAAGTAACCAAGCTATCAACTTGGGGGCAGCATGAAAATGAAAGAAATACCTGCTAAATTGCGACATAAAGTGCAGTAACATTACAAGATTTCATTACGAACCACATATACATATACCTTCTATTCTGATGAAGAATAGAAATCTGTCACGTAACACAAGAAGTGACATGCAAAATATTTTTAAAAACTGTGTGACTCATATACCAATCAATTGGAACAAATCCTGGCCAATCAGAACTGAAGGAAATACATAAGATCTACATATTGGAATAGAGGGGGCAAAATTATTTCCATATGCCAATAATATGATTATGTACATAGAAACTCTAAGAGAATCAACTAAAAAAACAAGTAAAGCATAATAGTAACTCAGCAAGGTGTTATACAAAGATCAATAACTTTCCCATTGACAAATGAGTTGGAAGATATAAGGAAAGGAAATATCACAGTTTAAGAAGTAACAAAAAAAAAAAAAGAAAAGAAAGTCAAAATGACTAGAGATACAATATAACAGTAAATACATATGATTTGTTTGGAAAAAAATAATTTAAACTGTTAAAGGACATAAAAGAGGGAGAAACCAGAAAGATAAAACCTGTTTTTATTTTATTTTATTTTATTTTATTTTATTTTATTTTATTTTATTTTATTTATTTATTTATTATTTTAGAAAGAGAGAGAGAGGGCTTGTGAGCATAGGAGAGGGGCAGAGGGAGAGTGAGAGAGAGAAAGAGAGAATCTTAAGCAGACTCCATGCTTAGTATGGACCCCTATGCAGGGCTTGATCCCACGACCCTGGGATTACAACCTGAGCGGAAATCAAGAGTCGGACGTTCAACTGACTGAACCACCCAGGTGCCCCAAACCTGTTTTTAAATAGATGAATTAATACTGTATAAATGAAATTCTCCATAAATGAACCTATAAATCAAAAGTAATTTCAATGTAAATATCAATGTGATTATTGGAGAGAAAAGAGATGCCTGATAGCAAACATGAAAATCGTGTGTGGCTGGGGGGGTGGAGAATCTAAGTAGAACATTCATACAAAATAATAAAACAAAATGTATTTTAAAGCTATAGAAACTATAAACTGATGCTTATCCAGAAATATATAGCATATCAATTAAAGAGAACAGAGAGTTTAGAAGTATGAAAAATGCATTATTCAATATTAGTTTATAATTATTGACATTTTAAATCAAGACATTGGGAAAAGTGATTATTTAATAAAATGATGTTAGAATGTCCATTTTATGTTATAAAAACATAAGCTAAATCTATGTCTAGCTCTCTATACTAAAATAAATTTCAGATGGATTCAAGTTATACAAACAAGTAAAAAGAGGGAACTGTAACAGTAATAGAACAACATATCTATTTAAAAAAAAATAATATTGGAATGAGGCTGCTTTAAGCAGACCATAAAACTTAAAAAACATTAAAATTACTGTGTTTATTTCATGAAAAATTAATATAATTATCTCCTACAAATTAATGAACATAATGGGAAAAATAATAAGAAAAAAGGTGAACATAATGAACATGAACAAATAACAATGGATTCGAAACTCATGAAAATTACTCAAACTCTTCTTCTTAGAACTAAGGAAATGGGTATTAAAACCCCTTAGATAATGTTTTCCAAATTCAATTTAGGGAAAGACAATTAGTTTGATAACATAGAATGTGGGCGAGTAACAGGGATAAAAGGCTTATTCGAAGACCATTGCCAGAAACAAAAACTGTCATAAACTCATTGGGGGGCACTTGGTACCTTCTATACAAATTTAACATACACACCGTTTTTCAGCCATCAATTCACTTCTGGAAATCATTTTATAGGTACCACCTACAGAAATGGAAAAACTTACATACGAGGATGTTTATTGTAACACTGTCTACAATAACAAAAGGCAAGACACAATTCAATGTCCATTTCGAGGGAATGGCTCAAGAAGATATTATAAATAACTATAAGTTAGTATACAGTAGTTTTAAAAAACTATAAATTAGTAGTATACAGTAGTTTTAAAAAGAATGTGACAGAGTTATATATGTCAAGTTTATATTACATTAATATAATATGCCCTTATCACTGTATGAAAATTTTACCATGTGCAAGTATCATTTCTATTTTTTAAAAAATATTAATTAAAAGTTTATTAAAATATTAATCTAAAAGTATCGAAGGAAAAATAGTTACGCTACATAAAAACACATCCAGGGAAATAAAGGATATAATGGTAAAAGTAACATTCACATACAGCACAGGAAAGGGCGAAGAAGTAGGTCAAAGAGATGAATATAAAAAGGGCAGTAACACACTCAGTAACGCACTCAAAGAGATGAATATAAAAAGGGCAGAAACGCACTCAGTGGTTACATGTTGTCCATTAATCAAGGCAGGAGCAGCGAAGGGACACACACAAATAGAATATAATGTTAGAAACTATAGTTCATTATTTCATCAAATTTGGGGTACCACTGATTCTAAAATATACCACTATTTTCAGGTGGGGTATGACAGAAGAAATGCTGCCCGTTGAACTATGGACATAAAATGATTTTCTGGGGCACCTGGGTGGCTCAGTCGGTTAAGCATCTGATTCTTGATTTCGGCTCAGGTCATGATCTCATGGTTTGGGAGTTCAAATCCCACATCAGCTTCAGCATTGACAGTGAAAAGCCTGCTTGGGATTCTCTCTCTCCCTCTGTCTCTTGCCCCTCATTGCTCTCTCTCTGTCTCTAAATAAATAAATAAACAAACAAACTTAAAAAAAAAAGAATTTAAAAAATATTTTCTAATCATTGATTGTGATGTGTATCCTAATTTCAGAGACATTAAATGGAAAAAAAAGTGCATTTTATAATTGATGGAATACTGTATATGAAAAATAGCAAATACCTAGAAATATCTTGGCAGCGATTTTGAATTTCAATGGTAAATACAAAATCCTCTCAGCAATTAGGCAAGAAAAAAATTACAAGGAAATAAAAATTAGACCAGCCTTAGCTTTCTTCTCATTATTGAGTGCCAGAAGACATTGAACTAATTTTGAGAGTTTTGAGTAGGAGAAGATGAGATCCAAGAATTCCATGGTCTGCCAAGTTATTTTTTTTTTCATGTAAAAAGGCAATGAAAAATATTCTCAGATAGAGGGCTTGGAAAATATATTATTATATTCCAGGAAAACCTACTCAAAAAACACACTCCTGATGATCACACAATGAATCAAAGGAGAAACACAACCCAGAGCCTAAAGGACTAAGTTAATGTTTAATTTCACTAAATCAGAGTTAAATTTATAAATATATTAAACAAAATCAAATGTAAAATAAATAATATTGAAGGATTTCATATATAATGGCAGAAATAGTAATTTAATAATTAGTAATCATTTCAAAATAATCTGAACCTCGTCCCTCCAATTATATCAGCAACATTAGAAAGTATTGGAGAAGTAGGAAAAAACAAGACACATTTACTATGTTCAGTAAGGAAAATGATCTTTTATCACTTGTTTCACAGTTTTTAAAATTAATTTTTATACTTAAAATTATAAAGTAGGAAACGAATTGACCCACAATGTCATCCCCTAAAATCTAACTGTTGATAATTAAAAACAAATTAATTAAATAATAAATGCCCATAGTTTTAAATTTTCAGACAACAGATGAAAAATAAAGCTTATTTTCTGGCCCTAGACACACACACACATGTGCTCTCTCTCTCTCTCTCTCTCTCTCTCTCTCTCTCTCTCAAAAATATTTAAACTAAGGTGATCATGCTATGTATGGCAGAGAATTATCTATATTGGTACATTCAGATTACACTGTTCAAAATTATTCCTGCTTACTGAGTGTCCTTGTCCCTCCTTCAGGTAATACATTTGTTTTTTTTCCAATATACAACCAATTCCATGTGGTTTTGGAGGGCAGGGGAGTTGGCCTTCCATTATTTAGAATGAACACAAAACACCAAAAGGGCAACAACTTTCCTCCAGACTGCTGAAGGAGAGCAGATCTCCCCCCTCACCTGAGGTTGTAAGCAATTACCATGCAAAGAAGCCTCGAGATGCTTGGTCATCTTTTCGGCCATTTGTCAAGACCTTCCCTATATTATTTAAAGTGGATAACTGCTATAATAAATAGATCCACAAATGGATAATGGCTCAAACACAGAAGGTTTTTTGTTTTTTGGTTTTTTTTTTATTGCTCACGTGAAGGCTGAAGATGGTTCCAGTTCAGAGGGGGCTGGTGGGAGAAGTGTGATCCAAATAGCAATTCAGGGACTCAGATTGTCGGAGGTCCTGCCGTCTTCAGCAAAAGGCTTTCAAGGATACCTCGGCACAAAGGATTATGTTACAAGGTTTGGGGGATGTAGGCTTAGAAGTGGTTCACACCCCTTCTACGCACATTCTATGGACTAGAATTCAGTCATATGACCACACCACCCTGTGGGGAAGGGTGGGAAACACAGTCCATCTGTGTAATAGGAAGAAGAGGAAATGAGTTTTGGTGAGCAGCTAACAGTTTCTGGCCACAGTTTTCCAGTGGACAGGCATGACATCCGGATAAAGTCTCGGATCCCTTGGTGATGCACAGGTCTTTGCATCAGGTTCAGATGTGGTTTCTCAAGGTCGGGTAACCCCTAACCCCAACCCAATATTTAATGGCAAAGCAAAAATAAGATAACTGGAATAGTCTGTATACTTTGTTGTGTGCCTTGGCTTTGCTTTAACTTCTCCAAATTTATTCGATGTCCTTTGTTTCCGTAGTCAATATTCTCTCCCACCCATTCCTAAGAGATTATCCTTGAGTTTTAAATCATTTTCCCAGTTCCATTCAGAGGCCTGAAGCCAAGAACTCACTATTTCAAGAATTTTTAAATGAGCAATATTAAATACTTATGTATTTTGGCCCATATACTAAGAACTTATAGCAGGAACCTCCTGGGACCTCTTAATACAGCTCTCCCTATATTTTCCTTTTCTTTCAGAGATCTTTATATCACTTATGTTAGCTCTTGACTACCAGTCCTGCCAAGCCTCTTTTTTAGAGAAGGAGTATGAATTCTGTGGGATTATGGATATTTTCCCTCAATACTGCATTTCCTCCTGGTCAAGAGAAACCTTAGGGAATTCCTAACTGTGTCCTTCCACTATGATCTTTTGCAATAGGTAATGGTTTTGTAAAAACTGACAAATAATTTTCCCTCTGCTCTTCCAAGTTCTTGGCTGGGACCCCCTGTAATAAAGGAAAGATTAACAAAAGAAAAATAAACAGAAGTTTATTAACATGTATGCCTCATGTATACATGTTAATACATACATATATACATATATACATGGGAGAGACCCAAGAAAATAAACTCCCCAAAATGGACCAAGCCTGTGCTTTCAATACCATCCTCAGCTAAAAACAAAAGAAAGATGTTGGGGTGGGAGGGAGGCAATTCATGAGAGGTGAGAAAAGGAAAAGTTAGAGAGGAAATGCCATGTAACTAATTATTAATAACATGAAAAAAGATATAATGCCATGGCTATTGCATGATCCCAATTGTGAAGCCATATTAAAGCCTGGAACGAAATAAAACTACATGATTATCTCTTAGTTTTAGGATTATTGATGGTGTTTATTTTATTATCTTCTACTATGTTCCTCAAGTTTTCTATACTCTATAACAAAAACATTCAAAAACTAAAAATAAATAAATGCCAGGTATTTTTCAGTACTCTCTGGTTTAAGTAAGTTATCATTATTTAATTGATTGATTCTGCATAATTGTAGAGGGAAAAAAATGAAATAAGATAATCAGTTCATCTGTGGATAGGCTGTGTTGTTTCTAGTACCCAGAGGACTTTCATGAGCTCAGTTTACACTTGTGTTATGGGGAAAGGAAAGGGAAAGAAAACTCAGCGTGCGAACAGTGTGAGGCATGTTCAAATCCATTGCTCACAGCAGGGAAAAACAATTGCTTCCTCTCCTGTTTCCAGTGACCTAGCGTGTGCACGGATCACAGTGTCAGAAAAAGTATCCAAAATTGCCTTCAACATGGCTTCCCTCTGTTATTTTTACATTAGTAAATGCCTGGTCCAAAGGACCCTCTGAGAAACCTCAAGGCCTTGTACTGCCCTGGTTCTCTTGGGCCAAAAAGTCTTCAAATAGACATCTGCTTATTTTATGAGACAGACAGGTTCATAAGAGGAGTCAAGGACCCCTACGACTACCCTGTGCCCTAAGAATGATTGCATCATTAATTTCTAAGGACATTACTAAACTCTTTAAAATAATTCTCTGTGATTTTAGACCCCAGTAGACCAGGAGAACTCTTTTGTAAAGGCATATTATTTCTTTGCAAAGAAAAATAATTTGCATATTATTCTTCCCGGATTGCTTGTTTACTGCTTCTATCAACCTCAATCATGAAAGCTTTCAGTGTAGGTGCTGAGAACAAAGATGAAAATAGATGAATTTAAATGTTTGTTTATAAAGATGTTTGAAGGGATTAATTTTTATCTGGCCATTTAAATAGGATTAAAGGGATTACCTTGAATAATAAAGGCACATTATAAATACCTATGTTCTCTCTAATTAATAGGTTCTGATATGAATATAAGATATGTCAAATTATTACAGAATAGCCTATGATTACATTATTTTTAAATAATGGAAAGGAAACTCATGAGTCATTAGTAAAAAGATGACTTTGGAATAAGGCAAACTCATTCAGCGAATATAATGCTTTGTGAGACACATTTCCTATTTATACATACAGTTAATAACATCTATTATGCAGTCTTAGTCCTGGAAGCCTGTGTTTGTTGAGAGAAATACTTTAAAACAGAAGCTTAATTACATAGTGTTCCTGCTTCTCTGGCAACATCAAAAGGGAGAGAGTCATTGTGCTTTAATGAACATTTTGAAAGGGGAAAATAAGTTCTCAAGTTGAGAACTCTACAACTTAGAAGCAAGAAGAATGAGGGAGGAAGAAAATGTGAGATTATAATTTAGTTTTTCAGCATATGACAACGAAAGCTGTGTGGGGAGAAAACACTCTACAAAAGCCCTGCGGTTTCTATCCCAGGGTTTTGTCCCTGAGAATGACTCAGGCACATTCTAAATGGAAATATTTATTTTCAAGGGAAAGAGTCCCCTTCGGCTCTCTTCAGCCAGATTTCTCCTGAAACACCGTAACTGTCACATTTTGAAGAAAATTACTGAAGAAAATTGGTGACCCATGCCAAGGAACCAATAGGTGACAATAGCTTTTGCAAATGGTTTTAACTCGATTCATGATTCTGATGAAAAAAAAGAACCCACAAGTTACTGTTATAAAGTGATTATCAGTTTGTGCATATTGATAGCAAGAGATATACACCTGGTATTTCCTGATTTACCATGGAGTTCTTACAAGTGGACAGATAAGTTTTATCTTCTGGTACAATGCATTTTATAAGGTACAGAGATGTTAGACACCATTAAATGCTCTCATTTAGTAAAACAGGAGCAAAGATGCCCTAAGCCCATAAATGACAGCCGAACTCTAATCTCTAGGCGCTGGATCCATCAGTAGTTCACTAACTAGTATAATTTATCTAACAAAGAAAATCAACAGAGTTTTGAAAGGTGGAGTAGTTATCTCAAGGACTGTTTGCCAGAACTTACCAGAACTGTGTTCAAGTCCAATCTCAGGCAAACCTAAGTACAAAACCAAAATTGGTCTTTGGTTCCCTCATGCGTGGGAACAACGTGTTCCCCCATGCATGGTTGCTAGCCCCATCAGGAGACTCTGTCTCAAGACACAGCACTCTTGGGCCACAACCACACCTGTCAGCACCTCTCCTCCCTCCATTCCTCTTTGTTTTAATCATTTAATTTGCACAGCACTGTTGATAATAAGTTACATGTTACCTTAGTGAAGAGTTATTATCCTTTTAATCTTGGAAATCTTGAAAGCACGGTATTGTATCTCAAAGGATGAATCCTTCGTTACCTCCCTCCTCTTTTCATTCTTTTTGTTTGTTTTTTAACCAAGGATGAGACTGAAATAGTCTACTAACTTCTGTCACATCCCAAACACTTCTATTATAAACATCATATATGCAAGAAAACCAGGAGACTATTTTTTGCTTCTTACGTTTAAACGTGGAAAAATCTTCAGCAATTGACAATGTCTGCAGTTACTTTGATGACATTACATTTATGAGAACATTCTACAAACCAACTATGCCAGTACCTGCCCCCAAATCTCTCATCGGCAGCTTTCTGACTGCGCCTCATAGGACAAAATACCTAAAACGAAATGAGAACAACAGGCTCATGTTCTTCCTTTCTTGCCACATTTGCCTAATACTTCTTCCTCTTTAGCACATACTGACTTATATATTTCCCCTAAAGTGATCACACCTCTGTCCTCCCAGGATGGGACTCTTGAAGGCACTGATTAAAACAGAATGCAAGATAGAACACGACTCTAACAGTCACTGTGGTTCTGGACTCCTAGTACTGTTTTCATATGTGACACTGTATGTGAAGACCCCCAAATATACCTCAGTTATTGCTGCAGAAGTCAAAAGGAAAACTAGATCATCATTTAACACTATGGCATTCAATTTTGAATTTTACATCTTGGGCTCTCGTGGTTGCCTTATTTAAAGCCCTTCTCTTTGCCAACACTTCTTTTGAACTCTGAGAGACGCATCCATCATGATATGAGATTGGATCTGTAGCTCGAGGTACTGGAATAATAATCAGAGGTGTATATATAAACTGAAAGCCTCTGCATTTCTCCAAACCATCCCCTGTTGTAGGAATGCTAAAATAATGCTAATGCAAGAAAAGATATTCCAGTGTCATTTTAGATTTCAGGCATTGCACATTTGTACCCATGATTATGTCAAAATATACACATAGGCATCATTTGAGAGAGAATTTATTATAAAAGAAAATATAAAAAAAACCAAAGCTAGACTGACCTTGCTTTATTTATTTATTTTTTAAATCAGTGCTTGAACTGGAGTTGAATAAATTTGTCCAGCTTAACATGAAATTGTGTTGGTTTGAGAATAAAAAATAAAACTGGTAAACCTATTCATGTGGAGTAAAAGAACGAGAACAGAAAAGAAACATAAAACATTTCCCTTCCAGCATAATATATATATATATATATATATATATATATATATATATATATAATCATATACATGTTTTTTAATCAAATCTACTTTTAAATAATATTATGTTTGATGTAAAAAAAAAGAATCAAAAGCTTCAGAAGCAAGGAGATTCATGCTAAACAGTAAGAAGATCTGACTGAGGGAAAAGAAGAAAAATATAAGAATGCTGATATTTGTGAAGGATTTCAGGTCTGGGGGTCAGATACACCTAGACAAATGCAAGAGACAAGAATTAATGAAGGTTTACCTTTCATGTTTTCATAACCTTGTGAATTTTACTTTCTTCCCTTATATTTGGACTCTCTGAGTGCCTAGGAAAAAAGTTAATTATCTTGAGAGATATACCAAATCATTTATTTTAAAACAAAATTCCGTTGATTCCAGTTTTGTTTCCTGGATCCAATGACCCCTAGGACTAAGGTAGCATTTCTACTTAGCTTGTTCTTGGCTTTTGGAATACAGTATTCAATGAAGTCAGTGTTCCCAGTTTCCTTCCATGCAAACTGAATAAGATATGTATAAATTGATTCTCTTTTGCTACTTTTTATTACTTTTTAGGTCTGTTTCTTTACCATCACTAATAGATGCTTTTCAGACCAGACTTCTAGAGGTGTGGCGTAAAGCTAAACGAATATGAAAGTTCAAAAATGGCTATGAAATTAATTACAAAAACTCACTAATTCCATGAAAGGACTTTCAGTTATTTAATCCATAGCCTTTCTTTAGAGTGTATTGGTGAAACATTATTTATGGTCAAGATGAGACACAATCTCTGAGACTTCATCTATTTCTAAATCATCCTCTCAGGCATATATCTGAGATTTAAAGGCTCACCATCTATAAGCTGAAAGTTCATTAAGCAAAACTGAGTTGAAACTGGGAGGGAAATCCTCTAGTTTTCCCCACATTAGGTCCTCTTTAAGCTCAGCAGGACTTCTTCCTTTTCAGAAGCCAAAACAAAACAAAAGCAAAAACAGAAACCCAACAGATACAAAGATCAGATTGTAGTTTCCAAGTTTCAGCCTAGTGGGAATTTTTAGCCTCAACTCATAAATTCAAAAAATAGGAGTTTAGAAGAGAAACAGTGACAGAAGCTTAATTATGGCACTGCAAAGGACAATGCTACAATAAAAAGTAACTCTCCCTGAGATGACATGTTTAATCGTTGAGTGAAATGTGGCCTAATAACTCAAAAAGAGAGTAGTATGATGAGTCAGGTCCCGACCTGCAGCACACGTTTTGTGCCCTTTATGACATTCACTGTCACCTTCAACTCCTTCCTTTTTGACTAAGCCTCCCCTCACTCTGGACCAACTGGAAAAGAAAGATCATAAAGAACCAAGCAATGGCAAGTTACTTTTTGGCAAAAGCTGTTTTCCAACATGTGTATCAAAGAATCATAAAAGCTGGAAAGGACCAAGAGGGGCTATCTGGTCCAATCTCTCTGTCTACTGCAGATAAAGCCTAAATCATCAAAGACAGAGTAGGAAGGTAGCTCAATGTTCCCCCAGCAAAGGAGGGAGAATTCATACCCGTCCTTAAAAATGCTAGCTTTAAAGTCAAAACAATTGATATGTGAAACCCAAGTCTTATTTGCAACCAGCCTGACCCCCTGAGCCTCCTACCATTCTCTGTAAATACAAAATGCTCTCAATAAACCTACTTTGAACACTTGGAGGGCTTTATGGAGCCAATCCTTAACTTTCCCTATTTGTCAAATAATTTCAAGTGCTTTAATACTTCTTAGCACAGTGAAAGGTCAATTTCCTCAACTATTTGTTTTGGCTTGTTTTTATTTTTTTCTGGAATCTCCTTGGTACTTCCACATTTCTCTGACTTGTAAATTCATCATTATGACCCAACCATCAAACACGGTGTCTATCCAGAGTAGGCATCTAGTAATTGTTTTTGAATGAGAGAATAAACGTCAGGGACTGCACAGGAGATGCTCAAATATAAATTAAACGGCAAGCCATGTAAACAACAAGACAAAGTCTTTTTGCATTCCAAACAGCCATCCTGAACCACTCCAATTTCCTTCATTTAAATCTTATCTAAAATACAATTAATTCACTGTCTTTTTTGGTTTAAATGTTACACTGGTACATGCAAACTATGCATCTGTTTGGCAGCAGTGTTATGACACAAAGAAATCACATTTTATACTCAACAAAGCAATATTTTCAGAAAGCATATAAATTAGCAATGGTCATTGTGTTACTCACAGGAAAACAAAGCTGAACAGATGCAAAGCGATGCACTCATAGATGGACATGGTATGCATCCCGGTCTCACTAGAATCTAGGTCCTAGGACCATGAATATGTGTAGCAGCTTGCCAGGACTCCAAAGTCATTGGCCGGCTGTTAACCTCCAGGCACCAATTGTTACCAGATGCAAGAAATTCCTGCAAGATAAGACGTAAGCCACCATTTTTCAAATTCCCAATGGAAAAGGAACTGCTAAGAGGAAACAGGGAACAGAGAGGCATTCGGGGACCCACACTGAACTGAGACCTGCTCCTGATTATTGTTTCCCCATTTCCTTCCCCAAAATAAAAAGAGATTCCTGGATTGGATTTCTGTTACGTTGAAAAGGAAAAACTTCTCTCTGAGCCCACAATGAGCTTTCGAAGCATGAACCTAAACAAACCCATCCCCTCAGGCTGCTTCCAGAAAAGGAATCTGCCCATGGTCTCAACAGAAGCAGCTGTCCCCTGGCAAGCACTTGGGAACAAGATATTAAGGTCATCTACATTGTGTCACCTATGAATGCAACTTATAAATGAAAGACACAGCATCTCTTTCCTTTCTGAATCTGAGACATGGAATAATTCAGGCAGGAAAAACTAAGATGATAAACCTCAGTCAGTTGACTATATGACTACACATATCAACATGGCCTTGAGCCTGATTTTACAATTCAGAGTGTTGGTTTTGATGTTCATGTGTCTCATACAGGGTTTTATTTGGATATGCTTTTATGTAATATCTTTTGAATTTCCATTTGCATTCTTTTTTTGGAAACAGTGAAAGCACAGTTTATTTTCAACCAAACATTGACACTTGGAAAGAAGGAAGGAAGGAAGGAAGGAAGGAAGGAAGGAAGGAAGGAAGGAAGGAAAAGGAAAGGAAAAGGAAAGAAAGAAAGAAAGAAAGAAAGAAAGAAGAAATCTTTTTAAAATTTATAAAAATTAGAGAAACTATAAGTAGTCTTCTGCTGGATTCTTTGATATAGTAAAATGTTCTGAATGGAACAAATTGAAGGATGTTTAAAATATTCAAATGCAGATAGATATCTAGGGAGGAAACTAGAGCTTTCATAATCACTGTAAACTAGAACTGGGATAAGATATGCCAGCTATTACCAAGGTGGTCAACTTTCCAAGTTACATATAGAGATAGGTGTAGAAACAGACAGACATGTGTATACATATACATCTGTGCTTATGTATGAAACCTTTACGGAAGGAGTATATCAAACGAGGCTTGCACTCAAAATACTGGATTCCTCTCTGGTCATGAAAATTCCAAATTTTGTGGATTTTTTTCATGCTTTGTATATTAAACTTAAGATGGCATGTGGTAGATTTATTGTGATATAATAGCACATTCTGAGATAGAAGAGGAAATCATTCCATTTTGATCTCAGGTCTACCAACTTTATGTCCATAGATAAGAATAGAACCTTTGCATCAGAGAATTGTGTATGTGGTACTTGATTAATATATTTTACCTTTCTCAGTCATTAGCCTATTTTTCCTTTCTCTGGCATAAATATTAATGATCATTTGAGAACAAAAGCTACCTTCACAAATAATACCACGCAAGAGGAATGATGTAGTTTAATAGGAAGCATGCACAGTACTAAAAAACCTTACATTAAATGAAGAGTTGCCTGCACTACCTGACTTGATTATAGCAACGCGAGAATCCTTGGGATCAAACATGAAATCTGAGTTGGCTGTTGATAACATCATGTCTAGAAGCTTGAACTTGGATGACATTTTGTAGATCAGCCACCTGCCATTCATGCTTCCCAACACCCTTGTTCAAACTTGCTTCAAAGAATTTCATACACTTTAATCCTTAAAACCTTGAAAAATGATCAGTGTGCCACAGGCATTAAACCTGTAAACTTTTTTTAACCTCTCCTTTAAATACCCGAAATCTTAGTCTGATTCTGGCAAGTGACCTGGGTAAAAATTTTAACGTCCATTTAATGCACACACATTTTTGTGTTCCATAGCTGGTGCTTGCTCACTGTTGGTACATGACAAACGCATCTGGGGGAAGAGTTTTGAAAACAATTCGACAGCATGAAAGGTTCCAACAATAAAACAGAACTCTTTACATTGCAAAGCCAAACAAATAACTCGGGCAAGTGTAACTGAATAAATCCCGAGCTTCGGTGCAGATGGCTGTTTTTACTGTCTACGCCGCAATCCGCTGAAGGTTCTTTAGTTCCAGTGTGTGAGTGTGTGTGTGTGTGTGCGCGCGCGCGCGTGTGTGTGCGTGCGTGCGTGCATAGGGGCTTTTTTTATATGAGATTTGGCATATTGCATGTGGCAGGCTGTTGAAAAATGAATAAAGACAGGAGAAAAAAGGCAATGTACATCCCACTGGTAATGAAGGCAAGCCAGGTTGCTGACTGCCCATGTGCCAATTCTCCAGCATTGCCCACGGGCTCCCAAGATCATTTCTTTGCCCCCAGATTTTCATGTTGAATTATCACTCACAATCTCTAAATGAACATGCCTCTTATTTTATTTAAGACACATTGGGCACTTGTATTTGATTTCCTGCTAGGCAATACAATATTTAGCGAACGCTGCATACACAAATGGGAAGAAGTGAAGAATGGCCATATAAGCATAATTTCAGATTTTTTTTTTCTATTTTTGCAAAGAGATATCTTTGCCCTGAGCTTTCAAGAGGCAGACATCAAGTGAAAAGCATTTGTTCTGTGCTGACTTTGCCCGAGAAACTCTGACCACAGAGGTCTACAAGGATTCATCAGGACCTTTAGGCTATGGCCTTATGGCTTTGGCCTGAGGCAAAGCTGGGGGCGAAGAACTTTTCCTGTGGGGGGTAAAGAATAAAGCCAGAACTCCTCATGCCTGGATTCCTACAGTTGCTCTCACTGGTACCCAGAAACCTCTCCCTCGAAGAGATGGTCTGTCTGTTCCTGTGCTGCTGTTAAAATAGAAACGAGCCACATCATAACTTATTGTGACCTACTTAGGAGAAATTCAGATTTGTCTACAATGGCTAAAAGGAATGCAGTCTGAGAAGAAGTCAAATGGTCTTTCTCAATACAATGGCCAAAAGGGATATATAGGTTAAGATAAACAAAAATACTTTTTTTCTTAATAGGTGAATGTCACACTTGGTTCAAATGACCACCTCTCATTTTGCATGCTCATGTTTTTAAACATTATTTTAAATGTTTGGTCGCAAGGCAGTGCTTTGTATAATACAGTAATATTTTTTTAAATGAATGATCTGCGTATGTAGACAATAAAGTCCCATTTCTTTTTACTTCGTTAGTTCCATCAAGAACTGCAAAGAGAATTTGCCAGGCTGCTTATTTGTTAAGTGCTTCTTGACTCATCTCTGACCCAAAGGATGCTCTTGTCAGAATCTAGGCCCATCAATAATTAATGTTGTTTTTAAACTTTTGATCTCCAGCGGCAACATTTCTTTTTAGGCTCCAATTATGCCTCTAACCACCTGCAAAATAGAGGGAGAGGGCACCTGATGAAGTTCCAGAAAATGCTGTGAGTTATGGAAGTACTGACAGCACTCTGTTTCCTAGGCTGTTTTTGTCTTTCTGTGTTTCTGCCCCCCTGACTTCCCTTGCTCTATTCCCTAAGAGACCAGTGGCTTTCATAAAAGTGGCGTGAGAGGATGAAAGCATTTAACACAATGACCTCTCAAATATGATCCTTTTCAGTAAAATTATGTGCTCCATTTCCAAGTCCACTTTTTGGAGGGAAAAACAAATTCCTAGAAAGCAGTAGCGGAGAAACGGTCTATTGCCACTGCAAACAGACCAACTGAAGATAGCGTCAAGGGCAGACTAGAAAAACTGTTCTCAGCAAACCCGAGTCTGAATGTTAAAACACATGTGGTATCCCATAATACTTTATTATTGGCGATGTCTTTTCTAGTAAGAAAACTTCAGGTGCTTTTGGGCAATTATATCAAGTGCGACTAGATTCATGATAGATTAAATATAGACTTTAAACTAGTCCAGTCCTCCAAACAATCACCTCCAACAGGCAGGGAGATTATATAAAACCAAAAAGGGGGGAAGATACAGGCACAATAATGGCCTATTAACTACACATCTATGCCAAAAGAATTGCTCTGCCTCAAAAGCTTCTCATTTGGAGAAATTAATATGGTTAATCTTAGGAGTTTATGTCTGAATGTACCTGACAGGTTTGGCTCATTTTCAGAATCTGCACACACATTCAGCTCAAATACAATTAGGCTACTTTACCATTACCTATTCCATATGTTAAAAATAGTACACTGGACCGGGGTGGGGGAGGGGGCACCTGGGTGGCTCAGTTGTTTAACTGTCCGACTCTTGATTTAGGCTCAGGTCGTGATCTCATGGTTTGTGGGTTCGAGCCCTGCATCAGACTTTGTGCTGATAGCTCAGAGCCTGCTTGGGATTCTGTCTCTTTCTTTCTCTGCCACTTCCCTGCTTCCTCTCTCTCTCTCTTTCAAAATAAATAAAAATTTAAAAACTTAAAAAAAAAAAAGAAAAATAGTACACTGGGCAGGCCAGGCCAGTCATGGAATGGGAAAGTCATTTTGTATGTTTCACTAAGATAATTATTAAATATTCTTATGGGAGGTTGCTTTTCTCATAATTTGAATTAATATATCAGTTTAAAGCAGAGTAGGCAGTGGGGTTAGAACTGAAGGGAAGTATGCATTTACCTTCTTCCAACTATCCACTATAATTTGCCCCCAAAATTTTCAAACATACAGAAAACTTGAAAGAATTGTATAATGATCACCATATATCTGCCACAGATATTCTATGATTAACATTTTGCCATTTTGATGCATTACATATCTATCCATTAATCCATCCCTCTACTTATCTGTCAATTCCCTTTGTGTTTTGGTTTAATTCCAAATAAGTTGTAGACATCAGTATACACTGTCTTTGAACACTTTACTAAGCATACCATTAACTAGAGTTTAACATATGTTTTAGTTTCTTTTTTTTTTTTAGGCAAAATTTTATTCCATGAGTTGCACAAATCCATAAATGTGTTATTATGGGAGTTTTGGAAATTCATACCCTCAAATAACCTGAATCCCTATCAAGAGAGAGAAAATAATACAATCTTAGAAGGTTCCCCCATGTCCCTTCCCAATCCCCAGAGGCTATGGAGATGATTGTCACCATATTTTGATTTTGTCTGTTCTAAAAATCCATAGAAATGAATTAAATGACATATACTCTTTGTATACAGCTTCCTTTACACAGCATATGTTTTTAAGGATTTATCCACGATGGTGCTTGCTTGGATCAGTCACTCGTTCTTTTCACTGCTGAGTAGTATTCCCACTGTATGACTATGGCTCCAGTTCCTGAATACGAGACTGTTTCCAGTTTTTTCCAATTATAAATAAAGCTTTAACAACCATGATTGCACAAATGTTGGGTTAATATATGCTTTTATTTATTTTGCATAAATATCTAGGAGTGGAATTGCTGGGTCATAGACTAGGTGTTTTTCCAAAGTGGTTGTACTATTTTAAACTCCCGCCAAATGCGTGAGATCACTTTTTACTCCTTTTTATTTTCAGCCATTCTGGTGGGGATATAATAGGATTTCATTGGGGTCTCATTTGCAGTTTCTTGATGACTAATAATGTTAAGCACTTTTCCATGTGCTTATTGGTCTTTTATATATCTGCATTTAAGGAAGATTATTCTTTTTTTTTTTTTTTTTTTGCCTGTTCTTAACTAGGTTGGTTGCATTTTTTATTATTAAGTTGTAGAGTTCGGTATATATTCCAGAAAGAAATTCTTCATCAGGTATATGTTTTGCAAATATTTTACCTTAGTCTTTGGCTTGTCTATTTGTTTTCCTAATAATGATGACTTTCAATATGCAGAAGTTTTTAATTTTGATGAAGTTTAACCTTTTATTAAAATCACTATTTTTTGTACTTGAAGAGATTTGCCAATCAGCAAGACAAGGATTTTCATTTAATGTTTTATTTTAGAAGTTTGCTATCTACATTTTTATGTTTAAGTCAATAATACCTCAAATTATAATTATGTGTACTGAGAGATAAGGAAAAATTAGTCTTTCCCCATGTTTCTGTCTATCTGCCCCACTCCCTAAGTAAATAGACAAAGAATAGAGAGAGAAACAGAGACAGAGAAAGAGAAGTCATTCCAGACCATATGTTGAAAATTTATCATTTCCCCACATATTGTCTTAGCCCCTTTATTAAAAATCAATTGACCAATTGACCATATAAATGTGCATTTTTTTTCCTGAACTTTCTCTTTTGTGCCATTGATCTATATGGATACTATTTCGCTACCACCACACTGTCTTTATTAATATAACTTTATAGACAGTCTTGAAGTGAAATAAAGCAAATCTGAAGTGAAATAAAGCAAATCTCTCAACTTTGTTCTTTTAAAAATTATTTTACTACTGGAAGTCCTTTAAATAGACTTTTCATATGTTGTAGAAGAGATTGAGAGTGCAGAATTTACTTTCTGGGTTACTTTCCTGCCGGGCTGTGGTCTGACAGTGATGCTTTCCTCTTCACAAAGCCATTGTTTCTTTTTCCCCATCATGTCTTACAGCTACAGCCCAATTCATTCTGGGTTATGTGTTGTCCTCCTGTTCCTGCCCGTCCAGGACAAGGGGTGGTAACAAGTCATTGCTGTTTTTAAGCTAGGGCATTAAGCTAGGGCATTCCTTTGCTGACTGTCCTTAACTCTGTCTGTGCCTTCATAAATTGTCCTATAATTAAATGTTCAATATAGTTCTTCTTTAAACCCTATGTTTAAGAATGCCAAATTTTTACAAGGCTAACTTTTTCAAAAAATCTTTTCAGCCTCAATTTAAATAACACTTCCTTAGAGGAGTACCTGAGTGGATCAGTTGTTTGAGAGACCAACTCTTGATTTCAGCTTGGGTCACGATCTTAGGGTTGGTGAGTTTGAGTCCCACATCCGCGGTGCCAGTGTGGGGCCTGCTTGGGATTTTCTCTCTACCTCTCTCTCTGCCCCTCCTCTGCACACCTGCACTCTCTCTCTTTCAAAATAAATAAATACACATTTTTAAAAACTTTAAAATTTATTAAAAAATAACACTAGCTTAGAGGTAAACACCCTATTGAAGTAGGCCCAAATCCTCTCACTTTCCCACATTCCCACACTTCTGTATCTCAGAAATTTGCTCAAGTCCTTCATAACACATCAGAATTCACTACTTATCCCTATATTTTTATTGTCAGTTTAATCATCTACATAGTGAATTCCATGAGGGTGTGGATTATGTCTATTCCATTCATAACTATATAACCAGTGATTAGCAGAATGCTTAGGAAATACAAGCCAATCAATAAATATTTATTGAATTGTTCATACCTTATAAGAGAATTTGAGAAGATTTTGTGCTGAATTCCACTGAATTGCTATAGTATTAACTAAAGTCATTACTATCAACAATGTAGAAGGTGAAAAAAAATACACAGCAATTTTCTAACTTCAAGGGAAAACAGATTAGTAAGAAAGATGAAATGCATTAAATATAAAAGAATACAAAACCCTTTCAAGAATTTTCAGATAGCAAAAATTGCAGCTCTGAAAGTAAAATTCAAAAAATATAGGACCAATAAAAAAAATCCAGCAAATAAAAAACTTTTAAAAATGGAGTTAGGCTTAAAAAGTTTATATACACCAGCAAATGACTTTTTCCTACTTTGCAATTTATTTTTCTATATTTAGAAAGAGTAATTCTTTCCTAAGTGATTTTGAGTGTTTAGAAAAATGCTTAGAATTCCTTAGGGAATTTAGGAGGAGACTAGGATGTCTTTTGAAGCTGCCATTATGCCCTCAAAAAGAAATTGAAACTGTACCTCTAATCTCAGGCCTTTGAAGAAAAGCCGCCTCTCCCTAAGACCTCCCCCTGGACTTTAATCATCTCCTAGTAGGTCTTTTTACCTCCAGTTTTTCTTTTGCAAATTTTATTAATTATGCATTCCACTGTTTAACTAATCTTCTTAAAATGCAATATTCTTCGTGTTTTCCTGTGAAAGAATCTGAAATTGGTTTTTTTTTCTGTCTCTCAAATCAGTTCTGATAGCTCAAAGTATTCATCAGATATTTAAAGTCTTCAATCAACTGGTGCAAACAGCTTCTTCACTACTCCACCATGTCAAGGTCAAACAGCCCAGTTGTCCTCCATGTACCCCATACCCTGTACACAGTCGATTATTGTCCTTTCCCTGTGGCATTCCACCACACCCTGCCTTGCTCATCCTTGCCAGAATGACCTTTTAGTTCCTCTCCTGCTACATAAATTCTTGGAATTCCTTCCAGATACTAGCTCTCATAATTCATGGAGTCCTTTTTTTTAAAGTTTTGATTACCATAATCCACAACGATCTGTCAGTTAGCTCCATTTTCCATAATAATTATCAATAAATATTACTGAGTATCTGTCGCACACAGGATACCTAAGGGAGGCCCTGTGTATACAAAAGATCGAAGAGTCAGTGCCCAAACCTAGGGAGTCTTATGTTCACCTAATAAGATAAATAATAATGCAAAGATACAAAGTAACTCATAAGTTACTATCCAACCATGTAGTTACTTAAAACGTCTCTTAGAAGTGTTCTCAAGAGCTTTCATATTATTTTTTTCCCAAAGAGATGAAGTCTCAGATGTTAAAAATCACATATTTGAGGAGGGGCGTGCAAAGGGGCAGCGAGGGGGGTAAAAAAAAATGTGTTGAATTACATAATAGCTAATACCTGCCAAGTGTTAACTCTGTGGCAGGTGCTATTCTAAATATTCTCCATATATTAACTCATTTAATCTAGCAAGAAGGATACTGTTACCATTTGACAGATCAGAAAACAGAGGCACAGCAAAATTAAACAACTTTCCCTGGATCACACAGCTAATTAATGGCAAAACTGCAGTTTCCACCTAGGTTTTCTACCTCCAGAGGCTGGACTCTTTACATGGTGTTTTATTTCCATGTAGATTCCATGTCTACGTTATATATTTCATCAAACTATACTGCTAATATAAAGAAGGCTTTACTCTGAAAGCAAGAAATCTGCCTGGGGATGATGAAAAAGCTATTGAAACCTAAGAGAGAAAGAGAGTTGAACTTGTAGTTCAGTTATTCTCTCACCCCAGTCAAGCACTGTATGGTTGGCAATCATGTGGTTCCTATCATCCTTGCCAATTCGTGTCTGTAATTCTGCAGGGAGATCTGATGTGCCTTGCCTACTTTTGTAGAACCTCCTCAAGGAAAAAGGCTGGCAGAGAAACCCATCAGAATAAACCCATTCCATTGACTATGCTAATCATTATAAACCATTTTCCCCTTCTTCTTTGCAAAATTAATTCTGACTTGGGTTGGGAAAGCAATGTGCCCAGCTAAATAAATTAAATAACAAGGATTTCCAGTTTTCCTAGAAGGAGTGGATTGCTCTGAGGCATAGGTCCAACCAAAGAGATACAAGTAAAATTACATTCAATATATATATATATTGGTTGTATTAGGCTCCTAGGCAAAAGCTATTGCCTTGCTTCTAAAAATGGACTAATTCAGGTGGCACAGGTGTTGTTGTCCTTTGTCTTTCCCTTCTTTCCAGCTAGAATGCAGACATAGTGCCCATCGGTACAGCAGCTATCCTACAACCATGAAGCTAAATATTATACACTCAGATCCATGAAATGAGAAAGAGAAAAACTGGTTCCCTGAATCCCCCAGTCTCCCTAATTAGGTGAGAAAAATTAATGCCTTATTTGGTTAAGCCATGGTTTTCAGGTTCCTGTTTGCATACAGCTCAGTGAAAGTCTAAATGATAAAACTTATTATCTGAGTTTGATTCATAGGAACAAGTTCACTCAGTTTTGGATAAAAAAAAAATTAAAGGTGTTAATGAAATCCCTCTGTGATACTCATTCAGTGTACATAGACTTTTTTTTTAAAGAAAAGTAACAAAATTTCCTTTTGATTTTTTTTGAAAGTAACAAATGTTCTGTTATCTTTACAATCAGGGTAAAATAGGGGCGCCTGGGTGGCTGTCGGTTAAGCGTCTGACTTCGGCTCAGGTCATGAACTCACAGTTTGTGAGTTCAAGCCCTGTGTCAGGCTGTGTGCTGACAGCTCAGAGCCTGGAGCCTGCTTCAGATTCTGTGTCTCCCTCTGTCTCTCTGCCCCTCCCCCACTCATGTGCCCACACTCTCTCTCTCTCTCTCTCCATGTCTCTCTCTCTCAAAAATAAACATTAAAGGCACCTGCATGGCTCAGTCGGTTGAGCCTCCAACTTAGGCTCAGGTCATAATCTCACCGTTTGTGAGTTCCAGCCCCACATCGGGCTCTGTGCTGAGAGCTCAGAGCCTGGAGCCTCCTTCAGATCCTGTGTCTCCCTCTCTCTCTGCCCCTCCCCGACTCGTGCTCTGTCTCTGTCTCCTTCAAAAAGAAATAAACATTTAAAAAAAATAAAAAATAAAATAAACATTAATTTTTAAAAAAAAATCCCTTTATATAATCAGAGTAAAATAAAATGAAGAACAATTAAACGGAGGCTCCCACTACATCTGAGCCAGTCTTTTTGAAGCTCAAACACTTTCACTTTAGGACAGAAAGTTCACATCAGTAATAGGGTGATTCATCTTTCCTTAATCAATGAACAATTAATCTTCATTAGCATACTCAGGTCAGTTTAAATGTGCAATGAGATGCTAGATCTTAGCAAAGAAGCCTCAAACACAATGGAAGTCATTAAAATTACATTACATCTGGCATTCTTGATGAGGTAAAGCTGGCACCAATTCTACAGTAATCATAAGCACTGAGGCTCATGGCGGAGTCATTCAGAGAATGTGGACAAATGTGTTAATTCAAGTTTCATGACTTGTCCCCGAGGCCAAAGTAGAAACTGCCTGAGAGTCTCAGGACCTGGGGATGGTTCTCTTAGTGACCCTTAAACATGTCACATTTCTGCTTCACTCACCTTTGCTCATACTTCAGGGCCCACTTGGTTCTGATCTCCGAAGGCTAAGGTGCTTTCTTCAAACACTCCAGCCTGCACAGCTATTCCTATTAATTAGTTATGTTCTGCCTCTCGTGTAGGGACATTATTATATCATCGTTAGCCTGATCATCACAGCTTCCATATATGGAATGTTTAGTACGCAAGAGACTCTCCTACAAAGTTGATGTCCATTCTATAGATGCTGGAGAGGATGTGGAGAAACGGGAACCCTCTTGCACTGTTGGTGGGAATGCAAACTGGTGCAGCCACTCTGGAAAACAGTGTGGAGATTCCTCAAAAAATTAAAAATAGACCTACTCTCTGACCCAGCAATAGCACTGCTGGGAATTTACCCAAGGGATACAGGAGTACTGATGCATAGGGGTACTTGTACCCCAATGTTTATAGCAGCACTCTCAACAATAGCCAAATTGTGGAAAGAGCCTAAATGTCCATCAGCTGATGAATGGATAAAGAAATTGTGGTTTATATACACAATGGAGTACTACGTGGCAATAAGAAAGAATGAAATATGGCCCTTTGTAGCAACGTGGATGGAACTGGAGAGTGTGATGCTAAGTGAAATAAGCCATACAGAGAAAGACAGATACCATATGGTTTCACTCTTATGTGGATCCTGAGAAACTTAACAGAAACCCATGGGGGAGGGGAAGGAAAAAAAAAAAAAAAAAAGAGGTTAGAGTGGGAGAGAGCCAAAGCATAAGAGACTGTTAAAAACTGAGAACAAACTGAGGGTTGATGGGGGATGGGAGGGAGGGGAGGGTGGGTGGTGGGTATTGAGGAGGGCACCTGTTGGGATGAGCACTGGGTGTTGTATGGAAACCAATTTGACAATAAACTTCATATATTGAAAAAAAAAGGGGGGGGGGGGAACAAAGTTGATGTCCATCATTTCAAACCCAAGGTTGATACCTTAGTTCCCCTCTACGATATGAAAACTCAAGTTCTGGTGAAATAAGTAGACCAAAGTCATTCAGAGGCAACCTAAACCCGTCGGACCCGTCGTCGGACCCGTCGTCGGACCCGTCGGCGTCCGGAATGACTCCACTCATACCACATTGCCTTCCCATTCAAAATATTCTGTTGTCTTCTGTTGTGGGTATGCCCCTTGCCAGCACACCCTGCTGTCAGTTCCCTGAGGGGAGTGGTTTTGCCATGGACGTCTACATATTCTTCAGATCCCAACACCTACTGAACACAGTCCGGTAAAGTTTTGATGAATGTAGTGGATTTGACTCCAGTCCAATCCTACTAATTCTTGGTGTCTTGTGTCAACTTACTGGACAGAAGAATTATCTGTAGACTCAGAATGTGAGTCTTCAGACTGTGTAGTTGGATATGGTAGATAGAAAGCTCTCAAGGGCTGTTTATCTGTCGTCTAATCATAAACATAAATAGAAGAGGGGCCTGGGTAGGGCCTTGAAAAGACCAAGTTGACTCATCAGATATATGTCTCTATCAGTCTTTTCAAACAGGCAGTGTTTTTTTTTTTTTTTAAGACTTCAATTTAATTAGAATTCCTTCTCCCATTGAGATAACATTTTCAATTGATTTAATCCTTTCTTGTACATTCCTTGCATCCTGAGAGGTAGTAATGGTTTTCATTTTACATTCTGGTCTTAAAGCAGGACAAACAGCTAGTGTTGGGTTTTACTTCCCCTGACCAGCGGCAGCAGCAGCTGGGGGTGGGGGTGGGGGGCAGGGGGGGGCTATAATCCTCCGCACCCTCACTCTCCATGGCTCCCTTCCATCCTGTCCGTTGCTTGATTCATCCTTTTGTTCTCAGAGATCAGATGACTGTAGTTAAAATTCTAAAATCATTTCATGTTTTAAAAACTGTATTTACTGTAGACATTTATGAAATAGCAAGTGTCTTCTTAAAATGCAATTCAATAACACTTTATACATTAAAGTTCTTCAGGTACACCTCTGTTTTGTTTACTATGAAAAATTGCTAGAAGAGAAAGTTATTTCTATAATTCCTCCCCCATTAGTTATTTATTATTGAGGACACTATGTCTGAAAAAAAAAATAAGTACATTAAGGCCAAGAAACAAAGATTGAAAATTTTAAATATAAAAATGTCCAACATTATATTTTGTAGAGTAATAGAAATCATGCAAATAGGTATCAATAAATGATCCATAAAGCATTCAGCAGGTCAGGAATGTCTTAGGGGACTGAACCCCCTGATTGGAAATGCATTTGGTAAAGCCAAGGCCACAAAGTGTTAATGCCTGTAAATGACTCTTCAAATGGGGCTTCCGTTATATCTAATGTGATTATGCAACTCCAACTGGTTCTAAACTTTTCCCATTTTAGTTTATTTCCAAGGGCGAATGTTTCCATTGGGGTAATTGTAGGGTATTTTTCTCTGGGTAGTCGTTATGCCAGGAAAAGTTTAGTTTTCTCTTTTTGTAGAAATAAACTATTTCACTACTTTCATTTTTTTATAGGTCAAGTTTTTAAAGTAATTTGCCAGAAAAAAAGCTAGATATAGCACCAAAAAAAAAAAAAAATGGCATCATTTTATTAGTCTGTTTAGTTCAGGGGGAAAAGGCAAGCACAATGATATGGTTCCACACTGGTTATATTGACCTATGTGAAAACAAACCCTTAAATCCAAATTCTTACCTCTACTTACCTCTGTAATAAATCAAGTTGTTAAATACAACTTAATACACAAGGATGTTTTATAGTTCTCTAACTTGCAACATTTCAATATTCTGTTACATATGAAATACAAATTAGGGAGTAAAATGATATATCGTTGATAAGCTACCTTAGGTTAATAATTATTCTGTTTACTTCTGCTGAAGAGAGAGAGCATAGACTTTTGACTCAGACAATCTTAGGTCCAGTTTACAAGTTGTGGGAACTTAATTTAACCAAGTCATTGAGTGTCTCTGAACCTCCATTATTCCCATTACTATCTGTAAAATGGGAATAAATATATCTAAATCAAAAAAAAAATTATCTTTGGGTGCCTGGGTGGCTCAGTCTGTTAAGTGTGCAACTCTTCATTTCAACTCAGGTCACACTCTCATGATTCATGTTCAGAGGATCGAGCCCCACACAGGGCTCTGAACTGACTTTTCAGAGCCTGCTTGACATTCTCTTCCTCCCTTTCTCTCTACCCCTTTCCAGTTCTCTCTCTCTCAAAATAAATAAACTTTATTAAAAAAATGATCTTGAGTGGCCTATAAGATTAGATAACATCCTGAAAGGTAATCCAGGACCGTAGTTAAAAGTAAATAGAACTTGAGCCAGGCAACTTATTCACCTCTTTGTTTCTTAGTTTCTTTATCTGTATAGTGGCGATAACAATAGTTACTGTGTGAGGTGCTAATATATGGAAAGAGCTTAAAATACGTTGTATTGCAGCAAGTCTGCTCAAGTATGGTATTGCTATTTCACACGAAATTCCTTAGCATAGACCATGGGAAATAGAAGGGCCTCTTTCCTCCTGCATTATTGTTAACATCTTGTTTTCCCATTTAATTATTATCACCCATCAGTGGAAGCTACAGAATTTCTCTAGAGGAGTTTTGGGTGGGGTGAGAGGGTGGCAGTGGGAATGCGGTAGGAAGAAGAGCTGTTAAGATTTGTCTTGAAGCAGTTCGTACACTGGTTTAAGTCAGATCAGGGAATTTTTTTTTTTCCATAGAAAAGGCTACTGCCGAGGCTAACACCCCTCCATACTGTGAGTCATGTAGGTATTTCCAAGTGGCAGAGGGAACCATAGATATAATGAATGCTCAGTTAATCAGCCTAACATTTTCAGCATAACCAGCTGAGAATGTCTGTAGGGTAATGCGATCCACTGCTTAGGACAAGACAGTGATGGGAAACTAACACACATGAATTGATTGGGGTTTGGTCCATTGAGTGATACAGATAAATTCATTTCACCGAAGACATTCTACCTAAGAAGCATCGAAAAATGACAGTGTCTAGTATTGACGTCAAGTTTCAAAGTATTTCCATCAATGTAAAATTCTCATTCCAAACTAAAACATCCCAATTTACCTTGATACGAGCCTATACAACCCTTAGAACAGATTCTATCACCTGCTTAGTAATACTAACACATACACACACACACAGGTAACCACACGTCTACTGCCATTCTCCATAAAGTGTAAACCTCTTTGGGAAATCTTACTTGATAAGTATTTTCCTGTTCCCTCAGTCAACACAACTTTACAGCAAATCATAAAATCATACTGGGCACAAGGGAGGAAAAGCCATAAAACCTGGCCCTACAGTCTAGTGGGGGGAAAGACAAGTAAACAACAAATGTTAAAGACAACACGGGGTCAGTGAAGTTAGGATCAAAATAACAATCAAACAAAAAACTTTGAGATCTTGAATTTGGATTGGTATAAAGCAGCAATGTACTTACCCTGAAATAAAGCAATGATGAATTTACACACACAACACACACACACACACACACACACACACACACACAAACACACACAGTTTTCTCCATTGCAAAGGCCTGCAGCCAACACAGAAACAATGAGCACTCTTGGAATTCAGAGTCTGCTCTCCTAATATCATTTCCTGCAAAAAGGAAAAAAGAGATTCTTCAAGAAATTGCTAGTTCCAGATATAGGGCAGGAAATATATAGGATTATCTTGGCACAAGCTAGAAAGTTACAGAAGGTTCTCAGGAACTCACTTGCATAAGCCCTCCTTTGCCATAGATAGAACAATTGAGCCTCAATAAAGATTATATTTTCAGGGCATTGAAAGACATTAAAGATGTTTAAATACAGGCATCCTTGACAGTACTTGAACAAAAATTGGTCGTTTCTGGAGAATGTTAGGGTACCAGCTCATTATTTTAAAAACTGACAAATAAATAATCAAGTCTACCTTTCCTGTATGAACTGCACTCCAGAGCAACCGAATATGTGACCAGGAGAAATTTCTCATTGGGTGTGTTAAGATAATATATTAAGAGGAAATAATTAATTGAGGTTAACTGAAGAGTGTGTGTAGACAAAACAATAATTGCTATAAGAAGATAATTATTAAAACTCAAAGGTAAGCATATGAGCATTACACTATTATGCTATTCAGTTATTTCATGTATATTGAAATTTTAATAACATGAAGTTAGAGGAACACTATGTTCTGGTTACTGTAGCTTAATAGTAAATCTTCAAGTAACATAGTATAAGTCTTCCAAATGCATTCTTCTTTTTTCAAAATTGTATTGGGTATTCTTGTTTTGTTCTGAATATTCTTTCGAATCAACTAAGCTATTTCTATGAGACTGGGGTTTATCACTGCATCCAATCTATACATCTATATGAGGAGAGCTGACATTTAAAATCGTTTCTAATGTTTATTTATTTTTGAGACAGAGAGAGACAGAGCATAAGCAGGGGAGGGGCAGAGAGAGAGGGAGACACAGAATCCGAAGCAGGCTCCAGGCTCCAAGCTGTCAGCACAGAGCCCGACGCAGGGCTCAAACTCACAAACTGAGATCATGACCTGAGCCCAAATCCGATGCTCAACCCACTGAGCCACCCAGACACCCTTAGAACTGACATTTTAACACTATAGATTCTTCCAATCCATGAGCATCTTTCCATTTATTTAGTCTTCTGTGAGTTCCTCCAGCAATATTTTATTATTTTTGGTGCAGAGACCTTGCACATCTTTTGTTATGTTTATTCACAAATATTTTGTCTTATCTTGTGTTATTTTAAGTTGTATTTTTAAATTTTACTTTTGTAGGCAAACAACGGAATGGGAAAAGATATTCGCAAACGACATATCGGACAAAGGGCTAGTATCCAAAATCTATAAAGAGCTCACCAAACTCCACACCCGAAAAACAAATAACCCAGTGAAGAAATGGGCAGAAAACATGAATAGACACTTCTCTAAAGAAGACATCCGGATGGCCAACAGGCACATGAAAAGATACTCAACATCGCTCCTCATCAGGGAAATACAAATCAAAACCACACTCAGATATCACCTCACGCCAGAGTGGCCAAAATGAACAAATCAGGAGACTATAGATGCTGGAGAGGATGTGGAGAAACGGGAACCCTCTTGCACTGTTGGTGGGAATGCAAATTGGTGCAGCTGCTCTGGAAAGCAGTGTGGAGGTTCCTCAGAAAATTAAAAATAGACCTACCCTATGACCCAGCAATAGCACTGCTAGGAATTTACCCAAGGGATACAGAAGTACTGATGCATAGGGGCACTTGTACCCCAGTGTTTATAGCAGCACTCTCAATAGCCAAATTGTGGAAAGAGCCTAAATGTCCATCAACTGATGAATGGATAAAGAAATTGTGGTTTATATACACAATGGAGTACTACATGGCAGTGAGAAAGAATGAAATATGGCCCTTTGTAGCAACGTGGATGGAACTGGAGAGTGTGATGCTAAGTGAAATAAGTCATATAGAGAAAGACAGATACCATATGTTTTCACTCTTAGGTGGATCCTGAGAAACTTAACAGAAACCCATGGGGGAGGGGAAGGAAAAAAAAAAAAAAAGAGGTTAGAGTGGGAGAGAGCCAAAGCAGAAGAGACTCTTAAAAACTGAGAACAAACTGAGGGTTGATGGGGGGTGGGAGGGAGGGGAGGGTGGGTGATGGGTATTGAGGAGGGCACCTTTTGGGATGAGCACTGGGTGTTGTATGGAAACCAATCTGACAATAAATTGCATATATTGAAAAAAAATAAATACATTTTACTTTTGTTTGTTACAAATACGTAAAACTACAATTGATATTTGTATATTGACCTTGTATCCTGCAACATTACCTATCATTTTTGCCATCACCATTGCTGGTAATTGCTTGGTATATTCCTTAGGATTTTATGTAGACTATCATATATTACACTTGCACATAGTGTGCAAAGACAGTTTTGTTTTTACTTTTCTACTTTTTATTCCTTTAATTGCTTTGTCTCGCCTTATTACAAGTACAATATTAAATAGAGTGGTGGGGGGTAGTTTATCATTGGCTCAGTTGGTTGAGCATATGACTTATAATTTCAGCTCAGATCATGGTCCCAGTGCTGTGGATCAAATCCTGTGTCAGACTCCACACTGAGCGTGGAACCTGCTTGGGATTCTCTCTCTCCCTCTGCCCCTCTCTCGCTCATGCACTCTCTCTCTCTCTAATTAAAAAAAAAACAATAGAGTGGTGGAAGCAAGAATCCTTGCCTTTCTCCAGTCTTAGCATGAAAATGTTCAGTTTTTCACTATTAGGAATGGTGTTAGCTCTAGGTTTTACATAAATGCTATTACCAGATTGAAGGAATTCCCTTCTGTACCAAGTTTCTTAGAGAGTTATTTTGTCTTTTTGTTTGTTTGTTTGTTTTTTTCAGACACTATCTTTGTCAGGTTTTGGTACCAGGGTTATGCTAGCCTCATAAAATGAATTGGGAAGTGACTCCTCCTCTATTTTCTGAAAATACTGCACTATTTTCTATAATATTGATTTTATTTCTTTAATAAATATTTGATAAATTTTACCATGGCAATCATTTGAGCCTGGAGTTTTCTTCACGGAAAGATTTTTTTTTATTTTTTTAAATGTTTGTTCATTTTTGAGAGACAGAGAGACAGAGCATGAGGGGGGGAAGGGGCAGAGAGAGGGAGACACAGAATCCGAGGCAGGCTCCAGGCTCTGAGCCGTCAGCACAGAGCCTGACTCAGGGCTCGAACTCACAAACCGTGAGATCATGACCTGAGCCGAAGTTGGTCGTTCAACCGACTGAGCCACCCAGGCGCCCCATCATGGAAAGATTTTTAATATGAATTTATTTAATACATTTGCTACATGTTTATTTAATAAATGTAGCTCTATTCTGATTTTTTATTTCCTGCCATGCCAGTTTTGGTATATCATTTATTTTTAGGAATTTGTCACCTAAGCTGTTGGTTTTATTGAAATAGCATGATTATTAATATTCTCTCACTATCCTTTTAATATCAGGAGCATATACAGTGATGTCCCTTCTTCCAATCATTATATAATATATATAATTATAATTATAATATAATATAAATATATATAAAAGATTATAGATTAAACTATAGATAATATAGATTATATACATACATCATTATATATAAAAGATTATAGATAACATAGGTTAAACATATATATTATAAATTACACATATTATAGATAATTTATATTAAAAATAAATATGTGTATAGATATCCTTTTTTCTTAACTGCCCCACTAGGATCCTATTAATCTACTTATTTAATTTTCTTTATTTTTTAATATTTTTATTTGTTTTTGAAAGAGAGAGACAGAGACAGAGCATGAGGGGGGGTGGGGCAGAGAGATATGGAGACACAGAATCTGAAGCAGGCTCCAGACTCTCAGCTGTCCGGACAGAGCCTGATGTGGGGCGAGAGCCCACAAACCATGAGATCATGACCTGAGCCAAAGTCAGATGCTTAACCAACTGAGTCACCCGTATATTAGACACCCCTAATCTATTACTTTTATTAATATTTCAAAGAAATCATATTTGACTCTTTTCCTTTCTCTATTGTTCATATGTTTTCTATTTTACTGATTTCTGTTTTTATCCTTGTTATTGTCTTTCTTCTACTTACTTTGCATTTAATATTCTCTTCTTTATTTAGTTTCTAATGTGGAAGTTTAGATAATTTTAAGTGTTTTTTTATCTTTTCTAATATGAAACTATAAATTTCACTCTAAGCATTGCTTTGCATAAGTTTTGAGACATTCAATTGTAATTATTATATTCAATTCAAAATATTTTTGGGATGCCTGGGTGGCTCAGTCAGTTAAGCACCTGACATTAGCTCAGGTCATGATCTCACAGTTTGTGAGTTCAAGCCCCACATCGGGCTCTGTGCTGACAGCTCAGAACCTGGAGCCTGCTTTGGATTCTGTGTCTCCCTTTCTCTGCGTCTCTCTCATTCAAAAATAAATAAACATTAAAGATTAAAAATATATATATATTTTTCTAATTTCCCTCATAATTTCTTCCGTAACCAGTTGGTTGCCTAGAATATTCTGTTTAATGTCCAAATAGTTGAAGCATCTCTAGATACATTATTGCAATTGAGATCTAATTTAACTACAGAGGGCATCATCTATATGATTTCAATCTTTTAAAAAGCGTTGAAACTTATTTTTTAGCCCATGACATGGTCTACCTCTGTAAACATTCATGCTCATTTGAAAAGAATGTGTATTTTGTAGTTGTTGAATCTAGCATTCAATAAATGTCTGTTAGGTCAAATTGATTGTTAGTGTTGCCAAATCTATATTGTCAATAATTTTTTTGTCTACTTTTACTGTCAACTACTGACAAAGGGTTACGAAAATCTCCCACTATTATTGAGTTTGTCTATTTCTCCCTTTGATTCTGTCAATTTTTGTTATGTATATTTTGAGTATTTCTTATTTGAGGTGTACACATTTATGATTATTACATCTTCTTGGTAAGTTGCTCCCATTCTCATTATGAAATGTCCCTCCTTATCTCTGGTAATCCCCATACCTTAAAAATCTATTTGACTCATATCAACATAGCCACACAACCTTTCTTATACTTATTCTTCACATATTTCTATACATTTATTCCTTTATTCGTTTATATTATGGTGCATCTCTGTAAATATAGTTAAATCTTACTGTTTGTATCCAGTCAGAACATTTCTTTATTTTCATAGGATTATTTAGTCCATCCCCACTAATACAGTAATGAAACAATTGATTATACATGTACTGTATTACTATTTGTTTTCTACTTGTCTCATCTGATTTTTGTTCCTCTTCTCTTCCTTTCTTCTTTGGTTTCAATCTATTTTTTTTATTTTTTATTTTTTTAATTTTTTCTTAGTATTATATTCCATTTCCTTTTTAGACATTTCTATATACCTCTATATATTATTTTACTAGTACTTTTCTATATACCTCTATATATTACTTTTACTACTAGTAAAAGTAACTTTTACTTACTAGTAGTAAAAGTTACTTTTACTACTTTGATCCCCCTAGTCTAGGGATCTAAATATACGCCCTGAACCTATCACAATCTACTAAAATTAGCATTGTATCACTTCACATAATTAAAATATAGGAAACTTCTAACATTGTAATTAATTTAATACCCATCTATCTTTAATCATTAGTGCTCTTGTTTATATTTGCTTCCAAGCATGTTCTAACTTTCACAATAGAGGTTATTTTCATAGTCTTTTAAAAATTTAAGAGAAGAAAAAAATTAGTCTTGTATTTACCCACATATTTACAATTTCCAGTCCTCTTTACTCCTCTCTGTGGATCTGATTTTCCATTTTGTTTCATTTCTGAAAATGTTTCTCTAGCATATCTCATAGTTTAGTCTGCTGACAAAGAATTTCCTGGGATGTTTTTGATCAAAAAAGCCTTTATTTTGCCTTCACTGTGGAATAATGTTTTCTTGGATATAGAACTCTGGATTGAGTGTTTTATTTCCTTTAAATATTTCTTTAAATAAAATAAATGTTTTATTATTTTACATATTTCTCATTTGTCTTCTGACCTTCATGGTTTCTGATGAGAGGTTACCTATCATTTCTGTATTGCCATTTTCCTGTTCAGAGTATTCCCTGTTTCTGACTGTTTTTAAGATAGCTTTTTTTATTTTAATGTTTTAACATTTCAATTATCATGCCCTCAGGGTTTCTCTGTATATATTTTTCTTGGGATTCACTGACCTTCTTAAATCTGCAGTTTGATTATTTTCACCACATCATGAAATTCTCAGCCATTATTCATTCAAACATTTTTTTGCCTTCTTTTCTCTCTCCTTCTCTCATAGATTTCCAATTATAAATAACTTAGACCACTTGATATTGTCCCACACGTCCCTAAGACTTGGTTCATTTCAATCTAATTTTGCTCTGTACTTTATATTTGATAATTACAAATGATTTCTCTTCGGTTTTGCTATTTTTTTCTGTAATGTCCAATCTGCCGACAAATCTATCCATTAAGTGAATTTTTCATTTCAGGTAGTATCTTTTTGAGTGCTAGAATCTGCATGTAGCATTTTTTATAGATTACTTTTTTCTGCTTAGATTCCCCATCTATTCACTCTTTTTGTCATCTTTTCCTTTAAATCTTTGAACATACTTAGAATAGTTGGTTTAAAATCAATGTCTGCTAATTCCAACACCTGAATCATCTCAACCTCTGTTCATATTAACCAGTGTTTGTTGAATACTAGTTATATTTTCTTGCTTCCTGACATGTCCAATAAATTTTAATTTATGTGTTAAAGAGTATGTCTGCTGCACTGTTTTGTTTTGTTTTGTTTTTCCAGTAAGGCAATTAAATTACTGGCAGATCCTCATTACCCTGTTAAACATTTTATGTTTAGCAAAGGCTGTTCTGTTCTGTTTTGTCTTTAGCCCTAGGATATAGATCTTTCTCTAGGGCATTGTCTTTAATGCTCTGGCATGGCATATCTCATGTCTCAGCTCAATGTCTGAGATGGTCAGCAAGGTCTTTTCACTTTTGCCAGGCCAGAAATCCACCAACGTTCAGCTCTACATGATCTCCCATCCCTTTGTTCACCTCTCACCCCCTAAGCAGGCTACCTTTGCTAGACTTCAGAGGGTGTTGCCCTATTAACATACAACCGAGAACTATGAAAACAATTCAGAGTAAGTTTCCAACCTGACTTGTGGGTCCTCCCTTTATACATACAGCTGTCTCCTCTCTAATACCCTTCCCTTTAGAATCCAGTCTCTTTACCATTCCTGAATTTTAATCTCTGCCTTTTCATCAGCTAGATCACTGCACTTGAATTATACTTCCTTTATACTTCATATACTTCCTTACTCTTTAGAAGGAGATAGAAGCTCTAATAAGAGTCACTTTATCATATCCAGAAAGAGAAACTCCCATGCTAAAGTTTTAAACAGAAGGCTCATCTACTTAGATTCTTCCTTTATGTATTTTTTTCCTGGTACCCTTATAGGCTGTAGGCATGAAAGAGCAGGGAAATCTTTCAGAAGAATGCTACAGTGGTCTAAATGTCAAATATTAAGGATTGTGGCAGAAGGAATGGAGAAGAGACAGATTTGAGACACCACTGAACTATAAAACCTGTAAGGGACTGAGAAAACCGAAAGGATAGATATACAAGGTGAAGCATGATATTATCGGCATAGGTCTTCAAAGTGCTCCCCAAGGCATTGCATTTTAAGTGACAGCAAATATTTTCTTTCATTTAGATATAGTGTACCCAAACTTATCAATAAGTACTTTGCATAATCCAGTCTAGATCAATTTGCATGGATTCATAGGCCATGTGTTCTAAGTTGACATCCCAGGATTCAGGATGTCAGCATGACAATCTCAGATCCTGGAGCTGTGCCTTTCTTCAAAATGTTGCCTGAGGTTTCTATGAATATATAAAAGAACTAATTATTAGACTAGCATCCCACTTTAGACTTTTCTCTGGGAAATACTGCTCTGAACTCCCTGTGCAAAGTTAAGGATAGAGATACTAGCAACAGATGACATTCATGAGCACTTCTATGTGCCAACTCTACAAAACACTTTATTTAAATTGTCTCATTTTACCTTCATACTAATATGTGAAATGAGTACGAGAATTGTGCCCATTTTAAAGGGTGGAAAACTGCCGCATAGTAGGTAATCAGCAGAGCTGGAACTCAGAGTGGTCAGTTTGACTTGCAGTATAACTCCATAGCTTCTTGTTTAACCACTGTGCTAGAAAGCAGAGGTTTAGTGCCGGGAGAAGATGGGCTGGGCTTCCCCCAAACATGCTTGAATCAAAAGTCAGCATCATTGACTCACTAAAATCACAAGTAGCATAAAATCAGAGTAGGTCTGAGATTAAAGGCATTTGATTTCACACGTAAATACTAGGACAAAAAGAGAAGAAACTTTTCTACCCTTTTTTTTTTTTCCTGGCATAGTCCCAGTTTCATATGGGTATTCTTCCCAGCAGTCATGGAGAATTGACTAAGCCAGTCATGGTCAATCTACTCTCCTTGCCAATGAATTAGCCATGACTATGTGATGCAATTCTGTCCAATGAGAAGAAAAATAGATAGCCTGCTTCAGGATGGGGATGCGGGGGGTGGCGGGGGGTGCTGTACAAGAAAAATCTTCTACCTTCATGAAAACTGATATAGGGAAGAGTGTCCCTTTACCCTACCTTTAATGAGGTGACATGAGGATATGATGCCTGGAAATGTATCAGCCATCCTAGGAGGACATATAGATGAGCCTAATACACAAGGCAACATGCCAAGATTAGCAGAGCAGAAAGGATGGAAGGAACCTAGGGCCTTGATGACTCCTTGAGCCATGTAATTAATAAACCTTGTACTATCTTTATATACTACGATACATTTTCTTCATTATTTAAGCCATTAGTTAAATATTCTGTTACTTGATGTTAAAAGCGTCCTACCTGATATGCAAGTTTCTCACTGGCTTAGATCAGGGGTTAACAAACTTCATAGAATGGCCAGATTATAATGTCAAGATACTTCTGCTTTGCAGGCCATACAGTTTCTGTCACAAATGTTTGACACTATCGTTATATCATGAAAGCTGCCATAAATGTTATGTAAACAAATATATGTGTGGCTGTATTCCAATCGAACATTATTTCTAAAAACAGGAGTCTAGATTTGACCCATAGACCTTAGATGGCCAATCTGACTTAGATGAATTCAAGTGAGCTTTGGTCTGGTGGGAGGTGATATTTTTGGTCAGCCCTAGGCTGGATGGATTTGGGAGGTACTCCTAACAGTCTCTGTCACACTACTTTTATTCAGCCAACTGACCCCTGAGTGTTGCAGGACATTCAGGGCCAGCAGTAGTCCGTGTACTCACTCTGATAAGAATGTTTAGTCTTCTACTTAATATTTTCCATTTAGCACACAGGAAGGTGTCTACAAATTATCAAACAATTGCCTTTCCTATATTTTTTCCAAGAGATTAGAAAGTAATCTGAAACAAAGGAATGTTAAATAATAATTTGTTGCATGTATAAGTAATAGGTAAAAAGGCAAATGGATGAATATGCAAAAAGTGAGTAGAGATCGATCTGATAAAGGTCTTAAGGTAAAGTTCTGTGATTCAGCAAAGGGAAGAAAATTTAGGGGAAAGGAAAAGCAGAATATATTAATGAAGTAAGCAGACTAGTAATCCTCAATTGTGTCTATATCCTCCTAAACCCTAGAAACAGTGAATCTGTTTCCTTATACGACAAAAGGGATGTTTCAGAAGTGATTAAGATTATGATCTTTGAGTGGGGAGAGTGTCCTGCATCATTCAGCTAGGTCTAATCTAATCACACGAGCCCTTAAGCAGAGAGTCTCTCCCGGATGCTGTCAGAGAAACACGGGATGGTCTGGACGCGGTCAGAGAAGACATGATAATCGAAGAACGGTCAAGAGGTGGGGCTTTGCTGACTTTGAAGATAATGGTAGGAGATCATGAGTCAAGGAATGTGGGCAGCGTCTAGAATCGGGGAAGGGCAAAGCAAGGAATCCTCCCCTAGAGCCTCCAGAAAGGGACACAGCTCTGCCAACCCACTGCTTTTCACCCAAGACTTGTAGTGGATTTCTGATCTATGGAAGTGTAAGAGAAAACTTTATGTTGGTTTAAGCCACCAAATTTGTGGTAATTTGTTACAGCAGCAACGTAAATGAATATAACAAATTGTAATAGTATCTCTAATCCTACGCAGTTTTTTGAAGAATATGCTATTTCTATTCCCTTATTCCTTCTGTATTCTTCAACTCTGTTCCCTACCTGTTGGGAAGGTCTCACTGAGAGGATGTGACCACCAGCTAACCTGCAAGCTGAACCCAGGCAATCTTCCCTGTCCTTGGAAAGTACGTTCTACATACATTCTTGTAGTAGGAGTTGTTTCAAGGACACAATCTTGACAGAGCAATGGGTTATTGAGAGTATCTGGATGGTATATGTGACTGGACCCAGTTAAAGCCTCTATATAAGTTCTTTAGATTCTGATGAGCAGTGTAGACATCTGTTCATCTTGAGGCTGCTCAAGACAAGCCTCATAGTTAAATTCCTTGCTTATCCCAACTGCCATCTAAAAATCTGGAGTGGCCTGCCTCTTTCTTCGATCTCTTCTTGCCCTTCACGTAGGGGGTGCCAGTTTCAGATTTAACCCAAGGAACTCCCAGGGTTGCGAACCAACAAGACCCTATATCTATCTCATACACACACTATGCTTCTACATTTAAAGACTATTGTTCTCTATTTTAATAATATTGGGACTAAATGTTTTTTTTAAAATCCAAACAACATGATGGCTTAATTCACAGTGACTGAATAGACAAGCCAGGCATAATTCCCAAATAGCCACCACAAACTGGTCAGGAGAGAAAGGCTCTAGTGTTGAGCCAGTGTAATTGAACAGCATGGGTCTCCCCACTTGCCCTCCTGGGGATAGAACAGACTTGATAGAGCTGCTACTCCTGGAGGCATTACAGTGGCCTTCGTGTACTTTCCTACCTTGTTACACTTTCCTGTGTAACATTATGCGTGAAACTAATCACCTTCATTCATCCCTTGCCATTTCTCAAAGGTGTCATATAAGTTTTAAGTAACAACTTAAGAGTATTCCACAAAGAGGGGCACCTGAGTGGTTCAGTTGGTTAAGCACCCGACTTTGACTCAGGTCAGGGTCTTGCAGTCCATGAGTTCGAGCCCCACGTCTGGTTCTGTGCCGACAGCTCAGAGCCTGGAGCCTGCTTCAGAGTCTGTGTCTCCATCTCTCCCTGCTCCTCCCTTGCTTGTACTCTGTCTCTGTCTCTCTCAAAAATAAAATAAAATATTTAAAAAAATTTTAAGTATTCCACAAACAAAAATTGCCAGGCCAATGTCGAAGGAGAAGGAAAATGGAAAAGAAGGAGAAAGAGGAGGATGAGGAGGAGGAGGGGGAAGAGGAAGAAGAAGAAACCTATGAAACTATGTAGGACCCCCATTGTTTCTTTCATGTCATGGTTCTCTCTCTTCAGCTGCCATAAGCCCAACTCTTCAGTTCCACCAGGGGCTCACTTTCCACAAGGACTTACTCAGGTCCAAATGGCCAGCTAAAGGGCAGTGGGCTCCCTATCTGCTACGTTCATGCCACTCTGCTCGGGACAGTCAGGCGGGACCAGGATGGGCATTTCTGCACTTACTGAAGGCTTGGCCTTGGTAGTAGGACATCTGGACCACATCACTTCTGCATTATCTTTTGAGCATTGTCCTGAGTTACTGCCCATTACTTCAACTCGGCTTCAGTGAGTGCTGTGCACGAAAGACAGGTCGTTAGCCTCCGCAGAAGATCCTGCTTCTCCAAAGCTGTGGCATTCCCAAATAACTTGACTTCATATGATGCTAGTTCAACTCCTGAATATTCCAGCAACTTATTTTGCTATAAACTGTTCTGCAGCTTGAGCAAAAGACACATTTTTTTTATATATTTATAACACATCAAGCTCATTTTTGTGATCTATGGGATAGACTAGCAGCTAATTTTCACTACTTACAATGAAGACTCTCTAAGGTAACATTTAAACTGAGGTCTCTTCCAAAAGTTTGCCTAATAATACATAAAATGTAAATTCATAGAGTAACCAAGTATTAATCAATAATACTCCAGCTTCTAGGGAACCCTCAGGCTTCACTTACCTATTTCAGTGCCAATTTTCAGACTGTTGCCAATATGCAAAAATAGCAATTTGACAATATTCAAATATTTTTAAAAGTCATGTTATGAGAGAGAACAAGTTGCTCATTTTCCCAGCAAAAATGGTATTCAGCATTTGCTAGTTTTCTGAGCTAAGCTTTGGTTTCAGATTGGAAATCTTAGGAAGGTCTAGACAATAGTTTTCAGAATCTGGTGTAGGACAGTTTCTCCAGTTTGCAGATTCTGATAAACTGGTGAGGGAAAGCCCCAGAAGCTCTCTTATTGGAGACTACCATCGAGGTCACCTAAATGAAAAAGGGGATTTTTCTCAAAGACTGAACAGCCGAATTCTAGAAGGGAGATGAGGGGTAAGAATATATTGGTTATATTGGATTAAAGGAAACATGGACAGAAATAAACTTGCTGGACCTAATGAACTGATGTATAATTCAGCTTCTGTGTGGCTCATAAAGCTCTTCTGATGTATTAAACAAAGTGTGCTCTAAAAAATGGGCTCGTGGACAAATTGTCATTAAAAAAAAAAAAATGCAAGCTACAATGTTACTAAGAAAACCCTATCACTCTTACCTTCATATAATACTTGGCCACCTAAGTCCTAATTTGAAAAAACAAATAAAATAATGAGTGATAGCATCAATTATATGCTCTAAAATGCACATTTCAGTCCCTTCACAAATGTTAATGCATCCAAATAATAAGAGCTACCCACAGGGCAGCTACAAAAGAGCTTGTAGTTGTGTAGGTGTGTGTCTCAGGACTGAGTTTGCCAATTCAATGAGCTTTCCCACCTCCATTTTTCTAGTAGTAAAAATTCAGATTTACATTGTGTAGAATTTAATGGAATGGCACATACTCTTTTGGAGGCATGGTATGATTAAGGTGTAGCTTATTGGTATTGAATTTCTAAAACTGTCTTCAAATGTTATTGTCCTTTTGTAATTGGTTAATCCTAGATTGCCCTGCCTGATTAAAGGTGGTTATGATTGCTAGCACAATCAAATTTAACCATGTTTTGAAAAACAACTATATGCTTTTATGTAAGACTAACCCTGAATATAAGATCATCCTTTATATATTTTTTAAAAATGTTTTAAGTTTTCTTTCTTTTTTTTGCAGTGCAGGGAGCGGGGCAGAAAGAGAGGGAGAGAGAATCCCAAGCAGGCTGTGCACCGTCAGCACAGAGTCCAATGCAGGGTTCGAACCCACAAACCATGACATCATGACCTGAGCTAGAGTCAGACACTCAACTGACAGAGCCACCCAGGTGCCCCAAGATCATACTTTCTATTTCTTTTTTTTTTTAAGTTTTTTTTTTCCTAATGTTCATTTTTGAGAGAGAGAGACAGAGACAGAGACAGAGACAGAGCATGAGCAGGGGAAGAGCAGAGAGAGAGGGAGACACAGAATCCAAAGCAGGTTCCAGGCTCTGAGCTGTCAGCACAGAGCCCAACGCAGGGCTTAAACTCACAAACTGAGATCATGACCTGAGCTGAAGTCAGACACTTGACTGACTGAGCCACCCAAGCACCCCTCATCCTTTCTATTTCTAATGAGAATTGACCAGAACCACTTTGGGCCAAGTTAAATATATAAAGTTATTAGGGATATAAGTGAAATCATCAACTATCTACTTAGACTATTTCATTTATTAATTTAGTTATAATTTCACATTGAAATTGCCTATGTTAAAGTAGTACTTGGGACTGCTGCTTTATCCACTTATGTAAAGTATCACATATTTTACAAAATAATTGTATTCAAATTTTTCACATGTGTCTTTCACATCAGTTCGTCAGCTGTCACCATGTCACCGGAGCCATCGTTGGAGTCACCTGACCCAGTGCCCAGTGTGCTATCTCCTACTTTTGCCTGGATCTTTGGGATGCAGCCCTACTTCAATCCACATCAGATGCTGACATCGTTTATTCAAAGTACCTCTTCACATAACATTGAAACTGATTTTTGGTGTTTCCCCTGGAGGTATGTATTCCTGACTGATACAACGGAATGGCTGTATCTAGTGACATCCAACACTTAACAATGCTAATGCTTCCTGAAATTATTACTAAATCTATGTCAACTTTCTTGGACTCCTTTCAGAACGACTGATTGAGTTAGTTAAGGGCTAATGTGTGTCTTCCACAAATTATCGCTTGGATCCAAAATAAAATTACAGAGAAAATACTAGAAGAGATGAGAGGCTTTTCAAGCACTTGATTATAAGGTCTCTCCGTCTCTTTCTCTCTCTCTCTGTCTCTGTCTACCTCCAACTGTGTGTATGAGCAAAACACCTCACCCTTGTCTACACATATACAGAGATAGTAGCATCATTAGTTTTTCAAAATTAAGCTGCGGTTCTTCAGTATATTCAGTTTTACTTATTGGTTGCACATAAATGGCAAGCCAGAATTTTGGTCAGGGATGGAACACATAGTACATCCAGGTGAATAAAGAAAAAACTACTGCTTTCAGCTCTGGATTCAGTCCGTTAACAAGAGGAGAGGACTAGTGAAAACCACAGATGATCCCCCAACCTCCTTTCAGCCATTAGTTTCATTCTTGTCCCCTGCTCCTTCTTTGACCAGAATTACTGACAAGAAGTAAGCTGAGGCTGACTGGGACTCCTTGTCCTACACACTTCCGGTAGAGGTGCTAGTGAAAGGCAGCATGGCCACAAGTCAGCTCACCCAAAGGAGAGAAGAGGCAAGGGCATCAGGTAACCACCCCGTGGAATGATAACTACTGATAATACCAGCTTCGTCTTCAGTTCTGTCACCTCTCCAGAGGCAGCAATTTCATCCTTCTACTCATAAATACTATATAATTAGAAAGACTGTGCACAAATGATAAAATTCGGCTATTTGGCATTCAATTACGATTATTTGCCTTAAAACATTTGAGTCTTTTAGCAGAACATATAGCAAGGTGCGTATCAATCATTCATTTGCATTACCAATTAATAGCACAGTACAATGGTCTGCTAACCGAAGATATTTTGTTCCTGATGAAGTCATCTGTTGGCTTAACTGAGCTGGCATAGATTTAATGTCCTACTCAGTTTGCCTTATGATTATTAGCAGGATATGCTGCATCTAAGCTATGTTTGTTAAATATATACAGCGCCTACATTACCAGGATTTATAGCAGACATATAAGAATTGAAGACTGTAACATATCCATTCGTATTATGGTGCTTCAACAAAATTCAGCATGATTATGAAGTTTATTAAGCAACTGGGAAAACGTAGATGCGCTGATAAAGCTTGACCTATTTCAGAATAAACCCAAGTTCTACCATTCCATTCATGTTCGTGTTAAAATATTCTTAACCCCAAATCTAAGTCTCCTCTAACAAGAGTATTTCAGGCTCCCCACACCCTCATATGCCCTGAAATGTTTTCTTTCAGTGACTAAAATCTTGTTGAGAATATGGGTAATGCCAGGAGTATGCAACCCCCCAGCCCAAAACAACATCGTGCGGTGAGCTCATGGAAAATGAAAAGTGAAACTGATTAGAAACAGGCAAAGTATAAAAGAAACCAACCAATTTAGTTTCATTACTCAAACTGAGTGAAATACAAAACATAAACAATGTAAGGAGATGCGGTCCTTTGTATTTTAGCAATTCTTAAATTTTTAATGATTCTGGGTTTTGTGGTAGCTTGGGAGAAATGTTTTAATGTAAGATTTATCTTGACAAGAATGCCTATAACAGTGGTACTGCTTAGAATAGTCCAATTAAAATTTTCACATTTGGTAACTTTGCATTATATAAAAAGTATACAATGAAATATGGATCATTATCACTTTTCTTTCCTGGAATCAAAATAGTGAACATTGCATGGCACCAAAATTGCCCCTGTGACCCCTGAAAAAGCCCCAAACTTCTGAATAGCAACCAAGCTAATTAAGTCCACATGGGGAGACAGGCATCCTGGACACTTCTTCCTTCTTAAAAAGAAATAAATCAATTATAACCCAGGTATATTAGCTTCCATCGTTTTTACTCTTGCCCAACTATTTTTAATTACATAATTATTTGTTTTCATTGTCACCCCAGACAATGATTATATGCTGCATAGGTTGAATAACTACATCTGTTTTTAATTTTTTTAGCTATTATATACCCAAATGCCTAGATTTCATGGTTAAAATGTGGCAGAAAACTGCATTAGTTCTTGCCCTGGTTTATCTATCTCATTGCACCAGCTCCTCACATTTGTTGGCTGATTATCAGCCACCTAATTCAACAAGGTCACCATTTGCAAAGTTCCATTTAGGCTCTAGCATCTCCTCTTTTACATGTACCCCTAGTTTCCCGGATTCTAGACTGAACCAAGACTTGCCGTGTCTGAAAGGGGGACTGAGCTGGGGTAGGCCGTGTGAAAGAGTCGGCAACTTTGCATATAAGGCATGTACATGAGTCAGTTCTCAACAGTGGAGATGGCTTCTGACGCAGCTGCCCTCCAGTGCAGTTCCTGAGCATGACTTTACCACTGCCGCCCAATCTCTGCTAATAACCTCCCATCGTCACATAGAAGGTTAGTTGGGGGTTAATCAAACCCACCATCTTTTGGCACAAATGAGTAATTTAAGTCAGGAAGAAATCTGGAGGACTTTCTGGACAACCCTAAAGATCACCTTGACATCCAAGACCCAGGCGTCTCAAGACCACTGTTCTGGACATTCCTGAAAAATCTTAGTCCTTGCTGTCACTCTTGCCTACAGTTATCCTCCAACTCAAGGAACTCGCAAAACTTCACAGAGCTGCCAAAGATCCAGCACTAATATGTGACAAAACTATTTTGATCCATTAGCAAACAAAAAGTTCCATTTAACAGGGGTTTTTAATAGTGAAGCATGTCGCACTCTAGACAGTTTTCTCCAGCACATACATTATGGACACAAAGTTTTCAATGGTGACTTCTATTCCTTTGTCTCCCCTTGAACCAACTGCAAGTTCTGACACAACACTGTCTACGATTGTAAGAAAGAACAAAGTTGAATGGAATCTCTTTGCAAAATGCATCTAAATCTTTTCTCCATTTTATGACTAAATTCGTGTATTTTTGTCAGATAGATGTGAATACAACAAATATACCGTAATTATGGTTTAAAAAATGTCTTGCATATCATATAAAACTCACAAAGTTCAAGGCTTACCAACATAAAGATGTTGTCTGAAAAAGAAAAATTAGATGGCATAGATAAAAATCTTTTAAACTTTTATTTTGTTATGCTTTCAAACCCTCCCCTATCCTCTTAAAAAATATTTAATCATAGTTGAAGCCAGAGATTTTTGCTCCAACTGCTACTTTATAGGCTGCCTTGATGTAAAATAGCGTGCTTTAAGGATGATGTAACAATTGGATTTTGACTCCCCTTCAGGGTCAGTCTCAGATTGGAAACTGGTTTTCCTCTGGGGAGGGAGGCTCCAACATGCCTCTTTGTACAGACTTCATTGTAATCTACTTGAAGGAGCCACATCGTCTGGCAAAAGTTGAAGGAAACGTCTGTGTCTGGCTTCATTATCACCCTACCTCAGGGAGAAGTGTTAAAAGAGTAGACTCCCCAAAACTAGAGTTGTGGTTATACTTGGGTCACAGCCCACTGATAAAATGTCATCAGTATTTGCTTCCTCCTCCATTCTAACCTGAGAGGGTGTCATCTAAGAAGGTCCTGGGAGAAACATAACATGCAAGAAGGGAAAGTTGTTGCATAAAGGAGATCCCAGTCCCTGCAGGAAAATACTGAACTGAATATCAAGTGACATGTTGTGGGGCTCTGTGGATTAGCGCTCTTTGAGGGCCCCAGATTTCAATCACTTGGGATAAAGGGTGCCAAGTTAGTACTGGTAAGACCAAAGCAGATTGTAAGATAAAGACAGAAGTTTCTCGGGGAAAAGAAACAAAATGTGTAAAAATTCTTGGTTATAATTTTAAGGATAAAAGAAGGGGGGGATTACCTTGATATGAACTGGAATAGTGATTTTAAATTTGAGGGACACATATTTGCCAATTTGCCAAGACATGTGGAGAAACAGCAACATGTCTGTTAAATAAAACATTCATAATATTAAAATGTGGGTTTTCCCTGTTCTTCATTCAAAGGAATTGTGTTGGTCTGTTAGAGCTGCAAGATATCACAAAATACCACAGACTAGGTGGCTTGAAAAACAAATTAATTTTTCTCACATTCCTGGAGTCTGAAAATCCAAGATCAAGGTATTGGCACATCTGGGTTCTCCTGAGGCCTCTCTCCTTGGTTTGTAATGAATGCCTTCTTGCTGTGACACCAGTATATTGGATTAGGGCCACACCCTTAAGGCCTCCTTTTAACTTAATTGCATTTTTAAAGACTTTATCTGCAAATAGGGTTACCTTCTGAGGTCCTGGGAGTTGGAATTTCAACATGTGAATTTTGTGGGGGACACAGTTCAGTCCATAATAGGAATATTTCGGACAGAGTTTAAGTTTCAGCTTTAAACTAAGATCCTCTTCCAGGGTTACGTGCCACAGGAAGTGGATCCATTTTTAACATTCATCCAGTAGGTACTTATCAAGCACCTACTATTCAAAAGGCAGGCCGATAAGTTTCTAAGCTTGGTATAAAATGAGTAACAGGTCCTTGTCATTTAGATGTTTATAACCTACTTTAAGTAGGAGACACCTATTCCAAACAGACAGTTCTGTAATAAACCTGTGTCACATTCACCAAGGTCTTTCTCCAGGTCAGAAACACTGCTCAAATAGAAAGAAAGAAGAGCTTTTCCGATTCACTACTTTGTCGTGCAAAAAGGGAAAACACTTTTGGGAAATTTTGCCCTATTTCATCATTTTGTCTAGAGTTGGACATTCATTCATTCATCCATGCCATTTTTTCATCCAACACTTGTGTGAGTACTTTGTTCCAGACATTGGCCTTTTAACAATATCAATGCCATAAGTAACAGATCAAATTCAAATACGGAGTAATTTCACTGGCTTAAAAATCCTCTGTGCTCTGCCTTATTCATCCCTTTAGCCCCCTGACCTTTCATCCCTTTACTGTCTCCACAGTTTTGTTATTTTCCAGAATGCTATATAATTGGCACCATACAGTACATAGCCTTTAGAGATTACCCTTTCCGTTTTTTTTTTCCTTTCCAAGTTTTTATTTAAATTCCAGTTTGTTGGGGCGCCTGGGTGGCTCAGTCGGTTAAGTGTCCGACTTCAGCTCAGGTCACGATCTCGCGGTCCGTGGGTTCCAGCCCCGCGTAGGGCTCTGGGTTGATGGCTCAGAGCATGGAGCCTGCTTCCGATTCTGTGTCTCCCTCTCTCTCTGCCCCTCCCCCGTTCATGCTCTGTCTCTCTCTGTCTCAAAAATAAATAAACGTTAAAAAAAAAAATTAAAAAAAAAATTCCAGTTTGTTAACATACAGGGTAGTATTAGTTTCAGGTGTAGAATTTAGTGATTCTACACTGGCTGCCCCAGTGTGCATTCCCACCAACAGTGTAAGAGGGTTCCCCTGTCTCTGCATCCTCACCAACACCTGTTGTTTCCTGTGTTGTTAATTTTAGCCATTCTTATATGTGTGAGGTGATGTCTCATTGTAATTTTGATTTGTATTTCCCTGATGATGAGTGATGTTGAGCATCTTTTCTTGGCCATCTGTATGTCGTTTTTGGAAAAAAAAAAAAAAAGTGTATTCATATCTTCTGCCCATTTTTTAAAAATTTCTTAATTTTTTTTTTATTTGAGAGAGAGAGACAAAGTGTGAGTGGGGGAGGGGCAGAGAGACAGGGGGACACAGAATCTGAAGCAGGCTCCAGGCTCTGAGCTGTCAGCACAGAGCTAACATGGGGCTCAAACCCATGGACCATGAGATCATGACCTGAGGTGAAGTCAAAAGCTTAACCAACTGAGCCACACAGGTGCCCCTCTTCTGTCCATTTTTTAACTAGATTATTTGATTTTTGGGTATTGAGTTTGGTAAATTTTTATATATTTTGGATACTAAGCCTTTGTCAGATATGTCACTTGCAAATATCTTCTCCCATTCCATAGGCTGCCTTTTTGTTTCATTGATTGTTTCCTTTACTGTACAGAAGCTTTTTATTTTGATCAAGTCCCAAATAGTTTATTTTTGCTTTTGTTTCCCTTGCTCCCAGAGACATATCGAGTAAGAAGTTGCTAAGGTAGATGTCAAAGAGGTTCCTGTCTGTGTTCTCCTCTAGGATTTTAATGGTTTCCTGTCTCACATTTAGGTCTTTAATCTATTTCAAATGTAGTTTTGTGTATGGTGTAAGAAAGTGGTCTAATTTCATTCTTTTGCATGTTGTTGTCCAGTTTTCACAACACCATTTGTTTAAGAGACTGTCTTTTTCCCATCACATATTCTTTCCTGCTTTGTTGAAGAGCAACTAACCATATAGTTGTGTGTTTACTTCTGAGTTTTCTATTCTGTTCCATTGATCTGTGTCTGTTTTTGTGCAAGTACCATACTGTCTTGATGATTACAGCTTTGTAATATAACTTAAAGTCTGGAATTGTGCTGCCTCCAGCTTTGCTTTTCTTTTTCAAGATTGCATTGGCTATTCAGGGTCTTTCATGGTTCCATACACATTTTAGGATTGTTTGTTCTAGGTCTGTGAAAAATAATGGTGGTGTTTTGATAGGAATTGCATTAAATGCGTAGACTGCTTTGGGTAATATAGACACTTTAACAATATTTGCTTTTCCAGTCCATGAGCATGGGATGTTCTTCCATTTCTTTGTGTCATCTGCAATTTCTTTCATCAGTGTTTTATAGTTTTCAGAGCACAGATTTTTTTTTTTTTTTTTTTTTGCCTTTGGTTAGGTTTATTCCTAGATATATTATGGGCTTTGGTGCAACTAGAAATGGGATTGATTCCTTGATTTCTCTTTCTGCTCCTTCATTATTCATGTATAGAAATGCAACAGATTTCCGTACACTGATTTTGTATCCTACAAATTTAATGATTTTGTATCCTACAAATTTACTGATTTTGTGTATCAGTTCCAGCAATATTTTGGTGGAGTCTTTTGGGTTTTCTATACAGAGCATAGTGTTATCTATAAATAGTGAAAGTTTGACTTCTTCCTTGCTGATTTGGATGCTTTTTATTTGTTGTTGTTGTTGTTGTCTGATTGCTGTGGCTGAGACTTCCAGTATTATGTTAAACAACAGTGGAGAGACTGGACATCCCTGTCTTGTTCCTGACTATAGAGGAAAAGCTCTCAGTTTTACCCCATTGAGGATGATATTAGCTGTGGGTTTTTCACATGTGGCTGTTATGATGTTGAGGTATATTCCCTCTAACCCAACTTTGTTGAGGATTTTTATCATGAATGGAGGTTGTACTTTCTCAAATGCTTTTTCTGCATCTATTGGCAGTATCATATGGTTCTTATCCTTTCTTTTATTAATATGGTGTATCACATTGATTTATTTGCAAATAGTGAACCACACTTGCAGCCCAGGAATAAATCCCACTTAATTATGTTGAATGATTCTTTTAATGTCTGTTGGATTCAGTTTGCTAGTATTTTATTGAGAATTTTTGCATCCATGTTCATCGGGGATACCGGCCTGTAATTTTCTTTTTTATTGGAATCTTTGTCTGGTTTTGGTATCAAGATAATGCTGAGCTCATGGAAGTATTCCTTCCATTTCTGTTCTTTTTGTTTTTTCTTTTTTCTTTTCTTTTCTTTTCTTTTTTTCTTTCTTTTTTTTTTTTTTTTTTTTTTTTTTGGAATAGTTTGGAAAGAATAGGTATTAACTCTTCTTTAAATGTTTGTTAGAATTCACCTGTGAAGCATCTGGTCCTGGACTTTGTTTGTTTGTTGGGATATTTTTGATTACTTATTCAATTTCTTTGCTAGTTATGGTCTTTTCAAGTTTTCTATCTTCTTCTGTTTCAGTTTTGGTAGTTGATATATTTCTAGAAATTTATCCATTTCTTCCAATGTCTAATCTGTTGGCATATAGTTTTTCGCAATGTTCCCTTATAATTGTTTTTTTTTGTGGTGCTGGTTGTGATCTCTCCTCTCTCCTTCAGGATTTTCTTTATTTTGGTCCTTTCTCTTTTATTTTTGATAAGTCTGGCTAGGGGCTTATCAACTTTATTAATTTTTTTCTAAGAATCAGCTCTTGGTTTCATTGATCTGTTCTATTGGTTTTTTGTTTAGTTTTGTCTCTATATCATTTATTTCTGCTCTAATCTTTATTATTTTTATTTTTCTGCTGGCTTTAGGCTTCATTTGTTGTTCTTTTCCTAGCTCCTTTAGGTGTAAGGTTAGGTTGTTTATTTGAGATTTTTCTTGCTTCTTAAAGTAGACCTGTATTGCTATAAAATTCCCTCTGATGACTGCTTTTACTGCATCCCAAAGGTTTAGGACCATCATGTTTTCATTTTCACTTGTTTCCATGTATTTTTTTCTTCTTCAATTTCCTGGTTGACTCATTTATTTCCTTAATAGCATGTTGTTTAAGATCCATGTATTTGTGATCTTTCCAAATTTTTTCTTGTGGATGAATTCACGCTTCACAGTGCTATGATCAGAAAATATGCATGGTATGACCTCAAACTTTTTGTACTTATTGAGAACGGATTTTTTACCTTGTATGTAAACTATTCTGGAGAATATCCCATGTGCAATTGAAAAGAATGTGTATTCTTCTGCTTTAGAATGAATGTTCTGAATATATATGTTAACTCCATCTGGTCCAGTGTGTCATTTTCCTTGTTGATTTTCTGCTTTGATGATCTGTCCATTGCTGTAAATTGTGTGTTTAAGTCCCCTACTATTATTGTATTATCAGTGAGTTCCTTCATGTTTTTTATTAATTGTCTTATATATTTGGGTGCTTTCATATTGGGACATAAACATTTACAATTGTTATATCTTCTTGTTGGATAGTCCCCTTTATTATGATACAGTGCCCTCTTCAACTCTTGTTATAGCCTTTGGTTTAAAATCTATTTTGTCTGATATAAATTTTGCTATTCTGGCTTTTTATGATGTCCATTTGCATGATAGATGTTTCTCCATTCCTTTGATTTTGATCTGCAGGTGTCTTTAGGTCTAAAATGAGCCTCTTGAGGGAAGCATATAAATGGATCTTGTTTTTTTTTTTTTTATCCACTCCAACACTCTATGTCTTTTGACTGGAGTGTTTAGGCCATTTACATTTAAAGTAAGTATTGATAGATATGTTTAGTGCCATTTTAGTATTTGTTTTCTCATTGTTTCTGGAGATTTTTTGTGTTCCTTTCTTGTCTTTGTCACTTTTGATCTTTCCCACTCAAAGAATCCCCTTGAATATTTCTTGCAGGGCTGGTTTAGTGGTCACAACTCCTTTAGTTTTTGTTTGTCTGGGAAACTCTTTATCTCTCCTTCTATTCTGAATGATAGCCTTGCCAGATAGAGTATACTTGGCTGCAGATTTTTCCCATTCAGCATGTTTAATATATCATGCCACTCCCTTCTGGCCTGCCAAGTTTCTGCTGAGAAATCTCCAGCTAGCCTTATGGGCCTTCCCTTGTAAGATAGGGACTTCTTTTGTCTTGTTGCTTTTAGTATTTTTTCTTTATCACTATATTTTGCAAACTTAATTACAATGTGTCTTGGTGTTGGCCAGCCTTGTGGATTTTGATAAGAGTTCTTTGTGCCTCCTGAATTTGGATATCTGTTTCCTTCTCCTAATTAGGAAAATTTTCTGCTATGATTTCCTCAAATAAATTTTCTGCCTCCTTTTCTCTCTCTTCTTCTGGTATTCCTAAGATATAAATCTCATTATATTTGATGGAATCACTGAGTTCCGTAGGTTTATTCTTATGTTCCATGATTTTTCTTTCTCTGCTTTGTTCAGTTTACTGTTTTCCATTATTTTACCTTCTATATCACTTATTCCTTCCTCTGCTTCTTCCACCCTGTGTTCATTACATCCAGCTTGTTTGGTACCTCAGTTAATGTGTATATCAGTCATTTCTTACTGATTATTTTTTTAACTCTTTTATCTTAGAGGTAAGGGTGCTTCCTTGAAGTCTTCCATTCTTTTCTCAAACCCAGTGAGTATCCTTATGATTGTTGCTTTAAATTTTCTATCAGGCATATGACTTATATCTGTTTCAATTAGATCTCTGGCCATGACCTTAGCTTGTTCTTTCATTTGGGATGAATTCCTCCATCTTGGCATTTTGTCTAAGTCTCTGTGTTCTTCTGTGTGTTAGAAAAGTCTGTTATGTTTCCTGCTTCTGGGAATAATAATAATGGCTTTATGAAGAAGAGGTCATATAGTGTCCATATAGTGCCTGAAGCCTGGCACTTCAGGGAATATCTCTGGTGTGTGCTGCATGCACTCAGCTGCTGTGTTTTGGCTGTTCTATCCATAGTCCAAGTCATCTGCAGAGGCTCTCCTTGCCTGAAGTGGGAAATGTTTGGACTTTGGCCAGGGTGTGGTAAGTTTTAACTAGGTGTGTTCTAGTCTGCTTATTAAATGAGACCTGATGCTATTTTCACTAAAAGTGAAGCCTTGCAGAACTCCCTGGTCAGGAACCATAGTGTGAGTGAGGATTTCTGCTGGTCTTCTGGAGAAGGAGCCCATTGCACTGGGACTGAGGCACACTCACCTGAGAAGGGCAGTACTGGCAGAGCGCAGGGTGGGGGGTGGGACTTGGTGTATCCAGGTTAGGCAGCCAATGTTAGTGCTGTGCTGTTTACTAGAGGTGGTTCTGTGCTTATGCTGAGGGGTAGAGGAGGGAAATGGTGTCCACCAGCTCCTTTGTCCCCAGAGAGGCATCTCTGTGAACACCACCTCTCACAGATGCACTCCAAGAAGAGGGAATAGTCTCTCCCCTGTGAGCCTTAGGTGATCCTCAGATTGCATTATCTGTCCCAGAGTTGCTTGCCTGCCTTCTCTTCAGGAGTAGGGCAGAACCCTCAGGGCTCTATCCTGGCCAAGTCCATAGACATTTGAAACACCAGTTTTCAAGCCCTACTGGTTGTGAAAACTCATGAAAATCAGACCCTCTCATTTGCCCAACCAATGGCTTCAGGGAAGCATTCTCCTTGTGTGTATCCCTGTGTGCTTCTCTTTCACTTTTCTCCACAGCTAGGGCTCCCTCCCCTCCACAGCACCCACGATCCTGTTTCTTCCCAAATATCTCTGTACTTTCTACCTTCTTCTATGTGGCCTCTTCTCTCCCTGTAGTTGTGCAGTTTATTCTCTCAGTCTTCAATTCTATTTCTTGGCTATTCAGAATGATTGGATAGTTATATAGTTATGTTTGAGGGACAAGATGAGCTTAGGGTCCTCCTACTATACTGTCATCTTATTTCAGGCCAAATTACCCTTTTTCACTTAGTAACATGCATTTAAGTTTCCTCCATGTCTTTTTAGGCTTAAATGGCTCATTTCCTTTTATCCCTGAACAATATTGCACTGTCTAGATGCACCACAGTGTCTTTATCCATTCATCTACTAAAGGACCAAGTTGCTACCAAGTTTTGGCAATTATAAGTAAAGCTGCTATAAACATTTATAAGTATAAGGTTTTGTTTAATCATTAAATATGCAACTCTTTGGGCAAATACCAAGGAGCATGATTGATAAAACATAAATGGTAAGAGTACATTTAATTTTATAAGACATTGTCAAACTGTCTTCCAAAGTGGCTTGCCTTTTTGCAGTCCCACCAGCAACGAATGCGAGTCCCTGTTATTCTACATTCTCATTAGCAATTGTGATATTGAATTTTGGCCATTTTTATAGATATATAAAGGTATCTCATTGTTGTTTTAATCTGCAGTTCCCTAACAACATACAGTAGTGAACATCTTTCCATATGTTTATTTTCCATGTGCAAAAATTCTTTGTTGAGGGTATTTTGGCCATTTTTAATCAAGTTGTTCATTTTCTTATTGTTGAGCTTTAAGTGTTCTTTGTATATTTTATATTAACAGTCCTTTATCAGTTATGACTTCTGGAAATATTTCCTCCCAGTCTGCGGCTTGTTTTCTTAATCCTTCTATAGCATCTTTCATAGAGCAGAAGTTTTTGATTTTAATGAAGTCCAGCTTATCAGTTATTTCTTTCATGGATTGTGCCTTCACTGTTTTATCTCAAAAGTCACACCATACCCAAGGTCATCTAGACTTTCTTCAATGTTATCTTCTAGAAATTTTATAGTTTTGAATTTTACTTTTAGGTCTATGAACATTTTAGGTTAATTTTTCTAAAGAGTGTAAGATTTGTATTTAGATTCTTTTGTGTGTATGGATGTCCAGTTGTTCCAATACCATTTGTTGATAAGACTGTCTTTATCTCATTGTATTGCCTTTACTCTTTTGTCAAAGATTCATTGGCTCAATTTATGTGAGTCTATTTCTGAGCTTTCTATTCTGTTCCATTGATCTATTTGTCTATTTTTTACCAATACCACACTGTCTTGATTACTACAGCTTTGTAGCAAGTCTTAGAGTTGAGTAGTGTCAGTTCTTTGACTTTGTTCATCTCCAAGGCCTTCTTGTCTATTCTGAGTCTTCAACTCTCTATATAAACTTTAAAATCAGTTTGTCGATATCCACAAAATAACTTGAGATTTTGATTAAGTTTTCATTGAATCTATAGATCAAATTTGGAAGAAGTGATATTTTGACACTATTGAGACTTCCTATCCATGAACATGGAATGTCTCCCTATTTAATTAGTTCTTTGATATTTCTTTCATCAGTTTTATAGTTTTCTCTTCTCAATCTTATACATATTTTATTAGATATATTTCATATTTGGGGGTACTAGTGTAAATGTTATTGGGTTTTTAATTTCAAATTCCTCTCGTTCACTTCTGGAATATAGTAACCCCAGGGATTTTCTGAAGTTTCTCTCAGTTCCCTAGCCCTGTTCACAGGCTTCATATGGCTCCACATGCCTGTGCCTTGTGGAACGGAGGAAGAAAACCTCTTTCTGCTCCAAACCTTATCAAATACATGAAACTTTATGCCACACAAATGTCATAGTACAGGGTAAATACAAAGACCCTTATATGCCTCTGTCAGTTTTTGATATATGGAACTACTGTATATTAGTAGTAGTTAGAAGGACTGACACAAGTATGTTGCTGTTACTTAATCATTCATTTCCAAAATACTGTCTGCTCTGAAGAAAATTAAATCAATGCCAATGAGCTTTTTTTTTTTTATTTTTTTTTATTTTTTTTATTTTTTAATATATGAAATTTACTGTCAAATTGGTTTCCATACAACACCCAGTGCTCATCCCAAAAGGTGCCCTCCTCAATACCCATCACCCACCCTGCCCTCCCTCCCACCCCCCATCAACCCTCAGTTTGTTCTCAGTTTTTAACAGAATGCCAATGAGCTTTTGACACAAGGTTTTATTGTGTAATTTGATGTCTTAGAAAGGGATTGCATATAAAATATGGCACATCCAACTTTTTTCTGTTGCTTATAATTTAAGATTTCACTCACTATGAAAATATAAATATCTTCAGAAACATAAGGATATTAAGGCAAGGACAAGCCAGCTACAAACTGGTTACAGAATTTTTTTTTCAAATTAAGATAGCTTTATTTTTTTATTTTTTAACTATTTATTCATTTTGATAGAGAGCATATGCAAGTGGGAGAGGGGCAGAGAGAGAGAGGAAAGGAGAAAGAGAGTTCCAATCAGGATCCATTCTGTCAGCACAAAGTCTGACACAGAATTTTACCCGATGAACTGTGAGATCATAACCTGAGCTGAGATCAAGAGTTGGATGTTTAACTGACTGAGCTACCAGGTGCCCCTAAGGTATCTTTAAAAGACATCAGAGAGCTTTCTGCTTCCAAGAAGATGGAATAGAGATCATTTCTCCTATTTCTTCTGTTACCAACAACTAAACATTTTAAACAACATATAGAAGAGAAACACAAGAAGATTGAAAGGGGAGGAGAAAAAGACCAGCTAGGGATATACAACAAAAGGAACGATGTGTTGGTTAGTTCCCTGGGTTTTTCTTTTGCCTCATGTATCTCAGTCTAGGAGCTAAAGAAGCTGGAAAGATGCATATGCCAACTGACCCCAGAAAACAAACAAACAAAAAAATCTTCAACAAAACTTACTCTCCCCAGCAAAATGACCAGGAATGGGGTGCCTAGGCTGCCACCACCTGCTAGGATCATATCAGAGAAGGAAGTCAGACTTTTATCTCCACTGAGGAATGATGAAATCCTCCCAATGAACATCATATGGGGACCCAGAACTTACACCACCCCCTAACCAACAGTAGAGAAGTACCCATCCCCTTCCCTGCTGAAGTAGAGTCAGAGGAAGCCTAGTGAAGAGTAAGTACTTTTACCCAAAAAAGTTTTAACAAGTCCACTTCCCTGGAAAACTAGTAGATGGTTGAAAATCCCACTGCTACCCTGCAATAATGAGGAGCCCCTCCCCCCACTTGGATCAACAGAAGCTGAGTGAGAACACAGACTTCTACTCCTACCTGCCAGTAACAAGGCAACACCCTACACACACACACACACACACACACACTTCCAATGCCAAAGTGGTAATTAAAGAAGCCAGCTGAAACAGAAGGTGTAAATTAGATTCACAGTATTATAGCATATGCAAAATACCCAGGTTTGATTTTTAAAAATCAGTTACAAAGTACCAAAAAAATTCAACTTTAATAAAAACAAAAACAAAAACAAACAATGGTTGCCAATACTGAGGTGACAGGAATGTTAGGTTCATCTGACAACGATTTTTAAAGAGACATCATAAAAACATTTCCATAAGCGAGGCACCTGGGAGGCTCAGTGGGTTAAGTGTCCAACTCTTGATTTCAGCTCAGGTCATGATCTCACAGTTCATGAATTTGAGCTCTGCATTAGGCTCTGCACTATCAGTGCAGAGCCTGCTTGGGATTCTCTCTCCCCACCCCCCCACTCTGTTTTTGTCCCTCCCCTACTAGTACACTTTCTCTCTAAAAAATAAACTTAAAAAAAATGTTTCAATAACCAGTTACAAACACATTTGAAATGAAAAAAAAGTCTCAGCAAAGATTATAAAATATAAGGAAGATCCAAATGTAAATCTTAAAACTGAAAATACAAAAATTTAAATAAAAAACTCAATGGATAGGTTCAACAGCAGAATGGAGGAGGCAGGAAAGAATCAGGGAACTTGAAAATAGAACAACATTGATATTACTCAATTTGAACAACAGAGAGAAAACAGACTGAAGAAAATGAGCTGAGCCTCAGCAACCTGTAGGAGTATCTTAAAAGACCTAACATTTCTGTCATTGGAATACAAGAGGAATAAAGAGGGCAGGCTGAAGTAATTCTCAGGGAAGTAATAGCTGAAAACTTCCCGAATTTTGCCAAAAAACATAAACCTACACAAAGCTGAGCAAACCTCAGACAGGATATAATCAAAGAGTTACCTGCCAAGACACATCATAGTCAAACATCTGAAATGAAAGACAAAAACCAAAGTCTTGAGAGTAGCAAGAGAGAAATAGCATTTTACCTATGGGGAAAAACAATTTAAATGGCAGCAGATTCCTCATGTGAAACTATAGAAGCCCTAGGAAACAGCATAACATTTATGAAAGAAAAGTCTCAGTCTATAATTCTATATCTGAAGAATTTATCTTTCAGGAGGAAAAGAGAATAAGGGCATGCTCATAAAAAAGAAAACTAAGAGAGTTTGTTATCAGTACACTACCCTAAAAGACTGGCTAAAGAAAGTTCACTAAGCAGAAAGAAAATGATAAAAGAAGGAATCATGAAATAACAGAAGAAGAAGAAGAAGAAGAAGAAGAAGAAGCAGAAGCAGCAGCAGCAGAGGAGGAGGGGGAGAGGGAGGAGAAGAAGAAAGAATAATGAAAAAGGTAAATATATAGGTAAATACAATATATTTTCCTCCTCTTAAAGGAAATTCTTAATTATGTTTCATGGTTGAAGCAAAAAAAAAAAAAAATAACAATATCAGATATGTTTCTAAATGTATGTAGAGAAAATATTTAAGGCAATTACATTATCAACAGAAGAAGAAAATGAGACATAAAGGGAAGTAGATTTCTACGTTACTCAAACATGTACAATGTTGACATGAGTAGACTATGCCAAGTCATGTGTATAAAATACAATACCAAGAGCACCTGCTACAAAAACTTTAAAAAAAGATATACTTACAATACCGCAGATAAATCAAAAAGAAATGCTAAAAAATGTTTATGTGACCCACAGAAAGGCAGGGAAAAGACAGTGGAGAAACAAACAGAAAGAACAAACCAAGAACAAAGATAAAGTGTCTGATTTAACATACTAAAAATTAAATTAGTTATAAATGGTCCAAGTATGACAATTAAAAGACAGAGACTGACATAATGTATTTTAAAAATTATACAACTATATACTGTCTACAAGAGATTCACTTCAACTGTAATGTTGTAGGCAGGATGAAAGTTAAGGGATGTAAAATGATAGGACGTATAATGTCAACTAGTCGAAAGAAACAGGAATGGCTATATCAATATCAATACCAAATAAAGTAGACTTCAGAAGAAAGAAAACTAGCACAGACATAGGATATTACATAATAAAAGAGTCAACCCATCAAGAAGGCATAGCAATCGTAAAATACGAGAACCACACATGGAGCTATAAAATATGTGAAGCAAAAACTTTTACAATTACAAAGAGAAATAGACAAATCTATAATTATCCATAAAACTTCCCCACTCTTCTCTCAACAATGGTTAGAACAACCCACAGTCACACCCACACACACGCATACACACACAAAGCCAGGCACGTGCATGTGAGGCCTGGGAAACTGTGAGGGCAAGATGGGGGGAATGAAAGAGATCCTCCTGGTACACTCAGTCTTACAGTAAGAGCAAACAGCAGTCTCCCATGGCTAGAAAAGACGTAAGAGAGCTCAAAAACTTTCCCCATCTGATGGATAGGTTTGTGGGACCTGCTAAAGAATAAAAAGATTATAGAAAATCTCAGGAAAATCCTCCAGACTCTCCAATCCAAAGCCCTGAAAAAGGAACTTATTGAGCCTGACTGAAAATCATTTGAAGACTGTGCTAAACTAAATCTAACTAATTGGGCGACAACAATGTCGCCCAAAACCAGTACAACTAAGAATATATTGACTCAGTGCTCACGCTAGGCACATGACAGAAAGGGCAAACCCTTCTCTAGCACAAATATTATTGGCTTCAGCCTCTACATTTATCTTACACAGCACATACAGCATTCAATCAAAAGCTGAGACATGCAAAGAAATGGGAAAATATGGCCCATCGCTATGAAAAGAAACAGTCAAAAGAACCAGATCTAGATATGGCCCAGATGTTGGAAAAATCAGAGAGAGATTTTAAAATAAACAAATATGGTAAATATGTTAAAGGATCTTTGGGTGAAAAACACAAGTAAGCAAATAGAAAATGTCATCATTGAGATGGAAACTATATAAACACTCTAAGTAGAAATTCTTGAACTAAAAAAACTGATAACAAAGCCTATTAGAATTCTTTTTATTCATTCCTACCAGTAGACTAGACACAGAGGAGGGAAAAAAGTAAGTGAATTTAAGGACATGTTCCTAGAAATTATCCAACTGCAATGCAAAGAGAAAGAAAGTGTGGGGAAAAGATACAGCATCTGAAATCTGTAGCACAGTATCAAATGGTATGATACACACATACCTGGAAATCCACATAAGGAAGAGAGGGAAAATGGGGCAGAAAAAAATATTTGAAGAGATACTGATAGAGAATTTTGCAAAAATGATAAGTACATTTCCCACAGTTCCAGGAAGCACAGTTCTACTATATTTACCATGAACGGGATTAAAAAAAAAAATCATACCTATACACATCATGGTCAAAGTGCTGAAAGAAAAATATAATCTTGAAAGCAGCTTGGGGGAAAACGTCACACTTTATGCATAAGTGCACAGCAATCAGAATGAAGTATGACTATTCATCAGAAACAACAGAGGACAGAAGAAAATGTAATGACATTTTTAAGTTCTGAAAGAAAAAACTGTCAACCTAGATTCTATATCCAGTGAAAATATCCTTCATGAAGGAAGAAAAAAAAAAATAAATGAATTCTCAGAGAGACAAAGGCTGAAAGAGTTCATCCTTAGCTGACCTGCACCACAAAAATGCTAAAGTAAATTCTTTAGTCTGAAGGACGATACTAGAGAAAAACTTGTTCTGTATGAAGGAATAAAGGACATTAAGGGAGTACATATATGAATAAACATAAAGGATTTTTTCAAATTATTCTGACATATGTATATCACATACATATGCATACATAAAATGTAAAAATACTTTAAATCCTCAAAAATTATTCTATTATAAAATAAAAATGTATTTTTAAATTCCAGTGTATTTATATCTATGCCTTTAACAGATAGAGAGAGATGTTAAATGTTTTAAAACTATAATGACTGTTTAAAGTCAAAATTACATCAATGTAAAAAAATTGTATCAGTGTATTATGAGGTTTATAGCTTATGTCAAATAAAACCCATGACAACAAGAGTACCATGAACATACATGGCCATTAATTGGAAGTATGTAGGTTTATGGTTCTTGCACTGATTACAAAGCAGTACAATATTGGGGTGCCTGCATGGCTCAGTCAGTTAAGCGACCAACTCTTGGTTTCGGCTCAGGTCATGATCTCATGGTTTGTGAGTCTGAGCCCCACATCGGCTCCTCGATGACCGTGCTGAGCCTGATTGGGATTCTCTCTCTCTCTCTCTTTCGCTCTCACTCTCGCTCTCTGCTCCTCCCCTGCTCTCTCTCTCTGTCTCACAATAACGTTAAAAAAAATGTAGTAGAATATTTGTTGACTATATGCTATTTAAAGTGAAAAAAAAGAATATTTTAATATCTAGAGCAACCACTGGAAAAAAATAGCAAGAGTGTAACCTATAAAACAGAGAATCTAATAGAATATGCAAATATACTCATTTCACTCAAAAGCAGGCAGGAAAGGAAACAAAAACCCAAAGTAATTGGAACAAAAGGAGACACACTTCAAAATAGCAAACCTAAAATATAAACATATCACTAATTAAATTGACTATAAATGGACTTATCACTGCAATTAAAAGGCAAAGACTGTCAGCTAATACAAACCAACCAACCAAATAAATAAATAAATAAATAAAACATACCCAACTGCATGCTGCTTACCAGAACAGGCTTAAAAGATTAAGACCCAGATTGAAATTTAAAAGATGAGAAAAGTATGTCATACAAATACTAAGCATTAGAAAAGCTAATGTAGTATACTTATTAATGCCAGCCAATGTCAACTTTCAGAAAGGTGCTAGCCGATAAAGGAGATTTCATAATGATAAAAACATCAGTTTATCAAGAAGTCATAACAACTGTACATGTGGGAGAACCTAGTACCTAAGGCCCCAAATATAAGAATCAAAAATTTATAGAATAGAAGGAACAGACAAATCCACAAAAAAAGATAATACCCCTCCTTTATTAATTGATAGAATCAGTAGATAAATTCGAAAGGAAAACGAAGATTTGAAGTGCATCAACAGCTCGGCCTGCTATGCTTTTCTACAACACTATACCCAATAAGAGCAAAATACACATTCTTCCCAAGTGTAAATGAGTCATTCATCAAGACAGACCATGGCAGAGCCCTTAAGCAATCTTAGTAAATTGCAAAGGATTAAAACGATAGAATATGTTCTGTGATCAGAACAGCATTCAATTAGAATTCAGTAACAATAAGATAGCTAGAAAATCTCCAAATATTTCAAAATCAAACAACAGACTTCTGGATAACTCAAGGGTCAAAGAAAAAAAAAATCTCAAAGGAAATGAGAAGCCCTTTAAGCCTCAGTCACCTTTACATCTTCACGGGAACGAGATTATCAGATCATTTCAGAGAGCAGGTTTTAATTAGTGGAACATAAAAGAAGACTTGGAGGGGCTGCTCTTGAGAAGAGAAAAAAAAAAAATCACTGAAAGCAGAATTAAAGGACCTGATACTGCCGCTTACTGGCTGGGAGACTTTTTAAAAGCCCCTTAGAAAATGTATTTGTTCACCTGAAATAGGAATAATAACACTGGCACTGTCACATCTTTGTGAAAGTTAAATGCAATGCTTGCAAAAGCACCTACCAAGCAAAGGGCTTGGTCTATCCTAGTAGATGCTCAACAAACTCTGGCTGGATGAAAAAGTAGCTTGGAGCTATCAAAAACAGGCTTTGTAAATTTGCCTAGGGCTCAACCTAAGCAATAAAAAGAGAGAAAAAATTAGCTACGTGTGAGGATTTCAAGTCATACCTAACTAGCCCATAAGAGATGTCTTTAAGGATAACTGAAAGGACCTTTTGTTTTTTTTAAGGTATCTCTTTGGAGGGAACTTGGAGTTGGGGGAAGAGTGCATGTGTTCATATTCTCCCACTATGTCTCTTAACTGAACCAGTGCATTCCAGCTTCTTAAACAAACAATATTTCCACTTCATTGCTATTTACAGCCATAGCCTAAAGCACAAAGATCAGACTCAGCGTCTGATTAAACTAAGTTTTATAAAGAATGACAAAATAATTGGTAAAAACATTTCAGCTTGGGTATGTAAAATGGAAAAAACAAAGTAGCAAACGTTCAAAGCACAATGGGTTTTGGGGAACAACACTGTCTTTTCTCTTTGGCATTTCTCTAGGATTCCTATCTTGGCTGGGTGACAAAAACCTGTCCATCAGCTGCAAGCCTGAGCCTATCAGCCTTACAAATCAGAGTTAATAAAAGTCAATCAGTGATGGTTTAACTTGCTTGCTCCTGCCTGAAGCAGGATTCAGCCCCAGTGTCTGTCATCCACTTAGAAAACACTTTCTATGGCCGCCCATAAATTCTAAAAATTTACTCATCTACGTTTCTATAGATAGGAAAAAGTGATTTCTATAAATATGCACCAGGCCAACACAGATGCATGTGAATCCCCTACAGATAAATGCACAGATACAAACTTAATCCTCCATAGTTACAGACATCGAAAGACAGTTTTCTTAAACAAAATCAGCCTCTTACTTTAGAGTTTTACCTTGTACATACATGTCTTTCAGTATAGAAAGTATTCATATCTTAACTGCCTTTACAGTATGTTGGCTTGTGACTTTTTCAATAAATTATGTGTTGATGTATTCATTGCCCAAATCTTTGTGGCAATGTCCACCAAATGATGTTAGATCTAAGTTACAAACTACTAGAACTGCTGTTTGATCCTGTCAGATCCAAGTTTTTGTGTATCTACACAGACAACAACAGAATATTCTGCCTCAACCAGGGCTATCTACAGCCAAATACAGTGTACTTAACTCTCAGAAGGGCCGTTTAGGAGATAGCCAGGAGGGAGGAAGAATCCAAGAGAAGCTGTTAGGACAAATATTAATCCGAGACAAGTTTTCTTCTAACGATAAACACCTTAGTTTTCAAATCAAATTTAAAGTCCAGGGTTGTGTCAAATAGAATCATGGGAGAATACAACACATGCTCCTTCATTCATTCAACAGATGTTTGCTGAATGAAAACCGTGCCTTTTATGTCTGTTTTAACAACAAGAACAAATTATAATGCAGGTGACATATGTAATCTTAAATTTTCTAATGGCCACATTTTAAAAAGTAAAGAGAAATAAGTAGAATTAACTTTAAGAAGATATTTCATTTAACCCAATATATACATGTATTATCATTTCAATATGCAATCAATATAAATACTTATTAAAGAGATATTTTAGGGCGCCTGGGTGGCTCAGTTGATTAAGCGACCAACTTCAGCTCAGGTCATGATCTCGCAGTCCGTAAGTTCGAGCCCCGCGTCAGGCTCTGTGCTGACAGCTGAGAGACTGGAGCCCATTTCTGATTCTGTGTCTCCCTCTCTCTCTCTCTCTCTGCCCCTCCCCTGCCTGTGTTCTCTCTCTCTCTCTCTCTCTCTCTCTCTCTCTCTCAAAAATAAATAAACATGAAACAAAATTTTTTAAGAGATATTTTACATCACAATTCAGACCCGCCACATCTCAAGTGTTCATAGCCACATGCGGCTAGGGGCGACCATACTGTGCAGTTCAAGATGCTATGAGTACAACAATGAAAAAAATACACATATTTGCTCTTACGGAGATTAATCGGGGGGGAAGACAGACAGTAAACAAATAAATAGGAAGTGTCAGGTTGTTAACATGGCCTAAAAGGCCGTGTGTGCTCTGGCCCCAGCTACCTCTCCAAACTCATCATCATCTCCCCCTGCCCCCTTGCACTCACTGGGCCTGCAACCACACTGCCCACCTGCCTGTCTATGAATGAGTCTGCCAAGCACGTACCACCTCAGGGTATTTCCATCCACCTGAACATTCTTCTCTAAGACATAAAAGCACTTTAAAAACCTAGTGAACAATGTGCACAATGATAAACAGCTATAGAGCACCTACCATACTACATTACATACATTTTCTCAATTCATCAAACTTCATAATAAAGTGAGATAACTATTAGTATGTATGTTTTATGGACTAACTGGACTTTACATGTTATGCATATATAATGTATGTAACCAATCTACTCTTCAATCTTTGTTGGTTTTTTTTTTTTCATTTGTAAATTGTTATGCTCAGTGACTATATTGCCTTAGGATTCATTCTTAGAAGTAGAATTGCTGGGTCAAAAACTAGGAGAACTTTTAGGCTTTAGGGATAGATTGTGGAATTATTCTCTAGCAAAAGTATATCAGTTCAAAAGCAACAGCCTGTACCCCATATCTCTCCTGGCTTTCAATTTACTGTTTTCATTATTTTTAATCCTCAATAGTTTAATATGAGAAAGATGGTACCTCAATGATGTTTTATATTTTTTCCATTCATTTTATTCTTTGGGAGGATAAACATTTCTCATGTTTGTTGAAAATTTTATTTCTCTCTATTTAACTTTCTTGTGCCTATTGTTGTTTTTTTCCATTTATGTGTTTACCTTTTTTTTTCACCACTAATAAGCACTGTGCTAAAATAGGGATATTAATTCTTTGCTTATTTCTTTAATGTTGCAAGTGTCTTTTCTAGCTTCTGCTTTGTCTTTTCATTCTCTTTTAATCTCACTCTTCTTTTTTGTCTAGCATTTCTACTTTTGTTGGCATGCCTTAAAAATCCTTTCCCCCAAATTTTGAAAATGCTTCTCCATCCTATTCTCTCCAGCCGCCTCCAGTGAACAGCCTGTGGGGCCGCTGTCTTCTCATGTTTGAGACACTATCCATGCCAAGCATATCACAAAAGAAGGGTTGTCTGCTGGTGTTCCCATTCTCCCTTTTCTTCAACCTTCCCTTCCTAACTTCCCGCAGAGTTCACGGAACCTTTGCTCTGGAGCAACCCTATCCCACAACACCCTAGGATCTTAAGATCTACCTTCTCCCATCTTCCAAAAAAGCAATGGTCTCATATACTCAACTTAGGTCATTGCCTTTCTTGACCAATATATGAGAAAATTTTAGAGGAGTAGTAGAAATGGAGACAGGCCTTAAGTATAGTCAATAGGGCACTAAATTTGAAGTTGGATCCCTGCATGTTAACTCTGGTTCTGCTGTTAACTACGTGTCCTTACACTTAAGTTCTCTGGCCCCACCATTTCTTTCTTTTTTTTTTTTTTTTTTTTTTAATTTATTTCTGAGACAGAGAGAGACAGAGCATGAACGGGGGAGGGGCAGAGAGAGAGGGAGACACAGAATCGGAAGCAGGCTCCAGGCTCTGAGCCATCAGCCCAGAGCCCGACGCGGGGCTCGAACTCACGGACCGCGAGATCGTGACCTGAGCTGAAGTCGGACGCTTCACCGACTGAGCCACCCAGGCGCCCCTGGCCCCACCATTTCTTATAAGACAAAAGGGTTGGCCCAATGATCCTCAGCTGCATTCAAAAGCTGACGTTTCTTATTGGCTGCTATGAGTCTTCTTTTTCATCTGGCCTTAGAAGAAACATAGTCCAAATACAGAAGGCGTCATCTAATTCTATGACCCACATAAGGAGAGTTTCTGGCATAAATAATTCTGAATGAGACTCAATGACCTAACCTTCTGCTTCTTAAGGCCACTTATTGCATGGTCATACTGGGAAAATCAACTTCTCCGCAGGCAAATAAATATTATTTATCAGTAAAAAGAAATAATCATGCCTTGAAATTTCTATACATAGTTATCAAGTCAAATAGGAAATCACTTTCTAATTCAGAAATATCACAAGTAATAGAGAGTTGACTTTTTACCTGAATTAGAAATAACAAATTTTATTGGGCTTGGAATCATCACTAAAATATTAAGCTTCTCTTTCATATTCTATCCAATGAATAATGAACTGCTTCATTGGACTTGAACTTATTTTGGACATGAATTTATTGGACCATTTTCTGAAGGTAGAATTCCAGGCCAGAATTATATGTCAGTAACTGAATACAAAAGTTGGCCTTCTTTGTCTAGTGTAGAAACTGCCATCTCGTCTAAAATACAGAACAGATTTTCCAGTTCGTTTTGCAGAAATGGCTTCCATGGGATTTGACAACACAAGAGTCATTCATTAATCTAATTGTCTTCTGCCATGAAATTATGCTTAATGTTAGTAATGTAGAGACAGTAATATTATAAAATATGAACTGCTGAAGTAGCCTGGAATATCCTGGCAATTTCCAGCCACTTGATGGATTAATATCCAATTCTGGTAAATTTTAGATACTGATTGATGGGGACATTTAAAAGCAAATGTAATTAATTTTAAGCTTTATTTACCATTAACTTCCACGGCTTTAACCCCTAAATATAATAACAGGTAGGTATGAGAAATTCTCATCGGTTATGGCCATCTTTAAAAGAAAGAGCATTACTCACTGGAATTATTGCAGTATTTGTCACAATCCAATACTAGCTCATATTTTCTCTTGTTGTCTACCTAATATTATCTTGGTAGTATAAACTATAATAGAATTCACCCACACACACATTTTCACTTACTCTTTTTGCCTTTTTTGGGAAACTGCTATTATCAGAGAGAATCTGTAGTCATAGTTTTCTCATCATAAATTTCCCCTCTGAGGAAAATACACATTTTCCTAATCTTACTAAATAAGTGTAATTAAAAAACCAAAGGAAACCTTAGGACTTTTGACCCATTTGGGGCTGTCTGAACATCATTCACCTGAACCTATAAAATTTAAAGTTCTGTGCATTTGAGGTGTCAAACACTTCCGAAAAAAATCTCAGCGGAAAAAAATGATACTTATGGTTTTTTTTTTTTCTCTGTAATCGTTCCCGTTTTCAGAAGTGAGCTCACAGAATAGCTCGATGCCAGGTATACTGAGACCTAGTTTCAAATCAATCCAAAAAAGAGTCACTTTTGTTCCTGACGTAAAGAAATAGGGAGAATTTGTCCAGCGTTCTTTGCTGCCAGAAAGCCTCTTGATGGGCAAGCGCTCTGTGGGTTTCACAGGATCATTCCACAAATGATACCATCACTGGCCCCTTCCAGCCCTTTAATATTCCCTCCAGTCAGAAACAACCACAAAGTCAAAGAGTATTAGCTGTAAAGGCTTTCTAGGACAGGATTTTCATCATGTTCTCCCCTCTCTGAAAGCTATTCTACTTACAAATTGATTCGGTGGGAAAGTAACACGTGGTTGTTACATGTTGTGTGACTCAGGGTGTCTCAAATCAGGGTGCCTCAGTTTACCTTTGAAAATCTGCCATCACCTCATCTTAAAGAAGTGCTGTTCCTCAGGGGCTGTGCAACACACAGAGGGCAGGAGTGAACCCAGTCGTTGGGTCCCCTTTGGATGTACAAGTAAGAGCAGGCTCACTCAGCAGCACCCCACAGTTGCCATTTTGTTGTCTTCCCTCTATCCTTGCCACGTGAAGAGCAACACACCATAATAATAATGACCATAACATATTCTGAGAGCTCACATCCATTGAGGGCTGAGGTAAGTGACACATCCGTTTTCTGAATCTAAGGTCATGCTGTTAGCAAGAGAAGGAACCAGAATTCAAGCCAAGATTATCTGGCTCCATGGGCTCAAGTTGGAAACACAAGAGAAAAAAAAATCATCCTTTCAAAATTATTTTCCTACCCACGGGAATTTCCAAACAAATTGGCAGAGGTAACCTCTCACCTTTACCCTGGAAATTTTTTCCCCATTCCTCTTAAAACTACTAATGATCATTTGATCACCTCTGAGAAGATATGGTAAATAGCAGACAAACATGGAAATGACGGTAATGACATTTTCAGCTTTATTGTACACCTATTAGCTACCAGATATTGTGCTAAATGCTTTCCATTCACTAGTTTATTAAACCTTCTCAGCAGTCCTTAAGGTAGGTACTGTTACTACCTCCCTGGTATAGATTTAAAAAACTGAGGCTTGGATGTTTCTAAGAAACTCATACGTGTTAAAAACAGCAATCATTTGATACCTAAGAACAGAACTTTTGCCTTTGTAAAAAACATTAAAATATTAATATGTAAGATCTAATTTCTTCCACTTATCTCTTATTTTACTAATCTGGCACTCATACCATGAAGTCTGAAAATATTTTACACCATTTCTTCTCATTGTGAGTGGTCTAAGGAAGAAAGATCTGCCCGCCTGCCTCCCCACCTTCCAGTATTTTCAGGGGTCCTTACTGGCAAAACCCAACCAGACCAGGGGACAGAGGAGTTGGTTAATGCAGCCTCAGAGCAGGAAAGATAGGGAGAGGATGAGGTAGAGTGGGGGAGCTTGGGCAAACTGGGAATAAGCAGCATTGCCACTCTCACTCCCAATTAGAAATGGGGTCCAGGTGGGCCTGGATGGCTCACTCAGTTAAGCATCTGACTCTCAATTTTGGCTCAGGTCATGATTTCATGGTCGCGAGATCAAGCCCCACATGGAGCTCTGCACTGGGCATGAAGCCTGCTTGAGATTCTCTTTCTCTCCCTCTCTTTCTGCCCTTTCCCCACTCATGCCTTCTCTCTCTCCCTCTCTCTCTCTCTCTCTTTCAAAATAAATAAATAAACATTAAAAAAAAGAAATGGGGTCCAATAAGACACATTTGATTTGGTGCCAAATGTTCACCTAGAGATAGCAGAAGTGATATGGAAAATTACCATTGCTTGATTTGCAAAAAAGTGAAGTAATAATAATGTCAATGTATATTTTTTAGAGTGCTCTATAAATCATGTATACCTACATATACCAAAGTATTAAAAATGTAGGATGAGTCCTGATATCAGACCACTTAACTGACTGAGCCACCCAGGTGCCCCAATGTATCAAGATTTTTTTTTAAAAATTCAAAACAACTTGGTCATCTTTGTGAAAAGTTGAGGTTGAAGGGATGAAGATTGCAACTCTATGTTTGTTCTAACCATTTTGTTCAAGTGCTTTGTGTCTGAAGTATGTAAAAAATTGTCATATATCAAGGTTTCAGCTGACTATAAAGAGCTAGCCACATTTTCTAAAAGTGTGGTTTGCCATAGCCTAGTCCTTGATGTTATCTTGACTATATAGATCTGTTGAGCCAGATATGCAAAGTCAAGGTCGACACAGAGGTAGGAGATAGTTATTGGGCAGTTCCTACCTTCACTGGAATTATGCTGACTGCATAATTTTTCTATTTTATTTTCTACTTTATTTTTTTTTAATTTTTTTTTTACATTTATTTATTTTTGAGAAACAGAGTGAGACAAAGCGTGAGTGGGGGAGGGGCAGAGAGAGAGGGAGACACAGAATCCGAAGCAGGCTCCAGGTTCTGAGCAAGCGGTCAGCACAGAGCCTGATGCGGGGCTCGAATCCACAAACTGTGAGATCATGACCTGAGCTGAAGTTGGACGCTCAACCAACTGAGCCACCCAGGCACCCCAGTCTACTTTATTTTCAATATGGAGACTGAGCACACAGAAGCCAGAGAATAGTGGCTTCAGTCTGATTTTAAATTATTCTTAATCATTCCAGCACAGAATGTTTAGAAAAATAGAAATTCTGCTATACTTCTGATGGAAATATAAATTGGCAATGTGGCATCTAGTAAAGCTACAGATATACATATTCTGTTACCCAGAAATCCCATTTTGGGGGCACCTGGGTGGCTCAGTGGGTTAAGCATCTGACTCTTGATTTTAGTTCAGGTCATGATCCGAGGATTGTGGGATTGAGCCCATGCTCAGGGCAGGGGCTGCTTAAGATTCTCTCTCTCTCTCTCTCTCTCTCTCACTCTCTCTCTCTCTCCTCCCCCCTCGCACACACTCTCTCTCTCAAAAAATAAATAAATAAATAAATAAATAAATAAATAAATAAAATTTTAAAAAAGAAATCCCATTTTGTTGTCTGTTTGCTTTTTGGTACATGCTCCAAAGAAGAATCTCATACTTGTGAATGAAGACACATGACTAAGATTTAAACATATTCATACAATGAAATACTTTGCCACAGTCAAAATGCCTAACGTAGATCTGCGTGTATCAACATTGGTAAACTCCGAATATACTGTAGATAAAACAGGCAAAATGTAAAAGGATGCATATAACACCACCCCCCAAAAGTTGAAAAGCCTATAAAATAACATATGTGTTGTTTGTAGTTGCAAGAATATGTAGCAGGAGTACAAAGTAAAAATAAATTAATCAGTAAAATGTTTATGTGCATAAATTCATGATAGCCATTCCCTTTGAGGAGGGAGAGAATAGAAACAGATAGAGAAAGGATGCAAAGAAGTCCCCGACTGAATCTGTAAGATTTATTTCTGTAAAACACATGTACACATGCACACATACATCTGAAGTGCAATGTTAAGATTTGATAAAGTTGTGTTGTGGGTCTACGGATTTTTATTATATTATTCTCTGTACTTGTCTGCATGTTTGAAATATTTCATTATAAAATATATATTTTTAAATCATCCAAGCACAAGAATATTTCTCAGAGGAAACACCAAAGCAAGGAAAAATAAAACATCCCACTCAACTTCTTTTCCCTATAAGAAGCCATGAATTATGGAGCAAAGAATGCCTTGTATTTATGAGAGGGATCTTTCTAAAGGATGCCTCACATTTATAAGTGAGTATCCTTGTAAAGATCATTGCTTTTTCATCTTGAATTCCAGACAAAGATATCCCACATTGGATTTGGTACAAGCTTATGATCCCCAAAGCATTAAGGCTCGTTCTGCTTAACATTTTATTTCTTAGCAGAACACTTCAGGAATTCAGAGAGAGGATCACCCAGCTCGATCAGGGTGGTACCCTGCCCTTGGAGCACAGGGGAGATAAGATAACTGCAGAAATGAATGATGGAATAAAATGAGCCCCCAGTTTGCTATGTTGCTTGTCATAAGTCCACAGCCATCAGAACATATGTGTGCATTTTTCCTTTAAAACATCTTTTGAGTGGTAGTTGTGTGAAACAATGATCTGTTGAATTTAATTCACAGATCAAAGAGGGAGGAAATTAACCAACACAGTAAATTGATTATTTCATGGGTGACATAACCAAGGCAATGATTTATCTTAATAAAGAGCAACTTCCCCCTAGTCCTTAACTGAATTCCAGCCAATGCAATAATACTCGGCTGTTAATGACTTTGATGTTGATGTGGAAAAGTGAATGACTGCATAATCACTGAAATGGGACCTCATCACAGTTGGAAACGTTTAAGCCAAATCATTTTGGACTGTGAAAAGAGCCCTGAGTGGTGGAGATTGGCTGGGTCCCAGCTCTTCAGTCTTAACTAAACAGGGCCTGAAAACTTTATCATGTTGCATTGCTCTGGGCTGGACCATAACTCTGACAGCTCACAGGGACTGGAGTTTAATGTATATGTCTGTGGCCTCACAGAGGAAAAAAGAATTCCAGGGCTTACAGCACCGATAATAAATACATGTCTATCAGCATTCAGCTGAAAGTGTAATTAGTTAAATCCGTCTTTGGGAGAGGGAATAGAAGAAAGGAAACAGAAGTCAACTTAAAAAAAAATTGAACCAAAAGCTTATTTTTATACCCCATGTTACTAAATATGGCTTAAGAGCTTGCAAGACAGCATTAGTCATAGACGGCAGCCTCCACCCCCACCCCTCCTCCACTCCCATCTCTAAATAATAAAGTGAACTAAAATTAGAGCTGCTTTCAAGTATGTTCACTTGATTATTATTATTTGAGTTACAGCTGAGAAGTCTGTGAGGGGACGGATCACCCTTGGGAACAAAAGTGACTCCCCAATGCCCACATCTTTGACTTTCAAATGGGGAAAAGGAAAACAGCTTCATCTCCATTCAATCACCATCAGCCAACCCAATAGATTTCCTCTTGTGCTAATCAGATCCTGGATAACATCAGCTTCCGAGAGTTAAATTATTACATCCATGTATTATAACACCGGTCTCTAGTAGGCCCGTCCAATATACCGCCATTTTCCCCTGTCCCCTCTTCTCTACGCCATCCACCCTCCTCACCACCTCCCACTGTCCCCAGATGCTCCTAAGCAAAAGTTCCAGAGAATTCTCCAAGAGAGCCAAGGCCAAGCTCTGCAGCTAACGCTTGGTGACCCAGCGGTATAAGAAATACAGCTGCAGGAATAGCTGAAGGAGTGCCAGGCACTTGTCTGTTTAAATACAGCAGAGGTCCCGGGCTCAAGAAACTCAACATATCCCATTCTGATCAACTAAAATTAAATAAATAAATAAATAAGAATAAAAATCTTTGTTTAGAGGCAAGGATTGTTAAAATGTTCCTCCAGACCCACAGCTGGGGTTGTTGACTCAGAGCGCAAAACTGGAAAATGCCCATGTGGCCAGATTAGAAACTCATTTGTGTGGTTTATGTGGCCTTGCTGGGAGCCTCCTCCTTTTCTCTCCTCTCTCCTTTAATCCAACCCTTGATTGGTTTATTACTTTAAAGGCACCCTTTTCCTGCTGGGAGCCTTGCCTGGTTGTGTCCTGGCAGCTCTTTCCCCAGGACACAAATGACCCTCAGAGGTTTCATTCGTGTTCAGCAATCCACTTATATGAGATCATCTGGGAAACTGTTAAAGAGTATGTAGCTTTTCTTTTTCCATTTTTCATTTTCTTCTTCTACTTTTTTTTTTTTTAATTTTTGCCCTCCCCAAACTGTCCTCGCTCATGCACATACAATTCTTTTGTTTTCTTCCCTCTCTTCAAGTTCGAACTGAAGCCAAGTGCTTTTAATTTTTAGCTGCATTTTGCAAGCCTGGACTTTCAGGAATATATGTTATGAAAGCGGGGAAAGAAAAGACTTTCTTGTCATCAAAACCATAATAATTATGTGTCAAAGATAATTACTGCTTGGTGTGTAATACATCTAATACCAAGTGACAGAGAAAGTAGTCTACCGGCAGACAAGAGTAACTGCCGGCTGGCTGAAATCTGATATAAAATTAACCACCAGGCTCAAGCTCTCTGCCCACTGGAATTTCACCAGATAAAGGCCAACTCCACCCCCAAAATGCAACTCAGAGCAATGTCTAGTTTATTTGTGTTTGTTGTTGGGGCATTTTTAAGACGTGCATATATTTCCATGCGTATAAAAAATTACTTGTTTCTCTCTTAAGATATAAGACATATTCCAAGGGTCTGGAGTTGCTGTTTGATGGGTGAAATTATTACTAAAATAGCTAAAGGGTACAACCAAACTCCGGGCAGTAAGAGTGAAAAGCTTTCAGAGATAGGCTAGTAGCTTTGCTCCATAATATCCAGATTTAGAATCTGAGTCTTACCTGGGAAACCGAAGCTTCAAAAGCAAAGCACTTCAGATGTTTAGAAGAGGGGCTACCCCATCCCTGGCACAAAGGCAGGTGAAGAGAAATCTGGAGACGCTACCAAAGTGAAACATGATGTTATTTGAGAAATTTCTCCATGTAAGGCTAGGGGTGATGTAAAGATGACTATTAAGAATGGCAAGCATGAGAATTCTGCTCAACAGTTCCTTCTGGGCAACTTTAGAGCAGAGGATGAAGCCCAGCTTCTTTGGGCTCAGTGGTCCCTGTGCCCCATTTCACCGTGAGCAAACTCAGCTGTGCCAGGGAAACGCTGGCTTGAGCCCAGCAAAGGCAAATGTTGGTTGCCAGGAGGCAGGCCTGCATGGCTTCTGCATCATTTGGGGTAGATCTGAATCTGATCTACCTCATCAGTAGCATAAACTGTCTCCACGACAGCATGGGCGTCCAGAAAGTTAGAAAAAGGACTGTGTTCTTTCAAACTGTTCCCTGATTGGCTGAAGTCACCAATCAGCTTGCAGGCGCTTTACCAGTTCTCTCACTCTTGTGCAATGAGTGGGCTTGGGTCCAGGTTGCACACAGAGGTACAAATGCGGAAGCGTTTAGAGGCTTTTAGTTACCCTCCGACCAGCGGTTGGTTATCCAGCCTTTTTGTCAGGACTGAGCCTGAATCCGGCATACCATCATCTCTGCAGTCTTAAAAATGAATCTCAAAGGTGATCATAGAGTTCATACTCATCCCTATCAAACACCCTGCTACTGCTTTGTCCCAATAGATCATTTTACTTTAGCACTCAACTGCTCCTGCGCCATTTGGCTGTTCCACACCAACTACACAGGAATCCCTCATTAAGTTGAGGGGCTACATTCCTGAAAAGTCCTGAGGTTGGCAAAACTACATTTGGCAAGGCCAAGAATCAGAAAATAATTAAAATGGTATTCAGGACACAGACCTAATAATAATGAATAAAATTCTAGAAGGCATCTGATTTCAGAAAACCAGAATAATTAGCGTTAGAATTGGTCTCCAGTTGGTAACCATTTATTTGTTTAGAAAATATTGTTTCATCGTCGTGACTGGCTGAGACAGAGCCTCTTGCAAATTTTATGCAACACAAACTGTACCAGCTCAAAAAACAAATTTTTTTAACCATTCCTCGCTGGGTTGAAATTCAATGTCCTTTGCACTCATGTCCTTGTTTTCATTTTTGCTACCTCTGTGAAATTCCAAGTAACTGTTTATCCTTCTCTTAAGTACCAGCTGGGTTAAGTGCACAAATTACTGATGGTCCCTCTCCTCGATTTGAGGGGATAGAGCATAAATAATCCCCTTCTACACCATCCTATAGACCCTAACACATGGTCTGCTGAGGGGGCGGAGGGAGAGAAATGAACTGATTTGAATTGCACATAAGGAATAAGACCGTGTTTAAAATATTTCGTGTACGAACGTAAAACTTGGCTGATCTCAGATCCAAAGCTGATGAAGGGTTACAAGCTTACCTTCCCTTCTCACCTCTGAGGTTTTGCGATAGAAACAAAAACTGTCTTCTAATTTGGCTGTTCACAAGATAAATTACAGAGCGTGAAAATGAAATGTGGAGACACGAAAAGAATGACGCAAAGTCTTCCCAGGAAATACGAAAAATATTCGCATTATGGCTTCCGTGTCAATCTGTTTTGGAATTTTTTTTCACAAAATATTAAAAAGTGTATTTCCACTATGGCTTTCTCAGTACGAACTACTGCTGGAGCCTACATGGCTTTTCTGAAGACAATGTTTGGAAATGGTTTAGACTTTTTTAAAGGCATGACCTAAAGATATTATTATTTCCAGCAAAAGAAAGAATAAAATAGCCTTTGAATGTATATGTGCATATATATAATATATTCATATTCCATGGGTATCACAAAATCATATAGTCCCAATAATGTCCTTGGGAAGCCATAACGTAACACAGAATGTATGCTAAAACTGAAGGTGATAGGTAATGGCAACTAGAAACTATACAATCCCGGTAAACATAGAAATAAACAAAAATAGAAAAAAAATCGTGAAATGACATTAACCAAAATAAATTCTTGACCTTTTTATCACATTGATTATTTAAAATCTTAACAAATAAGAAGTAGCTGCCAGGATACTGTATCGTGTTGTATAAAGGATCCATATGTAGTCATCAGGATAAAACCTTTCTAAGCTACATCACTGTGAGCTACTAAGGGTAGATTCCTATCTGGTACTCAAAATATTTAAAAGTTTGTTTCAGACATACATTTATTTATAATGTGGTTTCTGATATACCAAGTTATTAGATATCAGTTTTCAATTTGCCAAACATAAGGTGTTATCTCTATTGGAAGGCCATGGCATGCTCTAATGTTCCAGCACTCTCCACCTACGTTAAATGTTGATCCCCAGACAAGCTTCAGTGATTCATCATTCTTGGCATCCACTTCCTTGAGACATCTGATTGGATTGAAATAATGTAAAGAGAAAGAGAAAATATACAAACCAGGGATATGCACACACACACACAAACACCACGGAGTTTCTCTTATTCTCGTTGTTACTAAGAGAAAATAATGAAACATAATTATCGTCAGCCACACAAAACAATAACCTCGGAAAATTGTTAAAGAGACGCTGGCAAACAAGGTACAAATAACAAATGGTTACGATGCTTGTTTTCACGAATCAGTATCACAATACAGCGCAATGTCATGGCTCGCATGTTTTGAGAATCTATGCCTGTCTGTTCTATGTCCATTCAATAAATAGCAGCAGGTTTGGGGTTCCTTTCTTTGTTTTGTTTCCACCAAGAAAGCAATAGCAATGGCCCCAAGAAGAAAAGTGACCAAGTAACCACAAGGCTAGTGTGGATGGCTTTGTCCAGGGCAATGCGTGTGTACGAAGTATTTCTGAGTGGCCTTAAAATGTGACCTGGCCTGCTCAATACTCAAGTGCCCTCTTAATGCTTTTCCCTTTTTATAGGAACTTTTGATTATCTGGTCCACCTGCGTTGAACTATCTCATGAGTCACAGGTAACCCTAACAGCTTCCCTGGTTTCTTTAATTATTTTCTAGGACTCAGGGCTGCAGTGATTACCATATGATAGCTATTGCTATTAGTTTTAGTATCCAGCGTGTGAAATAGAAAAACTCCCTAAGGACCAAAAGAAGTTTTAAGGGATAACAAAATCGTCTGTGTTTTACATAGGGAAGGCTAGTATGGAGTACCTACACAAGTGCTCTATTTTTACTACCGCTCTTCCTCTTTGCTTGGAAATGCTTTTGTTTAGAGTGATGTTAAATATCATCTAACCAGACAGTGGCAGGAGCATTGATCTGCTTAACCTTGCAATGAACTGAACAAGGTTCATCCATTCCCACAGCCAAAACCTGGGCCAAATGTGTGAATGGCTCTGACAGGGAAAAGTGGGAGCTTCCCTGATTAATAGCTAAGATGCAGGGTATTTGAAAAAGAAATTAGAAGAATGCATTATCTGGAGACATTTCCTGCCACCAAATCACCCGCACTTAGGCCGATGACTGAGAAATCCCAGAAGGCGTTCTCCTGTGAATGTGGCCTACGTCAATGGCACATTTCTGAATTGTCAGGCTGAAACCCCATCAATAGTCATAAAGAGAAGGATGTGTCCTCATTGGGGGTGTGTTGATGGATCTGATCCAGAACATGAGAGGTGACTCCTGGGTTAGTTGGATGTTGGACATATTTGGGTCTGGTGACCGTGCTTCTGATTCTAAATCAAAACCATTCTCCCCGCTTCATTCAGTACATTACATAATATGAGTAGGGTTGTCTATATGCATAATTATCACTGCTCATGAGAAACAGGCCCAAAAGAATTCTCTGACCTTGTGCTGATAAATTGTGCTGAAGGAACAAGGGGCTCAGAACTGCCAGTCTCAGTTACAGACGCTGAAAAATTAAGTTGGACTGAAGGGAAATCAAGCTTCTGCATGGCACATTTCTCAGTAGGCTGAGACTCTAAGCAATTGAAGTCTGTTTCTGAGGACCCCAGTTCAAGCCCTACCTCTGCTCATCAGTCAGCACATCATTCTCGGCACTAAGCAACATGCTTGTAATTTCCAACCTGACTGGAATTAGCTCCTGAGAGGGGGAGGAGAGGGGGAAGGAAGTTAGAAAGAAATGGCTCAAAAAAGTACTCCTTCTAAATCAGAAACATCTGCTGGAGTCATAAATGGTTTTAAGTAGAAATCAACGACTAGAGGGTTTTCATAGGAGAAATAGAAAGAAACGAAGCCACCCCTCACTGAAAGTTTCCAGGTAACCGAAATCAATGATATCACTATGTATTAGAGCAAACTTGTGAACCTGCTTGGTGGCTGACACTTGGGCATGTTGGATCCAGCTCCTACTACAAAGGACCATGGGACACTAAGGACCTCTGTGTGCTATTCATAATGCCTGAAATGCCTGGGCGGGACTTGGCCACTTGACCCACATTTGTTGCCGTCCATTAATCTCACTGAAGACTCTTCTTACTATAAGTCTTCAGGGAGCTTTTTTAGAAGAAGCCAGGAGCAAGAGGGATGTTCCTCTCCCTCAGCTCTAACAAAGGCCACACTCTGACTTGTAGAATTTTCCTAAAGATACAAACAATACAGGGGCGCCTGGGTGGCTCGGTCGGTTAAGCGTCCAACTTCAGCTCAGGTCATGATCTTGTGGTCCGTGAGTTCGAGCCCCGCTTCCAGCTCTGGGCTGACAGCTCAGAGCCTGGAGCCTGTTTCGGATTCTGTGTCTCCCTCTCTCTCTGCCCCTCCCCTGTTCATGCTCTGTCTCTCTCTGTCTCAAAAATAAATAAACGTTTAAAAAAATTTTTAAAAGATACAAACAATACAGAAGGCAAAAAGGAACATCAGCTTCTGCCTCTCTGGTGTGTGTGTGTGTGTGTCGGTGTGTAGTTGGGAAAGATCTCAACATGGATATTCTAGAAGGAAATCAGAAGCTGTCCAGCCTCACTTGATCTTTTGTGTAAAGTCCTCCCAAAACTTCCTCAAGATAAACAACATTTGTTAATTAAAAACAAATACAAAAACACACCCCAAGTTCTCAGTGTTGTCACCAGCACAGAAATTCTTTTTTTTTAAATTTTTATTCATTTTTGAGAGACAGAGAGACACAGAGCACAAGCTGGGGTGGGGCAGAGAGAGAGGGAGACACAGAATCTGAGGCAGGCTCCAGGCTCTGAGCTGTCAGCACAGAGCCCGACGCAGGACTCGAACCCACAAACTGTGAGATCGTGACCTGAGCCCAAGTCGGACGCTTAACTGACTGAGCCACCCAGGCGCCCCAGCACAGAAATTCTTTAGTCATACTTTTAATACGTTCGGTCTCATCAAGCACACAAAGAACTCTCTTCTCAGTCATGTTTTGATTGAAATTCAGAGATTGCAAGAGTTCCGCGAACACCAAGCCAACCATGTTATAGGTGTTTGCCTTAAAGGAAAGTATAGCATGCCCAAAGAATTCACCGGGGTACCTCAAAAGCAACTGGAAATTGAGAGGTAACAAAATTGACACAATTTTGTCACAATATGCATTACTGACACAAATGTAGAATTGCTAGGGAGTGGAGAATAGGAAGAACGGAAAACATAAACGAACTTTCTTTTAATCTGAGCCTGCACGTCTGAATAAGGTAAGTACTGCTTTGCTATAAAAGAGCTGGAGGAAGGAGGTGGGAGCACAGTGAAAAGAATTTCTTTAAAAGCAAACGTCAAATTGCAACCACATCAATCATTCCCTGATTTAAAAAAAATAAATGAGTGCTTTTCTCCACAGTTGGAAATTTCATTACTTCTGTATGTTCTCCTCTTTGTTTATAAGTTGACTAAGAACTCCTGGAAGTTTTGCTTTCTTTGGGGAAGAGAGGTCAGATTTTTGATGGCCCCAAATGTCCCCCAGGGATTCTGCCCCAAGACTAAGGTTTAACTTATTTTTCCTTCTCTTCTTGGCTTTTTCTTGTGGGGGAACAATAAATATATCTTTCAAATATACCATTATAAAACAGGCTCCCTGCCACGCTATAGTATCCAAAGAGTCACTCACATTATGGGGTCCTAATGAAATACAGATCTTTCAAACTCATCTAAAATGTCATTTTGCACATGACTATTTTATTGCATAAAATGCAGTAGTCGAGCAAGCAAATGAGTGATTATGCTGAGTTAAAGGCCATAAAAAAAGATGGGAATCTTTTATTTTTTTTGCAAAAAGTTATCACTTGATAATTGCCTGTTTCCCTTGAATATGCAGGGTTTCAGAAGCCAAAGAGAAAGCCCAGAGATGAACAAGAACAAAAATGATTAATGAAAATGGTACTAGGTTTCTATAAGAGAGTACACGACAATTCTGGAATTAATTATCTCTGAAAAGAATACAGTAAGGAAAGCATAACTTGGAAATAACTTTAGAGCAAAAGTTCTTCCCACAGAGCCCCGAATGGAGGCAGAGAATGAAAATAAATGGGATAATAAATGATACAGAGGAACACCAGCCAAATGTCTTTCCAGTGATACCAAAACACATTTGGTAAAATTTACAGGCTCTTAAAATCTTATTTTAAGATACAGGTGGAATATCAAGAGACCTAAAAGCAATTTCTTTACATCAGATGACTGCTGGTGCTGTATTTTTCTAAGATTATTTATGGTTGATGCTGACCTTGAAAGTACTATTCCAGTACACCATTATGACACCCGATTCAGAAATACATTCAGATAAAGCAAATAGACCGTTTCTAGGGAACATAAAAGGTGTATGTCCTAAACCAAACTCTACTCTCAAGGAAACTCTGTGTAACTCAATGTAGTTGAATGGTGCCTCACCAAATTTGTACGGTTTGATGATAGAGGTAACTTGAAAAACAAAACAAAACAAAACAAAACAAGCAAAAACCAGTGACTTTCTCGCTGAGGGATTTCTCATGCACATTTTCATTTCTGTGACTTTCACATGAGATAACAGCGTAGTGAAGAGAAAAGGCAAATAGCTTTTAATCTCCTGAATAATCTCACCTGGACTCGTTGGCCTCGGTTTTATTCTCTAAAACTTTGCCTGTCATTTGCTTCCAGGAGCTGTTCTCCTTCCTTACTGTGGTCTCGACAAAGCATGGAGTTCTGCTTCATCACAGCTCCTGCACGTGACAAAATGTTATAAGTTTGCACAGAATGGAGAAGTACAGCACAGAGTAGTAAGCGATTTAATTTTTTTCTGCCAACCCTCCCAGTGGAATTTCTTACCAGTCAACTTCCATCTTAAGCCCGCTGCTGTCTTGTGTCTCTAAAGCCCTTTCTTACGACATGTTTCCAGGATCCACGACCTCCAATTTCTTGGCAGCTCTGTAATTTGTGTAAATAGGTCAGATATTTCGGAAATACCTCTCAAACTCAGTGGCCCTTATATTTAAGCCAATCTTTCGCTCTTTTCCATCCCCGTTTAAGAATAATACTTAGCAACAAGGCTGAAGTTCAGAAAGAGGAGACTAGGATATAAGAGACGTCTCAGCTATAAAAAGAAAATATTAAAAAAAACATACAAACAAACTTGCCTCGGTCAGCCTTAAAGGAATGTGAGAAGTAGAAAAACAGAGGGGAGGAGACATGAGAGGTTGGGGATGAGAAAAGTGAATTTCCTCCTCCGAATTTAACTTGGAAAAAGCATGGTATATTAGATCATTGAGGAGAATATCCAGTCTGAGGGTCTTTTGGAAGAAATTGGTTCATAGATGCCCCTGCCCCAATCACACCAACAGAGTAAATGTGTTTTCTTTCCATATGAGATAGTCTTATCATTAAGGCAGCATTTCAGCATTTTCTATTATGGATCAGCCTCACAAAGAAAATCGGGGGCAAATCTCACAAATATCCCAAATTCCTTGCTCACCATGAAGCATACTTCCAATTCCTTATTTAGTAGATAAATACATTTTCTGTTGTTATTTTTAATACACAATAGACATTTCAAAGACAGAAACCAAAATGGTAATTAAGAAAGACCTTGTATCCTTGTTTGTTTGTTTGTTTTACTAAAGCTAATCTGTAAGATTTCTCTATCCCATTACATTATTATACAAACAAACTCCTGACTCCTTCCTAGAAGGGTAAAAAGATATATTGACTAATTCCTAAGAACTCTCTGATTTTACAGAACCAATGGAAATAAGTGTCTGAATCCCACAAACTGATTTTCCTGTATTTACAGTTTTAAGATAGCATCATAGGATAATCAAATTTAAATATCATCAGAGTAATCTTGCTGTCTTGGCCTTCCCTTTCCACATTATTGCTCCTACACCTTTAGGACTGCAAAGGCCTCAATGTTCCCTTTTTCTTTTGTTTCATTAGGAGAGAGCTCACCTGCTCCTGCTGCCTTTGGCACAATAAAACTTTTGTTTCCAAAATATTGGCAACTCAGCTAGACAAAGCTAGCATTATGTTCTTTAAATATCAATGCTTTTTGAAGGAAATTAGCTTCTGGTTTTGTGGGTTTTTTTTTTTTTTTCACAACTACCTTGTATTTACATCACACATTTCCCTGAATGACATGAAGTGATTTACAGGTGTTAACTGATTCATACTTAGGAAGGAGTTGATGGAAGACACAGTTTAGTCCCAGTGTTAGAATTAAAGGTACAGAGAGATCATCACTTCCATGAAGACAGAAAAGTAGGAGGGATAAAAATCTGCCAATTGAATCACAATTTGGCCTCATTCACTCACTCACTAAGGAGAGGCACAGTATACAGAACATGTGGACTCAAGGGCGTCAGCTAAGCCAGCTTTTCTGCATCTCAGTTTCCTATCTTTAAAATTTATAGCACTTGATTATTGTTGGTAAGCCCATCAACTCAAAACTGATTCTTGTGTTTATCCAGCTAAGCGTACACGTACACACACACACACACACACACACACACACTTGCTTAATTTAATTAAGATGAAATTTTACCCTCAATTTTTTGCTTTAAAAGCAAAAGCCAGAGCACCTGGGTGGCTCCTTTGGTTAAGCAACCAACTCTCGATCTCAGCTCAGGTCATGATCTCATGGTTCATGAGTTCAAGCCCCATACCAGGCTCTGTGCTGACAGTGTGGAACCTGCTTGGGATTCCCTCTCTGTCTCTCTCTCTGCACCTTCTCTGTGCTCTCTCACTCTCTCTTTCTTCAAAATAAATAAATAAACTTTAAAAATAAAAACTATTAAAAAAAGCAAAAGCCAATTGGTCATCTTAAGATAGTAAAAAAAAAAAAACATTATTTCATTAATTTCCAGAAAGAAATATAGAAAGAAGGCAAATATCTATACTTTTTACAGGCTCAGTTTCATCCACATATCTTCCTGCTCCATCGCTGCTCCCTGCAATAGATGAACATTATCAATATTGACTTCCTGCCAAACTATTGATGTAATAAGTCAAATATGTCACAATTTTAGTAATTATGTGTTTTTCCATAATTGAAGTTATGAGCACTTATTGTTCTTAATATGCCTTCTCATGTACTCATTCTTTATCAAGGAAAAATGCAAAATTTGATCATTTCAACGGCATAATTTGTTTGTTTTACTTTTTACCGCTTCTGCTCCTTTGTTTGGTTTCTGTGTGTGTCTGTGAGTGTGTATGGTTACACGACCTGTACTATTTCCTCATTCCTTCCAGCTTTTCTCAGTTGGTTCTACAATGAGTGAACTTGGGCCTACCACTGACATCAAGACAACATCATGCTCTGCTCTACTAAACAGATCCGACCACTTTCTTTTCCACTCTGCACCATACCACTACCATTGAGAGATGAAAGAAACAATTAATGATAGAAAACAACTAAATATTTTTCTTCTTATCACAAGACTGAGAAACCTGCAGGACTATTATCCTTTCTGGGGCCATACTGAAAATGGTGAAAACATGTTGCATTCATTACAGATGTCAGATTTTTCCAAAAGCACAGAATTAACTCAATTCTGTACTTCTGTTACATTTACACAACATGTTTTTATTAGCATGAACTGCTTTTGTTACATGCCCAAGAGTGTTTGGGGTACAATTTATAATGAAGGAGAAACCTTACCAGAGTGATAGGTCACATGGAGTTGCTTTTAGCCACAATATAACTGGGACCAGAAATAGTGGACAAGTTGCATTTTTTTTTAATTGTTTTGGTTTTGGTTTTTAATCTTTTCCATCCAAGCAGCCTTATATGACACCAAAATGAGATCATAATCTTGATCAACTTGTGATTTAGGAAGAATACTGAGAGAATCTAAATATAGTAAAAAACAAATGACTGTCACTGATATCCAGGATAAAATATTTCAACCTTGTTTTTTAGAGGATGGGGTTATTTTACATATCCCAAATTAACCTCAACAGGAAAACTGCCTTATTTTGGGTAAATCAGGAAAACAGAATGAAATATATGACTAGCAAAAATACCTAGTCTTTCGAAACAATGGACTCTGTTTTTTGAGGAGATTTTTTTTTAACATGTACTTAAATCGATTAATGGGAAACAAAGGTAGAACAAAGCCTAAACTTGAGGATTCCTCTTTCCCAGGAAGATGCATTCTTTCTGTTGGTAGGATCAATATGGACAGAATAAACAGCAGTGAGAAAATAATTCTTTTACAAAGGATCATATGCATTATAATTTAATACCAAATGATGATTTGTCAAATAGAAATCCATCGGTAATTTTTCTTTCCAGAATGATATGACTTTGAAAAATGAAGATTAAATGCAGGAAGTAACCAAACCCACAATGGATTCATCCTCATCATGACTGATAACAATAATCATTCACAAAATATATCCTGATGTTCTTTGCATATTCACTTATTAACCACGTTGGCAAATCATCATTTAAACACAAGAGTTGTCCATGAACATCAGGCACATGGCTCTGTACGTTTTCCAGCTATGGATCTATATTTTATCTAAAGGGTAGGACATTAGTTGAGATTTCTATATACTGGTAATTTGGGGGCAAAATTTAAATCATCATGGTAACTTCTAGCCACTTCATTCTAAATGAATCAGAATGAATTTCTCACCACGTGTGTTAGGCTAAAAACAAAAAGCACTTCTGATATTTGGTCATTTCAAACTTCTGAAATTTGTGCAACACAGTTCTTACAAATAGTGTAAATGGGGCTATTATTTCAAGAGTCAACACATTCCTACTGACACGTACCTCTTCTTAAATAGCCTAAAGTTCTTTTTCATTGTGTTAAACAACCATTATCCTCTAGATCTGAACTAGAAAACCCAGGTACACATCACTGAAAGTCTTGTCATGAGTCATTTGGCAATTATGTGAGAATAATTACCCTTGGAATCTTGACTCACAAATAACTTAGCCAGGCAACCCACCTTCTTTGTGCAAAAGCTTCATGTGAAATGGGAACCAAGGAAATAAAATAAACGTCTGTCTCCAATATTCGGAACATCTGCATGAGTAAAAATTATTCAAAAAGATACCATGAATTTTTAAAATAAAACGCAGCATGTAAAAATTAAGCACCTGGTCTTTTCCTTTATATTTCATTAAAAAATTCTAAATAGACTATCACCAGCTGTACATTTTACTGCATTTTTTATTATGGCAGGCAGTCAAAGCAATACTGCATCCTTTCTCATCTGAGCTCCACATACAAATTTATTTATTTAAAAAAAGAAAAAAGCAGAGCAGGACTTGTGTCAGAGGCAACAAAGAGTTAAGGATGCCACACAAACCAATAAAAGACCGTAAAAATGATCCCCAAACAGACTTGATTCCAAATAGAAAGTTTGAGATAAAAGAAAAATGACATTGTTTCATTTCTTATTCATTCAAACTGCCTAAAAGAAACCTAAAAATTTGGACAAGAAATTTCGTTTAGCTTCAGAGAAAGGATATACTTAATTTGCAAGTAAAAACTGAGGAAATTAATGCAGTGAAGTCATCTTACTGTTCTTTTTGTCACATAACCTGATGATTCGTAAACCAAGCAAAAAGAACATACGTGTTATAAGCCTGGAAGCAACACTTTATAAATTTCATAGTTGGCTGACATATACTATAGGGTCAATACCGATCAAGTCTCCATAGTTTTAAGACAAACTAGGAATAATTGGGGAAAATGTTCCTAAGATAGGCAGGAATCATTAAGTCCCAAATGGGCAGATTATCTTAGCTTGCAATTAGCAATTCTAAATTGTTTTATATAAATTGATTAGTGAGAGGATTTGAGAAGTTGGCCTATCCAATTTAAAAATATTCATTCTGTAACATTTTAAATATTAACACCGATAAAATGCTTCCTTTGTAAAAAAATGGAGAAATTCAACTTAATGGAGCTTTTTAAAATATCTACTTGATTGGGTTTTTTGTATCTATAGGCTTGAGATGTGGACACCTGTCTCCTCTCTATGACTGCTTTTGATGAAGGGGAAAGTCTGAGATAACTTCAGCTTAAATCCAACTTTACCAACAATGCTTCAAAAAAATTCATTTAGGGGCGCCTGGGTGGCGCAGTCGGTTAAGCGTCCGACTTCAGCCAGGTCACGATCTCGCGGTCCGTGAGTTCGAGCCCCGCGTCAGGCTCTGGGCTGTTGGCTCGGAGCCTGGAGCCTGTTTCCGATTCTGTGTCTCCCTCTCTCTCTGCCCGTCCCCCGTTCATGCTCTGTCTCTCTCTGTCCCAAAAATAAATAAAAAACGTTGAAAAAAAAATTTAAAAAAAAAAAAATTCATTTATGCAGCAAATATGTACTTGACACTGAGTGCCAAGTATTGTTCTAGGTGATGAGGATAAAAAGCAAGCAAAACAAGCATGGCCCACACCCTTTCAGCTTCATCTGTAAAATGAGAAATAGCACTGAGATGGCATCTCAATAAATGCAGGTCCCTTCCGCATTCCCTCTCCATCTCATGTTAATGGAAAAATTGCAACACCAGATAGGGAAGATCCTTAGGTAAGTGACATGTGTCTGCTGTTCGGCTTTCAAAAAATGCTTATTGCCTCTAACAAGAATATTGTCTGTAGTCCTACTCATATGATGAGACACAAAAATAAGATATTTTCTTTTTCTGTTTTGAAAAAAATGCCATTGAGTTTTTAAGATAAATGTATTATGTTCTTGGATGATAAAGTTAATTTATTGTGATGATTTTAACCATTTTAACCAAGCACTCCAACATGATTTCAATTCATTTACTCATCCAAAAAAAAAAAAAAAATCAGACTTTTTTCCTGCTATGCAACTTAACTAACTACTAGTTAAACCTTTGAGGCCTGGGGTAAATTAAAAGCTAGAGGGAAACTGCATACTTTTTAGAAATGCTATAAAGCACTAAACATTACTAAGGTATGTTATCAAGTTCAAGCATACTGTGTATGTTGATTTTAAGACTTACATCTATGCTGTAGTTTTTGAAAATAAATGAATGTTCCATATTATTTGCCTTTAAAACCAAAACTCAGAGAGGAGAGAGGTGGGAAATAAGAGCGTGGACTTACCTTTTTGATAATTAGCTACAGTTGGTCTCATATTTGTAAAGACAAGTAAAATCTTGATGTCAATATCATTGAACTAAACAACCAATTTAAAAGAATATAACTCTATATTCTATTTTATTGCTCATAAAATCCTAAGAAAACAGGATACGATCAACAGAAATATTGCTTAAAAACTTATAATACCAATTAATTGGCAAAATTTTCATGACTTCTCCTACCTATTAGGAAAAAAGTAGAAACTACCTCACCTTAGCACATGGCTGCAAAAGGGTTGATAAAATTGTGTGGGTTTTGTTTTGAATTGTATTCAAATTAGAATTTTCTCATACGTGTGATCCAGTGAAATATGCTAACATTTGATTTTCACATCAGTGATTAATCACTTGTTTTCCTTTTTTTATTGTTGTAACTCTTTCCAATCTTTACTATAATCTTCCTGGGTTGGGGGGGTGGATGCTTCTTAATACTTAGACCTTTAAGAATAAAGAGCTTCACTTAAAAAAAAAAAGAATCTTAATGTCCCTATTTAATTTATACTATAACATTTCAGTCCCCCCTAAGGAAGAGTAAAAACATTTTCATGGAAAAAAGCTATTTTAGTGACCTTTTGTCCCTCCCTAAGAGGAAGAAGCCTGACAGGTAGATATATGGAGAGTTTGTTATTGTAAATTCCAGATCTTGTGATTATCTCTGACTCAACTTCTGGGGTTTTATCTGGAATTCCTGTGAAGGGTCAACAAGTGTATTACTGCCTGTCTTCACCTTCTTGTGACCCTAATTTTAAAACTACACCTTATAGGATTCAGAAAGTAGATTACAGTGCTGAATTTCAGCAGACAAATTTTGAAATGGGATGCATATGAAAATATGTAACTAATTCAAACAAACACAAATATATAACTTTTTGATATATTTGTCTATACCCAATTTGGGAATTTAAAGAAAAAATCTGGTAACTTTTTGAATTCTATAACTTTTCAGAGCCAAATGTTCCATGAAACTCTTTCTTCCTGAAGGAATACGTTTTTACAGTATTGCTATAATTAAGTGATTTTCAGTATAGATATAAGTGTAGATGTATTTACATAATACATCTTAATGGATAAAACTGTGGTGAAGATTCATATTATAATTTTAGAAAATAGGCAAATTCAGATAAAACAGCACATTTTGACAGTATAACTTGTTCATATATATTAGGAAAATGAAAAGAGCAATTTCTGAGTAAATTTTAAGTATATACTTCAGTTCAATGGTCTCAAGCCTTCAATTATTGTTCCAAAGACCGTGAGCACCGGTTAAGAATGACAGAACTATTGTTATTAATTTCGGGATGGTGGAAATTGGTTTACTAAAGAGAACACTTGTAAAATGGATAACAAATACTGGGAACAAATACACAAGAAGAGAAATTAAAGATGAACATCTGGAAAACCACCTGGAATGGAGGTACTGCAGTGAAATGCTTGGAGAGTATGGCTCCAGTGTTGCATAGTGGGTTCCAGACAACTTGCTGGGTATGTGATCTCAGGCAAGTCACTGACCCTGAATATAACCTAAAAGAATATAAAATTGTGCCTATTTTATTTTATAGGTCTGACATGGGAATAAAAAGTTACATGTTTGGCACAATCCCTGGCATAAAAGCCTCTGTTGTCATGAATGTCCCTTGTAAATTCAACAAATAGAATAACTGAATGATAAATAAAATCTTCCAAATATTACAGATGATCCAAAATGCTACTAGAGTCTAAGATATAAGGTCCAAATTAATCACAAAAGCAGTAGTGGGATAAAATTAAATTCTTATTAGTAGAAAAGGAAAAGAATTTCAATAAAGAACCAAGCTACGAATTTGGTTTATTGTCTAAAACAGAATAATACATGGAAATCATGAGCTATGGGTGCAACCGTCTTTTGTGTCATACTTGATCCATTTGACATTGTTGCAGACTTACGGCAAATTGAAAGTTGAGAACATTTTAAAATTAAAGGCACAAAAAAAACCCCTGTAACAATAATAATTGGGTGAGATGAAGAGGGTCTAGCACATTTATATTTTCACCAGCAACGTCTCACTCTTTCTTCTAAAATTGAGAAAAAAATTCTGCCATCATTAACATTTTTTCCAAATAGAGCTCCCACAATCATTTAAAGATAAACAAGACTTGGAGATGAAAATCTATGAGACCATTTCTACTTATTATCATACATAAAATATGAAAGGGAGCTATTCTTTTTTATCAAGTTTTGATGGCAAATTTTGTGAAGCTACCTCTAAATATCTCATCATGGTTGTAATTCTTCTTCCACACTTACCCTTCCAGTTGTTGTGGTCCAAATGATTGCTAATACCCTTGTAGTCTTAAAAAAAAAAAGGCCAGTCAGTATAATCAAACTGGATATGCATTTAAGAAATAATCACAAAGAACTCACAGCAATGTGCATTTTACATAGTGAGCTTGTCACTTGTTTGCTTCTGCCTAGTGTGAAATTAAATACTCTTGACCAATTATGTGATCACTTTTATATCACTGTCCTCAACTGTTTATCTAAACATTATCATTTCATATGTTTATCCCATCTTTCAAACATGTATAGCCAAATCTCTTGTAAGTATCTTGATGAGGTAACTTCATCATCTATCTATACCTTTACTAGACAGAATAATAGGTAGGGGAAACTATTTTTTGATAGCTCTGATTCACTGTGTACCACTGATAATTAGTGTATTGCCCTATCAGCAGAAAATATAATTCCAATTATCACTTAATTAAGGCATATTTTCTATGACAGCTAGGACCCAACTAATCCTAATATTTTTATTTTGCCTGTTCAGTTCCTATTTGATTGATCACTTTATTTAATGTACCCCAGTGCTGCAGTAAGATATTGTATATAGGTCTCAAAATATCAAATAAGTCATGATTCATATATTTCTTCTAATGGAATACTATTATTAAATATTTATAAACAAGGGTATATGTGACATACATGGCTAGTTTAAAAAGTAGTAATAAAATGATTACCAGTGCTCCCACTAATCAGCTTTATGTAGTTGGTACCTTACAGGGATGTCGAAAGCTTCTTATTTTGTCATCCTTGCTTGCAATTCCTGCCCCCTACGAGAGATAACCAATAAATACAACCTGTTCGTTTTGGCCTCAATTTGAACTTAACATAAATAAAGTCATACTGAAGAAACTCATCCGTGACAATGATTTAACACTCAACATTATGTTTTGAGGGATGCTCACATCTATAGTTGTGCATCATTCTATATGAATATGATTCCATTGTTTGCATATATCAAAATTTATTTATGCACCACTGATGAACATGCTGAGAGTTGTGTTCTTGTCGGAGCCTCCTCTTGGAATATCAGAGAGACTCTAGGAGATCTACTGCTAGGTCATAGGGTATGTGCATTTTGGACTTTACATGGAAAAGGCAAATTATTTTCTAAAACATACTAAGTTAAAATTTCCACAGCAGTGTGTTAGAGTTTTAAATTTATGTCTCGTAGGTACATCACTAGGCGTTTACCTGATATTTTCCTGATAACTAATGAGCTTAAGCATATTTTCAGATGTTTATTAAAATTTGTGTTTCCCTTCTAAGAAATAACTGGTCGTGACTTTTTCAACACCTTTTCACTGTATTATTTTTTTAATAATTTGTTTTTCTTTTTTTATATTATTCTTTTTAATTGTTTTAATGTTTATTTTTGACAGAGAGAAAGAGACAGAGCATGAACGGGGGAGGGGCAGAGAGAGAGGGAGACAGAATCAGAAGCAGGATCCAGGCTCCGAGCCGTCAGCACAGAGCCTGACGCAGGGCTTGAACTCACAGACTACGAGATCATGACCTGAGCTGAAGTCCGGCGCTCAACTGACTAAGCCACCCAGGCGTCCCCTTTCACTGTATTATTGAGTTATCTATTTTTTTCTGTGTTTCATGGGAATATATATATGATACTAATCCCGCTGTTACTTGCCCTTTCACCTTTTTCAATGAACAGAGTTTCTTAATTTTAATGTAAACAAAACTATCAACTTTCTTACTTTATGTGTTGAGCTTTTTTTTAATATTAAGAAATCATCCTTTACTTCAAGCACATAAATGCATTGATGCTAGACGTTTGAGGTGCTGGTTTTCAAAGTTAAGTTGTTGCCCCCCCCAGAATTAACTTTTGTGGATACTCTGAGCTACAGATCTAGTGCCATTTAATAAGCCATCCTTTTCCCAATGCCAACTCTGTTCTGTATCAAATCTTAATATATACACAGGTTCATTTCTAGGGTCTCTAATCTCATTCATCAGTCCGGTCATCTATCTCTGCACAAATAACCAACTATCCTGCCATAGGTTTATTTTAAGTCTTGATATGTCCTAGAGTTTAGGTTTTACAAGCCAGAGACACTGCTCAGAGATAGGCAAAATGTTGTTATCCTTTTTATTTCTCAGGATGCTTATACCTTGTAATTTACTTCAACATCTTTCAGTATAGTTATCTACACTGTATTTTGTTTGGAATGTCCATGATACCTTTCTAACCTTTCGCTCTGAACCTTTCTTCATGTTTATATTTTAGGTGTGTCTCTTATAAAGAACGTGTAACAAGATTTTCTTCCTATTTGCATTTTGATAATTTTTAACCAAAGAATTTATTATACTTATGTTTGTTGTAATACTCATATAAAATATTTGAAATTATTTCCATCAACATTTTTTTCTATTATTACATTTCCCTCTACTAGTTCCACAGCTCACTCCTTATTTTCTATTCCTTTAGTGGTTACCCTAGATATTTAATTTATGTTCCTTAAACGATTCTAAGGTTAATAGTATCATTAACTTGAATAATAGCAGCATATTAATTGGGATCTAATTAGAATAAAGCAAGCGTAGGTCCTTGCATTATTTGGAGAGAGGTTAATGTCTGGAAAACTCTATACCAGAAATACTTTATACTTAATTTTTTTACTTTTTTGTGAGACCATGCAGGTAACATGACTTGGGGCTTTGAACAGGAAGGAATTATTAGAGATTCTCATGGGAGACTTTTTCCATTCACCCAGAGCTGACGTATTCACACAAACCGTTTCTGCAGAGCAGGTTTATTGTTGACATCATTTACTTCTCGTTATTTGGTTTTTGTTGGTGTTACTATTATTAATCCACAGAGAACATGTCACTTTTGCAAGAACATCAGTTATGACCTCCCAACTTTTGTAAACCCCACATTTTGTCGATCTCTGAGCAGTGCACTGGTTGGCCTAGTAAACCTAAAACTCTAGGCCAATGTTACCCAAACACCTAAGGTAAAGGACCTTTGGGGGGTTTTGTTTTTAATTTCCTATCCGTTGCAGACCAAGAATTTAGTAAAATATATTTAATATATTGAAGAAATGTCAAGTTACATAAAAGTTTCTAAACATATACTCTCTCTCAAAGATGCTGTCCCAAACCCAAGACATTTTATATAAATGAAATTTTTAAGCTTATTGTACTTTATATTTCCAGAAATGGAAGTTCCATATTTCTTTTTCTATTCTTGAGAAATTATTTTAGATAAGTATACTGTATTCTGAAGTTAATTTTAAAAATTGTGTCTTGAAAATATTGTTCTCATGATATCTGAATTTAATTAAACTAACATTTATGTTATTTTCATAATAAAAGAACTAGTAACTATAAATTGCACTTGGTTAGAGATTACTATTCTCTTTGTCAACGCATGTGATAGCCAGAGGTGAAGCTTTATCTTCAGAGCAATTCTTTATGATATTACAACTATATCAAAGTACTTTATGTTTACCTACAAACATAGAAACAGGTTTATAAATTCATTTGCATCGAAAAATTACATTAACTACTTACATTAACTGTGCTTAAACTGCCTTAAATTTGACTTATAGTATTTTCTTATGTACTATTTACTTCCAAGGTTGTTTTCTACTTAATAATTAAGTGGAAGGGGGGAAATATGCCATAGACAAGCAAGATTCGTGATAAAAGAAAACCAGGAGGGATGAACCCTGCATTCTAAATTACGTACAATCAAAAACTACTCTCTACAAACTATGATCCTAGTATCAAACATGAGACTTCACTATATTGGGTATGTTGTTACAAAACACAAATCCAGACAAGAAATAATTTTCCCTGACATTGTGCTTCACTGAAGAAATTAAAGAGTTATAATGTTATGACTGCTATCAAAAGTGCAAAAATGCAATAGGAAAATTAACCTGTGGGACATGTTATCTGACAGCTAATACTGAACCTGTACTATGCAAGGTTAAAGATTTTTAAGGTTACTGCTGATAATGGAAGAAAACAAAACAAGCAGAGTCCCTGAATTACAGCTTTTAAATATACGATGTGACAATCTATCTGTGATTTGAAAGAATGATTTGTTAACCCATTTCCATCCTGTGAGGAATGTGTAACCTTCTCAAAAACTGCCCATCATATTTGTGTTTCTGTCGTGTGTTTGTGTTCTGGTTATTTTGAAATCATGCACTTATCATCTAACAGCAATAAAAATAAATAATACTCGGACATTACCCACAGTAATTCACCATGGCTGGTGTGGGTGGTACAAATTTTTTTTTGACCAAATTTTATGTTTGACCCAATGTTTTTGAAATTATTTGTACAAATAACTGGAGAAAATGACCTGCTATGTTACACTTTCTCCACCACCAGTTCATAAGTATTATCCATTATAAATTTTTCACTAGACTACAGCAATAGATACATTTCTATCAAAACACTTGGACGTGTCCATTATTGTTATAGTCTCAAGAAATTTTAACAGAAGTTTGATGCATTTTAATAAATGAAGCAGACTGAAAATTCACTACCACTTAAAAACTCCGATTTTATTAAACCACTAAATGAACATGAGATTTGAAATATGCAACTCTGCACTGCTAACATCTATTAAAATAGAATTTACAGGTGAATCATCGTTTCATAAAGCACCTGTACTTTTGTCCAACAGGAGATGAAAAACAGCTTGTTAACATTTCCAAAACTATTGATGCTTTTTTTTTTTTTTTTTTGTTGAATACTTTTTTTTTTTTATTTTTTATTTTTTAATATATAAAATTTACTGTCAAATTGGTTTCCATACAACACCCAGTGCTCATCCCAAAAGGTGCCCTCCTCAATACCCATCACCCACCCTGCCCTCCCTCCCACCCCCCATCAACCCTCAGTTTGTTCTCAGTTTTTAACAGTCTCTTATGCTTTGGCTCTCTCCCACTCTAACCTCTTTTTTTTTTTTTTTTTTTTTTTCCTTCCCCTCCCCCATGGGTTTCTGTTATGTTTCTCAGGATCCACATAAGAGTGAAACCATATGGTATCTGTCTTTCTCTGTATGGCTTATTTCACTTAGCATCACACTCTCCAGTTCCATCCATGTTGCTACAAAAGGCCATATTTCATTTTTTCTCATTGCCACGTAGTATTCCATTGTGTATATAAACCACAATTTCTTTATCCATTCATCAGTTGATGGACATTTAGGCTCTTTCCATATTTTGGCTATTGTTGAGAGTGCCGCTATAAACATTGGGGTACAGGTGCCCCTATGCATCAGTACTCCTGTATCCCTTGGATAAATTCCTAGCAGTGCTATTGCTGGGTCATAGGGTAGGTCTATTTTTAATTTTCTGAGGAACCTCCACACTGCTTTCCAGAGCGGCTGCACCAATTTGCATTCCCACCAACAGTGCAAGAGGGTTCCTGTTTCTCCACATCCTCTCCAGCATCTATAGTCTCCTGATTTCTTCATTTTGGCCACTCTGACTGGCGTGAGGTGGTATCTGAGTGTGGTTTTGATTTGTATTTCCCTGATAAGGAGCGACGTTGAACATCTTTTCATGTGCCTGTTGGCCATCCGGATGTCTTCTTTAGAGAAGTGTCTATTCATGTTTTCTGCCCATTTCTTCACTGGGTTATTTGTTTTTCGGGTGTGGAGTTTGATGAGCTCTTTATAGATTTTGGATACTAGCCCTTTGTCCGATGTGTCATTTGCAAATATCTTTTCCCATTCCGTTGGTTGCCTTTTAGTTTTGTTGGTTGTTTCCTTTGCTGTGCAGAAGCTTTTTATCTTCATAAGGTCCCAGTAATTCACTTTTGCTTTTAATTCCCTTGCCTTTGGGGATGTGCCGAGTAAGAGATTGCTACGGCTGAGGTCAGAGAGGTCTTTTCCTGCTTTCTCCTCTAAGGTTTTGATGGTTTCCTGTCTCACATTCAGGTCCTTTATCCATTTTGAGTTTATTTTTGTGAATGGTGTGAGAAAGTGGTCTAGTTTCAACCTTCTGCATGTTGCTGTCCAGTTCTCCCAGCACCATTTGTTAAAGAGACTGTCTTTTTTCCATTGGATGTTCTTTCCTGCTTTGTCAAAGATGAGTTGGCCATATGTTTGTGGGTCTAGTTCTGGGGTTTCTATTCTATTCCATTGGTCTATGTGTCTGTTTTTATGCCAATACCATGCTGTCTTGATGATGACAGCTTTGTAGTAGAGGCTAAAGTCTGGGATTGTGATGCCTCCTGCTTTGGTCTTCTTCTTCAAAATTACTTTGGCTATTCGGGGCCTTTTGTGGTTCCATATGAATTTTAGGATTGCTTGTTCTAGTTTCGAGAAGAATGCTGGTGCAATTTTGATTGGGATTGCATTGAATGTGTAGATAGCTTTGGGTAGTATTGACATTTTGACAATATTTATTCTTCCAATCCATGAGCAGGGAATGTCTTTCCATTTCTTTATATCTTCTTCAATTACCTGCATAAGCTTTCTATAGTTTTCAGCATACAGATCTTTTACATCTTTGGTTAGATTTATTCCTAGGTATTTTATGCTTCTTGGTGCAATTGTGAATGGGATCAGTTTCTTCATTTGTCTTTCTGTTGCTTCATTGTTAGTGTATAAGAATGCAACTGATTTCTGCACATTGATTTTGTATCCTGCAACTTTGCTGAATTCATGTATCAGTTCTAGCAGACTTTTGGTGGAGTCTATCGGATTTTCCATGTATAATATCATGTCATCTGCAAAAAGCGAAAGCTTGACTTCATCTTTGCCAATTTTGATGCCTTTGATTTCCTTTTGTTGTCTGATTGCTGATGCTAGAACTTCCAGCACTATATTAAACAGCAGCGGTGACAGTGGGCATCCCTGTCGTGTTCCTGATCTCAGGGAAAAAGCTCTCAGTTTTTCCCCGTTGAGGATGATGTTAGCTGTGGGCTTTTCATAAATGGCCTTTATGATCTTTAAGTATGTTCCTTCTATCCCGACTTTCTCAAGGGTTTTTATTAAGAAAGGGTGCTGGATTTTGTCAAAGGCCTTTTCTGCATCGATTGACAGGATCATATGGTTCTTCTCTTTTTTTTTGTTAATGTGATGTATCACGTTGATCGATTTGCGAATGTTGAACCAGCCCTGCATCCCAGGAATGAATCCCACTTGATCATGGTGAATAATTCTTTTTATATGCTGTTGAATTCGATTTGCTAGTATCTTATTAAGAATTTTTGCATCCATATTCATCAGGGATATTGGCCTGTAGTTCTCTTTTTTTACTGGGTCTCTGTCTGGTTTAGGAATCAAAGTAATACTGGCTTCATAGAATGAGTCTGGAAGTTTTCCTTCCCTTTCTATTTCTTGGAATAGCTTGAGAAGGATAGGTATTATCTCTGCTTTAAATGTCTGGTAGAACTCCCCTGGGAAGCCATCTGGTCCTGGACTCTTATTTGTTGGGAGATTTTTGATAACCGATTCAATTTCTTCGCTGGTTATGGGTCTGTTCAAGCTTTCTATTTCCTCCTGATTGAGTTTTGGAAGAGTGTGGGTGTTTAGAAATTTGTCCATTTCTTCCAGGTTGTCCAATTTGCTGGCATATAATTTTTCATAGTATTCCCTGATAATTGTTTGTATCTCTGAGGGATTGGTTGTAATCATTCCATTTTCATTCATGATTTTATCTATTTGGGTCATCTCCCTTTTCTTTTTGAGAAGCCTGGCTAGAGGTTTGTCAATTTTGTTTATTTTTTCAAAAAACCAACTCTTGGTTTCGTTGATCTGCTCTACAGTTTTTTTAGATTCTATATTGTTTATTTCTGCTCTGATCTTTATTATTTCTCTTCTTCTGCTGGGTTTAGGCTGCCTTTGCTGTTCTGCTTCTATTTCCTTTAGGTGTGCTGTTAGATTTTGTATTTGGGATTTTTCTTGTTTCTTGAGATAGGCCTGGGTTGCAATGCATTTTCCTCTCAGGACTGCCTTCGCTGCGTCCCAAAGCGTTTGGATTGTTGTATTTTCATTTTCGTTTGTTTCCATATATATTTTAATTTCTTCTCTAATTGCCTGGTTGACCCACTCATTCGTTAGTAGGGTGTTCTTTAACCTCCATGCTTTTGGAGGTTTTCCAGACTTTTTCCTGTGGTTGATTTCAAGCTTCATAGCATTGTGGTCTGAAAGTATGCATGGTATAATTTCAATTCTTGTAAACTTATGAAGGGCTGTTTTGTGACCCAGTATATGATCTATCTTGGAGAATGTTCCATGTGCACTCGAGAAGAAAGTATATTGTGTTGCTTTGGGATGCAGAGTTCTAAATATATCTGTCAAGTCCATCTGATCCAATGTATCATTCAGGGCCCTTGTTTCTTTATTGACTGTGTGTCTAGATGATCTATCCATTTCTGTAAGTGGGGTGTTAAAGTCCCCTGCAATGACCACATTCTTATCAATAAGGTTGCTTATGTTTATGAGTAATTGTTTTATATATGTGGGGGCTCCGGTATTCGGCGCATAGACATTTATAATTGTTAGCTCTTCCTGATGGATAGACCCTGTAATTATTATATAATGCCCTTCTTCATCTCTTGTTACAGCCTTTAATTTAAAGTCTAGTTTGTCTGATATAAGTATGGCTACTCCAGCTTTCTTTTGGCTTCCAGTAGCATGATAAATAGTTCTCCATCCCCTCACTCTCAATCTAAAGGTGTCCTCAGATCTAAAATGAGTCTCTTGTAGACAGCAAAGAGATGGGTCTTGTTTTTTAATCCATTCTGATACCCTATGTCTTTTGGTTGGCGCATTTAATCCATTTACATTCAGTGTTATTATAGAAAGATACGGGTTTAGAGTCATTGTGATGTCTGTATGTTTTATGCTTGTAGGGATGTCTCTGGTACTTTGTCTCACAGGATCCCCCTTAGGATCTCTTGTAGGGCTGGTTTCGTGGTGACAAATTCCTTCAGTTTTTGTTTGTTTGGGAAGACCTTTATCTCTCCTTCTATTCTAAATGACAGACTTGCTGGATAAAGGATTCTCGGCTGCATATTTTTTCTGTTTAGCACACTGTAGATATCGTGCCAAGCCTTTCTGGCCTGCCAAGTTTCAAAGGAGAGATCAATCACGAGTCTTATAGGTCTCCCTTTATATGTGAGGGCACGTTTATCCCTTGCTGCTTTCAGAATTTTTTCTTTATCCTTGTATTTTGCCAGTTTCACTATGATATGTCGTACAGAAGATCGATTCAAGTTACGTCTGAAGGGAGTTCTCTGTGCCTCTTGGATTTCAACGCCTTTTTCCTTCCCCAGTTCAGGGAAGTTCTCAGCTATAATTTGTTCAAGTACCCCTTCAGCACCTTTCCCTCTCTCTTCCTCCTCTGGGATACCAATTATGCGTATATTATTTTTTTTTAGTGTATCACTTAGTTCTCCAATTTTCCCCTCATACTCCTGGATTTTTTTATCTCTCTTTCTTTCAGCTTCCTCTTTCTCCATAACTTTATCTTCTAGTTCACCTATTCTCTCCTCTGCCTCTTCAAGCCGAGCCATCGTGGTTTCCATTTTGTTTTGCATTTCGTTTAAAGCGTTTTTCAGCTCCTCGTGACTGTTCCTTAGTCCCTCGATCTTTGTGGCAAGAGATTCTCTGCTGTCCTGTATACTGTTTTCAAGCCCAGCGATTAATTTTATGACTATTATTCTAAATTCACTTTCTGTTATATTATTTAAATCCTTTTTGATCAGTTCATTAGCTGTTGTTATTTCCTGGAGATTCTTCTGAGGGGAATTCTTCCGTTTGGTCATTTTGGAGAGTCCCTGGCGTGGTGAGGACCTGCAGTGCACTTCCCCTGTGCTGTGGTGTATAACTGGAGTTAGTGGGTGGGGCCGCAGTCCGACCCGATGTCTGCCCCCAGCCCACTGCTGGGGCCACAGTCAGACTGGTGTGTGCCTTCTCTTCCCCTCTCCTAGGGGCGGGATTCACTGTGGGGTGGCGTGTCCCGTCTGGGCTACTTGCACACTGCCAGGCTTGTGTTGCTGGGGATCTGGCGTATTAGCTGGGGTGGGTAGGCAAGGTGCACGGGGGCTGGAGGGGCAGGCTTAGCTCGCTTCTCCTTAGGTGATCCACTTCAGGAGGAGCCCTGTGGCAGCGGGAGGGAGTCAGATCCGCTGCCGGAGGTTTGGCTCCGCAGAAGCACAGAGTTGGGTGTTTGCGCGGAGCGAGCAAGTTCCCTGGCAGGAACTGGTTCCCTTTGGGATTTTGGCTGGGGGATGGGCGGGGGAGATGGCGCTGGCGCCTTTGTTCCCCGCCAAGCTGAGCTCTGCCGTCCGGGGGCTCAGCAGCTCTCCCTCCCTTTGTCCTCCAGCCTTCCCGCTTTCCGAGCAGGAAAACTTATGACCTCCCAGACGCTAAGTCGCGCTTGCTGTCGGAACACAGTCTGTCCGGCCCCTCCGCTTTTGCCAGCCAGACTCGGGGGCTCTGCTTGGCCGGCGAGCCGCCCCTCCGCCCCGGCTCCCTCCCGCCAGTCCGTGGAGCGCGCACCGCCTCGCCGCCCTTCCTACCCTCTTCCGTGGGCCTCTAGTCTGCGCTTGACTCCGGAGACTCCCTTCTGCTAATCCTCTGGCGGTTTTCTGGGTTCTTTAGGCAGGTGTAGGTGGAATCTAAGTGATCGGCAGGACGCGCTGTGAGCCCCGCGTCCTCCTACGCCGCCATCTTCCTCAATTCTCCACTATTGATGCTTTGTAGAAATCTTGGAATAATTAACGAAGGTACCTCAGCTTCTTTTGTCCATTTTGGTAACTATTAGATATTTCATTCAAAAAAAGGTGTTTGTCTGTTTATTCACATACATTTCTAACAAAATATATCCAGTAAGTAGTTTTAGTATAGATATCAAATATGGTCTCATATTTGTTTAACGTTCCTTAGCAATGTTTAACCTTGAATAGACAGCTTCCATATTTCCTTTCTAGGTTTATTTATGAGAGAGGCATTCTTTAGTGATACACCATGCTATGAAGTATACAAGAATTATACTAGTTAAAAATTGTTACATTTCAAAGACTATATGTTAAAGCAATAACTGAAAATGTCATATTCAAGAATTATTAGGTCTGTAGCTATGATCCCCCTGTTAAATTATCTTACACTAAGAATTTTGTGTATATTAATGTAGTAAAGAATCTATATAAAATATGTAATTCTTCATATGTATTTATTATACACAAATACATTAAAATCATTCAGAATGTTATCCTTTAGATTGAGCTATGCCTAAATTGTATTTTTTTTTATTAAAAAAAAATTTCATAACATTTATTCATTCTTGAGAGACAGAGAGACTGAGCGCGAGTGGGGGTGGGGCAGAGAGAGAGAGGGAGACACAGAATCAGAAGCAGGCTCCAGGCTCTGAGCTGTCAGCACAGAGCCTGACGTGGGACTTCAACCGTCAAACCGTGAGATCATGACCTGAGCCAAAGTTGGACGCCCAACCGACTGAGCCACCCAGGCGCCCCTGTACCTAAATTGTAAGACTTAAAAAAATTGCTAAAGGCACTTAATAAAAATAGAAAAATTACTAAAGTTGACTTTATCACTTCAAATAATTTGGAATATGTATTTTAGTAAAGCAATTATTTATTGGACACTTTCTATGTGCTCAACCATTTAAATTCTACACCACGACAAGCATTTGAATGTACACAGAAGCTTTATTTGAAAAAATAATTTGGAAATAACATGTCCATTGACAGGTAACGTGCATAGAGAAATTATGGTACACCCATACAGTGGAACATTGCTCAGCAATAGAAGGAATAAACTCCTGATATACACAACCACATAAATGAATCTCAAAATAATTATGCTGGGTAAATGCAGTGAGACAAAAAAGTACATGCTGCACAATTTTATTCACAGAAAATTGTAGTGAATGCAAACTAATTTATAGTGACTGAAGGCCTCTCAGTGGTTGCATACAGATGAGAGAATAAGAAGGGGTGAAAGCAAGGAATTACAAGGGGGCACAAGGAAACTTTGGGGGATGATAGAGATGTTCATTGTCTCGACTGCGATGATGATTTCCTGGGTATATACATAATTCAAAACTTAAATTATACACCCTAAACATGTACAGTTTATTAGATGCAATTACACCTCAATAAAACTTTTTTTTAATTGTAGGGGCGCCTGGGTGGCTCAGTCAGTTAAGCGTCCGACTTCGGCTCAGGTCATGATCTCACGGTTCGTGAGTTCGAGCCCCGCGTCGGGCTCTGTGCTGACAGCTTGGAGCCTGGAGCCTGTTTCAGATTCTGTGTCTCCCTCTCTCTCTCTGACCCTCCCCCATTCATGCTCTGTCTCTCTCTGTCTCAAAAGTAAATAAACGTTAAAAACATTTTTTTTAATTGTAAAAATAAATAAATTCCGTACTTGTTTTAGCATGCCTTACTTCCCCTCTTCTATCCCCCCAACCATAATTATGTCTTCTCACTGGAAGAATACCCTGAATACCATCACCCAAAAGAGAATTACAGAATTTGGGAAAGCAATGTCTTTTCTGAATACAAATTAAGCATTTTAAATAGCTGACACTGCATGAATTTTTCTCTATAATGCATTGCCTTTAGTTCACTGCATTCATAATTGTAGTTCAATTTCCAAAGAAAATCCACTTCTTTTTTAAAAAAAATAAATAATGCTGAGCACTTGTTGAAGAGGAAAAAAATAATTGCGCAAAAGGAATCAGGCATGTCTCCTTAGATACTTTGGCTCTGCCGAAGGTAGCAACATCCCTTCCGTGCTACTGGAATTTCTTGTTATTTTCTTACTAGCTTCTAGTGTCACCACATATTATGGGATCCAAGTGGTGACATCAGAAAAATTAAGCCGTGGACATTTGGGCATACTGCATCCAAGCATACACTAGCAATGTAGCGACCTGACCTTTGAAAGAGGACAATTTCATGTGCACATATCTCATGCCTGTCTGCCTTCCATACACTTAGCAAGATGATGATCGCTCCCAGCTATGTTGATATACTTCTATCCAGTTGACTGGCTGTGGATAGGAGGCAAATGATCTGTTGAGAGGTGATCTTCTTTGTAGATGTCTCACTTAATCAGAGTAAGATATAGGTAATCATAGGCAGGTATGCTACTTTATCTAGTCCTACTACAACCTGCACTGTTTTCACTTGCTTTGTATAAAAGGTCACTATAAATACTGGTATAAAATGGCCAAGGGAATGAGTCCCTCCAACAAGCTACCTGTGGCAATGGGCAGCAGTGAGCCCTATCTGACAACTGTCTTGCATATCTTCATAGATAATCTGTAACTATAATGCTGGTTTAATTTCCCTCAGGAAAAAGAATATTTTCTACTAGATATTAGATTAAGCTATATGAAATGCCAATATGAAAATATTTTTAATCCACAAGCATGCTGATCTCTTCTGGTTTGACCTAATGTATTTTACAATCTAATATAGAATTTAGGAGGAAAAATCGTCATATCCATTTTTGTCTCCGATTCATGTTATTGAAGAGAGAAATTTCTCTCTGGTGGCCTACAGCTGTGCCTGAATGTCCAGAAACATTTAAATAATGACTAACGTAGCACAACTACTCTAGGACCTTCTGTCAATACTACTGGTTTTCTAAGGTACGATGCAAGTCCCATTGAGTAGATAAGGCGAATTTTGTGGTACACCCTTGAACATGAGCGCTATTAGACAATATGTAGCTAGCATTCCAAACCAGCATGCTTTCATGGATATTACTTGCAACAATTACATTTACTCAGGTTTTATTTTTTTAAACGTTTTTTTTTTTTTTTTTTTTTATTTATTTTCGGGACAGAGAGAGACAGAGCACGAACGGGGGAGGGGCAGAGAGAGAGGGAGACACAGAATCGGAAACAGGCTCCAGGCTCCGAGCCATCAGCCCAGAGCCTGACGCAGGGCTCGAACTCACAGACCGTGAGATCGTGACCTGGCTGAAGTCGGACGCTTAACCGACTGCGCCACCCAGGCGCCCCTACTCAGGTTTTAAAAAGTGACTCATTGAAAAAACTAAGTAGTTACAAATACAGATGGTATTCATAGGGATGACAAAAGTATAAGACGCACTGATCTACATGACTACAACTTTCCACGTATTACCATGCGCTGCATTGCTTATAGTCGCAAGTTTCTCCAAGGAAGGAAGAAGAGTGGATACCTGAACGTACTATGTAACATTGTCATTTTTTGGTTGTGGAAACCAGACAAATACTGGCAATTTCATGTGGTTCAACTTTAATGTGTCTCTGTGACCACATAGCATTCAATTCCTAAAAGGTATGAAGTAAAAATTGAATTTTAGCTGAATGAATGGATTCAACACAAAGATTTTGAGTTTTTATATGTATGCATACAAAATACATCTAGCAACAAGTTTAAGAAAACTTGCCAATAAACAAATGCCAGCTGAAACGTCAGGAGAGACATCAATGTGTTTAACTCCTCTATAAATATCAAAGATACATGGATTTTTTTTTTACACACCACTCGTCCCTGATAGCAACACAAAACTAAATAATTATCCCTCTCAGGAACTCACAACTTTGTTGATCTACATCCAAATTAGATCAAGATTGAGGATAAATTTTTTTCTCTATTTCCTCCAAAGAAATGGTGTCAAACGAATTAACAAAGAAAAAAAAAACCCTCAGCCTAATATGTCCTTCCCTCTATAATAACATAATTAGAAGCAAACTATGGAAATCCAACAAACACCATAAGAGGACCAAATCAAGCATACTTCTGCACCCCTCACGCACACAATTTCACTCAGTTTAGGCATTAAGCTCAAAATAATGTAATGATGTAAAATATTTAACAGACTAACTTGAAAAAATTGACTTCATAAACTTCATCAGCACTCAAATATTCCAACCTTGCTCGGCAGATCTCTCATTAGTTCCTTGTGAAAAGAATAAAACCAGCATATATTAGCAATCCCCTCAACAAGCAATTAGAAATCTGTAATTCTTTGGACGTTACTTTTTCCACTGTGACCAGTGACAGAGATGCAGCACAGAGGGAACGTTGAAGGATAGCCAAAGTCAGTAACAGATCGATAGCTTGCACACACATTTCACCATCATATGGTTTCTACTCTTGTTTACTATACTCAGTCTATCATACCCTTCTAGCATAGAGTCTCTAGCTATGAAACCAGGTGCATGAAGAACTTGGGAAAAGGCAGCCTTATTTAGAAATGTACGTAGGCCAAACATACAGAAACACATTCTATAAACAGGCATAAATGTTCTTGTGAATTCTGTATACACAAATGATGGTATAGTTTAGACAACATTACAAATTTTGAGTTTAATTACAAGGGAGGAATACTTGCATTTTTATGCCTTTGAGAACATTCCATTCCAAATCTAATGTCTGCATTTATTAGCTAGTGCTAGTGCAATAAAATCCAAAAAGCTTAACACAATTAAAGTTGCCAGACGAAACATATGATTCCTAGTTAAATTTGAAATTCAGGTAAATAACAAATAATGTTTTTAGTATAAGTACGCCCAGAATATTGCATGGAAGCACTCATACTAAATATTACTAGTAGTTTATCTGAAATCTAAATGTAACTGGGCATCCCGTTATTTCCTAAATCTGGCAACCTTAAAAACAATGCACGTGGAAAAGCAAAACAAAAGTCTTTTCATTGAACAATCCAAAAAACAAAGAGTGTTCTTCAGTTAGTGGCGGTGGTCAAAGAGGTTTGATTGTTCCCAAAGCTAATAAGGATCTTGAAAGTTTCTTCCAATAGGTTCCCACCGACTTCCCCATGTCTAGAAATACTTGGTTATCACATCTCTTCCCATGTGCTTTCTTTGGTATGGGCTATAGATTTCACTGGTTCCTTCTCAGGTGTAGAAAATCATCATGAGTTTGCTTTTATCACTTAGTTTTAAAATTATGTGCAGATCTGTATACTATCTTGAAGCCAATGAAGACCAACATTAAAAAGAACCACAGCCAAACAAAGTAATTAATTATAAGGTTAGAAGATAATATACTTTTGCTAATTACTCACAGCTTGGTGCCCATTTTTCCACGGCAGCCAACAACCGCATGTTTTTAATCTCCATAATAACAATAATGGCATACATCATTAACTCTATTTTATTCTTTTTTAATTTTTTATAATACCAATAACAAAGATCATTAACCTCTGTTCTGTTTAACATCTAATCAGCCATTTTAGTTAAATAAATATGATAGAAAACATTAAATATCACTTTGCTAAGCTACACTGGCTCTCAGGAGGGGAATTCTTCCTAATGCATTATACTAACATCAGCTTATTCCACAAGTGTCAAACCATGAGTGGTAACGAGGAAGCAGATAAAGGATAATTTGCGGCTTTAATCAAATTAGTTTAAAACTATCTTTTTCAAAGTTGTTTTAAATCTTATTTGTATAATTGCATGCGTTCATGAAGTTATTTTCTGAAGCTATTTATAGGACACAACTGCCCCGTTACTGAGATATTGTCAGACAGTTGCACATGAGGACACCAAGAGAGTGAGAGCATTTTTGAACGGAGTTTCTGAGAATAAGTGCTCTCTGAAGCATGGAATCCTGTGTGGTATCGCTAATCTTGGTAATAATTACTTTACATCGAGATTCTTAGTAAGGGCAATATGCCTGCTTGCCATAAAATTTCTCTGACTTTATTACCTGAATCAACCTTTCACGCAATCAGTGACATCGAAAGAACTAAAATGGTAAATAAGACTCCTACTTAAAATATTTAGCAAAGCCTTGTCCCAAATTCTAAGTCAATGGGCATTTCTCTACACACCAGGCCTTATCAGCCCCTTTATGAGAATAAGCACATGACTCAGGCAGTCCCAAGCTGCTCAATCTACCTGTCCTGTCAGGCTGGTTCTAGGAGACTGGTGTAAAAAAGATGGATCAGAGGCACAGATAAGGAGAAGTGGGGAGAGGTGGTAACATGGTTAAAATTTTATATACAACACATATTATTGACAGAGAGAGATAGATACCTCTTACCCGAGGCTTTTAGGGCAAATTAATACTGTATCTTAATAAAAGTAGTTCTTATAAAATACCTTTTATGCCTCTCCCCAATTGCTGTGCACAGGATTACAGATCAGCATATTTTTTTGAAAAGCAAACAAAGATATTATGCTACACTGCTTTAACAGCTAGGGGGAAAATGTGCTATCTACTTCCAACATACATTTTAGCATTCTATCTAATTTCCTATCATTTTCACATCCCAGAAAACAATGTAGGTGGTTCTTATCAAACACATTACATTATATATTTCTCAAACAAACACCCATGATCCAGTTCCATCCATGATGCTTCTGGCCAATGTATCTCTCAGTTGGGGGGCGGGGGGGGCGGGTAGAGACAGTAACTAAGAAAGAAAAGAAAGGAGCTTCCATGGAGAAGAGGAAGGTTTGGTGGGAAACTTCCCATCTGGCTATGATATCTCACACCATGGCCTGTACATATAAATATGAACAGTGATTATGGCTTTACCCACCCTCCATCTTTTGACTTAGCATTAGTTAACCCTCTTTCCAAATACAGTACTGTGTTTGTGTTTGGAATGCCACAGGCACAATAGAGAAAACACAGGAGTCAGAAATCAGATTTGAAAATGGTTTGGACAGAAACATGGCCTAAGAGGAGAAGCTAAAAGATCTTGAGGTTAGTTCTTCCCCAGAAGAATAAACTGAAAGAAAACCCAGAATTATTTGACTTATGCTCTTTTGCCTGAGTACATTTAAGCCTCTGCCATTGTTTTCCAAAGAAAAGATGAACACGACTTAATCATTAGAGACAGACTTTTCTTTGATTTATGATTCCTTGACAAATTCCCTAAGTCCACAGCCAGCATCAGCCAGCATCAGCGGAATCAGAGGTGGTTCCCTTAGATGTATCAGAGAGGCGGCCTGGTGAATAGGAGGCCCTCTGGATAAGACGGTATGTGGGATGCAGGATTCAGGAACCCCAGGTTGTGGCAGACACTGCCACAGTTTTGTTCTCTCCCTTTTGGACTCTGTGTATTGCTTCCTTAACGTCACTCACTGAATGTCCCTTATTCTTCCTGAACCTGACTTCTCCACTAAAAAGTGTATTGTCTATTATATTACTTCCATTCCCACTGTCCTATATTTCTTTGTAGTTCCTCTACTTTATGTACGTTGGTTAAGATTGGTGATAGAATAGGGGTGCCTGGGTGATTCAGTCTGCTAAGTGTCCAGCTTCCGCTCAGGCTGTTATCTCAAGGTTCATGGGTCTAAGCCCCGCATCGGGCTCTGCCCTGACAGCATGGAGCCTGCTTGAGATTCTGTCTCTCTCTGGCCCTCCCTGATTTGTGCTTTCTCTGTGTCTCAAAATAAACTTTGAATTTTCCGTACAATGATGTTTAAAAAAAAAGGAAGTCTTTCTGAGTTTTTTTATGCCTTCTTTTGGCTAAAAATCCTGGCTCCCTAGCTCCCAGTGCAAAACACTGTTGATTTAAGACACTAAATGAGCTATACTGTCATCTAAGATTTGTGGACATTTCACACTGCCTTTCAAATAATTTATAACTAGTACACAGTTCAAGGAAAAAAAATGATTAAAATTTAGATTCGCCATAAATTAAAAAGTGATTGCTTTGGTTGTAGCACATTAGAATATCAGAACACAGTAACTATTTGTATTTTAAAATATGAAGCATCAATGCCAAGCAATATCTTTACATAACTCTTGGGTTTGATAGGATGGGCTTTGGTCTAAGAAGGAATACATCTTAGGTGAAAAATATCACTATGTGAATATATATTTATATGATCAAATATTAGATAAATATATCATAGTAAGCATTTTGAATGGACAAACTTATAAATATATTCTTCCTTCTGATTCAAAGAAAAGTATTATTGCTATACTGGTACTATCATGGTGAATTCTAACAGGACTATTTAACAATAATAAATAAAAATGAACAATTTTAACATTGGCATTATCAACTGTATCCCTGATATCTAGTATCTAGAAATCTGTTCTCATCTCAAACAAAATGTTTTCTCTTGTAGTCAAAAATTCAGGGTGAGAACTGACAAATTTATCATAAAATTCTAGACTATTTTGAATCTTCTATCATTAGTCAAGACTCAACCCATAAAACTCCATCTTCAAACTTTTCCAGGAAGCTATGCTCCAAGACAACTGTTTCTCTTAAAATATAACACCAGGTCTTCCTTAGGGAAGGTGAACATTTTCCTTAATGAAGATGATTTAAAAGAACACAAATAGGCTTTACTCTCCCATACATGTTATAAAAACCCACATGAATTTTCTGTTTTCATAGGTCAAAAAATGGTCAAATATTAGCAATTTCTTGTAGTTCAACCTAATGTTATTCTAGACAGGCTTAATGTTCCTTACAAAAAGTCATTTGTGAGACAAGTATGTTGAAGCCAAATTTTCCTGGATTCCTTCATTAAGTTTAAAATAGAAAATGCTACTCTGTCAATAGCAGATGAAAGACGAAAACTTGATATTAGGCTATTTTCCAACCACAGAAGTTGTGTATTGCATGCTACATAATTTCCTGAGACAATATTTGATACCTAAACTCAAGGTTTTACCAAACATATTCTTCTGGAAGCAGTTCTAAATATCTAAAAAGATTTATAAAACTATAAAAACAACACCACTATTCTATTATTGTTCATTTGTTTGCTTTTGGAAAATATTGTTTATTTTTGGAATATATAGCTATTTGCTTTGAAAATGCTTTTTATGTTAACTACAATGGGTATGCTGTTATTTTTAAATGAATTAATGAATAAATAATTTTTAACCCCAGTTTTAATGTCTAATATAGTGAATATCGATGGATATAACCCACACAAGTCAAAGCTCTGTGGAGTTTTCAATAATTTTTAAGAGTGTAAAATGTCTCTGGGACCAAAAAGTTTGAGAACCACCAGAGTAATTAAAAAGATAAATCAGAAAAAGAGAAGGGAAACAACAGACACAAGACATTTTATAAATCATACTCTTTATTTGGTCCTGAGGGAGCGTAGCCTAGACCTGCTTCTAATAAGGGAGTATCTGACTGGCAGAATATCTGAGGACCTCATCTCATTACTCACTTGGGGTGGGGTTAGGAGGGGAGTCTGGGGTTAGTACAGAGATTTCCATAGGCATATGTCTGTGTCTGATCCCATGTAATTTTTTACTACTCACAGGTGCTACAGAGGAACCTCTGGGCAAAGAACAATGTTAAAGATTAATACAGCATGGCAACAGGTATTCTGTTGCATGACTCATTGATTTTAGATATAATTTCAAGGGTCATCAGGCATTTTTTTTCCTTATCATAACAATCTTGAGAGATTAAGGAAAACAGAGGTGTTTTACTCTCAGCTTACAGATGGGGAAACAAAGACAGAAGATTTCAGGTTTTCACCCTAGAGGCATGCAGACTGTTGGGGCAGGTTGTGGAATTTAAGGAACCTGCTTCCAAGCACGGGGCTTTATCGACTAGGTCTGCGTCTTTAAAACTACTTTTTAGCGCTAGAAATATTTTTTATTAAGTGAAATCTTACCCAGACGCCCAAGATAGAGCAGAAGAAAGGGGGCTGGTTGCTGCACTTGAGGGAAAACTGCCACCTAGAGTCCCACCCACCCATTTTCTTTCCCTCGGGACAATTCTTTCCCTTTGCTTTCCCATCCCTATCCCTCTCTTATCTTGGGACACCAGGCTACCCAAGACCTTTTCTTATTAATATCCCCCTTTATGCCAAGATCCTGCCTCATCACTCTGCCTTCCTAGGCATCCACTTAAATATGTTTACCTCATTTCTTCAAATATGCATGTATCTTGTAAAATATGAAGTGGTTTTTTTGTGCCTATGTGTTTAAATTACACAAATGGTGTTACGCTATGAACCATGTTCTACTTCTAACTTTTGTCCTATTAAAAATCCACCCAGATGTTTAGCTCTATGTCTGGTTCCTTTTTATGTACATATGGTTCTATAATATATATCAATAAGCCATACTTATCTATTTTATTGATTAATCCAACACTCCATCAAAAAAAAAAAAAACCCTCAAGTTTTTTGTTTTTTTTTTTTGACATATCACCTTAGGGTCAGGAGGGAGAATTCCGGAGGGATAGTCATGGGGTTGTTCCATATACACAGACATAATCTTACCGAATGCTGCCCAACTGCCCTGCAGAGTGGGCCCTCCCATCACAGAACATGAGCATTTCTCACTATTCCTTCAAACTTGCCTTCTTTTTCTAGTATTCCATATGCTGTTGAGCGTTAGGTGTCATCTCATTATTGTCCTAATTAACATTTCTCCGATAACTATTGACGTTGAGCATTTCATCAAACATCTGTTGGAGTTGGAGTTTTCTTGTCTGTGAAATTGTGTACAACTTCTGTACATTCTCCTACTGGTTTTTAGGTCTTTTTCTTGGGGACTTCCCTTTTTCTTTTCTACTGGAAATATGAATTCCTTTAAGTTTTAGACATTTTAAATATCTTGCCCCAGTATGTGAACTTGGTTCATTGTAACTTTAGTTCAGTAGAAATCCCTTCAATGTGATTTTTGTCACATTTCACTGTTTTATTTTATTTTATTTTATTTTATTTTATTTTATTTTATTTTATTTTATTTTTACCTCTTGGGTTCTTATTTTTGAATCCTATATAGCAAATTATTTTGTTAATCCCTAGGTCACGAAGATATCCTCCTAGATTTTATTCTTTGTTTTATGGTTTAACCGTTCACATTTACATCTTTAATTTATTTGGCATCCACCTATGTATATGGTATAAGGTAGGAACCCAGCTTTAATTTTCTGCATTTAATGAGCTAATTTCCTGAACACCAGCTGTCTATCCTTTCTTTGTGGTGGCTCATTTATCATGTATCATATATTTTAATCCAATCCACGTTTCTATGTTTAATTGCCAAATGTTATCCATTTACTATTACATTAGAACATTTCACCACTGTTATTTCATATTTTTAATCATGTTTATTTTTTTTATTGTTTTCGAGGTTTTCTTTTTTACTTCCTTTCTTCTTTCTATCAGCCACTACAAAATTTATTTTAGCCTTAAAATCATGCATTCACTTTCGGTTCTGGTCATTGGTCATCATATTATGTTTCTCTTTCTCTAATAATTTCTTAAATGTATCTATATCCTTACCTCTTCCCTTAAAATAAGACACATACTTGGTCTCCTCCTTCCTCCCCACTTTAAAATGACATGTCTAGATTTTTAATTCTATACTGCTCAGCTATTATTTTTGTTTGCTTTATTGTCACGCCTCTTTTGAAAAAGATAAAACTAGCATTTGGTAAGCTATTCACTCATACTCTTCCTTTCTATCTTGTTGCTACTTCCTGTATTTATTCCTCTTATTATTAAAATACAAAGAATGTCTTTGTGTGATATGTTTTCAGGTTTCTTGTATGCATGAGAATATATTTATTATACCTTGACATTTAAATGAGAGTTTAGCTGGATTTTTTTTAATGCAGTTTTAAAAATTATTTAACTTCAACATTTTCAAATAAAGGCTCCTTTGTCTTGTGTCCCTTCATTTAGCTCTCTCTATTACTTGCCACCGAAAGCCTAATTGACCTATAGTGACAGGATGTAACAAAGGGTGGGGAAGGCTGAGTGGAAGGGAAGAGCTCACAAAGTGTAGGGACACAGGCTTCAGAAGCACAGACACAGATGTGAGTTGAACATGACAGAGAATTACCAGAAGAGAATAAAAAAAAAAAAAAAATCCACAAACTAGGGCAGTGACCCGGGTTTGTTAACACAGGAAAAATAAATCCCCCGGTTTTTCAATATGTTATGGTAATCCACGAATCTCCTCACTATATTCATGAGTTGTATCCAAGAATCCACTTAAATTTCAGGAGCTGATGGCCAGATCCTGCTTTTTCACATGACTTATTATACCTAGGGATTTTATGGCAAAAAGAAGCTGAGGGAAGAAAAAATATATATATTTACAAAAACTAAGATAAAATTCACCATGGGTTCATTATTTAGTCAACAAATATGAATTTTGATGTTCTGTTGCATGGCACATAAATGCTGATACTGGCCTTTCACTGAAGATCATACCTTTATCGTTATAAGATCCTTTGCATTTGATTCAATGCTGTCTGACATTATTACAGCACCTTCTCCTTTGTTTTTGTTTGCATTTGCCTGTTACATCTTAGCTTATCCTTTTCCTTTCAACTTTTCTCAGTCTCTTAGATGTATATGTCTATACGTCAAGACGTATGTGTCTATACATCTCCATGTCAAGAAACATGTTGGAATCTGTGCGTACAGTGATGAACACAATAGACACATACATATCTGCCCTCATGGACCCTACAATCTCCAGGAACAGCAGACAGGAAAGCAGGTACCACTCCACACCCAGAAACTAGCACAATGCCTGGCACATAAGAAGACAGGAATAAATAGACATTGCCTGAATGAACTCATTTTTAAAAAATTAATTACTAATGGGCTGAAACTTATGTCCACACAAAAACCTGCACATGGATGTTTGTGGCAGGTTTATTCATAAATGCCGAAACTCAGAACACTTCCTGTTGTTCAGGAAGTGAGTAAATAAAATATGGTATATCAAGACAATACAATATTATACAATACTAAGAAGAAATGAGCCATGAAAAGACATGGAGTGAAATTAATGCATATTACTAAGTGAAAGAAATCAATATGAAAAGGTGACATATCATATGATTTCAACTATGTAACATCCTGGAAAAGATCAGTGGTCAGGGCATGGGGCAGGGATGAATAGGCAGAGTACAGAGGATTTTTAGCAAAATGAAAATACCACTCTGGATGACATTGTCATGGTGGATACAAGTCATTATACATTTGTCCCATAGAAAGTACCAGGCCAAGAGTGAACCAAATGTAAACTTCGAACTTTGGGGGCTAATGATCTGTCAATGTAGGTTCACTGATCGTCACAAATGTATCCCTCTGGTGGGATGTTGATAGTGGATGAGGCTATGCGTGTGTGGGGGCAGGGAGTATATGAGAAATCTCTGTACCTTCCCCCCTCTGTTTTGTTGTGAACTGAAAACTGCTCTTTTGTAAAGAAAAAAAAAAAAAAAAAAAAAACAATTAGCCAATCAGAGTCTTGCTAGTTCTTTGAAGGAGAATTACACAAAGCTACAGGAACATTTAAAAGAGAGACTTAATCTAGGGATGAGAATGTTCCCGATAAGTGACTCTAGCTCAGGATGCCAAACAATAAATCAAGAAAAGAATGTTCCAGAAAAAGGGAACCGAATTTGTTTCTATTTTAGTTTGGCTATACTTTCTAGTTTTGTTTAGAGGGTAACATTTATAAAGTAAATATATAAAATGGAACAAGTGCTATAAATAAAAATTTCTGGCTACTATGAGGACCTGTGATAAACAAAACAAGGCAAGGCTAGGCAATCAGGAAGAGGCTCCCCCCACAAAGTGCCACTTAATGGATTGATTATGTAAATATAAGATGAACAAAGAGAGGTTTATAAACCAACTAGAAGATCTTTTCATCATCTCTAAAATGAGATTTCCATTTTTGGGGTTTGCTATGAAAATTAGAGAATGACAAAACTGCCTTAAATCCAGTTTCAAACAAGACAATAATCACGTGTAAAAAAAAAAAAAAAGAAAAAAGAAAAGTAAGGGTCCTGGTACAGTGCCTACCACACATTTGGCATTCAATAAATGATTGTTGCTGTTTTTCTTATTATAAGCAGACAAGTTAAAATGTGGTTTCTTCTATAAAATGTGGTAATATCTATCTTACAAGACTCTAGAGAATTCAATTTTAAAATGTGCATAGAGCATATGTTTCTGTGTTTAGAATTCACTAGGCATCAAAAGTATCACATTTCATACATAGATGTACATAAGCAGGTTTTAGATAGGTAGGTCTCCGGACAGTCACAGGTACTGGTAGCATAAGGAGATTCAATAGGATGGAGGGACAAGCTGACATGTGTTTGAGAATGTAAAGTGTTTCTGGCAAAGCTTCCAGAGGAGATGAGGAGCTATCGAAATTGAGAAGAAATGGAATGAGCAAGTGCAGGGGACATACAGTGTTCACAGCAAGGACTTCGCAGGGACAGAGATGCTGTTATACTAACAGAGCTACAGGGCTTCTCAGCACTCAAACCTCAAAAACCAAGAGATTTCTATAATTCTATATTGAAGCCAGGGGATTAACAGAAATAAAGTAAAATTTAGTTACCTATAATATTACTCCTGGACTGAGAAAGAGCTCAAGTTCATGAAGACAGTAAACGATCCACGTTGTACAGCAGCTGAACACTCTGATTGTGCCTCCAACCTCAATTCATGACAGTAACTCTGGGGGGTCATGTGTTGGACATTCTACACTCGAAAAATTAGGCAAACTCTCCATACCTTCTAAGGCTAGCCATTAGAATCAAGATGAATAGACGGTTTTTACAGCTCAGAAATTAGGACTTAGAAGGTCCACAAAGGTAAAATACAAAAGACATCAAAGAGGAGAAAAATGAAGAAGTAATTAAGCTGCTGGCCTAAATGTCTTAGTATTTCTTATGAGGCTAGAAAGAGTAGAGAAAAATCTAGGAAGAATAATCTGCTACTGAAGTCCCTTGATGGATTTACTGGTCGGTGGGGGAAAGGGTAAACCTAGGGGAAAAAAAGGAAGAAATGGCATGTCTCCATAGAAGAGATGGTAAACACTTTAGCTAAATGCTCCTGTAATCATTTCTTATTGAAAAGGTAAATCAGATGGGCTTACTGAAGTAAGCAATAAATACCCTCAAGTGCACAAACATCATGGAATTATGAATAAAAATCTGAGTGGGAGTGCCTATTTTTATTGCAACGTCTCTATGGAAGAATGCCAGAGATAAAGTGAAACTGGTCGGACACCATAAGCCTCTTAAAATGATAGCTTAGGGTTTGCTGCACACATACACAGTGGAAATAAAATGCTTCTTGGATTTTATTGGTTCAATCTATCCAGGATCATAAGTATGTAATCAGGTATGTTTCAGGATATTACATTTTAAAATAGCATTCTTATTTCATTTGCCTAATCTGTTATTGCCCTCCAAATCAGTTATTTGTGCACCTGACTTGGGCAATATATAATCTCATGTTTTCCTCTTGTATTCTGCAAACAATATAACAAAGGAAATAATCTGACACCATCAATTAAATATTAACTAAACATTTAGAAAGCAGAGAGTCTCGTTCAAGGCTAACACAATCCTTCCCTGGAAGCAGCAGATATTCAAAAAGCAAGAGCATATTTAAATTCAAAATAAGTTCTATTAGAGTAGACTGCTAAGCCAATATTCAAGATGACTCAGGGATGGTTCCCACTTTCAACATTATGTTCAGATGTAAAGACATTCTTAACCTAAATCAGGTGCAGCATTGTCCCAATTTTCCATTTTGCCCCAAGCACCAGAAACCTGGTAAGGAACAGATTATAAAATAAATAAAAGTATATGTGTATACTGTGTGATATCTCATAATATATAAAGAGGGTTGCTTGAACTTGGTTACAGGATCCCGGTGAAGTGAAAGAAATTGTCCTAAATCCCCAGTGTTCATTTATGTTGCATTTTAGGATAATATTACTTACATTTTCCTGATGCAAAGAATTCCACATATTGAACAAGCATTTGAGAGCATGCCTACTATAGGCTAGGAACTGCTGTGCAAACATCAGATAAAAAAAAAAAAAAGTTAATTTCTCTTTCTATTGTTAAACAGGCCCAAAATGGCATCACTTAAGTCAAGTCACCATATCTGAAATTAATACCCAAGCTACTTTCAGTTTCAAGCTCTCCAATAGTCTTAACTGGTCAGTCAGGAATTTTCTGGTCAGCACCAATGAGGTAATCTGTTACATGGCCTTCTCCATCCCCCAAAGGAAGATGAGGTAATCTGTATATTAAGACCCTGTGTCCTTTTTTTTTTTCTTTTGTTAATAACTTCCTCACCATACCCTCTTTCCTACATACACCTACCATTTTGTACAATTCCCTTGAGCTCTTTCCTACAATTCCCTTGAGCAAGCTCTTTCCTTGCTGGATGGAATGCTCCCTGAATCACAAACTACTTAATAAAGCCAATCAGATCTTCAGATTTACGTTATTGAATTTTGTTGTACTTTGAATGTTGTTTTTTAAAACTATCCTTGACATACAGATCAGTAAGGAATTGCGTTCAGCTATCAGTAACACAGGTGCACCTAAAGTGCGTGAGTGGCCCGAGGATGTTATGGGGGCTTCTGAAGTTACCACGGACCTGGGTTTTTTCGATCTTTTCCCTCTACCATCCCTAATCCTCACGATCACAATCTGGGTGGTGGAGTTCTAGCAAGAAGGAAATACCGGCAGCAAGACCACCCTTCTGCTTGTTTAAGGAACTTTCCTCTCTGCCCCCTACGACTATCATTTGAAACAGGGCCACCCCTAGCTTCAAGGAAACCTGAGAAGCCTTTTAGTAAAAAGAGAATAGATAGTGAGCAGGCAATGAAAAGCCTCTGCCATAACTAACAAAAATATCATGAACAGTATGACATGATGAGTCTGTTAGTGCTGGCTTTTCAGTGTCAAGCTTTATGAGAAGTTGGTTGAGTGCAGGAATCCTCAGTAGGAAAAATTAACAGATGTCCCGAAGTAATCAGGGAGTCAGTTACACTTAGGGAATGTAAAGAATGTTCGTGTGATTGAAGAGGAGAAAGCTTGGGAAAGCTTAGCCTTACCTAAGGTGGCGGGGGGGGGGGGGGGGGGGGGATCCTTTTATAGACAATATAGTATCGAGGTTAAAGCTCAGACTCTGGTGTCAAAACGCCTGCATGACCTTGAGAAATGAGCTAACTACTTTGTGTCTCATATCTGAAAAGGGAATAAGAATCATACCTACCCTCATTGGGGTGTTATGAATATTAACAGATAAAACAGGAGAAACCCTTAGAAAACATACTAAAATATAATCATTGTCCAATAAATAGTATCTACTGCTAACAGTCTGTGAATGGTCTTGCGTGTCTCTGCATAAGGAACAGCGATCCCATTAACTAGGGATTTTGACTCACTAAAGGGTCTGGCTAATCAGATGTGTTTCTTAGGAAGATAACATTGTCTGGCATTGTAAGATTTCAACTGTTGTCAAGGAAGCTTAGAGGACATTTCATCTAAAACATGAGGTTCAGAACTAAGTCAAAGAAATCGGCTACATTTTAGATTTTTGATAATAATTCTACCACCGAGATGTGAGTTACACCTCACAAGAACTTAACGAGCATGTTCTTCTTCTTTCAATGTTTGCCACTTTATTAAGTGAAACAATAATTTCACTTAATGCTTATTTTGTTACTTGAAATTCTTTTTTAGTATTTAATTTTTTCAGAAGTCTATTACCCTTGTATTTCCTATGTATGTGTATCTGTTTACATCATTTTCCATTTACCTGTTAAAAACCATGCTTCTCCTACAGTTTCAATGAGCATTTCATATATAAATGTTTTTAGCCACTTGCATACCCTATTAGTTCCCCAAATTAAAGTCTGCATGGGGGGAGAGGTCAAAAGAGGAGCTCCCCGATTTAATTGGTGATAGACCAAAAAAGAGGCAGGCAATAGAAGACATTCTGAGGAAGAATGGTATTGTGGCAAAAGCCATGTAAACCCTCCTCCCAAAGTCAATGATATTTTCAGTCAATTTCACAGGGCTTCAAAATATTCTGAAGAGTATATTTACGGCGAGAATAGTAGCACTTGCTGAGTCCTCCTTTGAGGTCAGTGGCGAGCAAAATCAGAATTTTCTCATAAAGAAAACCAATCTTAGGTTAACTTGTTAAGGTTATTCTCGTGCATTTTATATAATTGATGTGATTATAAATTGAAATATTTTCCATTATGGCTTCTAAGTGGTTATTTCTGGCATATAGACAAGCAATTTTAAAATCCACTTTTAATGGAGTCTTAGAAATCCTGAGTTTTTCAGTTGATTGTCTTGAGTGCTAATGATGAGTTTAGTAATTAGAATTCTCGATTATGCTAACCCAATGAGAGGGGTATTATTTAGATAAAAGGGAAAGAATGGTAATTCATAAATTACTGGACCAGACTTTTAGTACTTTTATTCTCCTTGAAATATTAATGTCTCCTGCCAACTTAGAGTTAAAATAGGCTTCTAGGAGCTGTAATTATCACCGTGAATCGTCACATATCTTCACACCATTTACTCACAAATTTTATTAAATCTATTTAGTATACAAAATATATGTCAGATTGGAAAACTTGTGGGTGAAGCTAAGATACCAAAAGCAAGAATTAAAGGAAAAGCTACTTTCCCTGCTCACAACACAACTGTCACAAAATATAGGAGGGTTTTTGTCCCATCATATTAAATATTTTTTTTAATGTTAATTTATTTTTGAGAGAGAGTATGAGCAGGGAGGGACAGAGAGAGAGGCGGTGACAGAGGATCTGAAGCAGGTTCCGTGCTGGCAGCAGAAAACCCCATGCAGGGCTGGACTGGACTGGAACTCACAAACCCTGAGATCATCACCTGAGCTGACGTCAAAGGCTCAACCAACAGAGCCACCTAAGGCGCCCAGTATTAAAGGATCCTAAGGCTGACTACACTCAGTTGGCACAGACCCACTGGTTAAGAATGCATTTCCACAAGATTTCCCCTTACTTCAGATGACAATTGCAAATCCAGATTATCACATGTATTTCTAATGAACCAGCTCTAGATTGGGCGTTCCCTGACCCCCTCTTTGTGTCTGATAATTTGCTAGAAGAGCTCACAGAACTGAGGGAAGCACTTTAATGACCACTGCTCATTTACTATAAAGAATATAATTCAGGAACAGCCAAATGGAAGCTATGCATAGGGCAGGGCATGTGCGGAGGGGCACAGAGCTCCCGTGTCCTCTCTAGGCCCACCACCCTCACAGAACCTCAGTGTGTTCACCAACCCAAAAGCTCTCCAAACCTCTTTAGTTAGGGTTTTTATGGAGGCTTCATTACATAGGCACGATTGATTAACTCATTGGCTGTTAGTAACTAACTCAACCTTCAACTCCTCTCCCCTGTCTGGAGGTGGGGTTGGGGCTGAAAGTTCCCAACCCTCTAATCACATGGTTTAGTTCCCCTGACAACCACACCCCCATCCTTAGAGTATTTCCAAAAGTCATTTCATTAACATCAAGTCAAGTGTGGTGGAAAGGGTCTTGTTATGAATAACAAAAGGGGATCCTCTCACTTTTAGGTTCCAAAGTTGTGCCAGGGACAAATGTTAAAACAGAAAATGTTCCTATTGTTCTTATCACTTAGAAAACTACAAAGATCTTAGGAGCTCCGGCCAAGAGCATGGGAGGAAGACCAAAATACATGTTTCTTACTATATCATAATATCACAGGAATAAAACTTAAAGATAATAAGTTGAGCCATATGCAATGTGCATTGTTCTGGTCCAATTGAATGCCCATCTTCAGAACATATGGAAATGAAAACCGGAAAACAGCAAAATTTAACCAAAATAGGATTTGGCCAAAAAGAACAAGATTATGTAGACTCTGACATACTTTGATTAAAAATAGTTAAATCATTTGAAAGAACCATCTATTTTTTGTTTGTTGGAAATATTTTTTTCTTATTATATATGGTTAAAAAAGCAAACAGGTAACCAAGCAACATGTGTAGCTCCAACTGTGTGTTCATATGTTAACAGAGATTATCTCTAGATTAGAGATTCACAAGTAATGGCCTTTTCTTTCTTTTTGTTCACTTAGATTTTCCAGATTTTTACGGCAAACCTCTATAAATTTTGATGTCAGAAAAAAATACTAAGTTAAAGAAAACCTACCACAATGCCGCTTTTCAGTTTCCTTAATTCCATATTATAAGAAGAAATTTAGATAGATTTAAGATAAAGGTAAGTTAGACCATCTAGGTGAGAATTTCTTATCAGAGAAGCACCACACATTTTGAAAAAGCATAAAATCATTGTTAAAATTGCATCACTATTTTTAAGTGAGCTCCAAATCTTGAGAAAATGGGATTCCTCATGAGAGAATCTTCATGTTCTTTATTGTTCCAGCTCAGACAAATGGGCTCACCAGAGTTGCTTTTTTGCAGGGTTGTTTTTTTTTTTTTTTTTTTTTGTTGCTTGTTTGACAATTTGTTGACAATTGTCTCAAGATGAGACCAGGAAAACAGAGTTAAATGAAAACAATAGCAGAAATTGCGGGCGGCGGGGTGGGGGGGGGGGGGGGGGTGCGAATTCAAGGTGTGGGTCATTTCTTGCTTGATTTCAAATCAGCTTCTTATCTAAAATGAAATTCCTTTTTTGGTCCTTTCTTTAACTATCTTTAAACTATTGTGCTCTGTGTTTTTAAATTCATTTACAGCTTAAAGATTTATTTGAGTTTCTCCATTTGCCTAGCAGGAAAATGCTACATGACTTTAAAATAAATATAAAATTTTACTTATTGATAGTCACTTATGGAAATGTCTTTTTTTTCTCTTAATTTTTTTTTTTTTTTATGTTAGAGAGAAAGAGAGTGAGCAGGGAAGGGGCAGAGGGAGAGAGAAAGAATTGTAAATAGGCTCCACACTCAGCGTAGAGCTCAATATGTGATTCGATCCCATGACCCTGGAATCATGACCTGAGCTGAAATTAAGAGTCAGACGTTCAATCCATTGAGCCATCCAGGTGCCCCTGAAAAAAGTTAGAAAACTAACTTTTCCCGGTGGCTCAGTGGGTTGAGCATTAGACTCAATTTTGGATCAGGTCATGATCTCACAGTTCTTAGGATCAAGCCCCACATACGGCTTTGCACTGACAATGCAGAGCCTGCTTGAGATTCTCTCTTTCTCTCTCTTTCTCTTTCTCTCTCTCTCTCAAAATAAATAAACATTAAAAAACCAACTAAGAATTAATTTTTCCCTTTTGATAGAGTCTCATGAATCTTAGATAAAACTTATAAAACATTCTTTTTTTTTAGAAAGTGCAAGTGTGAGCTGGGAGGGGCAGAGGGAGAGAAAGAAAGAGAGAGAGAGAGAGAGAGAGAGAGAGAGAGAATTACAAGCAGGATCCATGCTCAGCGAGGAGCCTTGGGGAGAGCTCAATCCCAGGACCCTGGGATCACAACCTGAGCCGAAATCAAGAGTCAGATGTTCAACTGACTGAGCCATGCAAATACTTCCTGAAACATTTTTACTATAGTCTCTTTTTTCATGTAAATGTAGAACTTCAAGTAACCTATGTTAATCCAGTAAACATAGAATATTCAAGTAAAGGAGGAAATCTCATTAGTCCCGTTACTATTTTGTTTCTCTGTCCTATTCCTTTAGTTACATCCTGGATGCAGACGTAGGAAGTCGGTTTTAGAATGCCCGTTTGCTCCTGCTGAGATATTTGTATGGGCAGTTGTGGTGGGAAAGTTATTTTCATATACCGTCACTGCCTCTAACCAAAACTGACGGAGCATTCAAGTCAAATTTTGTGGAAAACAAGCCCATAGTGTCATTTGAAAGTGAACGTCAGTCTTGCAGGTGTTCACTTAATTACACAAGGAGGACATTAGACTGAGGTAGTTCTAATACCTTAGCAACCAGCTTAAGCAAACCAAAACCTACGCCTAAGATGCGTCAAGGTTAAGAACTCAAAAGCTAAGAACAACCTACCGCAAGCAGCCAGCCTGGCTTTTCCAAATAAGGCAGATGCTGACGCTTTAGCCAAACTAAATATTTTCCTGCTGGGCTTCTGCCTCTTCTCTTCACAAGCAGCTTCCCGAAGCTCCTGTCAGCAAGGCGCTTCCTACCACCTCGGTTTGGGGCCGGCCCATGGGAATCAAGTTTGCTCCAATAAACTTAGGTTGTTGACTAGGCCTCAGTTTACCTTTAAACACGGGGAAAAGTCAACTTCTACCCTTCCTATTAGCCACAGCATGAGTGACTATGGCACTTTTTGGGGAAGAGTGGCCGTAATCGAATCTTTATTTTTGTAACTGTATAAATGGGATCCAAATGTGTCCACCACTAGTTTTTCAAAAAGAAACATTCTATAAATAAGTAAACTGCATCTGCTCACGGATGCATGTATGGACTCCCTAGATGTCTCATTGGGCTTAATTATAGACCATTCACAGTAATACATTTTTAGTATAAAGTGTAACATAATGTTAAGCCATTTTAGCTTTTGCACATACATGTTGTACTTCTGGCTGAGAGTGAAAAAAAAAAAACTTCATGAATTTGCATATCATCCTTACACAAAGGTCGTGCTAATCTGTATACTGGTCCAAATTTAGTACACGCACTGCCAAAGCAAGCCCAATATGGCACTTTTAATAAAAGAGAACTTTGAAATACTGTAAAACAATGTTACATTGGCATTTTGGGTGACTCAACGGTCAAAGTTCTCTGTCTCCAAAACACTTTAAATTTTAATTTCTTCTCCTTTCTCTGCATAAACATTCAATTATCTGGAAAACTCTGACTAATTAAATTGCTGGAGAGTTTATTTTTGCTCATCCACTTTGGATAAGCACTGCATATCAAGAACCTCTAACTGACATTTCTGTGCCCCAGATCTGTATTGACAATTACTCAGTCTTTTGAGAGACAAAGACCCAACGTTCTATCCCGACTAGGCGAAATTACTGTCCCTGGTTGGCTAACGGGCATTCATTTGCCCCAAATCCATGAGGTCTTTGAATTTGAGATAGAGAAGCTAAGGGAGGACTCCATTTTAGGCAGGCTCTGTCTGGGCTATTTTTCTGCTAGGCCCCATTTCTGAAAAAGCCAAAGAAGCTATGTTCCCACTTCAAGGAGAAAGCAGAAAAGTTAATCATGCTCAGAATTTTGTCCTAGGACCCGAACACCTGATAACATATAAGACAAGCCAGATCGCAAACATGTTCCAGGATGTTCACTTCCGTTGACATGGGCAAACCTCCACTGACATGGGCATCAACACCCCCTACCTTTGGTGATTTATGGAATGATGCCTATTGTTCACCTGACACTCGCCTCTGACTGGACCCTACCCTGGATTCCTGAAGGAACACGTACCCTAGACCTCATTCCAATATAAACCCTAACCTCAAACAATGAGACTCATTCTCCTTTCCTTTCTGAGTCTCCCAGACACTCCATCTGCTGTTTTCTGCCTGTCACTCATGTTATTCAATAAACTCTGCTTTCACTTTCTTTGCTTCACATTTGATTTCTATCCTGCGTGAAGCCAAGGACTCTCCTGGCTGGTCCTACAGGACCCTCCCCTAGGTCCTTGGACACAGCCCTCCTGTATCAAATTCGTTTAAGACATAAAAATAAATTACAATCATTTTAAGGCAATGGAATTCTGAGTTATGATCAGCTGATGTTTTGAGGGGTTTTGTTTTTTGTGTTTTTTTTTTTCCTGCATCTTAGAACACACATGTCCTGGTTTTAGATTCAAATCTCTGGAACAATTATGGTTGACCAGTAGGCTTTTTAGCTGACAAATAACTGACTGATTTGGAAGTCAGTTCTTAAGGCCCCCAGAGAGCAACATGCCAATATCCCTGAGCTTTCGACTCCTAGGTTTTTTTTCACAGTTTTTACAAAAGAACACCTCAGGTATACAAAAGCTTTGTGTAATGAAATATTTCAGAGCAGCCTGAAAAATATAACTCTTCTCCACCTGGATTCCGTTGTAGGTTAGAGCATATTTAATTTCAAGTCAATAGATTCCCTGCACATCAGCACTTAAGGGATTAAAGACAAGTCTACTTTTGTTGCCCTAAATGTACTGTTATTGTTATCAATTTATGCAGCCTTGCAATAAGTTTTCAATAAATCTAAGATTAACTATTATTTTCTCGCCTATAAATAAAATATAATCATCTTAAAAATCAATGAAGGGAAAACCATCATATCCATTAACCTGGCTCAGAATCCCTCCAGGCCCTTGCTATGAAACACAGAGTTGTGGATCTTTCATTTTATTGAGCTATATCTCTTTGTATGGCAACCAGCAGGCAAAAGAAAAAAAAAATCAAATCTAAAAATCAAAGACTACAGTTTTTTGTTTTGAAAACCACTGAGGCAGGGGCTGAATATTCTTTTCTGCCTGGGGTTAATCTTTTCTCCCCACTTTAATTTGCAATCAGATGCAATAAAAGGAAAAAATAAAAAAGGACATTGCCTCAAGTAGCTAGTGGCTTTATTACCATCCCTATTGCCAGTCTCCACTTTTTATCACTTCCAAATCCTTCGTTTTTAAAGTCACCTGTACAGCCCTGCAATGTTACAAACACCTTTAGTTGTCTTCACCAACTGTCAGTTTGTACCATCTGCTGTTACAATCTCAAAAGCAGTAATGCATGGGGGTCAAGGCCACTTTCTCTCAGGAAACTAAAAAAACAACAGAGCCAAGTCATTTAGTGTTTTTTTCTTGTTCCCTGTCAGCTTTACTACACCCTGGAGTGGACATTTTCCTTGCCTTTCAGTTGTGAATGTTCCTCAAAAGACACGAACTTCCCAAGAAGGTAACCATACAAAAACAAGGTTTTATAGACAACCCATTATCAACTAGCAGAAGGGGGTGATTAGTCATCTGCTCTGCTTGAAATAGATCCAAAAAATTCAAGCCAGTACTGCAAGGAGAGAAAGGCATTATCTCAGGATTCCAGAACTAGGGCAATCCCTCCTTAATATGACAGGCTTCTGCAGCAACCTTTGAAAGACCGCAAGTAATCTCAAAAGCCAAGCATCGGGAGGAGTTGACCAGCTGTCCCACCCACCCAAGGGGGACTATCTCCCCCATCCTCTTACCCCTCCACCCTAGAGAATCAACCCTTTTGACCTTTCTTTGGACTAGAGCCAAAAAGGACTATCTTTTGCTTCTGTTTCTGTTGACTATTAAAGTGGTTCCATTAAACTAATTCAACCACTTGGTCCAAACAGATTTTCTAAAGTCATAGCCATTTTGTTGTTGTTAGTGAAAGGAGTTATTTACAAGCATATTCCCACTCTCTTTATTTCCTACAAGTCATTACAAATTCACATAAAATTTTTCTGTGTGTAAGAGGCCTAGTTTACCCTCAAGGCAGTTCACATGCAAGTCCAAGTTTTTCCCCCATAAATAAAATATAATCATCTTAAAAATCAATATAAGAAAACAATCGGAACCATTAACCTATCTCAAAATCCCTTCAGCCACTTGTATGAACCACCCAGTGCTGAGTCTTTCATTTTATTGAGCTGTATAATTCTCTGCTCAGCAACTAGCAAAGGGAAAAAAATCAAAGACTTGGGTGTTGTGTTCTGGAAATCAGAGAGAGGTGGGAATGTGAGAATAGATTTTGACCCTTTTTGATTACAGAAAACATAGATTTTAGAGACCCCGGAAACAACGGTTTCTTGCTCCTGGAAAGATATTAGCTTGGTTTGGATTCTCCTTTAGACAATGCTTATTCATGAGCCATTTATAAAGCTGGGAGTCAATTTTGAAAACCGTCAAAAACTTTCCTTTAAGATTAACAAAGAGACAGAAAAAGAGGAAGAGAATGAAAAGGTGTATTTTATTTTTAAAAAAATGTTTAATGCTTATTTATCTGTTGTGTGAGACAGAGATAGAGAGCAAGCAGGGGATCACGAGCCTGATGCGAGGCTTGAACCCACGAACTGTGAGATCATGACCTGTGCAGAATCAAGAGTCAGATGCTTAATGGACTGAGCCACCCAGGTAACCCCAAAACATCTATTTTAAAGTGTAAGTCAAATGCAATGCCGGGACAAGACTGATTCAGACTCAAAACTATAGTCGATCAGCTGAGCTACAAATATCACATGAATTTGGTCATTATCACTGGTTAATGGTCACTTATTCTCTCTTTCTCTGTTGAAATTCCTTCATAGAGCTCTGTAATGAGGAAATATCACAAGTTTTAACAGGACCTTAAACACCTCACTTCATCAGTGTATGTACAGTCTTATATATAATATTTCTCATTGATACACTGTTTAAGAAAAAATTCTCCTTTTTATAATCCTCCATCTTTTTGAAAAAATAAAATACCTCTTCAATTAACACAAGGATAAAGTAAATAATTTTCTAGCAGTTTGTCTACCAAGCCACGAACATGTTGAATACATTTTAAAAGGCATTATTATTATACTCATATAAAAAAGGCATTATTATTAAACCCAACTCTGCATGAGATAAGTAGCTTAGACATTGGTCATTATAAAAATTGAGTAGAGAACCACTTTTTGCTAGAACTTTGAGAAAACAATCTCATATTTTTCATATTTGTGTGACGAATTTTTAATTATTATTGTGCTCAATATCTCTACAACCCAACTTAATAGCTAGAACGCTTAGAGAAAGAAAACTATACATAGCTTTCTCAGTAAAAATGTAATAAGGAAATAACAAAATGTAAATTTTTTTAATGTTTATTTATTTTTGAGAGAGAGAGAGAGACAGAGAGTGAGCGGGGAGGGGCCGAGAGAGAGGGAGACACAGAATCCGACACAGCCTACAGCTCCATATGGGGCTCAAATTCACCACCTGTGAGATTATGACCTCAGCCAAAGTCGGACCCTTAACTGAGCCACCCAGACACCCCAGGAAATAAGAGACTCTAAAATATAAATGCTATTTTCCATAACTAAATTTATTAAAATCAACTTTAATTCGTTCTAATTTTTTTAAAGTCTTAAACTGTATCCTACGTCAGATAATCAAAAGTATTAAACAGGGGCACCGGGGGCTTGGTTGGTTAAGCGTCCAACTCTTGGTTTCTGCTCAGGTCATATTCTCCGTTTGTAAGTTCCAGGCCTGAGTCAGGTTCCACCATGACAGTGCAGAGACTGCTTGAGATGTTCTCTCCCCATTTCTCTCTGCCCCTACCCTGCGCATGCTCTCTTTCTCTCTCAAAATAAATAAATAAACTTAAAAGAAAAACTATTAAACAAAAGAAAAGAGACATTATTCTTTATCAGCACTTAGCATAGGTACAGCTATTTGCTCCATTTGCATTTATTGGGATGGTTTTTATCTGATTTTATGTAGAGTATTTATTAGAATTTATTATGGTTTCTTCAGTTCCCTTAAATTTTGCTGACTTCTAAGTTTCTTTTCATCCTCCTTCTTTCCTTTCCTCCCCAGTTAATTTGGAAATAGAAATTATGTTTATTGATTTCACTAGGAACTATAGTCCCTTCCCTGATATTAATAATTTAAAATATAAATTCTATTAATAGATCAATATCAGATAATAATTGTGCCTCCCACCAATAGGCTTGTCTGATCACTGCTTCCTCTCCTCTTTCCTCAAACATTCAAAGAAACTATTAGGAAATCTCATTCCCCAATTTTTTGCTCTTCCCCAATGAGATCAGATCTTTAGAGTGTTTCTTTGTCCCACAGAATTTTACTTAGGTAGTCTATAATTCTTAACTTCAAACTATGTTTATGTTATCTCTTTCAGTGTTTCTCTGTTGTTTAGCTTTATATAATAAATTTCTATTATATAAATTTATCCTTACTTTATATAATAAATTATCAGTTAATTTTTAATTACCTACTGAGGCCTAATTATTGCAAGATTTGTTAGTACACTTTCCTTTCCCTCCTTATCTCCCATTGTCTTGAGACGTATTAATCCATCGGCACAAAGTTGGAGTCCTTCCTCAAGGATTTTCCTCAAATAGGTAACTGACTGGCATATTCTCAAGGGCCTTAACTTTCTCTTGTCTTAAGAGATAAATGATATCTTGCTTAGGCAAAGAATTTCTGGTTAGCGGTTCCTTTTTCTGTCGTCTTCTATATAAAGAATGATAAGAATATTTATACCAGACTGGTTCCCTTTCCTTTACAATTGATTCTTAAAATTTCGCCAGGATATATATAGTTGTAAGTTTGTTCTCCTTAATTCTCTTTTGAGACTGAACGACACATTTCAATCTAAAGACTCAAGTCTTTCTTCAGCTCAAGGAAATTTTCATCAGTCATTTGTTGAACTATTTTGTGTTGCCTTTTTTTTTTTTTTTTTGCTTTGGTGATGATGCCAAACCTATAACTCCCAAATCTTACTGATTTACAATAAGCTTCTTCTGAGGTCTCTAGATTGGCTACAGGTCAGATGATCTGGACTGGGCTTAGCTAGGCTGCCTAGTCCAGACTCTCAACCTCATATAGGGTTTAGGTTAAGTCTACATGTATTTTTCTGGGATAGTACCTTCAAGAGCCACAGTTCTATTGCATGTATATCTCTTGGTGGAGAAAAGTAGGCATTTCAGAGACCTGTCAGGAATTTGGCTGGACTTCTAAATGTCTCTGCTCAGAAACTCATGCACTTTCCACCTGGCCACTGAGGGGTGAAGTGAGGAGTATTTTTGAAAATAATCTAATCTTCCACATAAAGCTTTTCCATATATTTTATATTCTTTTTCTAGAAATCCTGTATTCACACGTAAAGTTTCCTGGATATTGCCTGATCACTGCAGGCATGGTTCTCTGTATTTTTGCTGTGCTTTATAAGTTATTTCTTTCTCTCAAGCTCCCAGAACACTAATTCTATTTTCAGCAAAGATTATATTCTTTTTTAGTGCCACTATTAAAATTTTTCATTTGGCAATCAGTTTTATACATTCTTATTATGGACTGAATGTTTATATCCCCTCAAAATTCACATGTTGAATCCATAGCCCCAGTGGGAGTGGTATTAGGAGCAGAAGCCTTTGGGAAGGAATTAGGTTTAAAGAAGTCATAAAGGTGGAGCCCCCGCAATGGGATTAGCACCCTTACAAGGAGGGGAAGAGATACCGACATTTCCTCTCTCCACCATGTGAGAATAGAGCTTAAGAAGGCAGCTGTCTGCAAGGCAGGAAGAGTGTCCTTACCAAGAAGTGAATCCATTGACACCTTGATCTTAGACTTCTCCAGAACTGTGAGAAATAAATGTCTGTTCTATAAATCATCCGATCTGTGGTATTTTATTGTAGCAGCCCAAGCTGAGTAACACAGTTCCAAAAAATCTTTTTTAGACTCTAAATGTATCTCCTGGAGAGTCGTTTCTATTTGTTTCATTTCTCTTTCCATCTCTTTCATTAGTTCTAATTTGCTAACGCCCTTTCTATTCTAGTTGTTTACTTTAATCTTCCTTCCTCAAGAGACTTAGTCTCCCAAAATTAGCTGTGTGCCCTCTTTGTCTACACAGGGTCGCATTTTCTTTGAGAGTTACTACAGATCAGGCTGTCTGTCACTCTGCGGCTGTGGCAATCAGACTAGTGGCAGGAGGTACGAAAGTTTCCATTCTTATGGGCTAGCAGCATAAGCTGGCAAAATGTTATCCTCCTGCTGACACTTGAAAGAGTCCCCTATATTCCCAAAGCCCTCTTGGTAGTCATCATGTAGCGTGAACCTTTCTGAAGGACCCCAAAATCTAGGCTCTGCCTTAATCCTGAACAAAGGCATGCCTTTACTTTCTCAATAATACCAGGAGTCCTCACGAACCAATATGGTAGCCACTGGCCCCAGATGGCTACCAAGCACTTTGAAATATGGCTACACAGAATTGAGATGCCCTGTGCGTAAAAATACAAATAAAATTTTGAAGAATTAGTGCAGAGAAAGCAAAATATCTCAAGATTTTTGTATAAGTTACATGTTTAAATAACATTTGGGATAGGAGTTAAATAAAACATATTATTAAAATTAATTTCCCTTTTTTCTTTTCACTTTTTTAATGTGGCTACTGGAAAATTTTGAATTCCATATGTGACTTGCAATATAGCTCACATTATTTTCCAAAGTGGACAATGCTGCAATGGAGATGGAGAACCTGTCCTGCTCAGCCTCTTCTAGGAGCTTTCAGGAAAATTCAGATCGTCCTCCAGGCACCACCAGAATAATGGAATGAGGAGGAAAGAGAAGGTAGGGAACTACTCAGGCCCACTTTCTCCTCCATGGACTTGTCTTTAAAATGAAAATAAATCCCCTTTTTGTCCCCGAGCTTTATTCTTATAATCATTTATGGTTTTTATATTCTCAAATGGACATTTCACCCTCAAAAACAAGAATAATTCTGCCTTCAAAAATATTTCTAATTAATTGATATAAGTGAAAGATTTTTAATACTCAAAAGCATTTGAAATGTTAATAATAAATTGCTTTAAAGGTTTAAAATATGCAACCCCCATTTGCACAGACTTATAAAGCATTTAACATAACTGCCCAAACATCCCTTTTACATATTGGATGGATTTATAATATAAATTATATACACTATATACTATTAGTACTATAAAAGAGATTTGAAAGCCCAACATAGTTACTCTCTGCCATTAGTCCTTGCATAGGTATTAGTGTGGCTGCTTTAGGAAATAATATTAATTTTACAATTAACTTAAAACCGCAACTAAAAAATTAATTTCATGCAAAATATTAATATACTCTATGACATAGAAAATGTATTCTAATGTCTAGGATACATTGTAGGTGAAAAAAGCAAGATGTAAAACAATATAAACATGATAATTCCCCTTACACAAAGTGCTATTATTCTCTATTAATATTGTATTCAGATAGAGTCACGTATATCCATACTAACATATCGCCAGTCAGGCATAAACATGGTAACAATACCGTTAAGCCATCTTTGCCAAGACATCTTTACCGCAAGCATTTTCACCCTGTAACTCATTGGTCAATTTCGTTTCATTTCTCCATTGACAAAGTTCCCATTTTTGTATTATAGAAAGCTAGCCTCCATGGTGGTCTATACTGTGACAAGTAGACACAGTGGTCTTAGAGTAGTAGACAAGAGCTACCTACATCAACTTGATAGAAAATTTGCTGATAAACCATACTAGAAGGGGGTGCCTGGGTGGCTCAGTCGGTTGAGCTTTGGGCTCTTGATTTCCGCTCAGGTCATGATCTCATGGTTTCATGGGTTCGAGCCACACATGGGGTTCTGCCATGACCGTGAGCAGAGCCTTCCTGGAGTTGTCCCTCTCTCTCTGCCCCTCCCCTGGTCGCTGTCTCTCTCAAAATAAATAAACTTGAAAAATAATTACTAGAAGAGTAAAATCAGACTGTAAAGCCATAGTGCATACTAAACCACACTAGTGGTGTGGAAAGTGATAGCACAGTAGTTCCAACAACAAAGCTCAGTTACATTAGTGCCTTATAGCATGAATGCATTTCCCACACAACTTCGAAGTGCCTATGTGACACTATGCTAAGAAAGAACAACAGTGTGCAAGACTCACAGCACAATACAAAGCTCAGTTACAAATATGCATGTTCATATTTGGAAAACTGATTCTTCTCTTAATAAAGGAGGAAATTAATAATTAATTTTATCTTTTTATTTCATGTTTCCTTACGTCTTTTCTAATGTCCCACTTTTATTTTTCCCTATTTTACCATATATGGCAAATCTGTCTTACAGACAATTAGTTACACAGTGAAAACACTGACAGCAAAAACACTTGTGGCAAAGATGTTTATGGCAAAACTACCTAAAACAACCATTAACATCATTTTTAGTCTCTGTACATAAATAGCTCAAGAATAATTTTAACTTCTTTAAATAAACTGTGATACTTTTGAAATGACCTCTCCATGATATAAAGAGATGAAAAATAAGGCTATCACAACTTTTCCAAAAGACTCCCATACAATAAAATGTTTGTTATTTTGAAAGCTTCTCTATTTGCATAAAAGCATGCTCTGTCACATTTCTATATTTTATTGAACTTCTATTATATATATACATATATGTATACACATATATACATATACATGTATGTATATATATATGTGTATATATACATATACGTATATATATATATATATATATATACACATATTATGTGTGTATATATATATATATATATATATATTCCAGATGTCCTTGATTTCAGAAAGGAATTTTTCTATATTTTATTGAACTTCTATATTTTATTCTACTTCTATTTCTATATTTTATTGAACTTTTTATTTGAATTTTTATTGAATATTTTATTGAACTCTATATTCTATTCTACTTTATTCTACTTCTATTTCTATACTTTATTGAACTTCTATTATATACATACATATATATACACATATATATACATATATGTATACATGTATACATATATATTCCAGATATCCTTGATTTCAGAAAGGAATTTTCTTCAATATGAACTTATTTACATTAGAAGAGAGTCTTCTTTTTAATGAAAGAATCAGAGCACTGTTCCTTTAAAGCACAGATTCTTCTGAGAATTTATAATTTTATTAAAATGTTTCAACTCATCAGATGTACCCGTAACAAACTATATTAGATGTCCACATTATTTGCTTGTAAAATATAGTGACCAGATACAGGTCCAACAATTTGGGAAGAGATCACTCTACCAGTGCCCAAAAGTGGCACTTTTTCTACTGACCAAGGAAGATAAATACTTTTCCAGTTAATGCTTCCTCCATCATCCTTCATATTCTCAAAAGTTCTAGCTTCCAGGGCACCCAGGTGGCTGTCCATTAAGCGCCTGACTTTGCTCAAGTCATGATTTCACAGTTCATGGGTTTGAGTCCTGCGTTGGGCTCTGTGCTGACAGTTCGGAGCCTAGAGCCTGCTTCTGATTCTGTGTCTCCCTTTCTCTGCCCCTAACCCATTCACTCTCTCTCTCTCTCTCTCTCAAAACTAAATAAACATTGAAACAAATTTTTTTAAAGTTCTAGCTTCCTATTCTTATTCACAATTTTTAAAAGGATCCTAATGAATTAATGTAGTTTTAATTTATTCAAACTTTTTTTTTACCAAATATGGAAAGTGTAGGAATGGCAAATTAAAATAAACAATATTTTAAAAAATATTTGCAATGCATTTTAGAAAGCTCACTCCAAGAGACAGAATGTTAGTGACAAGGGGAACAGGGAGATCAGGAGTCTATGAAAACAGCCCTGCCAGACATGATAAAAACCCTAACTTCAGTAAGAGCAGAGAAAATGGGAGGAAGATGGAGAATATGACAGACACTCAATAGTCATTTTCCCACCCTAGTCCCTTCCTTGCAGAGCCCACTCCTGACTAGAGAGCTAGAGAGGCAAAGAGTCTGGCTGTGTGACCCAATCCTGACCAAGGGACCTGAAGGAAAGCTCAGGCTGGTAGAGTGTGCGTGTGGGTGTGCATGTTGGGGTAGGGTGGTGGTAGTTTGCAAGGTACTCCCAGAAAAGATTTTCTACCCTGATAAAATGAGCACTGCAAGAAAGGACCTCATCCTTTGGCTTCTGGAAATTGTTACATGAAAGAGTGATGCTTACTGCTTGTACTGACACACACAACCCTGAGTAGAAGACCCAGAAAGTTGCAAAAAGCCAATATAGAGTTCTGATAGTTCTGAACTGCTCAGCTAGAGCTGGGGACAGCTTAACTCTAGATCTTGAAGTGAAGTTCCCAAATCCTTGATGCTTAGACAACTCGTGTCACATTTTTAATTATTTGCAGCGGGAAGTATTATAAACAAAACAGAGTGGATGGATTAAACCTGATATTATTCAGGAGGTGGAACCCACTGCACTTGATCAATGACTGTAGATGATGATGGAAAGAAAGAAGTATAGGATGTACTCCCACGACATTTAGGTCTGAGGGCTTAGGGTGATTTGGCTTACTAAACAGAAAAATGAAAATATAGAAAAAGTAATGATACTAAGAAAGTGGGAAATAATTAGCAAAGTTGGGGAGATGCTGAGACATGTTAACATTCAGGTTTCTCTGGGACATTCAGGTGACTGCGTAGAGGTGTGGGTTCTCCTCCTAGAGCTCAGACATTAAATGTAGAGTAGGTAAATAATAGAAAATGTATATTGGTTTCTGCCCCCAGTGACCAGAGCTCCTGGAACTCTTTAATTTCCTAAGTAATACAAGTACTAAGAGCATCTTTTTGTGTGTGAAAATAAAAGAAACATCATTTTAAATGGAGTGGGAAGCCCCAAAGGGGGAGAAGGTATGCACGACCACTCGCCACGAGAAACATCCCGTGCATTCTCCACCAGAAGAAGCTTACTGTACATATCCCCAGCAGAGGAAAGGTAGACTTTCTCCCTGTTCAGCAGCAGCCCAGCCAATGGAAACTCCACAAAACCACCACACCCAGCTTCTTCCTTTCCTCTTTAAAAGCAAGCCCCTCTCTTCTGTTCTCTGGACTCATCTGTGATTCACCATAGTTTGCTCGCCCTAAATTGCAAATTCGCTGCTAGTCCCATATAAACTCATTTTGCTGGTAAAATAACTGGCTCTTTTAAGGTCAACATTGCATGGTGACCAAACATGGGGCTTGAAGAGATGGGCCACTGAGGAACTAACGACCCCCAGAACCAAGTGAGGTACTCATTTGAGCTTCCATGAGTCAACTTTTTCCTCTTAGTTCCCTACGCCTCCTCTCAGATCTGAGGTCTCTCCTCTTGGTTGAGATCTCTGACTTTGTTCAGGTTCTGTTTAAAGGCTTTGTCCTTCCTGGTGAGTACTCATTTGGGGTTTTTTGAGCCTCTGGTTTTGAATAAGGGAATACCACTCTGCCCAATTCTCTCAGCACGGTCTTTCTGGGACCCTAGCCATTTTTAGGTTTAAAAAGCGTGGTCCAGGGGTGCCTGGGTGGCTCAGTCAGTTGGGTGTCTGACTTCAGGTCAGGTCACGATCTCATGGTTCCTGAGTTGGAGCCCCACATTAGGCTCTGTTGTCAGCGCAAAGCCCACTTCAGATCCTCTGTCTCCCTCTATCTCCACCCCTTCCCTGTTCACACTTGCTCTCTCAAAAATAAACAAACATTTATTTAAAAAAAAAAAAAAAAAAGTATGTTCCCTCCTCAGTGCATTTTTAACTAATTGGACCAACTTAACCAAAAATAATTTAGAACTCGAATAACCACTATAGGGAATTTTCAATCTGCCCAAACTTGCTTTTTTAGAACCAAATTAGAAGACCTCAGCTCTAAAATAAAACAAACTGAACGGAATGCCTGTTTCAATTGGTATATTGAGGCTTCCAAGCATATCCAGGACTCTAAAATCACCTCTTTACAAAATGCTCTTTCTAAATTGGCCAAGGAAAATACATAACAGAAAAATAATTAAAAGGCATCAGAGACCTCTTCACTCCCTGTATCCCCATTAACCTTCTCTTCCCCTACTGTACCTCCTTTGTACCTTTCACTTCTTCATTCCAACCCTCTCGCTGAATTTCCCTTTTTCTCCAAATCTCTCTCTACTTCTTCCTCACCCAAACCCATTAGAAACTGCCCCTTTACAATTAGACCCTCTGGGGGTCCTAATGCTAAACCCCTAATTTCCTTTGTCCCCTGGACGAAGGCCAAACTGTGAGCCATAGTCAAAGATTTTCCTAGTTACTAAAGATCCTCACAGATCTGCCAAGAAATTTAATTTAGTCCAGACTTACCAACCAGGTTTGTCAGATTTGTACCCACTAGTTCTCAGGCTCACTGGCAGAGGCCAAGCCCAACACTGGATGGGAACCGTAATGGGAATGATCCTGAAAAATCTGTGTACTGCCAATAAGAGACCGGCCTCCTGGCTTGCCGTATGTTCATGATCAGCAATCCCTAATTGACTTCACCTGGCAAGGCTTAGGGCTTTCCTAAAACCTGTTGATTGCAATAAGATTCAGGCCTGTACCCAGAAGCCCAGTGAGCTTGTGCCTAAATATCACAGCCAGCTCCAAATTGTTTCTAAGGAAAATTCTGGCCTTCCTATGGAAGTTGAATCCACTCAGCTTTCAACTTTATGTTCAATAATGAGCTAAACTAGGATCTTTCCCTTCTAGCTAAAAGGACCAGGATGGAATGGGTAACCATGTCTACTCCAACTTTAATTTAACCATCAGCTTACCCACCCCAAAGATGATTCAACTAAAAAGAAGACCACTAAAATTCTTAATTTTCAACTCCAATAAATGGAAGTCCATAAACAAAACCAACCCCCTTTCTCCATCTTTGCCATTATTATAAAAAGCCAGACACTGGAACAAAGACTGTTACAAACATAAACCCTAGGCACCTGCCATTCTTAACCAGCCTTCCCAATGCCCTTCTAACTCCCAATTACAGGACTCCAAAGAACTACAGGAGATTTTTCCCAGTCTATCCTCTTAACCAGCATGGAGAAACAACTCTCCAAGTTTGGAATGAATCTTAACACCAAGGCTTGGTGCTCAACCCTACTGTCATTACACAGCCCCTGCTTGGAGTACTAAAATGGTTTTCCTCCATTCCTCAAACCCTGTCTATTTATGGGGCCAAAATATGTTGGAGTTTCTCCTAAAAGGGGGAGATGATTGTAACATTTATAGCAGCAACCAAAATAGCCTATCAGCTGAGTCAAATGATGCTTCAATATATTTTATTTGCTCCATCTCTGATGGCAATAGAACTAATTTTAAGGACACTAAGCATTTATGCCTACTGGATCAGCTGCCACATCTTTATGGGCAATATTCTCAACAGATAATTGGCAGAATCCACAGCACAGTTTTATTTTTCCTATAAAAATCCAAGTAGATCCTTCAAACCATTTCCCCAGAATCAATACCCTATAAATAAAGAGGCCCTTCAAGGTATCAAGCCCATAATTGAAGATTATGAGGCTCAAGGTCTCCTCGTACCCCGCATTAGTCCTCGCCATAATCCTATTTTGCCTGTGAGGAAACCAGGTGGCCACAGATGGAAATATGTCGGATTTCCAAGCCATAAACAATACTGTTATCCTTTGACACCCTGTTGTTCTGAATACCCGTATTTTGCTAGCCTCCATCCCCACTGAAGGCAAACTTTCCACTGTCACCGATTTATGTAGTACTTTCTTTAGCATCCCTATGGATAAGACCAGCCAATATCTCTCTGCTTTTACTTGAGAAGGAAAGCAATACATCTGGACAGTACTGCCTCAGGGTTTTACTGAAAGTACTTCCTACTTCTCCCAAACCTTACATGTAAATTTATATGATATAAAGTTACCTGAAGGTTCAGTTTTATTATAATATACAGATGATTTGCTTTTCTGTTTTCCTTCTTACGGAGGTCTCTTCTTATGGAGACAGCTTCCACCTGTTAAAACTTTTAGACTTTAAGGGACAAAAAAGTTTCCAAAGAGAATTACGGTTTGTTCAAACTCAGGTTCGATATTTGGAGTAACCGATTTCAGAACAAAACTTACATGTAGATCCAAAAATAGGCTTTATGTCAGTCTGATCTTCCCCCAACCCAAACTAATCACCAATTATAAGGTTTTCTTGGGCTAACTGGCTACTATTAAAACTGGATCCAGGGGCACCTGGGTGATTCAACCGGTTAAGCGCCAGACTTCGGTTCAGGTCATGATCTCACAGTTTGTGGGTTCGAGCATGTGTCGGACCCTGTGTGGACAGCTCAGAGCTTGGAGCCTGCTTCGGGTTCTGTGTCTCCCTCTTTCTCTGCCTCTCTCCTGCTCACCTCTGTCTCTCTCTCTCTCTCTCTCAAAAATAAATATTAATTTTTTTTTAAAAAAAAACTAGATTCCAAACTTCTCTTTTATGGCCCAATCTCTATATGGTTTATTTAGAACAACAAACTTGTCTCTATTTATTTGGGAGAATTGGGATGACTTAGCCTTTAAAGCTCTAAAAGAAAGCTTGATAAGTCTCCCTGTCCTTGAACATCACCTTCCCTTTTTCCTTTTCCTCCTGATCATTCATCATACTCAACACCTTTCGGCCATCATCTCTGGCTAACTACTCCTCATGTAACCCTTGCACCTTATAATAATCTTAACTCTGCCATCCTTCTTCCCTCCTGTAAGGATGATACTCCTCATGACTGTTTGACTTTGACACATCGTCTTCAGACCCCCGCCCCCCACCACCCATGATGACTTACAAGAAACTCCTTTGAGCAACCCTGACTCTTCATGGTTAACCAATAGTTCTTTGTTTAAAAGGTGAAAGTGGTAAGTATTATGATGGGCATGCTATTGTAACTCCTTTTGAAGCCATTGAGGCAGCACCTTGGCTCTGGGCTATCTCAGCCTAGCGGGCTGAATTGTACACTCTTACCTGGGCCTGCATTTTAGCCAAGGGCAAAATTACAAATATCTATACTGGCAATAGAGATTCCTCTGTAGTAGCTCATGACCTTGGGATGCTATGAAAACATCAAGTCTTCCTCACTTCCAGCAGGGACAAAATTAAAAATGATGTTTATGCCCAGGAATTATTAGATGCCATACTCTTACCAGCCACATTGGCCAAATCCATGGCATTACACCTTGGAACGAACGCTAAAGGAAACCACCTCACCAGTATTTCTCAAAGAACGCTGCTCGCAAGGAACCAACAACCAAACCCCTGTTATGGTCCAAAGGGATAATCCCCGAAATGATAACCTAAAAAATTTGACTAGAAATTCCAATAATAGCTCCAAAACCAGAAAAATATATTAGAAATCTAAGAACTGTTGGTTCTATTTAAGAAACTGATTTGGAACAAATAATAATCCACTCTGAAATTCACATTACTATTGCACATGCATTGAACCATTGGTCCTCTGATAAAATAATAACCTTTGTGAATCAATACTGGTGGGGAAATACTAACAAGGCCAAAAAGAGTGCCTCTTTTGCTTGTCCCACCTTCCCAAAATACAATTCAAGACAATCTGTCCACGTTGTTCCTGGACACTTTAATTTGCCCAATGGGCCATTCTGAGGTTGGGCAAATGGATTTTATACCACTTCCCCCATCTCAAGAATGTAAATATGTCTTGGTAATGGTTTCTATGTTTTAAAATATCATCCCTACCTGGGGGGCCTGGATGGCTCAATCATCTGACTCTTGGTTTCATCTCAGGTCATGGTCTCACAGTTTGTGAGTTTGAGCCCCACGTCAGGCTCTGTGCTGAAAGCTTAGAGCCTACTTGGGATTTCTCTCTCCCTCTCTGCCCCTCCCTGGTGCTCTCTCTCTCTCTCTCTAGCTCAAGAAATAAATAAACATTAAAACATAAATAAAATATCATCCCTACCTGAGGAACCACCCTCAAATTTCATAGTGACCAGAGAATTCACTTCACCAGTCAAGTGTTTTAATTGGTCAGTGCTGTTTGGCCAGTTTTACACTTTTATTTTCAATCTTCAGGGTTAGCCAAATGTATTAACAGTATTATTAAAACTCAGTTGGAAAATTTTATAGAGATGTGGGGCACTTGCGTGGCTCAGTTGGTTAAGCCTCTGACTTAAGCTCAGGTCGTTATCTCATGGTTCATGAGTCCAAGCCCCACTTTGGGCTCTGTGCTGACAGCTCAGAGACTGGAGCCTGCTTCAGATTCTGTGTCTCCCTCTCTCTCTGCCCCTCCCTTGCTTGTGTTCTCTCTCTCTCTCTCTCTCTCTCTCTCTCTAAAAAATCAAAAATTTCAAAAAAATTTTGCAGAGCACTTCAAATACTCTGGCCAAAAACACTGATATTAGTTCTTCTGGATCTCAGATCTACTCCATTTGGAACCCATAAACTCATCCTCTGAGATAGCCACAAGATCCCAATGCACTTTCCTCCTACTTCTTTTGCTTTTCATCTGGTAAAGGGGGATACACTTCAATATGGTAAAGGCTTAATTTTTTCTGTTGAAAATAACCATGCTTTAGCAGAGCGATCTTTCTACAGTATGTTCCTGGGAGACGAAGACCTTAAACATCACATCTTGCAAGCTGTAGATTCCACCTATTGGAAAAGGTATCTCAAGAAAGACCCTTTCCAACCCCATTGAAATGGAACCAACCTTTGTGTCACCAAACTCCAAGGAATAGATTCTTGGATCCATGTGTCACATCTAAAGAAAGCACCAAACCATGACTGGACTTGCATACCAACTGTGACCTGAGGGCAAAGATTTCCAGAAATTGAAGCAGACAATAGCTCAAGGAGACAGCTTTCCCAAATGACCGAACCAGGCCCTATACCTTTCACTAGTCACTGTTTCTTCCTACCTGATTTCCTCCCTTTCTTTCTTGGCCCAATCTGTTGCAAAAGGGGAAAACCTTTCTGACGATTGGATTTATCACCAGAAACTCCAATCTGTCCATGACATCAGAGATCCCCTCTTCTTCTCTATTTAAATATGATTTGTTGGGCCACCTGGGTGGCTCAGTCAGTTGAGCGTCCAACTCTTGATTTCAGCTCAGGTCTTGACCTCATCATTCGTGGGACTGAACCCTGTGTTGGGCTCTGCACTGAGCGTGGAGCCTGCTAGGGGTTCTCTCTCTCCCTCTGCCCCTCTCCCCTACTTCAGTCATGCACATGATCTTTCTATAAATAAATAAATAAATAAATAAATAAATAAATAAAAATAAACATTTAAATAAATAAACAAGTACGATTTGTTCTCTAATACCCAACAGAGATACGAATGAGACAACTCGTCTTTGTGAGGCTTTTGTAAAAGACCCCTCGAGGCCCAGACGGTTCTTTGCAGAATTTCTGGTTCTCATGCTGTTCAGTATAACAATTTTGAAGTTTTCTACCTTTTGCCTGTCAAACCTATGTGGAAACAATGTGCCCACTGGAGTGATGTGGGGAAAACCTTCCACACATTTGGCAAGTACAAGTTTCAGAAGTGCAGTGTTCTGGGTGAGTGTAGTAACAGTGTGGAAGTAAAGGAGACACATGGGAGGAAACACTTTTTCGACATAATAAGAATGTAAGAATTGACATCTGATCATCTCTGGGGTATTTCTGTATCTGAACTTGTAGCATAGATTTCTTACTTAATCCTGACTCATGTTACCTATATGCCTAGAGTACAGTCTCTTTTTGGAAATTTCATAGCTAACCTAAACTCAACATGACCCCACAGAAACATCTAGTTTTCTCCTTATCTCTTGTTCTTTTTCTATTTCTTTTGTAATACATAAGACTATGACAGGAAAGCATCTTCTCTGAAACGGCCAATGGGTCGAGGACAAACCTCTGTGGAACACGGTTTTCAAAGAGCAAACGAAGAAGTTCCCGTGAAGAAGCCAAGCAAGAATAAGAAATACTGGAATTCGTTCAGAAAGTTTTAGTAGAAATATACATACATACATAAAATTAAATAAGATAAAATAAAATAAAATAAAATAAAATAAAATAAAATAATATAAAATAAAATAAAAGTTTAGTAGAAGCCAAAGAATAGAGTTACACAGAGGAAATGGTCAATTGTGTAAAATGCCATGAGGGGCTGAATGAAATACAGGCTTATAAATCATAGTCTAAAAAGGGTTAGCCACTTGCCCGAGACATGCAATCATCAAAAGTCACTTTAGACAGGGCCAATATTCATGGAAAACTACATTCTAATATAAAAACTACAAATAAACTATATAACTTCATACTTAGTATTTTAATAACAAACAAAAGACTTGAGGGGACTTTTAAGGTAAAATTGACAGTGAAATCGGAATTCAGAATCTTTTCTCTAATATCCAACAAAGTTACAAAATATAGTTTAAAAGGGGAGAGATCGCCAGCAGCAGCTAAACTTAAAAGTGGTATATCTCTCACCAAGACAAAAACAAAAACAAAAACAACCTTTTAAAGAGAGGGCAGAACAAAAAACCAAAAATTTTCCATTGGGGATGGCGCCATTCCTAATTCCCTTGCACATCCTGGAAGTAATACCAAAAAAAAAAAAAAAAAAAAAGAACGTAAGTCAACAAATACCTCACTAATAGCCCCAAATTTTAGAAATATGTATCAAGGAATAAGTAGGTAACCCTGGGAAAACTCTTCAGGCAGGCTCAGAGGGGAGCCTGGGTGGCTCCTCAGTTAAGCATCTGACTTCAGCTCTGGTCATGATCTCAAGGTTGTGAGATCTCACTTGTGCCATCTCTCTCTCAAAAAAAAAATAAATAAATAAAAACTAAAATAAATTCATGCTCAGTGCTCAATGGCCAATAGGGAGAACAACCTGAAGTCCTCGAGGGTCCCACCTCTCCCTCCCTGATGAGAACAAAGGTATTTCCACTAAGTAGAGGTTGTTTAAAAGGAGAGGGCCACCTTAATTTCAGTTTTAACACCCTCTAACCTGCGATCTGAGCTTCACCCTCACCTTACTCCTAATTCTGGCTCCACATTAATTCTGTCCTTTGTAAAATGAGAATCATCCTGAGACTTATGAGGTCTACCAACTTCCTCCCTGAGACTGTTTAAGGATTAAATAAATTACTTTGTATGAAAACGTGAACCTTACAAAGTCGAGAGCATTGATACAAAAATCCGTGGTGGTGGTGGTGGTGGTGATTTTGTATTTGGCAAAGGTGCTCGTCTCTTTCTTCTAGGCTAATGTCTTATAAAGCTCATTGCTGGGCTGCCTACCCGCACTGATTCCCCTTCACCTCATGAAGGTCCATTAGCATAGTTCTAAAGCACTGGTAGGATGGATGTTCAAGTGCTGTCTCTGTTTTCCCTGGGATTCCTTGACTTTTAAAAAACTGCCTTAGACAATATCGTATTTTTTTTTAAAAATGGTTTCTTAATAAAGTTTTAATTTGTCATCGTGGCATCACTGGATTTTTAACAAAACTTCAGTGCTGACTGTGCAATTATTTCATTTCCTGTTAAATATAGTGAATTTACAATTTGTCCAGCTTACCTGGAAACAATATCGCCCTCAGTTGTTTGGTAATTGGGTAGATATTTATTGTAACATCCTATGCTCTCTGCATAAACACTTGATATTAGTAGCTATTCATAACTGCTGGCTTGACATGTTCATGAAATTAAACAAAGTAATTAATTTAGTTTCAGGCATAAAACAAGGAAATGTGCAGGGCTACTGAAGCAATGTGAACACGTGAAAACCCACAGAATTATTACAAGAAAAAAGAAGTATGTAGCCTGTGGTAATAAAGTGATTTTTCAATTATTTTGTCAAAGAAATACACTTAATTTTTCATTAATAGCCTTAAAGATACAAATTTTAATATTTCTCCCTTATATTATCAGGCTATTTTCCATATATATTGACTATAATTGTTCTGTTAGTAAGACCCCAAACTACTGCATGTAAGAAGTATAATTTCTTATGTGTGAAATCTTCTTATTCTACTATGGCAAAATATCTACCAGGATAATATCATTCAAAGCAACCCATTCTCTAGAGTGAACATCATATGAGGACAATGATGAATACTGTCAAAGCTATGATGATGAGAGCAAAAAAGGGGGTGAACTCTATTCTCAAAATATAACCTCGCTTAAATACTTGACTTGGTATCTTGGCTACTCACTCTATCAGTAAGAAGAGAATGCTATCCTTTGCAAAATGCTTCAAAATATTTATACGAAAAAGACTGCCTGGCATGGAAGGAGAATGAAGCCTTCTAATCAACTTTTTTTTAAGTTTATTTATTTATTTTTGAGAGAGAGATAGAAAGCATGAGCGGGGGAGGGGTAGAGAGAGGGGGAGAGAAAGAAACTCAAGCAGGCTCCACAGTGTCAGGGCAGAGCCTAACGTGGAGCTCAATCTCACAAACCATGAGATCATGACCTGAGCCACAATCAAGAGTTGGACGCCTAACTGAGCCACCCAGGTGCCCCAACTTTTATTTAGTTATTTATATATGTCACACCTGGATTTCCAGTTTTCAGATGATTGCAAAATAATAAACAATAACAATGCTATAACCACAATGGATACACATTAATCTTCCACAATTCCAAACTTGATTTAGAATCTGGCCATATCATTATTATCATGAATTATACTGAAGCCACGTAAGAATCCCAGCTAAAGTGTACATATTGGCAAAAGTCTGGGTAGCAAAGCATTGAATATTTATTTTTTTAAATATTTTTAAATATTTATATTTAAAAACTAAAAAGTCTAGGGACACCTGGGTAACTCAGTCAGTTGAGCATCTGACCCTTGATTTTGGCTCAGGTCATGATCTCACAGTTCATGAGATCAAGCCCCAAGACAGTCTCTGCACTGACAGTGTGGGGCCCCCCACAGTGTGGGGTCTCCTTCTCTCTCTGCCTCTCCCCAGCTTGTGCTCATTTGCTCTCTCTCTCTCTTTCTCTCTCAAAGTAAAAAAATAAACATTAAAAAAAAAACCTCATCTCTTCAAAAAAAAAAAAAAATGCAAAAGCCTAAAACTAAAATAATATATTAAGGGGGCTCCTGAGTGACTCAGTCAGTTAAGCGTCTGACTCTTGATTTTGGTTCAGGTCATGATCTCACACTTTGTGAGATCGAGCCCCACACTGGGCTCCATACTGAACATGGCACCTGCTAGGGATTCTCTTTCCCCCTCTCTCTCTGCCCCTCCCCAGTGCTCTCTCTCTTAAAATAAATAAATAAACAAACAAATAAATAAATATTAAATGATACATTAAGAAAAATTCAACACTGAAAAGATAAATGAATAAAAGGCAAATGACTAACTCATGATTTATACATCAATTGTTGAAATATTTATTAATAAAATATTGACATATGTCATTGACATATGTCTTGCATGCTTTGTACATTTTTGGATAAGAGGACAGAAAGAAGGAAGAGAGAAAAGAAAGAATGAAAGAAAGAAAGAGGGGGGAGGAAGGGAAAAAGAAAGCAGTCAATCCAAGTAGGAGTGAAGTGAGGTGTAGGGACCACCTTTCTGTAACATTTTTTTCTCATACCTTCAAAACAATCATTTTCATAATGTTAAATAAGAAAGACAAAAATATCTCCTAACAACTTAGAAGTTTTAAATCATGGAACACCAAAAGGGTCAGTCATTCTAAATGCCATATTTAGTAAAATTAAGAAACAGAGAAAACTTTGCTAAATATGATAATTAACAGAAAGAAAGAAAATGTTATATAGGAATTAAGGCACCATTAGCTTTGGAAATCTCTGACTCATGCTTAACCCTTTCCTCTCTCTCTGTCCAGCCCAAAGAAAATTAATATTTTTCCATTTGCCCAACCTCATGAATCATTTTGTTTGTTCCCTTAAAATTCAGAAATCCTTGACAGCTGGTGATGCTGTTTCCATGCTAAAGGCCATAGGACTTTCACTGTCCCATTCGCTGGAGTCATTGTGAACAATGGCTAAGAGTTGTCCCAAGTGTTAACAAAACGCTGCTCCTCAGCCTTCTGTCTTCACAGCTGTGTTTAGCTCTCATTTCTGCTGAACTGAAGCTGCCAGATGGGGCAGAAAAATCCATCTTATATTTTCTTTTGACCCTGTCAATAATAAACATGAGTTTTAGGAGAACCAACAACTCAAAAATAGTTAACTTATCCCACCACCTTTTCTATACACACACACACACACACACACACACACACACAAGCTTTTCAAACAAATAAATAAATAAATCCATGTCAATGACAAGCCTTAGTAGTTTTTCTAGCTTCATAAAATTATCTTAGAGTTCTAGGTGTGCCTAGGTGGCTCAGTTGGTTAGTTGGTTTGACTGGGTTTTACCATTAGACTCTCCACTGAGATTTTAAAAGCAAAATTCATTAATGCAACTTCTCTTCCAACACCGTATTCTTCTTTATTAATTTGACTTATTATTGACTTATTACCAAATAGCTTAGTTATTTGGCTGTGCTACAAGGATACTTCCTACTTGTGTAAGTTGTATGGTTAGACTCAGCCAAAATCAAGAGCCAAAAGACATGAAAAATGTGGTGAGGGACACTTTACCAAACCAAGGCACGTTGAGACCTACCACTAGGATCTAAGCCTGCTCAACTGATGTCACATATGCAAAACACAACTAACAAGTAGCACTCTCTGAAGTTTGCCAAATTTCCAAAAGAGAGTCAGAACTCCTGCTATAACTGAAACTCATCCAAATGTCTTCCTCACCCCACCTTCCATCAACATCACCTCCAGATTTGGGGACTCAGCTTTCAGGCACCACATCCACTGCCTCAGTGATAATCTAAAGATGACTTCTGGAAAGTTAAAACTAGTTTCATCTTAAAAAATGATTGATAAATCATCACCAAGGAAATCATTCTTATTCTGTATTATCTGTAAATAATAATTTTAATTAATAAATTTATCAAAGAATGGGGACTTGATATGAAAAACTGGTCCATGGCAATCACTACATACTAAGTTGAACAAAATAATCAAACATTTTTTGTCTTATATATTAAGTATATCATTTTAGCTCTTTCTGCTTCTACTCCCCAGGTTATAAAGTGATTAGGAAAACCAGTGTTCCTTCCCTGGTAGGAGAAACTATAAAAATGGTTTAGATAATAAGCATGGCATCTTTATAAAATGGAACAGTAAATAAGTCAATCTATTGAAATAATAGAAAATAGAATCAAATAGAAATCTTTTTTCCATTTGAATTAATTTCAAAAGATAGATTTTGAGAAATTCCAATAGAAGATTTCCATTCCTCCAGTCTTTTCTTATACTCAAGGTGCATTTTGTTATTACCATCTTGCTAAAAGAAAGGTATGAGTACATGCATCTCTTTAGAATCTCAGTTACAAACCAGATTTATTGTATGTTTCCATTTTGTTATAGTCTACATCTTGGCCACAGTTGGAGAGTGGGTTGGGGAAAAGAAAGGAAATTGAGAGAAGCAAAGGAATGCGGAAGGGTTTTGTACAGGAAAGGGATATCCAGGATGAATTGATTTTCTTGAAAGAAATGTGTGTAAATAAACTGAAATGACACTGTTTCACAGAATTAAAAGTAAAACTCGATTTATTGAAAGAGAATAAATATAAACGATACAGGCTATTCTATAACATAAGTCCGTTACATGAGTCTCTTAGTACCCTACATATTGTGTTCATAAGCTTGCACCATAAAGGTAGGACAATCAGAGAAGCAGTTCTTGGATGGAGAAATGTTCTTTTTCTCTCATTTAAAAGTAGGGCATAATCTTCAGGCATCATGTGACATTGTCAGAATGTTTTGTGTGACCATTTCGTAGGCTCTTCCTCTCTGATTAGAAGCAACGTATTTAATGTAACAGAGCTGTCTACATCCAGTTCTTCAGAGGGAAAGCCACAAAAACCTTTGCTGATTAGAATCCCTGACTCCAGTTTGTATGTAGCCTGCCTTATGTAGCTTGTCTCTTCGAATGGCGTTGCCTCCCCTTAACGGCAAGGAAACAAATAAGGTTCGTACACAGGTTTGATTTGGCATCAAGCTTCCACTCAGTCCCTTGTGATTGTTTATTGCACATCTGCAGCTCTTAGTCTCTTCCCTCTGTCTGGAGCTTCCTCTATAGCCAGGTAGTAGAACCAGGCTGTCACTGCTCTTGGTTTCCCTCTTCAGTGTGTGCATCCCATTTTTACTGATAATGTTATCCTGGCCTTGCTTAGTGACCAAAAATATATTCTCTTCATAATATATTTTTGAAGAATATATTCCAAAAGAGTCTTTGAATTGTTTTAGTCATTACTTTTTTCCTTTAAAAAAATGCATGAAGAAAATAAAAACCCCATCAAATACCATTATGCCTATTGTTGCAAACTTGGTAAGATCTTAACTTTTTCTCCTCTTCTTTTCTTTTTTTAATTTTCTTTCTTTATTTACTTACTTATTTACTTATTACTATGGTTCAAGACTCAGAAAAAAAATACTAAACAATGACTGATTCTCATAACTGTTTTGCTGAAATAGCAGCAACAATTACCTACATTCTGGGGTGTCAGATTGGTCCAATTCTACAAAGTAAGATTAGGAGCAAAATCTTGAAAACACTTTGGTCAGGTCTCATTGGAGTCTTCTGAGCTAGGGGGCAAAGTTAATACTCTTTCTGAATATTGGGATTATCAATTACATGATTTTTCACTCAGCCAAAGATTCTTTTCAACTTCCTTCAAACCCCAACAATTGTTTTTTATTTGAAATTTCACTTCTTTAGGTATTTATTCATCCATTCATTTATTCGTTTATTCATACCACATTTCTTTAATAGATACTTCTTGAGCATCTAGTGCCAGACATAGAACTTTAAAGCAGGAAGAGTATGATGGAGGTGCACCTGGGTGTCTCAGTCAGTTGAGCAACTGACTCTTGACTTCAGCGCAGGTTGTGATCTCATAGTTCATGGGTTTGAGCCCCAAGTCAGACTCCAAGCTGGCAACATGGAGCCTGCTTGGGATTCTCTCTCTCTCTCCTTCTCTCTCTGCCCCTCCCCTGCTCCAACTCTCTCTCTCTTTCTCTCTCAAAATAAATACATAGAAAGAAAGAAAGAAAGAAAGAAAGAAAGAAAGAAAGAAAGAGAAAGAAAGAAAGAAAGAAAGAAAGAAAGAAAGAAAGAAAGAAAGAAAGAAAGAAAGAAAAAAGAAAAGAATATGGTAAAAAAGAGCACCGGATATAGACTCAGAAGATCAAGAGTTCACTGAGAAGCAGGTACCAACCTACCTGTCCATCCTCATACCACTCTATAGATCAGCCTAGAATGCAAAACAGGTCAAACATTCTTTTAGTACCTGGGGTTATCTGACTGGGTAAAGAAACAGATTCCAAAAATGGTACAACAGGTAGACATGTGCCCAGAATACCTGGATTCAAATCTCAGTGGGGCCGCTTTTAGCCACCTGACTCTGAAACGGTGTTAACTCTACGACTCTGTCTCTGACTTTAAAATGAGAAGATAATGATTGATGACTTCATAAGTTGTCATTAAATGAGTTAATAATTATAACATACTTAGGACACTATCTGTGACGATGACTGTCTGTGACGGTTATATATATACCTGGTGGTATATATATAAATGTTTATATAAATCAATATTTATATAAAGTTTTTGTATTTGTTAATTAAATTTAAAAAGTAAGCTATGTAAGTTATGAAAATGGAATTACTTTGTACACACATAAAATGCTTAGAGCAATGCCTCAAGTACTAAGTAAAGGTTAGTTATAAATACTGTTACTCAACAGCTCTCTTCTGGAAAGCCCAGATCCCTCCTGCAGGAATTCTTATCCACATCCATCCCACTCTATGAGACCCTGCCACCCAATCACAACTGGTTTGACCAAAAAGAAAGCACCTGACCAAGGGCAGATGATGCAATAGGGGTGACTGGAGCAATCCAATTTTCTCTCTCTGGAATTTCCATTGAGGGTATAGAAGAGAGTCAGGGAATTGGTAGTAAAAGCTGGGGTTGAAATTCACTCAGAGAAATAGCAGGGGCTGGAACAGTAGCTGAATCATATTCACAGTACAACGTGAGAAAGAACTCCTGGACCCCTGCTGATTACTCAGCCACATAGCTGAGTCCTCAGTCACCCTCCTGCCTCCGAACTACGATCCAGTCATCTGGACACCTAAGCATATTGTGGTTTCTCTTTGTACCATACTGCCCAGTGCCCTGCTATTGGTTTCCCTGAGCTGTGACCGAGTGGCAAGATTCCTCTCTTTCTTATTTCCACGGAAATCTTAACAATAGACCACCATAACATATGGACATTTCTTGCAAGTTAAAGAAACTCCTCACTAAATCATAAGGAGCTATTGCACAGAGGAAACGTTCAGAAGTTCAAAAGGAAGCTTTCAGTCCTGTCTGGATACAGAATCACCTGTAGTGACTTTTCAAACGCAAAGCCTGGGACCTACCATCCAGATGCTAATTCAGTAGTCTGGAGCAAAGCTTTGGCATTAATGTATTTCTGAATGTCCATAGAAGATTATGATGTACACCTCAGGCTGAGAATTACTGAAGGATTGTCAAAGAATGACATGGACCAGAGCCAGGAAAAGGGAGGGAACAAAAATAAGATGGCGACCAGTGCTTAGGGATAAAACTATATTATGATTGCCTCACTAATAATGTACCAATGGGCACTTTCCCAGACCGCTGTAACATAAAGTGTAGAATAATCTTTCTAGAACATATGATACCCTTTCAAAACCTTCACTGATTCCCTGTTGGGCATAAAATAAAGCCCAAACCCTGAGCCCAGTATCGAGACCTTCCATAAAGTACTCCATCAAAGTACTTCCTTCCATACCTTTACATTCCCATCATACCTACCTTTTGGTCATTTCCTGAACATTCCGTGTGCCATTATACTTCTAAGTCTTTAATTCACGCTAGTCTCTTACCTCTTTCCTATCCTTTCTGTACATCCTGAAGTAATAATTGTAATAGTAATAACCATTTTCAGATCACAAGGTGTTTTCTTCAAACATTGTTACATTTCTTCTTCACAGCAGGAACCATGAGAAACATGGTTTCTGAACCATGAAACTCTTTATTTCAACTTTCTGATCCAGAGACTGAAGCTCACATGTTAAGTGACATACCCAGGATCTGGCATATAATAGGAAGCCAATAAAAATTGACCAGAAATAGGACACTGAACCAAGTTTTTTAACATCAAAGTCTAAGATTTTTCTTTCATTTGTTTCACTTTGTTTTAATTAACTATGTCACACTACTTCCCAAAGTTGAAATCTCAGTCTTTCAGAAATCAGATCCAATGACATGCCTTCAAGTCTTCCATAATGTCCCTAATCTTAGCATGCAGCTTATAATGATTAAGAATGATAGCTACCATTTTTGAATTCTCATTATATGCTGGGCATTATGGTAAGTGCATTAGTCATGTTATTATAGGTACTACTTTACCAAGGAGGAGACTGAGGTACCAAGAAAGTAAGACAACTTGCCTGATGCTATCCAGCTAATAAGTGGTAGAACCAGGCCATTGCTTACAGAGCTCATGTACTTGACCCTTACACAAAGCTCCCTCTCCACCCAGCTAGTACAGTATTTTGTTTTGCTTATTTTAAGGTTAATTATTAACATGCATTTCTCCTCCCTAAAACTCTTCGGTTAGGAATTTTCTCCGATCACACTCCACCACCACCATATAAACACCAAAGTACTTCAACCATTTAAGAAATATCTAGAAAAATGTATTAATGGGAGTCTGCCAAGAATGAGACCAGAAGTTTTGAGAATCAAATGCTCAGAAGAGATTTGATTTAATTCATTGTTTCTATCTAGCTTTATTTTCACTACGCCTCATCAAATTGGTCTAGAACAAAACAGCGTATCAAGGTTTTTGGCTGATCGAGACTTCCTTCACCCTATGGCATAAGGGTCAAAGGAGATAAGGTTTAGAAACTCCCCTGGGCAAGTATAAAAGAGCTGACACATTTGTATCCGCTCCGCCCCTCAACTTGTCCTGAAAGACAGTCCTCCAAGACAGTAATGGAGACTGCTGTCGGTTCCAGAAAGTTCTTCACCTCAAAATTTGGCTACTCTATACTCAATACCGTATGTTTTCTGAAACTGTGGAGTCTCCTGACCACTTTATGCCTGGCATAATTAGGGTAAATAATATGAAAGGTGAATGGACCCTGGAATCCCAATTTTCTAGAATGCCACTGAGTGATACTCTCATTCCTCAGAAACATACTCCTGCCACACGTCTCAAAGAAGTCACACCTGTTTCTGCATTCTTTGTCTTTGAGGTTTCCATCACCCTGTGATTCATTGATACTAATCAACCTCTCTTGACCCATCTTATTTACATTATTTTGACCAGGATCCCTTGATAATTTTCACCAGTCCCAAACCTGTCTGGCTTACAGGTGGTTCTCATCGCAAACCATTGAAGAATATCAACAGTGGGTTAGCAGCAATGGCTCTGTTCACCCAAACAGCTTGTGACAGTCCTCGCACAGATTTTTATCTCTTTACATAAATCTCCATCAGTGTTGCAGGCTCAGCCACAGAATTTTAAAACCATATGTTTCCGATACTTGGGTATTTCCCCCCCTTAGGCTTTGTGAATGGAAGAGAGATATAACATCCTTATTGTTATTTCACTGACAAAAGGTTCATTCACACAACCTAAAGTCACTTGAGAACGAGGCTTCATGATGTCTTATTTTCAAGTATTGTTATCAATTCCGTTTAAGTTTATAAAGATTGCAATACATGTTCACATTAGAGGAACGCTCAGTGAATCACTCTTGTCCAAGAATACTCCATAGTTTATATTTGTCCATTTTTATTTTTTTATTTATTTTTTAAATTTTTTTTAATATTTATTTTTGAGAGAGAGAGAGAGAGATACAGAGCATGAGCAGGGGAGGGGAGAGAGAGAGGGAGACACAGAATCTGAAGCAGGATCCAGGCTCTGAGCTGTAGGCAGAGAGCTCGATGCGGGGCTTAAACTCACAAAGGGTGAAATCTCGACCTGACCCGAAGTCGGACGCTCAACCAACTGAGCCAACCAGGTGCCCCTATTTGTCCATTTTTAATAGCCATTAGAAAGCATTTAGAATGCGCCGCCCACCCCCCACACACAGTGTTTTCACTATTCATAAAAATAAAAATGAAACAGGTTTGGGGTTAACGTTTTTTGTTTGTTTGTTTTTAACTCCATGTGCTAGAGGTAGAGTGTTTCAGTTGCATGAAGCCAATTCTGATTTTCAGGGAAGTCTTACTCTAAATACTCTGTATTATGTTTACCATGATCATACCAGCTTCCATTTCTTAGTTTCTGCATGTAACTAATTAGCTAAACTGTATTGCGTACCTGCTCTGTGCCGGGTCTGCTAAGCAGGTTCCACATAGAATCTCATTTAGTATGAGGTGAATAACTATTATGAAACTCATTTAGCAGGTGAAGAAATGGAGCCTAAAGAGATGTAGTCCATTTTTCAGGGCACCCAGCTAGTAACTGTGGAGCTAGGATTTGAACTCCAGCATGTTTCACTCCAAAGCCCAAGCTTTTAAGCATGTGAACCACTTATAAAGACATTGACTCAACTGCAACCCACAAAATGGGCGTTCTGCCCCAGTCAGGGTTCAAAGAGCTCTACTAACTGGTTTTTCATTGTGCGCCAACTATGTAATAGTCACACCAACTACACTGGCCATTTAGCAGTGGCTTTATCTGATCTCCTTGCTTCTCAGGCCTTCCAGTGAAATTGGAAAGAATCTGAGGCCAGTGATGATGAATAATCCCTGAGACCAGTGATGTGCTTCTCCACAGACTGTATCGAAAGGGTTTTTTTCCAGAACCTGTTCTCTTTAGCTATTAGTTCAGTCCCTCTACTTCCTTTTTTCGAATTATTTTAGCCAGTATCCTGTGGCTATGCAGTAAAAAACTGCCCAGGTTTTAGTGTCCTTAAAAATAAATTTTCATGTCAATTCTTTACCTTCTCTTTCCCCTACCTCACATATAAAAAAAAGAAAAGAAAAGAAAAGAAAAGAAAAAAGAAAAGAAAAAGAAAAAAGAAAAAAAAAAAACTCTCCCAAATTCCTAATTCTCCTGGCTGGAGGAGTAGGGAATTGCATAACAATTTGCAATATATCTTTGAAAGCACCCTTCCAGGGGTCTTCTGACATTATGTGGAGTGACTACGTAAGAGCCAAGTCGAGTTTCTGGAACTGTTCTCTGCTAGAGAGTGACAGGTAATTTAAGATTTTAAAAAACTTTTGCCCTAGATAATACTTGAAAATCCAGCCTCATATAAAGACTCGTTTTCTCCCCTTTAAATCTGTTCTGAGGTCTCAGTTTCTTGTTTCCAGGCCTACATATGCTATCATATATAATGTCCGTGGAAACATATTGATTTAAAGATCAAGTCAGCAATGGAATTGGGCTCTTTGCAAGTTACCTTGGTTTAACTACTGAAAACCTTTGTAATTGCCTCTGAGACTTGAGTCACTGGAACTTTAATTCACTTGTGCTCTCACACGGAGGAACTTAACTGCTCACTCTAGGATTCCACCCCTCCTAAGTACCTTCGGAAGGGAATGACAAACCAAGCAAACTGCCTATTTGTGGGCATAAGGGGAACTCCGGTAAAATCTTAGCCACAGAATAACATTCTGGATATTATCCATCTGTAAGACTGGTTGTTTGCCACAGCTGTCCCGGGAATCATACATCCTAGGACAGTCATGAATTTTAAAAAGTACCCATTGACTTCTGATCTGTTGGTTTTGAGAAGGTGAGTAGGCAAACAGTGGAGATGGTGACTCAAAGTGGAACACATTTTAAGGGAAACCTGGAGGAGAGGTCAGAGCAGTGAAACGAGAAAACAGAGCAATGGCTTCTCCAAAAGGAGCTTTCTGTTTCCCAGTGGGGCACACGGGCCCTCTGTGCTTTCCTATGAAAACCACGAGATTACATCCTTAATCTGGTGCATATATTCCTTAAATTTAAAGGTCACTTTTCCATAAGAGCATTTTCTTGTTTAGAGATACACTGAGGCACTAGAAAATTATATGTAGAACGCCACTAGGACTAATTTACTGGATTCTCCATTGAGCACTTTCTCAATCAACTGTACTTTATATCACATGACATAAATATGTGCGTAAGATGTTAGCATTGTTCAAGGCCATGTGGTAATGAGCTTTTTAATGTTTTCATCTGTATGTGTGTATGCTTCCTGTCTAGACAGTTAAGTGAGTTATCTTCATCAGTTCATCAGTAAGAAACAATATTGAAAATAATTTCCTTTTCCTATTGTTTGCATTGAGAACTAAAAGTCATTATGTAAAAAGAAAAAAAGAAATATGAACCGCTCCTGAACTTTTCGCACTACTATGTTTTTTTTTCATAATTTTGACCCCATGAATTAATCACAGCTCTCCAGAGAAAAAGAACCAACAGGATGTATGTATATGGAAAGAGATTTATTATAAGGAATTGGCTCATGCACTTATAGAAACTGAGAAGCCCCAAGATCTGTAGTTGGAAGCTGAAGAGTGGGAGTGCCAAGGGTTTGTTCCAGCCTGAGTTCAAAGGCCTTAGAACCAAGCAAGTCTGTCGGTGTAAGATCTTGTCTAAAAGCCTGTAGGCTCAAGACTCAAGAAGAGCTGATGTTTCGAGTCCAAAGGCAGAAAAAGTTCAAAATCTCAACTCAAGCAGTCAGGCATGAGGCATTCTCTCTTACTTAAGAGAGGGTCAGACTTCTTGTTCTATTTAGGCCTTCAACTGGTTTGATGAGGCCCACCCATATTAGGGAGGATAATGTGTTTCACTCAGTCTACTGATTCAAATATTAGTATTACCCAAAAACAACCTCACAGACATACCCAGAATAAGTTTTGACCAAAGATCTGGTACCCCTGGTCAAACTGAGACATAAAATTAACCATCATATCCCATACTATAACCTTTCTAGTTCATTATTTGGATAAGATCTAATTTCAATCTTTTAGACATCTTACTGAGGTTCCTAAGATAGTCAAAGATATTCATTAAGTTTCATAGCAATATTTATATAATCTTTAAGAGGTAAAAGTGTTTTGAGTGATAATATACACGAGGTAAGCAAAACATTTTTTCTCAAGCCATCTGTCTATCTTTCCCTATAGCAGGTGCGAATGAAACAAAATAGGAATGATCCTCCTGCTGGAAGTATATTAACTAATGTTAACAAAGGTTTCAATAAAGTATGATATGTCATTCTATATAGTTCGGTCAGGTCAATAGCTCGGAAAGACATACTGAGATTTTCTGTATCAGGAAGGTGAGTCCTTCAAACTTAACCACAAGCCTCATAAGGTTGGCCTCAGAAGCTTAATGCTAGAAAACAAAACTATAAAGCCTCTAAAACTATCACGGACACTCTTAAACAAAATTTCAAAATGGTAGAGCCAATTTTCACAAGTTCCCTAGCTTAACAAGCAGAGTATAAGCAGACAAACAAATTTCCCGAGTTCTTGTTTTCCATAAATACAGAAATCTTGTAATTATCTCAAGAACCATACATTATTTATTAGTTTCAGGCTTTAATGAAGGAAGACTCAATGTTTATCACATTAAAATGGGAGAGTGGGGTGTAAAGGTGGGCGGGGAGGAGAAAAGCATGGTTCTTAATGAATCTGGCCTTATGTTTCTTCAATTTTTTTATCAGCAATTTTATGCTCTGCATGTAGTAAACAAAAATGGTGACAGTCAAACATGCATTTTGCATCATAACAAACCCGTTGGATCTGCAAACAGTTGTTTAAGGTGCTCCTTTTCCATCAAGAAAAACAATAGCATTTATTAGCAGCATTTCACTCTACCCACATGATTTGTGTGTTCTTCACTCTGAAAGTGTCAGCTGTCAAATGAAATGATGGGGACTGACAGTTCAGAATTTTAAAAGTTCAGCTCCTTTCAAAAGCACTAAATGAACAAGAGCTGCCTAATTTAGGCTGAAGAAAAAGCAACAAAAATCCCCTGTAAGTATGCAAGGTTTTATTCTACTTTTGCATGCTTAGTATGCACAGAGAATGTTAAATACTTTTCAGCTGGATACACTGTTAATTCTATGAGTGAGAAAGATTTCATTAGGTGAGCTTCAGGCAAGAGTGGGCAACAAATGGAATTCCCTTTTATTTTCTGAAATTCACAGTATATGACCCATATCCAATGATAAATGGTCTATAAACTCTCTTGCTGTATTTAATTGCATAAACTTCCATTATATTCTACTATTAACACGGGAACACTTTGACACAAGATATCAGAAGGGGAAAAAACTAGTAAAAAATTAAAACCTTCTCTCGTAACAAAACCAACAAAATCTCAGTACCCCTCAGAATCGTGTTTCAACATGTAAGTTCCAAGCACGCAATTTTAAATATTTTTTCAACCAATTAGTTACTTTTAATTTTGGTAGCACAAAAATCTATTAATCACTATTTAATTATCTGGAGCCCTTGCCTGCCTAATTAGTGCTTTCCGTATTGCATCTCCAACTAAACTGGGGACCCTATCAACTCATTTATCTGATACGTATTTGGTGCACTGGTGAGTTAATTAATGAAAAAAGAAAAAAAAACTCATTTAAATGGTTCATTCAAAAAAAAAGCTTATTAAACACTTTGAACATTAAATAAGCCGACTGATTTTATTGGGTTTTCATTGCCCTAAAAAGCATTATATAAATGCAAAATCCCATGTGACATTTCTGGGTAAATATACGTTGGAGAAGGAATCAGAAGCAGCCATGATCAGTTGAGTAACAATCCCTCTTAAGTACACTGCCTGAGGCTGCAGGCTTTTGAAATCTTTTACACAAAAATGGGGACAATGATTAGACATAAGATTTTATTTGGAATTTTCTGGTGTTAGTTAGGAACACTAAGCATGACTGTAAATGAAATTGCATTGTTATATTCTAGGTAATGTAGTGTAAAATGGTCTATACTATAACTGTGCTTTTAATACTGAAGAAAACAAAGAGTAATTTCCAGAACGCAGCCCATCCCTCCACCACATCTCCGTTTTGCTCCACGCTCACCAAGGAACTGTGGGCTTGTCTTCCAGCCTTCTAGCTCATACAGCAACATCTGCCCCCCAGAAAGCTTTCCTAAGCACCCCCCCAAACTAGGTCAAGTGCCCCTCTTGGATATTCCAACAACGCTTGGTCATAAACCTTTGCCTTGCACTTACTGTGAAGTAGCAGTGGGGTACAGTGGTAAAGAACACCGCTTTGGTTTCAGGAAGACCTGAGTGTGAGTCTAGATTCAGCAACTAGGTTGTTAGGATTAAATGAAATTATCTAAGTGAAGGATCTAGCGCAGTGCCTGACACATCATAACTGTATTATAACCATTCGTCATTTTTTCAAATTACACCCTACTGTGCTTGTCTGTTCAGATGTTTCTCCTACTAGATCCTGAGCTGCTTGTGGAAATAGACACACGATCTTTTTATTTCCAGAACCTCACACCACGTCTGAAAGAGAGCAAGCATCCATATATTCCTGCAAAATGGATAGACAGAACAAAGAATCTGCAGTCAAGGAAGCTAAGGGGTTTAACTGTAAAATAAGTCAACTGAAATTAAATTTCCCTCCTTCTTACAGATGTCAGTAAGAATTCTGAGGCACAATTCCATACATGTTAAAGGCTTATAACATACTTCCAAAAAATCACTATTTCCCTATTATTTACACCCATATTGCTTTTTCTGGATCTCCAGGAGATTGTCAAGCAGACACAGTTGTCTGATTGCTCATCTGAATATTCATTTCGTGAGTCTCACCAGTTAAGAAAGTATCCATAGGGTATCAGAAATTGTCATAGCATGAAAATATTCAGTAGTGAGCTGACCATTTGTACGATTAGTTCCAACTCAAAGTCTCCTCTGCAATTAACATAGCACCTATCTGAATCCAGAGAATCAACATCTTGATGAGTTATAATCCTGTTAAGAATCTAATGTCTGCAACTTCCTATGCAAATAGAATGCAAATTTAAAAGTTAAACTGAAATCTTCCAAATGCAGGATTTCATAGTTTATTAAAGTGATATTCAAGGCCTGTTCAAGTCACTGTAGGTCTATCAACGTCAAGCAACTGGAAAAGGGAAAAGTGAAAAAGATGAGATCCAAAAAAGAACAATTTAAAAACCAAATGATTAGGAAACCTGTCTGAAAATTAATAAAGCCATAGGATATTTTTGCAAAATGGATCCTGTCTATGAGCATGCTCTGAAAGTCAAGTATGAAGACTTTGATATTCTAAAATTGTGTTAGAAAGATTATTCAAAAATCTCAGATTTGGTTAATTCTTCACTGGTTCCAAGAATTGAGTACAGTTTTTGTTGTACCTAAATTTTATTTTTAAAATAGTTTCACTATTTTTCATTATATGTTTCTAGATACAGTCCCAACCAAATACTTCTTCTTCCAGCTACTATCTTTGAAATTTTGGTTTCAAATTGTTTTAAGTGTATTTATTTATTTATTTATTTAGAGAGAGCACATGAGCAGGAGAGAGGCAGAGAGAGAGGGAGACAGAGAACCCCAAGCAGGCTCCACGCTGTCAGCACAGAGCCCAACGCATGGCTCAATCCCACAAACCATGAAATCCTGACCTGAGCCCAAAATCCTGAGTCCGACGCTCAACTGACTGAGCCACCCAGGCACCCACCCCTTGTTTCAATTTCAAGTAGATTGACTCTGAGTGTTCTTTTCTGGTTCCAGTTACATGCTGGTTTGGGAAGGAGGAATATCCCTTGATGCTGCCACCATTAGCACTCCTGCCGCCATGTTCCGCCATCTTGTGATGACTTCCAAGGGCACAGGATATTAATGGAGTGCTCTTCAGTCCAAATTCATGCACGAGGCACTTTTTAAACAGAAAAGCAAAGATAGTTCTGCAGAAATTTTAATGAAGCAACTCTCTTCTCAAGACAAGTCTCTTGGCATGGTGGAGTCCCCCTTTTGGGGAACCCCTTTCTTCCCCATAAATAAGGTGAAAAGATCCTAATTCTGCTACACTGGGAAATAGGTAGGGCCTCCATAACCAAATCACATTCAAAGCTGGACACTACAGTGCTCCAAAAAGTCAGTGATAACCGTGGGTTGCTGGATATATTACAGATGGTATTCCCGAATGTTTTTAATTTTCTCCCATCTTTTTTTCCCCTGATATAATCATTGGTTAGTTAAGAAAAGCAAGGATTTAGAAAACAATTTTAATCTGATTTTTTTCTCTAATGTTGAAAACACTAAAAGGAGAAATACATAATATGAAACTATTGTACTTTATTATGTAATACTTGTAAAAACATATTAAATTCAATATTTTATAAAATTATTCTATAGCCCGTGAATATCTTTTGCCCAGGGATATTTACTTTATATCATTGGTAATTACATACTATGCATCCGGTGTTGTTCAAATATGACAAGGCAAGTGTTTTTGTTTTCATTATTAGTGGTAATTTTAAAGAAAAAATCAGAAAGATTCATCAGAATACTAAAGGTATTTTTTTTTTCAATCTCTCTGTCAAGTTAGTTCAACTCTAATTCAGGCAAATTCCTGACAGATATCAGAGTTCTATTTACTGATTATCTCTTCTTCCCTCTGGGATCGTAAGATTTTAAGTGAAAAGAATCTAAAAGATTTATTGCTAATGGGATTCTACAAATGTTATCTTTGTTCAGAGTAGAAGTAATATATGATCCTGGCTTTGTGGAGCATCTTTAATGTTCTTTTTTTGAATATGTATAACTCATTTAGAGACCAAGAATAGATAGTAACTCATCATTTTTGCTACCTGTCTTAAAATATCTGCATTTTGTCTGTATGAAAATAATAGAAACTTGTCATTTAATTGATGTCATAACTTCGATTCAACACCACACTCATTGTAAACAAAGAGGCTCTGAAGAACGAACAAAACGCTTATTCACCAGAAGAAAGGTCGTGACATGTGATTATTTACATTTATGTCATGTCTTATTACTAAATCTGCATAAGCCATCTTCCTTCATTATTTTTGAATGGGAGACTGATGATAAGTGCTATTTTCAAGATTTTTTAAATCCTTTTTATTTGTCTAGCTAATCTGTGTGCTGACGCATTACAAAGGTAACTCTGTGTTTTGCTTGTTAAGTTATTAGGGATGTGTAACTCCTAAAAAATCAACGACAAGTTCCTAAATGTAGCATTTGCGTGGGTCGACAGCTTCAGGGGAGAGAGGTCAGTTGTGTGGTGAAGGAAGGAGAAATCTGTCTGTGTGATCCTCATTCGTTTTGTATAGTTGACACGGGGCTTGGAATTGAGAATGATCTGTTGTTGGGTTAAGCAGCAGGGAAGCTTATGGCTTATTATTTTTACTCCTGATACAACCGAAGCAATGGGTGAGTAATGAAAGGAACACAGATAATCACAATGATACCAGGCAATGAATTGCATGCGGCTGGGTGATAATGCAAGTTTTATCAGAGGGTGATGGCCAGCCAGTAAGCTAACCCAAACCATAAATATGCAGATTGGTCAAATCTTTATTACATCTGCAAATAGCTACTGGCATGTTTTTCCTCTCCCACTTTATGATTTTGATGATTCTGACTCCAAGCCCTACCTTCCATCCAAGGAAATTTAAATTAAAAGGAAATGTATCACATTATGATAGGAAAATGAAAACGCACCCAGTGACACTTAATAATGACACGATTAAGGCACTAACACTAACCAACACTGCTTCTCTATTCCTGGAACACCTACAAAGTGATTCCTTACCCAGCACAAGTTTCATCCAATTCTTACCCGTCTCCTTCCCTCCCTACCCATTCCAGTGAACTTAGCTCACCCAAGATTTCTCATTTGCTGCGCTCTGTCCCTTGTTTAAACTCGAGAGAATACAGATCAGTCCTCTTTTTTCTCGCTATAAAGTCTCTTCAGAATTTAATTCAAGGAGATTGTATTTGTTACAATGAATACAGATTGTTCAATGGGGCACATTTCAGAAATGCTGAAAAGAGTGCAGGGGTTGGCGGGGCGGGGGGCTAGCTGTGTGGTGGGGGGAGTGACGTTTTATACATCACCTCGTGTTTGTTAAGGTCTAAAAGCACTGAAAGGGATTTGTTCTGTTTGTGTAAAGGGCCTCCGTGCTCTGGGTCTCTAAGATGTTATGCCAAGCTTTTTAGCACATGAGCTTTCTCTTGATCTTGGGCCTGACGTGACCAAAACGCAGGGGTTCAGGCTCTCAGGGACTGACCCGTATTGTCACTCCAATCTGGCATCTAGGAGTCCACTACCGAAACAGTTGGTTTGTTGCAACTAACATGTTGTTTATTTTAATATATGAATTTGGGAAATCATTTCTGTGTATTCTATTATTTCAAAGAGCCATTCTGTTTACTAAGTGTTTTCACTTATCAAATTGTTACTAAAAGATCTGAGATCTCCCAGGAGAATGAAGATCTTTAATCACATAATACGAACTAAACAGTCAGTTATTAAGAGTCATTGAAAATATTAATTGCCCTAGAGAGAGAGTTCCAGAACACAGAGCTGCATACTCTAGTTATGAATTGTTAGTCATAGGCTTGGGTTCTGTTCCTTGACTCCATCATTGCCCTACCTTCTATAACTGGAAAGTCCAAACAACTCCATTTCACTGTTGGCTATGATGCATAGACCAAAGGGCTTAAAGATACTTTATCAACCTAGAAAGAAACCAACACTGTGAGAGTAGGAAGATACATACATGTGTGTACTTGTGTGTGTGTGTATTGAACAGGCTAGACTTGATAGGGTACATCAAGAATGAGTTTTCTTTTTCTTTACTCTATTATTTTAAGAAGTTCTCTGTTAGATGTTCTTTCCACTGTCTTGGAAAACATCTCAGAAAGTTCCCTATGGCTTCTGTGGTCACTTCTGGGTATTAGAACAGTATTATATTCAGGTGTGAAAATATCCAATCTAATCTAAATCAAACTTGAATCATTTCAAAACTTCTTCCCCTGCCTCAACATATGCCAAACTCACAACTTCAGGATCAGAAATGGGAAAATGGAAATAGGGAGCAGCCTGAGGAAGGGGATAGATAGAAAGGACAATGATTTTCTTGATCAGTACTTATAGAACATGACTCTTGCTGTTCAGACTCTTTATCTCATGGGCTACTTTGGAGGAGGGGTGGTCTTTGGAGATCCCCAGAGTGGGACCTGAGTGCTGCCTTGTCACAATCCATTCAGGCTATTCTAACAGTGTACCATTGACCAGGTGGCTTATAAACAAAAGAAATTTATTTTTCATGGCTCTGGAGGCTGGGAAGTACAGGTTCAGGATGTCAGCATGGTGGGGTAACTGTCCTCTTATGGGTCCCAGACTTCTCATTGGATCCTCACAGGGTGGAAGGGCTGCTTTCTTGGACCTCTTTTATAAGAGGATTATTTTTATAAGGCTCTGTCCTATGACCTAATCAATCCCAAAGGCCCCACCTCCTATCACATTGGGCATTACAATTTCAACATATGGAATGGGGGTGGGGGGGGACATAAAGAACCAGACCACAGCACCCTGGCAGGCAGCACTCATGTTCGGGTCCTTACTAAATGGCTCCAGCCATCAACAATATGGATATCCAGGTAGCCCCAGGGGGAAACTAAACTCCAGTGCTTCTCAAACTCTAGAAGTAAAGCCATCACACCACAGCTCTCTCTGTCCAGGCTCTGCTCCAATTCGACAGCAGTCCTGGACTGGGGACTTTCTGAAGATCACAAGATCCTAGCTGGGGAATGATTGGACTGTCTCACATGGGGGGGGGGGGGGCGGGGTGAAACCAGGAACATTGCAAGCTTTCTTTTACTACAAAATGGCAAATAACCAATTAAAAGATAAACAAGAGATCTGAATAGACAGTTCTCCAAAGAATATATACATGGTTGATAAACACATGTAAAGGTGCCAACATCATTAGCCATCTTGGAAATGCAAATCAAAACCACAATGAGATACCACTTCATACCTACCAGGATGGCTATCATCAATAGATAATAATTAGTGTAGGCAAGGGTATCGAAGAATCGGAACCCTCACTTTCTGTGGGTGGGAGTGAAATATGGTTCAGCCACTTTGGAAAACAGTGTGGCATATTCTCAAGAAACTAAACATACAGTTACCATACTTACCAGGAACTCCATTCTTAGATACATACCCAGAGAAATGAAAACATACATGCACCAAAAAAAAAAAAAAATGTGTATACAAATGTTTATGACAGCATTAGTCACGGCAGCCAAAAGTAAACCCAACTCAAATGTCCATCAACTAATGAATGGATAATGAAATGTAATGTATCCAAACAATGGAATGTTTTTAGGCAATAAAAAGAAATGAGATACTGATACATGCTACAAAATGGATGAAACTTAAAATGCTACACTAAGTGATATAAATTAGTCACAAAACACCACAAACTGTATGAATCTGTTCATATGAAATGTCCAGGATAGGCAAATCAACAGAGGCATAAAGGAGATTAGTGGGTGCCTAGGATTAGGGGGTTGGGAAGGGCAGGTGCGGATTGCAGGGTGATAGGAGGTGACCAGTTTTGTTTGAAGGTAATGACAATGTTTTTTAAATTGATTCTTGTGATGTTTTCACAGTTCTGAATATATTAAAAGCCATTGAATTACACATTTTATATTGGTAAATCATATGTTTTATGAATTGTATCACAATCACAGAGCTTTGTTAAAAAGCATATTCTCCCCTGCTTCCTTCAAGACTCTGTAGAAATCTCAGAAAAAAAAAAAAGAACTCTATAGAGTTCTCTTCTACAGACTAGAAAAGTTAGTCCTGCACAGACGAGTCCAGCATCCTTCCTTAGAAAAGGCAGCACTTATCACTGATTTCCTTAGCTCCTGGGTCCCAACCAAGACTCCAAGCCAGAAAGAAAATCTTATTTAACAATCTAATAAACTAGTAAGAATTTAAAACATTACTCCTAGCCTTTCATGTGTCTTTTCTTCATGCTCCAATTTAAGAATAATGATTAAGCTTCCAAACTTTGTAGAATGGCACATATATTTTATGGGCCACATTATCCTCCCAAGTGATTCAGTTTCCCATAACCCTGCTGGTTATATATTTCAATTAAAGGATTAAGGGCTAATCTTATAATAAACTCAACAAACATTTGGTGACTGTCCAGCTGACTATTCTAATAAGAATATAGTCTACTCTTTAATGAATTCCTACATCCTAATCCTTAAACAACCCTATAAGGTAAGTGTTGTTGAATGACCATTCTACAGATAAGGAAACTGAAGCTCAGAATGGTTAAGAAGTGTATGCAAAATGAGTCAGTTAATGCATGACTGAGCCAAGATTTAAATCAACAGCCTCTGTACTACATGCAAAGCCTCTGCGTTTCTCTTTTTGGCTGTCTTTGACAATAGAAACGTTCATATCATTTTACAATGAAATGCATTGTTGCTGCTTCCCAGGGTGACACCTGAAAGCATACAACAATATGCAATATAAGTTCAAAGAAACTTGGCCATGTGCTGTAAGTAATGTATATGTATGGTTTAGAAAGTGTGTCAGCCTCTGTCCATTTCTGAGTGTGGTGTATACCAGACGCTGATGTCTCTTGAATTCCATTTTGAAAATGCATTTTCTACAAAAGCATGGAGAATGTGACAGAGATTATCATTAGAATACAAACTGAGACTAGACTCCGAGAAGATGAATGGAACAATTTGAGAAATATCAATAGCTAGTTGAGAGACCCATATCCACACTCATCCCAGAGTACTTCGCCATCTCAGGATCACCTTCGATAAAGATTAATCCACATGCAAGGCAAAGTCAATGTGGCTTCAAAGAAATTTAAAATGTGCTTCCTTCCTATATATAATTATTGATGCAAAAGGAAAACCGTAATTGCTGTTTTTGACAAACCACTTAGCCTTCTGCCTATTTCCCCATTTGTAACATGCAGTGTTCTGGCTATAGTTTCAAGTCACGTCTAAAAGAACAAATATTTCCATAGACAGATTCCTAGAATTGGAGTCAGGAACATTTGTTCCTTTAGATGTGTTGCCTTCCCTTTGGATGTTCCGCCCACCCATTCTATTTTCTCCTGTATTTTACTAAAGAAAATATAACCAAGCCATAGCACTAAAGTGTGTTCACACTTCTCCATTTACAACTGCAGAATAAATTCAATTAAATTAATCCCCATCAACTAAGTCAGTCCATCATTCACAAACATGAACTGAGAATCAGGGAGCAGTGACCATGTAGAGAAAGTCAATGACATAAAAGAGAAGCATGAAAGCAAACAGCAAAAAATCTAACCTTTGCAGAAACAGAAAAACACTTTTAAAAAACTCTAATTCAAATAGAAGCATGAAAGTGAACAAACAAAAAACCTGACCTTTGCAGAAACAGAAAAGTACTTTCAAAAAATTTTAATTAATTTCCTCGGAGAAACTAAAGAAGTTAATACATGCATAGAATTACAATAGGCTACAATAAGAAAAGAACAATATAAGACACTAGATTATTGTAGACAGTAAAGAGATATTAGAAATATGAATGGCAAGGGAAAACTTTAGTGTACAAACTAAATAATGGTAAGAAGCGTGCTGTAAACCCAACTGGTGATCAGGACAACGGAGTTGACAGAATTTCCTAGAACTAAGGGCAAAAAGAAAAAGAAATGAAACGATGAGTAAAAGGTTACAAGATGTAGATATCTAACAACCATCTAGCAAGAGATAGAGAATTAGACAGGAGTAAAGGGGTAAAGGAAATAATTTTTCACAAAGAGAACAAATTCTATGAACTGAAGGAGAGTAAAAGAAAAAAAAAAACAAGATTAGTACAAAAGAATGATAATTTGAATTGACGTGGAATGCTGTAAACAAGGAAAAAGTTCCTCTAATGGCCTGAGAAGAAATAATTTTGAACCCCTAATTTTCTACTCAAGTGTAAAACCAGAAGGAAAGAAATTGTCAGTCAAGAACTCAGAAAACCCACCACCTACCCAACTCCCTCCCCACTTCCATAAACACCATTTCTTGAGAAGGATACTCAGGGAAAATGAAAAACAATACAAGTTAGACGATGACCTAAGGCAACTGCATATGAATATAAGGAAGTGAAAGAAATCTAACAGAGAATCTGACAGTCTTTTGTGTATTATGCTATATTTTCCTTCACAAGGATTTAGTGACTTAGGGCTTATTTCAGTTTTTCTTCTGTGCATTCATTTCCACTATTGGGTTCTACGATGAATAATATTCACATGATCATAATATTTTAAAGGTTGTTTTATTAATGGTAAAATTTTAGTCTCATCTTCTAGAAAAGGCAAGAAGTCTTAGTTAATTTAGTTAACTATAGTTATATAATAAATGTCAATGTTACAAAACTGGAAAAGGTAAAAATAATAATACATTCAAAAAGTGTGCAAGACCTTATCTCCTTAGACGCTGCCTGAAGTTTCTAAGTCACGGAACATATTCATAAATAGAATATATAGAAACTAGAAGTCAAGCAATAGAATATACTGATATAAGTTATCATATTTTTACGTTTATAAAGCTAAAAGTTGACAAAATATATTATTTACCTTTATAGTAACTATCAGAATAACTAAAAAATGGAAACTTAAAAATGCTCATCTTGAGGATGAAGAGGTATTTGTCCTTTGTATTCTAAACTTTTCTACATGGGCTGTATTTTTATTAAATAGCCTAGATATTGTTTTAAATTTTGTAAAAAGCTTAGCATGCTTCAATGTGTAAAAAAGTAGAACAGATATACACCACAATATTAATAGTGATTTTTTTGCTGGGCAGGAGAAATTCTGGTTGATCTGCTCCTTCATTTTTCCATATTTTGCTAGTTTCCAAATGCCCTTTGCACAATACTTTCTTCTTCAGAAAACACAAACTGGGGCGCCTGGGTGGCTCAGTCAGTTAAGCATCCAACTTCGGCTCAGGTCATGATCTCATGTTTCTGAGTTTGAGCCCCACATCAGGCTCTGCGCTGACTGACAGCTCAGAGCCTGGAGCCTGCTTCAGATTCTGTCTCCCTCTCTCTCTGCCCCCGCCCCCACTCTCACTCTGTCTCTGTCTCTTGGAAATAAACAAATGTTAAAAAAAAATTTTTTTTAAAGAAAACACAAACTAAATTTTAAGTCTTTGATAAAGCCATCTAACATAGTTTAGAAAATGCAAAGTTACTCATATTTTATATATCTTTAACCTGCACTTCAGAGGTCATGACAGCATGCAGTCAGAATAAAATGCAAAGTTTGTCCAAGAATGTACCCGTTTACCCACTGCCCAAGTGTGTAGCAAGAGAAAGTATCTCTGTTCACCATAGAGATAATAGTATCAATAGTCCATAACAGCCTTGTCCACTCAGGTATTTCACTAAATGCCTGCTTACAGTGGTCTCCACCAGTCCAAATTTCTGTCTTTCACTTATACATTCAGGAATCTAATTTCCCAGCTCACTCAGGATTAATAGGATTCTGAGTGGCTGATTCTCATTAACCTAGCATTAGATTAGGTGAAACAACAATTTACTAATATATTTTCAGAAACAGAATCGCCAAAATTTCCATCGACAGTTGAGTGCCCTCTCCCTGAATAGGTCTAGAAATGCACTGAGAAAGATAACAGTAAAGGTTAGCATGTGGTGAACGCCCCATGTGTCTAAATTCTATGTATAAGATTCTTCTTTGCCTTTTTTTACTCCATCCTTAATATCCCCTTCCCATCTATTACCTCCCCCCATTTTGTCAGTAATACTCCCTTGACCATGTGTTAAAAAGCGATTATCTCATTTATTTAGAGTTGGTGCCTCCCTGCTGGATTTTAGGAAGGTCTAGGGATAGGTGGAGACCACAAACAATTAAGACTTAAGAAGACCATAAGAGACTCTTAAATACAGAGAACATACTGAGGGTGGATGGTGGGGTGGGGGAGAGGGGAAAATGGGTGATGGGCATTGAGGAGGGCACTTGTTGGGATGAGCACTGGGTTGTTGTATGTAAGCGATGGACTGCGGGAATCTATCCCAAAAACCAAGAACACACTTTACACACTGCTTGTTAGCCAATTTGACAATAAATTATATTAAAAAAAAAAAAGACTTAAGAAGGTACTTCAGCACCACTGTAGAGCATGCTATGTTCTCCTCATGCAGGTTACTAACCCAATCACTCCATCTTGATTCTTACTCATTTCCATTACAGAGAAGTAATTTCAGATCTTGGCCTGAGATTCTAGGTATTCCTTCAACGTAGTGATCAGAATGTATGTTTTGAAAATTGTAAGTGCTATCTGTCTGCAAAGGTATTCTTGTTATTGGTTTTGTCTCTTCAAAGAGACTAGGCTGGGGGAATCTGGTTCATTATCCAAAGCAGGAAAGAATTACTTGTGTACCTCTGGATAGACCTGACAGCTAAGAACAATGTGTGGCAGCCATTTCTTCAGGGAGACGGACAGTCACTTCAGAACCTTATACTGCATTATCTGATCGGCTTTTTCTGCCCTTAAATTCTGTGAAAAGATATTAAATATCATTAATTCATTAAAGAAATGCCTTGTGGATTTTATGAATGCTCATGAATATTTCATAAGGTGATTAAAATTGTTAATCCTGCTCCCAATTAATTTTAAGTAATTCTTAGAACACACATGTAAATAACAGGGAATTATAATGTTTTATTATGTGTCATTTATATAACTTAGGCCATTTAAAATTGCAGTTCTGACGGGATACATTTCTTAGGGCCCTATGTCATTTTTTGAGAGCAACAATTCATGTTTTACCTTACTTGAGCCTATATTAATTTTGAGAGGATTTTGAGGGGGGAGGATATTGAGGGACTTTAAGAGAGAAAAAATATATTCACAGAATGCAAAATGCAAAGACTGGCTCACTAGGAAGTATCATAACTAAAGTTGTAGATTTTTTTCTCCTCCACCAGTCTGCTCAGGAGGTATTCAGCATATCTACTCTAATTGAGAAAGCTATTATCTGTGGAATTAGACACAAAGCTAATTCTACTCCTTTGTTCCTTTCTCTCTTTCTTCATGCCTTAGCTTTTCATTATGCTTGGCTACTACGTGGGAAGAAAAAGGAACTTCAATCTGGAGGCAATTTATAATAATGGAAAGTTCACAGAGTCAAAAAGAACTAGCTAGAAGGGATCATGACTTGCTAGCTAGATAGTCTTGGGCAAATTACTGTACTTCTCTGAATTTCACTTCCTTTACCTGTAATGTTTTGAAGATAATACCTTCCCTTCTTGATTTGTAAGGTTGTTTTTGAGGATGGGTTAAAACACATATTCAAGCCATTTTGTAAAATACGCTGCTAATTAACCCAACTGACTAAGTAAATAGGTCATTTGGAGCCAGTTCCTTCACAATTTTCATTTCTCTGGGCCTCAGTCTCCTAATGTCAAAGGAGGGTCTTGAAACACCCTCATTTCAAACAAATCTATTTTTCTAGTGGCCCATTTACATGTTGCTGACTTTTTCTTTAACTTTCAACTTGTGGATAAGTTCTTTCAAGGTAAGGTGATGAAGGACTTGGAAGGGGATGAGATATGGTCCAAAGGTGGTCCAAATGTCAAGGTGAGTTCTGTCGCCCTTGTGTCTCATAGCATCTGGTAGGGATTTGCATACTTGGACATCCCCCAAACACATTTTGAGCTCTTACTCTGTAGCCACAGGACTTCCATCCTAAGTACCCATCACTTCCAAAGAAATGTTCTTGTCAATGACTTGACTGGCTCTGGGGAGAACTATTTCCATCATAAGTAGCCAACTGAACTTCTGTTTTGCCTTTGCCGGTTGCATTCTGTAAGAACTAATTCCAGTCTTTGACATAGGGAGGCATATTTATGACATTTGACTTCTTTGTTCAGCACATTTTTCCTTTCAGTTCTTTTCTGAGAGTTAGCTTTTAGTATTAGTGCTTTGTCCTACTGGTTTCCTTTTGTTTAAAAGCATTTGTGTCCTTTGCACTTACTTTGGTTCTTATTATGAGGAGTTGGATATGTAGAGGCACAGCTTGAGAGTTGCTTGACTGCTTTTATGTCCTTTTGTAAAAGGTTTCCAAATCAAGAGAATCATGTATTTGTTATTTCTGGGTCCATTAAATGCCCAAGTAATTAACATTAGCCGTCGTGCCACTAACAAAGCATGGAAACCACAATGTTTTTGTGATGGGTAGTTATTTCAAGTCGGCTTACAGTTGCACAAGCCCATCTAATCACCTGAATGACAACACATTGACACAGGCACCAGATTATATGGCCAGGCATCCAAATGCTCTTGCACTGTTTGGAGATGCACAGGCTCCAGCCAGCCAATAATATGCTATTTTAAAGTTTTTGAAGTTGGCAAAGAGAAACTCTTAAAACGCAGATAAAAGTGGTAAGGGTCTGCAGAAGTGTCTAACCTATACCCAGCGTTAATATAAACACAAAAGAAAGTTACATTTTAGACAGATGCATAACATAATCAGAAATCAGGATCTGACATTGCATATTCTTCATTTGCAAATGCATTCCTTTCTAAAAAGCTGCAATTAATTACAAACTAGTTTTGATGCCGTTTTTGCTTTCCTTAAATATGGAGTGAATTCACCCCATAAACTAATGAACCAAAGTGGAGCCAAATAGAGACCAGCTGGCTGGATGGTTCAGTAATTTTATCCACATGATTGACTTTATGATCCTTTCACTGAAGTAACTAGTCTTTATTCTTGCAATCAGCACCAATGACAATTTGGGAGGGGTGGGGAATTATTAAAATCTGGAGAGAGAGAAGAGGTGCGGTTTGTTTGATGTGGAGGAACACATTCTACCCCACACTTCTTTGGTATTATAGGTGCCGAATGCCGGCCCTCTCTAGCTTCCAAAGAAATACACTGATTAGTTGCCACAGAGACGTAATAGGCAACCAATGCCCAAATAATCATTGCAGATACTCTATTAACAGCATCTAACTGTGTGGCTTTTAGCCATACAAATTGTTTTTTGACAGCTTGTAACCTTTTCAAATAGTTTCCTTTGGGCATTATACCACTCTCAGATCTAATTTTAACTTTTGCTTAGTCTATAATTTATGAGTTTCTTTGGAGATGCATAATATATCTGAGGTGAAAGGATACATTCAAATAAAAGCCAAAAACAAAATCAATTGCTGTTTTAATCCACGAAAATTTTGCACCCCAGGAGATAACTACAATAAGACAGAACATAAAGAAGGGAAGGAAGGACCTAAATGATCTAGAATTCCCAGAGAACTTGTTTTAAAACAAGCAAGTTTAATCCATTTAAATAGGATCATAGATGTATGGAAATGAAGCATATTGCTGGTAGGTGCCAAAGTTCGTCTTAAGATCCATGAGACTGCACAACATAAAAATTAAAAATTACAAAATGGTTTCATGAGACTGTCAGTGAAAAGCTAAAATATACAACACTCCTTTATCGGAGAAAATTCCCAGGTTTACAATTTCCAGATACTGGAACGTCTCCACTCAAGGAGGAGGAAAAGCATCATTCCAAACTCTGGTCAAAAAGAGAATTCCACTTAAAAATCATAGATCACAAATTGTTGGCGCTAAAGAGAATGTTAGAAACCATCTGGTCAGGCTCAAAAGGAAGCCCAGTGCCTTCATTCTCGACTCTTCCCTTTCCTCATTCCCAACACCCAGACTATCATCAAGTCCAGCCAGCTCTACCACAGGAATCCCGGTCTTCCTGCTGCTGTACCCCTTGCTCCCCGGTACCATCACCTCCCACTTGGACTACTGCCAAACACCCCTAATTTAGGACTCAGTAAACTTCAGCTCACCATTCCACTTCCTGCCTCTTTTTATATGCTCTGTAAGCTAAGAATCATTTTTACATTTTTCTAATGATTGTAAAAAAAAAAAAATCAAAGGAATAATATTGCATGATATGTGAAATTACATAAAATTCAAATTCCAGTGACCATCAATAAAGTTTTATTGAAACGCCACCATGCTCATTCTTGCCTATGGATTCTTTCGCTTTACAATAGCAGGATTGTGTAATTAAGACAAAAACCATGTGGCCCATAAAGCCTAAAATAGTTACTATCTGGCCCCTTTTTACTATCTGACCCTTAACAGAAAAAGTTGGCTGACCTCTGTGTCATCAGTTCCTTATACCTATGCTTTCTCTACCACAGTCAGTTCTTCACACAGCAATCAGTGGTCCTTTTAAAGCAAATCAAATCCTGTCACTCCCTCCTTGAAACCCTCCAAGCCTGATCTGTCCAATATGGCAGCCCCTAGCCACATGGGTTTATTGAGCACTTGGGTCTAGTGCAACTGAAGAACTGAATTTTAAATTTTATTTAATTTTGATTATTCTAAATTTAAAAACTGATTCTTGATTTAATTATTGGAAAGCATTTAAGTATGTTTGAAACAAGTTGGGTATGTGCATCTACAGTCTCAAATGTAAATTTTATGAAATCTTAATGTAGATCAATTATTTCCAATGAAAATTTGGCATCCAAACTGAAATGTGCTATAAATGTAAAATATACACTGATTTCAAAGACTTAATTCAAAAAGAGAGTGTAAAACATCTCAATAATTTTAACTGTGACTACATGTTGAAATGATGATGTTTTTATATATTTTGTTAAATACTATTTATCTATTTCTTTTACTTTTTTAATGTGGCTACTAAACATTTAGAATTATCTATGTGGTTTGTGTTATATTTCTACTGGGCAATGCTGCTTTGATGGGTTTGCATGATGATGAGAATAAATTCAAACCCCTCACAGTGTCAGTGAGGTCTTGCATGGCCCCTGCCCACCTCTTTAATCACATCTCTTGTCAGTCTCCTCACCCTGGCATTTTGCCAGGCCCTCAAAGACACTCGCCTAATTGTTGCCTTCTAGTCTTTTTTTGTACCAACTGTGCCTTCTCTCTGGGAACTGCTGCCCTATGGCATGACTCATTCTAATCATTCAAGCACAGCCTAAATGCCTGTCTCCTCAAAGAGACCTCCCCTAATCTACTGCTAGTCACTTTCTGCCATTTCACCCAGTTACCTTCTCTTCATAGCTATTATCGGTATCTGGAATTTGCTTCCGTATTAATTTATGGGTTTACTGACTGTCTCCATTCCCTGCATACCCCCACCCCAACACACCAAGAGCAAAATCTTGTCAGTTTTGTTCCCTGATATATCCCCAGCACTTAAAACAATGCCATGTGCTCAAAAAATATTTCAATGAATGACCCTTCATTTTGATGAAAAACTAAGACATGGAACAGTTGAAAGACTTAATGACAGAGCAGAATAGAAAATAGGTCTCCTCCTTCCAGCACAGTGATTTTTTTAATTGAAGTATAATTGACATATGTTATATTAACATCAGGTGTACAATACAGTGATTCAATAATTCTATACGTTACGCTGTGCTCATCATAAGCACAGCGTAATGTATAGTGTAATCACCATCTGTCACCATACAACATTATTACGATATTATTTTTTTAATTTTTTTTTAATGCTTATTTATTTCTGAGAGAGAGAGAGAGAAAACAGGGGAGGGGCAGAGAGAGAGAGGAAGACAGAGGATTCGAAGCGGACTCTGTGCTGACAGCAGAGTCCAATGCGGGGCTTGAACTCATGAAACGTGAGACCATGACCTGAGCCAAAGTCAGACGCTTAACCGATTGAGCCGCCCAGGTGCCCCATTATTACAATATTATTGACTTTATGCCCTTCACTGTTCTTTTCATCCCCATGACTTATTTATTTTATAACTGGAAGGCTGTACCTCTAAATCTCCTTTGCCTATTTTACTAATTCCCCCCCAACCCCTTCTCCTCTGGTAACCACCAGTGTGTCCTCTGTATCTATGATTCTGTTTCTGTTTGCTTGGTTTTTTAGATTCCATATATAAATGAAATCATACGGTATTTGTCTCTGTCTGACTTATTTCACTTAGCACAATGCCCTCAAGTTCCATCTGTATTGTCACCAGTGGCAAGATCTCATTCTTTTTTTATGGTTGCCAGCTTGGTGTTTTTAAGGGGTGGCACGGCTCAGTGTTTCTCCTGGTCAGAACTTCAAGCCCTTCTGCTTAGCTGTGTGATGCTCTGTCACTATGCCAGTTTCAAAAGCAAAAGGTCAGATAAGCCAACCATTTCGTTTACCCATGGGTACCCAAAACCTTCTCTGTAGCATTATCTGCTCTCTTGAGTGCCTTACCAGATTGTCAGGAGCTTTTAGGATTGCTTCTCGGATGATTGTTACCCCTGGGTGTGGAAATAATCACGAAAATTAAAGAAGGAAATCAATGGCATTTAGCCTCCCTCACACACCAAAGCGACAGTCACAAAGCAGAAGGAACTGGGTCATAAGGACGGAAAAGAGGCCAATTAAGTAGTCTGGAGTAACAGTGCGACCACTATGAGCAGAAAAATAAACACTAGGGGTCAGGATGCCCTTCCTCTTTTATCTTTTTCATTTTCCTCTTTTATTAATTAGCATTCAAACTAGAGCTCATGTTCCCACAAATTAAGTAACAGCCCAAAGGTTGATATTTGAACACAACTTGGGAAAAAAATGACACACCCCACTCCTGCACCAGTCTAAATTGTCACTGTTTGTAACATCAGCTATTTCAGGCTTTAACCCTCACTGAGAACCAGATGTTTTGGGGAGAGATACTGGTACCTTAATTTAAGTGAAAAGTGTTAGGAGAAAAAAAAAAAAAAACTTTGGGAGGTATCTGCCTTGTAGTTTTGTTTCCAAATAGACATACTATGGTGGGCATATTGTATTCCAAATAATAAGTGTTCCAATAATAGTCTTTGATTTAGTCTCATTGACTACCAGCTAAAGAACTCTTGGATTTCTCTCTTCTTCCTCCCTTTATTCTTTCACACACCACTGGGGAAGGAAATCTTTTCTTTGACCTTCACACGCATTTGCCAAGGCCCTCTGAGAATCTTTCATACGAACTGTACCATCAGGTGTGCCCAGCCATTGAGAGGAGGCTTAGGGTTGGGGGGTGAACAGGGAGATGGGCTGTCCATGAACAAACCATGTGGCTAATGTGGAGGCTTCATCACATGTCAAAGAAGAGGGTATATAACTGAAGGGATGTGGTGAGCAGACTTTAAATGTCAGGCTGAAGTGCTGGAACTTTATTCTGTCGGTAACACGAAACTACTAGAAATTTTATTACGTGAATAAAATATTGTCATTTATTGCATAAATGACGTATCTAGGAGAATATTCATGACTAGCATTTATTGAGCACTATGGCTAGACAATGTTTCTATGCACTTCACACGCTTACATGTGATTTAGTCCTCACAACGATCTATAAAGTAGGTAGAACCTTTACTGTTCCTACTTTAGAGAAGAGGAAAATGAGATACAGATAGATTAAAGAACTTGCCCACTGTCACACAGCTAGTGTGTGGCAGAGCCAGGATTTCAATCCCATGCAGTCTGCCTCCAGTGTTCTTCAGAACAGCCAAACAATAAGGCAGAGTAGCTAAAAGACTGACACAGGCAGAACTGCAGCTAGTCTATATGGAGCCTTTGTACAAAGGCAGGAAAGACACCACCTGTGGATAGCCTCACTAAAGGTGTTGGTAAGCAGAAGGCATGGTGCCTTTGCAGGAGTTTTAAAAGGTGACCTTGCCTGTGGGCAGACACACCCCATACCCCATCTGTGGCTTAGCTTACAGAGCAAAGAAAGGCTAGATTCAGCCCTCATCTGTTGCCATCACACCGACTTGTGAACATTTTATTTTCAATTGAATTGCTGAAATATATTAAACCTTCATGTCCTACAACTATCAGCAAAGTAAGCTCTACGCTACAAAGCCTTGTTTCAAAGATGAATGTTTACAAATATTTGAGTGTGCATGTGTGTGTGTGTGTGTGTGTGTGTGTGTGTGTGCAAAGTAAAGAAAGAGCCAAAGTTCCACATTTGGGTTAATGCCAGAACAAGATCAAAGAACAGCCACAAAATCTTGGAGTTGAGTATCCAAGTCTCTAGTGAAATCTTTCAGGAATTCACAAAAATCTTCTTCAAAGATAAGGGTCATCAAAGGTCATCAGAAATTCTACTAGGATTCAAACTCATCTTTTTCAGTCACATTGCTAATAATTTTAATTAGGAAAAGAGGAGTGATCCAGAAGACTTCCATAGAGTAAGTAACATTAGGTCATGCTAGAATTTGCCTGCTAATCTAGATAATTTAGATACATGTAGACCGCATACAGAAATGCATGTGCTTTTCCAAAAGAACCCAGATTAGCATTGTTTTTCTACCCTTGCCAGATTTGCAGACTTGTTTCTAGTTGTGAGGTCAACCCAGCCTACCTTTTGTCCCAATACCAGAGAAAATGCATGAAAATTACCTAAATCCAAAGATCAAGATTCAAGATCAAGTCAGCCATAATACCTATTGCTTAGTCATTCTGCCCCACCCCCCACCCCCATCTCTTGACCAATCATTTTCTAAATCTGTGGCCCAGTACTTTGGCGCCCAGTTTCTCAGGTCCTCCTCCAGTACTTCTGGGACCTCCAGCCAACCCTCCTGAATATGCAACCCTGCTGGCCTTGATGAGTTAGCAATAAAGACCACTCTTGTTCTTTCCCACCTGCATCAAACTTCATTCACAAATCTGGTTGGGGAAAGCAGAATCTTCTTCCACTTCATAATCTTTGGTTTTATCTGAATTCTTTAGTCTGAGTTCTAGAAGTCACTTTCCATCTGAAACCCTCTGCTTTCTTTAAAACCCTAGACTTCGAGCAGAAATAATTACCTAGATCTACCTGAGGTTGGGTCATAAACTGGCTAAAATTTTAAGTTACCGTGTGCCCAAATAATTCATTCCTTATAATACGGAAGTGCCAGATTCCTGGAATCTCCTGAGAAACCAAAGTTCAAGTTGACTGTATTAGTGTAGTCCAGATAAGAAAGCCACAATGCTTTAAAGAACAAGTTCTTACACTTGCAAGCTCATGAATGGACTTCAGGGGCTATATGAGCTTTCTGGGATATTATATAATATACAAATGTGTATGTGTGCATGTGTATATATATATATGTACCCTTTTCTAAGGAGGGGAACCATAGATGTCATCAAAATTTCAAAGGAGTAAGTGTGCCACAAAATATTAAGGTACATTGGCCCATCAACCATATCCTTTTCAGATAGCCAGTGCCCCTAGCTGTATATCTTTGCCTATATAGAGAAGCTAAAATACTTGGCACATTTATTTTCTTTCTTTCTCTTAATTTGTAGTTTGTAATGCTAAAAAATACTTTAAAGTATCAACACATTCCAAATCACCATTGTTGATGGCCTTGACACGTATTCCTAAACGTGATTTTGAAAAGCTCAAAAATTATTTCAATTCTGTAAATGCTTTCAAAATCTGATAGTATTAATCTACTAGTGAAATTACCATGAGAAAAATATTTAGATACATATATGCACACATAATGAACTAATGACTTAAAAATTGAGAATAATTCTAAATGGCTTTTCTACAATATTGCAGTTTCATATCAGATTATATTAGATTCCATTCATAAACTATACAGTGGGACATCATTATCATACAAGACAGCAAGACAGCACCATCACCTGCACCTGGGGCTAATCCCACCAGGTCTTTATGCCCTGAGTTTGATATATTTGAATCCAGATGATCCACTGTTATTATGTCACAGGTCTTCCTTAACATGATTTCAGAAAATCCTTCCATTCCTTCAAAAATAATTCATTCTGGTATAGATAATGTCAATATGTTAAGCACACAGAGAGGCACTATTTATTCTATTAAATTGGAAAGGTTATTGGTCATGCAAACCCAGTCAAATCTCAACTTTATCTGACTTTACCATTCCACTGAGGTTACCTAAATCACATTCAATCACAACAAATACAAGCTTTTTGACAGCAAAACTATTCCTCAACCAGTACTGCATAATTGAGTCTTTTTCCAACAAGATTGACTGGGGTTAGGATATTAATTGTCCAATCTTCTGAGAATCAATCTCTCTCTCTCTCTCTCTCTCTCTCTCTCTCTCTTTCTCTCACTCTCTCCCTGTCTCTTGGAAATGGATCATTTTATTTGCCAGTTAGCCAATCATAAGTTGATAAAATGGGACAAATTTGTTCAAAATTAAAACACATTTTTTGAAAACATAATTCAGTCATACCATTTAGTGTAAGTAAAACCACTAAATATATTTCCAAAATCTATTAAGGAATTGAACATGTAGTTCAATCTTACAAGCATGTAGCCAAGAATGAGGTTTATAAGTTTCACAAACGTATTCACCAATTCTGAATGCCTTTGTGCTAAGAATGTGATAGTTATTGGAAGGGTGAAAGTGAACACTAGCTCACCTTTGCCTTTAGCTAAATCACAATCCACTCATATCACACTTGAGAGAAATGAATTAGCAAAGCCAGATTTGGGTATGAGACACCTCCTGTATTCATTTTCTACCATTGCTGCAACAAATCACATAATGCATAAAACAACACAAATTGATTACCTTATAGTTCTGTAGGTCAAAAATCTAAAAGGGGTCCCACTGGGTTAAAATCTGTGTTAGCAGAGTTGTGTTCCTTTCCAGATGCTCTAGGAGAGAATTCATTCCCTTTAGGGGAAAATCTGCTTCCTTGTCTTCTCCAGCTTCTGGAGGCCACCTGCATTCCTAGGCTTGTGGCCTTTTCCTCTATCTTCAAAGCCAGCAATAATGGGTCAATTTCTTCTCCCATCACATCGCTCTGACCTCCTTCCCTGTCTCCCTCTTTCCCTTTTAAAGATCCTTTTGATTACATGTGAATCTAATGGAGAATCACCTGGAGAATCTAATATAATCTCCCTCTTTTAAAGTCAGCTGATTAATCATCTTAATTCCATTTGCAACTTTAATTCATTTTCACGATGTAAAGTAACATAGTCACAGGTTGTGAGGATTAGGACATGGCCATCTTTGGGAGTCATCATTCTGCCTGCTATACCTCCTAAAGGTAGTCATGTATTCTGATGTTTCTATCTGTTCCTCAAAAGGAGACATAATTGTTTTTGCTTAAACCACACCCCCTAAAAGAACTACATGCTTCATCACCTCAGAACCAATACCCTGGATAAGGTGACCATAATTATTTAATTTTCAACCTGATTTTTTATTTCAGAATGTGTTGGAATCAAAAATAACTTTGGAGGAAGAAGAGAAACTGATCATTTAGAAGCAGAGGAAGGTATATTTTCATAAAGCATAAAACAGACGACCATTTCCAAATGTACAAACCCCAAAAGAACAAGTTAATTTGTTGTAACTTATGCTTCAAACAAATCAATTGGGGCACCTAGGTGGCTCGGTTGGTTAAGAGCCTGACTTCAGCTCAGGTCATGATCTCACAGCTGGTGAATTCAAGCCCCATATTGGTCTCTGTGCTGATAGTTCAGAGCCTGGAGCCTGCTTCAAATTCCATGTCTCTGTCTCTGCCCCTCCCTCTCTCTCCCTCTCTTTCTCCCTCTCCCTCAAAACTAAATGTTAAAAAATTAGAAAATAAATAAATAAGTCAATGGGTGTTATGAGTAAAAGGCAAGTTATCATGATTTGGGATTGTATCATATGGTTATGATGTAAATACATAGCAAGCATGTGCAGAGCCAGGCCGGAAGATTTATTTAGCACCTACTTTATTTTAACTGCATTAGGTGATCTTTTCAGGTAGGGTCACTATTTATAGTTTTTTTCTTACCAATTAGAGACAGTCACTCAAGAAGTGCATTTTGCTCAAATGAGCAGGCCATATAAAGTGTGATTGATTTCCTACAAGAACTGCTACCAGAGCAGAGGCTATACAGGAAGAAGGACTGTTCAGGAAAGACCTATTGAGGGAAAACACTTTTCCTGTGAACTATTTTCCCATCATATAATAATCACAGATGCATTCTGTTAGGGAAAAAAAATGGCTCCTCAATGCGAGAAGATTGTACCTAAGCATGCAGCAAGTCTTTTAAAATTATATATTTGAAGGGAAAAATATATAACTTTCATTAAACATTAATACCAACACTCAAGCCTTAACCACAACTATTTGTTACACTAAAAATAAGAAAACCAAAATGCTGAAAGTGGAAAATATAGCCCTGAACCTTTGGCCACATTATCCACCTGATTCATTTTTATTTCCATTAAAAAGACAGGATTCCCTAATGTTTATCAATTTCTAAATTTTTCACAAAACCTAAGACCATCTCAATGTTCTGTGGTGATTATGTTTTTTAAACTTTTTCTAGTCACTAAGTCTACGAACCATTTTCCAGATTCATTCACTTCCTGATAACTCTACAGTTAGTATATGAGGACTCCTTTCTTAAAACATTTACACACACACACACACACACACACACACGCACACACACACACTAGCTCCATTCACGTCTTGCCTTGCAGAAAAAAAAAAAAAAGAAAGAAAGAAAAAAAGAACACAAGGCTTGGAATGAACCAACACTGGAGTCATTAAATAAACAGAGAATCTCCAACATTAAAAATGCTCTATGATCTGAGTTACTGCCTAAACTCCCTCATAGAACATTCTAAGGGAGAGACAACATCAAGGTTGTTTTCCGATAAATACTTAATTCTCTATGGAGAGTTATGTAAACTTCTACCTCTATATGTGTCTAGTATGCAATGGCTTGAACTTACACATTGTGATATTTTTAGCAAAAGTGAAATTTTCATGATTTTGTTGGGACCATCAATCCCCAGAAAACTTAAAGAACCACTACCATAACTGCAGACTAGAAGATTCTCATGTGCATAAGGACTCTATAATAGGCATCCAACACAAAGCCTGATGCACTGTGCCCTTGTTGATCTTGCCATTCCCACAAATTTATTGGCTTGTTTATTTCACTGAGCTATTAGCTTAATGATCGATCACGTCCTCATCAGGGACTTTGAACATATCCAAAGGATGTGAGTTGAGTTAGGAAGTGCTAATCGCTGATTGTGACTGAAGCTTGTGTGTAGATTAGAAGGTGCCTGGTCATCCAGACCATAACACAAAGGAGAAATTCTCCTCAAGGAGTTCAAGTAACTCCAAATTCTATTCATTCAGTGTTCTCCCAAACGGTAAATAATTCGTCATAAGATTGACCAGAATTCATTAAGCAATAACATTTTTTCTTCCATGTTGTCCTCCTAATATGAAAATATTACTTGTAATCATAGAGCATAAATTAATAAGTGACTTTACTGGTAGCTGGGATAAATTTTTCTTAGACTAGCAGGCTCCCTAATATAATTCTCTTTACAGACTGGTGGTTAAGTATTTAAAAAAAAAAAAAAAAAAAAAGGCCAGCTATGGTCAGATGGGGGTGTGACCCTGGAACAAAGTGAGGCCAATTGGCTTGCATGAGAACTCGTATCAAAAAGTATTTTGAGGGGCACCTGGGTGGCTCAGTCTGTTAAGCGTCCAACTTCGGCTCAGGTCATGATCTCATGGTTCATGAGTTCGAGCTCTGCATGGGGCTCTGTGCTGACAGCTCAGAGCTTGCAGCCTGCTTCAGATTCTTGTGTCTCCCTCTCTCTCTGCTCCTCCCCTGCTCACACTCTATCTCTGTCTCTGTCTCTCTGTCTCAAAAATAAATAAACCTTTAAAAAAAAAAAAACAAGTATTTTGATTAAGCTCAGGGAAAGGAAATTCTTTAAAGGGACATAATTCACCCGAGTTAAAGGTGAACATTATCTTTGGGTCACTTTGCTCAGGAATATACAGCAGAGAATCACTCTAAGCAGAATAAAAGCTCCTTTCCTGACTCAGAGCCCTGCAGCAATGCCATCTGTGAATGGCTGCCACGCCAGGAGCGTGCTAGAGAGGCATTTCTCAAACACACACACAGCGAAACACCCAAGGTATGCTGTGATCACCACACAAACCAGTTGTGAGCAGATATGGGCCTTGGAAACAAAGTGCAATTTCTCCAAAGAAATGCTCTGATCCAAACGGCCTCCTGGAAAGTATAAAATACAGTTAAATCTTAATCGGTGTTACATTATTCACAATTTATAGTCAATCTCTACCCTGCCCCCTTTCCCAAGAACTTCATTCTAAATAACAATTTCAGTTTGGATTTTAATATTCCTTCCAGTGGACTTTTCCCTGCTGGAATTTAAATGATTAAAAGCAAACAGACCCACAGTCATTAGCCCTCATCCTTCTGGCGGCATTTTGTGCTGTCGGTATGTTTATTTTTCTGAAATCAATGGAATAGACCCCGTAACATTCTGATTTTCTCTCTGCCTTGAAAAAGAAAACTAATGTATGTTCCTCACACATAAATTAGATACTGATCTTGGAATATGCAGCTGTTAGACAACTACACATCAACTAAACCAACTTGTTCACAAGAAAAGTGGTGAAAGAAAACTGTTTCTTAGATTTGCCGTTAGTGCTTCCTTAACCCACCAATTTAATTGATAGGAAACAACGCTAACCGTAACTAGCTGGGGGGTGGGGGGAGTTTTATACCCCAGCTTCAAAAATTTACAGAACTTACAATCTTTGATTTAAGGTTTTTCCCTGCAACTGGTTTTATCCTGAACATCTGCAATATTAGTTTCTCCTTTCATTGTGTAAAAATCTACTCATTCTTTTATAATCCACAGAGAATTCCTATTCCTTCTTTGCACACACTGGCCCAAATATAATTCTTTCCCTTCTCATCATCTCAAAAACAAAATAAAACAAAAACCTCATGGCAAACCTATTTAATTGCAGCTCAGAGGAGAATATGGGAAAAAATTAAAATCTAAATCATATACATAGTGGAAAAAGACATTATAAATCTAAAGCAAATTAATAATGTCAAAATGTTTGTTCTTTAGAACTGATGCACTTTGTAAAATTGAGAGAGTATCAGAATATATGGTTTGACTCTAAAGGAAGTAAAATATTCTGATATATGGTGCACACATTTCTAAAACATATTTCTCAAGAGAATTCATGAAAACTGATGTTTCATTTTCCTTACAGTACATTCTGAACCAAGTTTCCTCATAAAAGGAGTGCACCATACTTTCAGAATGAAAAGCAAGACGTTTTCTTTGTTTCATTTCCCTCTCCAACCACAGAAAATATAAAGCATTGACTAAATTGTTACTGCCTATTCCCTCAAAAGGGAAAAAAATGGAAGAATTATGCTTTTAAGCAAGGCAAAAAAAAAAAGTTAATTTCAGAGATTTTTCTGTGACTCGGGCCTCAGTGTTCAAAAGTAGCATTTCAGTGAGTTGCCTGGTGACTTTTCCCTTTATGCCTTCCTTAAAACACCAAAGTCCTCCTAGAAATAAAGCTGAGAGCAGCATCTCTAGTCCTTTTCAGAGATTTCCTGAAACAGACTGCTTGAGGCCAGATTCCAAACCTAGCTCGGTGCTTCCCAAACCTGGTTGCGTACCAGTGTCATCTGGGGAGCTTTTAAAAAATGCAGATGCCCTGGGCACACCCCCTAGTGATTCTTATTCAATATAACTGGTGGAGGCCCAGGAATATGAATTTTTCAACACGTCCCAAATGATTCTGATTTGGCTTGGAAAAACCATCAACGATACTAGATAAATGCTACTCCACTTATTGACGGAGTGGCCATGTTGATACTAACGCATTACGTCAACACCTACAGCCCCCCTCTTTGATAGCAATCAGTTGATAAGGTTCCAATAAGCCATACTCATTTACATTCATGCCTTTATAAAAACTGTTGTGGGAAAAAAAACATGAGAGAGACATCAGATTTTTGTGATATTCTCTGGATTTCAAGATAGTATACAATCTTTTCCAAAGAGAACTTTTGAACTCTTACGTTATCTGACTTTTTTTTAACATTTTATTTATTTTCAAATTTTTTTAACATTTATTTATTTATTAGAGACAGAGAGAGACAGAGAATGAGCAGGGGAGGGGCAGAGAGAGAGGGAGACACAGAATCCGAAGCAGGCTCCAGGTTCTGAGGCATCAGCACAGAGCCTGATGCAGGGCTTGAACTCACGAACCCCGAGATCATGACCTGAGCCGAAGTCAGACACTTAACTGACTGAGCCACCCAGGTGTCCCACATTATCTGACTTTTAAAAGGCTACTACTCCATAAAAATGAATAGCATGGATCTGATCTTAATGACTTCATTCTTCCCCAGCCATCCGTCAATCCTCCACATTATCCAAGGTTTTGTTTGGCGTCTAGAGCTCAACCTAAACTTGTTCTATGGCCTTATCCAAAGATTATGAGAATAAATAACGTTTTCCACGATATAACCTAACATTGGGCTTACTGAATTTAAATGTGCCAATCTAAAATGAAATCCAAAACTTTAAAGTAAACAAAATGCTACCTGTTATCCAACAACATTGAATACGTCCAAACTTTCAACTGGCGTAGTAGAAAGATTTTGGCTGCTAAGGAATGAATCCTGGCCTTCCTGCTCCACATCTTTCATGTCACTTTTGGTAGGCTTCTGAATTTTTAAGCCACAGCTGCTTTATCTGCATAATAGGAACAATGAAGCCAGCCTTCCAATGTTATTCTGAAGATTAAAAGGGACAATGTGTGGAAACTGCTGTGTTCATAATAAATGCTCAACAATTATGAAGAGTCAGGCTTTGGTACTGGAGAGGCTTGAGCTTTTATTTCAGTTCTACCTCTTGTGCATTAGGGAATCCCTTAAATATTCTAAGTCTCAATTGTATCCCTTATAAATGGTCGTAATAATAGTACCTGCTCCCTATGATGACAGCAAAGGACAATACACGTAGAGCATCTCATGTATTCCTCCAGGTTGCTGGCCCTTCGGAGGCATCATTAAATGGCAGTGATTTATTTTTACTTTCTTCCTCGACTTGCCCTCTGAAGATTTAGGAAGAAGTTTGCAGAAATGAAGACGATCTCAACTCTTTCACAGGTGAGGGCACTGAGGTCAAAGAGGCTAGGTGATTTCCTTCAGGTCATACGGCTGGTTAGTGCCAGAGCTGGGTCTCTAACTCCGAGTCCAGTATTGTCCTTACTATGGCAATACTTCTCTTACCTCCCTCAATGGAGAGGAATGCTATTTGTGACAAACCCAAATCACTGAGAAAACCATTACTTAATTACTCTCACGGCTAGAGAGTTCAGTTTTACTTGTCGGTTAAAATAAAAGCAACCAGATCACTGTTTGTTATAAAATACTACTATTAGGGGCACCTGGGTGGCTCAGTCAGTTACGTGTCCGACTTCAGCTCAGGTCATAATCTCACAGCTCGTGAGTTCGAGTCCCGAGTTGGGCTCTGTGCTGACAGCTTGGAGCCCGGAACCTGCTTCGGATTCTGTGTCTCCCTCTCTCTCTGGCCCTCCCCCACTCTCTCTCTCTCTCTCTCTCTCTCTCTCCCTCAAAAATAAATAAACAATAAAAAATTAAAACAATTTTAAAAGATTAAATAAAATACTATCCAAATGTAATAACGTAACTCCAACGCCAAAGAATGACCAAATCTGGTTAAGAATCAGAAAGAAGTATTGTATTTTTTTTTCCCAAATGCATATGAACGTGGACTCTGAGATGGCCTGCTCATTCTTGGGTTATTGGTTGTATCTAAACAGAAAACACATTCTCCTCATCTACCAACCACTGGAACACAAATCCCAGGAAGCACAGTCAGTACTCTCAGGGTGATCGATGACAGATGTACAGTCAGGAGGCACTCACTATGCTCTGAGCAGAGGAAAGGTCCACAGAGATATGGGCCAAGAAAAGCTGCACATAAAACTTGAAAAGAGGGCCATGCATCTTCGGGAGTCCCTTTGGACGTCTTCTTTCACTAACGGAGGACTGCAACCTAAGTGGTTTTTGGCCACAGCAGAAAGCAACAAAAGGCCGCATGGCTGATTTTTCTTAAATGAAAAAAGAGGGGGTTATGCTATTTAAATTGCACGGTCCAGATGGTGTTTTCCATCCTTCATGCTCTTTTGGTTATGGCCATGTCTTGCCTATGGCTTTTGTGGCAGGACGCACTCACCAGTCAGCAATTTCACCACTGCTTGGGTCCAAATGAGCTATGGAAAAAGAAATTAGGGTGACTGGAGAGGCCACAGCTGGGAGACATCAGCCACACTCAACAGGCCTCTCCTGCATACGTAAACAGAGCAGACCGAGGGAACGAGGGTGGAGAAACAAAATACTGAGGTTTACAGGGTAGTACTTGGGGCCTGCAGAATACAACTAGCCACATGACATGTGCCTACAGGTTCTCACCCAATTGCTGAAAATCCCTGAGTGTCTCTGAAAAGGTGGCTATTCAATTCCTCAGCCGAAACGTTCAAACGCTTTTCGATACCACAAAATATTTTTTCATGCACTTAAACTGTTCCTTAAATACCTAACTGAAAAGAGAGAATCATTTAGTAAGTTTACTCTCGTGCAGGAAAGTGTCTCCTTTAATAATGGACTGTGTTAGCTGGATATGGAGTTCCTGCTGTGGTTTTAAATCTCTATCTTCACTGCAGTTCCCAGTTGAAAAATTCGGGGAATCAAAATTCACGTGGACCACTATCCTACCCTGTTTATTAGAAGAAACATTAAGGAATGTAACGTGTCTTTCATAGCATATTGCATTTGCACCTGAACTGTAAAAGGAAACTAATGCCTTTAGCGATGGATTATGGCTTTTTAAGTACCACTTTCCTTGCATAATACCGCAATAAAAAAAGAAAACATCCAAATGAGGTATCAGCATTTTTTTTCCTACAGAGTGAAGGAAAAAAAAAATTTTAACTCCATAGTTGTTGTGGTTCGTGTTCAGCCACCTGCTAGTATAACACAAAACTGTTTCTTTTTCACTTTGGCCAAAAGCAAAGGGTCACACTTCCCTTTCTCATTTGCTTTCCTCTAATGTCACAAAGAATGAGTACTAACTCAGCCTCCTCCGAAAATGAACAATAATGTGTGAATAAGAAACTCTTCACCACAATTCTGCTAGCCCACGATGCTTTTATGATGTGTTACCTAATCGGGTCCTCCCCAGGAAAGAACATGAAATTTAAATCGTGGCTTACATCAACAGCAAACGCTAATAAGCTCTGTGCAGTGTTCGCCGTGACTTTTTTTTAGAATCTACCGTTCCTGCAAATACTGGGCAGAGCTTCTAAAACTCAGTTAATTATGAGGTTCGCTTTTTAATCATTTTCTTCAATGCTATTGAAATTATTTAAAAAAAAAAAAGAAATCCAATCTCATTTGCTTCTAGTTGGAATATGCTGGTTTTCTCGAAGACCAAATGTACTGAGACATAAAATTGCTCATACCCTTGGAAGCAGAACTTCTATGTCTGGAAATGTATTCTAAATCAGAGATTCAAACAAAGATCTCTGCAACTTTTTAATGTAACAGTGACACATAAGAAACAGGGTCACTGTCCGCAAGTAGAAAAAGGATCAAATCAATTATGGGATAGGATGGTTGGAAGGACATCGATTAATATTGGAAAATACAGCGAGACAATGTTAGGTTTTTCAAATGATACATGCTATTTATAAACTTGATCCCCATGTTTTAAGTACATGTTTATTTGCGTTTATATGTACATGATGATTTACATCTATATATACAAAGAGGATGAAAGAATGGAAAGAAAAAACATTAGTTTTATTTTCTACTTCAACATTGTCTGTGATTCCCAATTTTTTTTACAATGAACACAGATTGATGTTAAAATGAGAAAAAAAAATAAATGTAAAAAAGTATATTATAAATTTCAAAATTGGATATCCTGAAGAATTTTAAAATCATACATCTTGGAACTAAAAGAAATCCCATCTGGCCTAGTCTTTTATTAAAAAAAACTCAGATGAGGCCCAGAGATCTTAACTGATTTGTCTAAGGAAATAGTTGAAAGATTCTACCTGTTTTTAACTGAAAAACAGTGCCATTAACTTATAAGAAAGACGGACTGTGCAGGGCACCTGGGTGGCTCAGTGGGTTAAAAGCGTCTGACTTCAGCTCAGATCAAGATATCATGGTTTGTGGGTTCGAGCCCCATGTCAGGCTCTGTGCTGACAGCTCAGAGCCTGGAGCCTGCTTCCAACTCTCTGTCTCCCTCTCTCTCTGCCCCTCCCCTGTTTGTTCTCTCTCTCTCTCTCTCTCTCGAAAATAAACATTAAAAAAAATTTTTTTAGAAAGACTGAATGTGCTACTTCAAAGACCTGTATCCACCCACCATCAACTTGCAGGTTTCTTCTAGTATCAAGGACAAGTGCTAAGACTTAAGATGAGTGTTAAAATCCACAACATCTGAACTGGGTGGACCCCAGAGATCACCTAGCGCAGCATTTCCACACGACGTTCAATGGAATGACTGGTTCAGCGATGGTTTCAAGGAGCCTCCTCAGGGGAACAAGGACACTGAGCACGTACAGCTACTTCCACTAGCACAATGCCATGGTCAGTTGTTTTATATGATGCATCTTAATTTAGAGTCCTCTAAAAAACAAAATGTAGGTGCAGGTATTTTGTTTGGGAGATCAGCCCAGGAAATACTGTGAGGGAAATGAAGATGAAAATGAGTAAGACGATGGAAATTAATAGAGGTGTGTTGGTGTGGGGGTTACCACTGTGGAAAAATGAGGATCCTTTTGGCCGGGGACCCTCAGAGGTTGAGGAACATGCCTTAAAATTGGGTCACTGTAGATGGTAAAGCTAAATTATTTTTTTAAGTTTATTTTTTTGAGAGACAGAGAAAGTGAGCAGGGGAGGGGCAGAGAGAGGGAGGGAGAGAAAATCCCAAGCAGCTCCGCACTGTCAGCCCAGAGCCCAATGTAGGGCCTGAATTTACAAGCCATGGGATCATGACCTGACCCAAAGACAGATGCTTAACTGACCTAGCCACCCAGGCATCCCTAAAGCTAGACTATTTGTCGACTAACTCTTGTTCCACACTGATTGCTGATCCATCCTGGAAGGTTAACTCACCGGGTCTTGCCTCCACACCTGGCTGAGCACTCCTCTGGAAACTGTCCTGGGTTGAGGGATGCAGGAAGACCATGAAAGAGTTCACTTAAACTCATGAGGTCATGGGGAGGACATAGGCTTAGAGGCAGGTTAGACCTGAGGGTGAATCATGGCCACCTACACAACTTGGGGCAGGATATTAAATCTACCTGAGGGGCACCTGGGTGGCTCAGTCGGTTAGGCGTCCGACTTTTGGCTCAGGTCATGATCTCGCGGTCCGTGAGTTCAAGCCCCGCGTCGGGCTCTGTGCTGACAGCTCAGAGCCTGGAGCCTGTTTCAGATTCTGTGTCTCCCTCTCTCTGACCCTCCCCTGTTCCTGCTCTGTCTCTCCCTGTCTCAAAAATAAATAAATAAACAAAACGTTAAAAAAAAATAAATTTAAATCTACCTGAAAATCATGTTTTTTGTTGAAAAAGAAACAGCATTGTAAATGAACATTTTCATTAGGTTTTCATTCCCTTCCAACCTCCTTAGAATATCAAGCAATTTTCTATTGTGCTAGGTCACTAAGCAGGGCTGCTAAGAGCAGCAGTCTACTGTTCCTACCATTTGAATCGGGCACAAAATGTGAATTTGAAACTATGCTCTATCACTTGCCATGTATGGTATTCCAACCATGAGCACTCATTTATCTTTTATGATAATTACCACTTATGCTAATTGGATGGGTGCCTGTTCCATTCGGGAATATTTTAGATCAATAATATCTGTGTTATAGGGGTGCCTGGGTGGCTCAGTTGGTTAAGCGTCCAACTTCGGCTCAGGTCATAATCTCACAGTCCATGAGTTTGAGCCCCGCGTCAGGCTCTGTGCTGACAGCTCAGAGCCTGGAGCCTGCTTCAGATTCTGTGTCTTCCTCTCTCTCTCTGCCCCTCCCCTGCTCATGCTCTCTCTCTGTCTAAAAAATAAAAACATTTAAAAAATTAAAAAAAATAATATCTGTGTTATAATAAAACTGTGAGTCAATATTAGAACTTTGAAATTTCATAATCACAATTAACACCACACTGGCTAGTGCTTAATATGTACTAAGCAACCTTTACAGTGGACTTAACATAGTTTATCTCAAGAAAGATCAATAATAATATTTGCAAGGTACTATTGATAAGTTTATTTTACTGACGAGAGAAGTTTGAACTGAAAGAAGGTCAGTATCTTGGCCATGATTGTGTAATGCAGATGCAACATAACCAGAGCCCCAACCTAGATCGAATGAATCTAGAAATAGTGCAATAACTACGCTCCATTCCTTTCCACTTTATTGGTACTTGGACAGACTGCATGCATGCAAGTGAACTCAATCTACAAGCCCGCAAGTGAACTCAATCTACATGCCCCCTAATCACCAATGGGCTAAGGCAGTGTTCTAAAAATCAATAGTGGCTTAATAGAAATGACCAACATTCTACTTTAACAGGGCACCACTAGGGGCACCTGGGTGGCTCAGTCGGTTAAGTTCTGACCCTCGATTTTGACTCAGGTCATCATCTCCGGGTTTGTGAGGTCAAGGGTTCATGAGATTGAGCCCTGTGGCGGGCTCTGCACTGACAGATTGTCTCTCCTTCTCTCTCTGTCTTCCTCCCTCTCAGCCCCTCCACTGCTCGTGCTCCTTCTCTCTCAAAATAAATAAATAAACATCAAAAAATAAAATAAAATGAAAAACAGAGCACCACCATATGCCATTCAAGTTTGTTATTCCCAGTCTTTATTTTGGTTCCTTGGAGCCAGACAGATCTGGGTTCAAATTCCAGTCCAGCCCTTCATATCTGTGTAATGTCACACAAATGGCTCTGCTCCCACGTGGCTTAGTTCCCCAAAATGCTCAATTTACAGAGCTGGCAGAATACAAAAATTAATAAATACGCACTTGAAGTGTCTCAGAAATAGCACGTGCCCATAAAAGCATAGAGAGAAATTACTACTTCCCAAAATCACTCCGTGCCTGTTGACTTATCAGAATGCTCTGGACTCCAAGACTAGTATCATAAATGTCCCATTACTCAAAGTACATGAAAATGTCACTACTGTACTAATTAGGCATCTCTGATGGTATGACCAGTTTTCACAGCTAAAATGTTGTGCTTAGTTTTCACACTAAGTAAAACCGGTCCAAAATCCCTGAATAAGCATCAATTTTTAGGTTTATGTGGAATATCTATTTATCTATAGACAGAGAACAAGTAGTTGTACATACATATGCAAAATATATATATATGCATGTATTTAATATGTATAAATAAAATAATTTACTCCTGCCTTACATAGGCTGCTAAAGAAAACATGCAATTTTACCACTCCCAAAACACAATGAATTTATGAACTCATCTTGGTGAATGGATGATGTGGTAGTAGCAAAGAGTTAAGAGTCAAAAGAGGGTGGAGGAAATAAAATTAAGAAATGAAAAGCTATTCTGAAAATGCTGTGATTGCCCATCAGTGAAGTCATTTTGGAAAAATAGCCTATGGGTAAAATTGTAAACACCATATGTTTTTGAATATTGAAGCGTTGTCTAAGAAAATTACTGAAAATAGAAAAACCTGAATCCCAAGATTACTTTGCATTGGCAGATATATCCATAATATTAATACCCGTTTCCTTTAACACCTTGCTGTTTCTGCAAATGGTTATCTATACTAACTAAAATGAAGGCCACAAAGAATTTATGTCTTTATTGAACTTTATAAATTCCATACTTATTGGAAAAGAATGAGCTTCCAGCAAAAAAAAAAAAAAAAAAAAAAAGCTTGTATTTAATCCACAGCTGTGTTTTTGGTGTTTCTGTCATTAACACACTGTGACCTTTCTGTGTCTGAGATTTCTCACAGAAACCCAGGCAAAATGGTGCTGTTTGTCCTCTAAATTTATTCCAAAAGAAGTTATAAGTGGGATTAGATATTGTAAAATGAAAACCACTGTGCATCTATAAGTAGATCATATTTTACATTTTTAGTGTCCTCAGTGACTCTTTGTTTTTCAGACTCTTGAAAAGAAATATAGACAACATCACAGATGGATGCAAGCTTCAGTATCATTTTGCATAGCTAGTATTTTGTCATAGTAGCAAACCTAATGGACTAGGTCTAAAGGCGGTAGAAAGGAGATGGCTGGCATGATCTACACTAGTGTTTGATTAGACAGATATAATGCTCGTAGTAAAGCATGTCCTAAACCTACTTTCTGGGAAAACCCCAAAAGAAACAATATGGACTCCAAAAGGCATTTTCTCACACTGTTAGTGTATACATCAGTCAACCATCACATGGTTTGGGAATGGTATAAATTTTCGCGCGTCGATTTCAGCAAGTGTATCAGTCTTAATGCTTTCAGCTGTTGAGCAACACGTTTATCAAACTCATTCACATGCAATTTAATGAGTTTATAAAAGTGCTTAACAAAAGGTGGTTTAACACTAGTTAATACAGACTCGCATGAACAATCATTTCCTTTGAGTGCCTATTAATTGGACAAACAGAGCTCAACAAATAAAAGTGCTGTGTGATGTGGGCAAATCCTTCAACCACTCTGGTGTGCAGCACCTTCAGGCTGAGTATGTGGACTGCTCGATTTGTGGTGCCCTCCTAACCCTAACGCATTATGAACTGTCATTTTATGTATCTCTTTTCATAGATTAAGCTCAATTTGAGGGTAGAATTGTACTGAACGAGAAAGTTAAAACATGGTGTAATGTTTTTTGGAAAGTTTTGGAAATGTTTTCTTTCTGGATTATTTCCATTCTTCCTCTCATACTTGCTCACTTACATATTTACCTAACCAGGCAAAAAATAAGTCCATTTTCCTTTAACAATTAATTTATGTATGACATATTTTTACATTTTTTAATTATATTTCTATTTATATCTCTCCACTCCATTAAAAAGGAATCTCTCTGAGGGGCGCCTGGGTGGCCCAGTTGGTTAAGTGCTGACTTTGGCTCAGGTCGTGATCTCACAGCTCGTGAGTTCGAGCCCCATGTGAGGCTCCGTGCTGACAGCTCAGAGCCTGGAACCTACCTCAGATCCTGTGTCTCCTCTCTCTCTGCCCCTCCCCTGCTCTCTCTCTCTCTCAAAAATAAAATAAACATTAAATTTTTTTTTAAAAAGCGACCTCTTTGAGAACAAGATCCATGCCTATTTCTTTTTTTATGTTCTTATTGTACTTAGCAAAGTGATTTATTCATAAGATGCGTCCATTAAACATTTTTAAAGAAATAAACGTTGTCTGAGAATATCAGTTTAGTGAGAGCTCCGACGTCTGCCTCTCCCAGCCGCTGTCACGCTCACTGAGGCTGTGTATAAGAAATAATCTGAAATCCAGACTGGAGACTTTCTCCACTGTTGCCTTTTTTCCATTGCTCTAAGCTATTTCAGAAATCATCTGCTCTTGCTCTCTACCCTCTTGGCTTTGAGAATTGGTTTACACTCCTTGTTTTGTTCCATTTGGCTTTGGCACCTCTTCCCACACTGTTTACCTTGCGTACTGACCTTGGAAACCCCTAAGATTTGCCTCTGCTAATCGTCTCCGCCTCCTTTGGCTCCAAATTCCAAATCGTTGCCCAGACCAGGCCTCTGAGACACCACCTGCCCCATCTTGTGGAAAGGAGTTCATATTTGATTTCTTTGGATAAAATCCATCTTATCAGGTTCATCCAAATATCATAGTTGTTTGTAATGGGCCTTTGAAACCCAGACAGCAATGATAGGAGGTTTCTAGCTGTGAGGGTGAAGAGACCATTCATTCACTTGGTCCCAGTAACAAGTGCCTATATTGAAATAAAGCAGTTGAGGAAAGGATGCGCTTCTTAATAGGGTGTATAAAGAACATGGAAAAATAGTTAAGAATTAAGAAAGCTAAAATATAACTAAATTATAGAGCCTAGGAGATCAAAGGACTCCAGAGCTTTAAATAAATAAAAGATCTAATGAAAACCTTCACTCAACATAAATCTGCCTTATAAAATATTTCTGATACATGATCATTCAGACTCTATTTTAATATTCCCAGAAATAAAGAGCTAAATAAGGCAATAGCTTACAATTCTGCATTGAATGGAAATCTGCATTCAGTAATCTGCCCCCGTGTTTGTCCCTATGCAGCCCTTTGAAACCACCCACCCACCCCCTGACACACACACAAATTTCTTTCTTTTCCAAGTGATAACTCTTCAAATTTTGTAAGATGGCCATGACAGCCTCCACTACCACTATCTTTGTGCGTGTGATTGTGTACTATATCCATGCGGAGAGCTCATTATAAGAGCTTTCTTACCCTGCCTCAGCAGGCAAGTACTTTACACATCTTATCTCTTATCGTAACTTATGAAGTGATTGTTATTTTCACTCTAGGTTCATGTTTCACTTTGCAGAGCATGATTTCTACCATACACTAATAATGCGGCCTTTAAGCGTGAATTTTAAAATGAGGAAGATGATACCTACTTCATACATTTGTTGCAAGGCGGACATGAATCAAAGTTTATTGTAAGAATGAAGTGAGGTCAAGGTTGGAAAGCACAGGATTCTCCACAAACTGAGACTGTCCTTAGGCATCAGCAGTAACCACTTTCAAGCCAGGCATCTTCAGTCTGATATTTGTGCAACTGGCTTCAAATGCTTCTATAATTATAAAAAATTAGACACCGCCAGCGTAAAAACTGAAACAGAAAGAAGTAGAACTAAGAGACGCCACACAGTAGAACAAAGAGCATTTGCTGCGTATCTGCTGAATCTTTTATTTGCATAGAATTTTAATTGTTTATATGAAGATCATCCAGTGGTGTTCTGGGTTTTTAACATTAATATACAGGCGTCTTACCATGTCATTGGAAACTATCTCTTCTTAAGTTCCATGTTGATGGATGCATGATCAAGTGAATGTGTCATGACTCTAGTAACTGAGTTCCTCATTCGGAAATTTACTTATTTTAAAGACTTCACTATTATAAACAACTATGTAACAAACCTGTTTATCCATAAATGTTACTGTTTTTAATGTTTACTGGAATAGAGCTCAGATATTTTTTTAAAAGAGACAATCCTGATAAATATATTTCAGTTGATACTGTTGGCCAAAATGCAAGGTTTCAAACACGCATGTCTTATATTTTATCCCCTATATTTATCCCATATATATAATATCTATATATTATCCCATAACAACTCAATGGGTCCAGTGTTATAATGTCTTTTTCACAGTCCTGCAACTTCTACAAATATGATGTGTCTGCCTAAGTCTTCATTCAAATTAGTCATGTGAACTCTGAGGAAGAAGTATCTAGGATAGACACTTTTGACAGGTCACTGGAGACACCACTCCAGTTTGACATTGGTTCATTAATCAAAACTGGGAACATTTTCAAATAGCTAAAAGTTTACTAACTGTACTATCAAGTAGTCCACGTGTCTCTGTATCATCAACAAGATGGTAAAATTGCTTCCAAAATATGCTATCACAAAGTAGATGCATCTTATATGTATTCAAATAAATACATGGAATTTGAAACCACATGTCAAGTTTTAGAGGTAAACCATTTTAAAATAGCTATCAGTAGCTATTATGAATTAACAATCAGGTCTATCTCATTTCAACTGCCTAGACATTTATTCATACAATATTTAGAGTACTTGTTACAGACCTTGCCCTATGACCCATGTATGTTTTCAATAGAAAAAAAAAAAAAAAAAACAGTAACGCTGCTTGGAAAATCAGGTTTACTGTTGTAAAAATAAAAGCATAGGGGCACCTGGGTGGCTCAGTTGGTGAAGCGTCCAACTTCAGCCTAGGTCATGATGTCGCCGTCTGTGGGTTTGTGTCCCGCATGCGGCTCTGTGCTGACAGCTCAGAGCCTGGAGCCTGCTTTGGATTCTCTATCTCCCTCTCTCTCTGCCCCTCCCCTGCTCACGCTCTCTCTCTGTCTGTCAAAAATGAATCAACATTTAAAAAAATTTAAAAAGCAAAGACAATTATTATTAGATAATTTGTTTCTTAAATATAAAGGCATGGGTGGTTGCATGGATGGCTGGATGGATGGACGGACGGATGGATGGATGGGATATAATATCTAAAATGTTTGCAACATCTTAAAGCTTTTAAGGTCAATAGTACATTGTCCTGCATCCACTGAACTTTACTTGTGGGTTGACAGGCAGGTCTTATCGAAGTACATGTTTGCTAAAATAATCAGTTCTCCTCTGTTAGGCCTAAATACTATATAATGGTAGCATTGTTTTGTTCCAGTGCTTAATAACTGAAATGTTTCAATGGATACATTGTATTCTGCAAATATGATTCTTCACACAATGAAAATAATTTCAAGATATTAGATTTTAGATATTAGTTTATCACTAAAATATTATTTATTCAAAGCACTGCCTTACAAATGAGCTTTAAAAGAATTACTCATTTTTTTCTTGTGATGGATAAAATAAGGGTGACAACATTAAACAAGCCTCTCCGCACTACCCAGAAGACTCCATCCAATGTCATTCTGGGTTTTTGTCATCACTTAAAGGGAAACTTTTATAATATCTAGAGCACATGATGGCCTGCAAATAACGAAGGAGGATGTTCCAAATTCCTTACAGCAGAAAACCATTTAGACGACACCAAACTTGTTTCCAAATGGAACAGTCATCTACAGAAAGAAAAGTTATGGCATTACCTTATTAATCTGAAGAGACTTGGGAGAAGCTTCTGCCGGCAGCTCATGCCATTGTCGCTACTGAAAACCCAGCTGGTGTCAGTATCATATCCTCCAGGAACACGGGCCACGGAGCTGGGCTGACGTTTGCTGCTGCTGCTGGAGCCACTCCTGTTGTTGGCTGCTTTGCTCCCCGGAAGCTTCGTGCACCGTATCTGCGCAGCCCTCCTGGAGTTGCGTCTTCTGGTGCTTACCGATCCCAGGGCCGACCACCGGCCTCTCACGGAGATGTCTTACGTTAACCTGCCCACCATCATTCTGGGTAGCACAGACTCTCCTCTGTGCTCTGTGGGCATTGCCATCCCGTGCCACAATAAGGGAGCTCACTCAGCGGGTCTGAGATGGTAAATACAGGCCTAGGGAAGTTCTGAGCATGCGTGGCGCCGCCACCCTGTGAACTCCTGCAGGAGGCCATACCTCATCTCTCCTTCCGTGGAGATCCTCCTTCCAGAAGATTGGAAAGGAAGAGGGGCCGCTGCTGAAAAGGCTGTAACAAGGAGGAATTTGAAGATGGGTGGACTGCTTTAGCTGCTGAGCTCACTGCTACTCAACGTGAGGGAGGAGCCTGGTCCTGAGTTGTGCAAGTGTCCTCTGTCCCTATTCAGTAGTTCCCTACTGTGGACTGGAGCACTTAGCCAACCACTGAGGTCTGGTTTGCAGCTCCCTCTGCTCAGGCCGCTGAATGGATAGGAACAACCAATCACTGAGTGGTCTTAAGCTGTTCTTCCACAGGCTCTTAAACAGAAAATGGAAATCAGGTTGACAAAAATGAAACCGTTTCAAAAAAAGTATTAAAGGGGATCTTCCTTACCCTTCCAACATTTGAAAACACAGCCTCTTTATCCAGCATGTTACAGGAGCTACGCAATTTTTCTGATCTCTATTTCGAACTTATGTCTTTATTTTAATTCTTCTTTAGTTCATTATCTCAAAGTTAAGGTTTCTTATAATTTGTCTCCAACACAGGATACCATGAAAAGTATATTGAAGGGGAAAGAGGTAATTTGGTTTGAATAATCACTGTTAAAGGTACTACCTCAATTTTTTTAAGTATATTAAAATGAGAAAATAGTTGAAACCTGCTGGATAACCATTGAGGCGTTACCTACAGGTTATATTTGTATGACAAGGAGACTGTAAGTTTATGCAGAACAAAGGCAGAATCTTTACCTGTCATTTTCTTCCACTGGAACAATGTCTTTGTTGTCCATGACAGGGTAAATGAGCATTATACCCAGTAAAGAAACCGTATATGAGGAAAAGAAGTAGTTAAGGTAGGAAACCAACACGTATTGAGCTCCTTCTATGTGCCAACTGGCATTGCTTTAACTCTCACAAAAACTACAACGCGGTATATTAGATGCTCAGAGGAGCCGAGTCATTTTTCCTGGGCCTCATAGGTAGTAAGTGACACAGCCCCGTTCTGACTTCAGATTTCAAGCTCTCTCTCATTAACCATGCTGCCTCTCAGCCACCAGATGGTCTTTCATGAAGAAAGTAAAAACCTGTTGAGAAGATGTTATGAAACATCTTAAGACATTTAAAAATATTTAGTATTTTTATTTATTTATATATTTTATATTTATTTATCTTTTTTTAACATATATAGAAGACATAATTATTCCCATATCACTGTGATTAAAATAAACAATATTAATCTCCACATTTTTATGCTTTCAAGCTTTAAGTTGCCTCTCTTGGAACCCCTGATGGCATGTAGACACATGACATTGAGTTTCTTTTCATAACCGAACAGTTTCCTTTTATAGTCATAATACACTATATATTAGCGTAGCATCACAAGATTATCAAGCTTGCTAAGCAGCCCTTCTCCATGGTCTGAGAAACTCTAGATCTTTATTTCTGTAGCACAGGATTAGGAGGAAAATATCAACTCCAAATGTCAAGGTAATTGAATCATAGCAATATCCAGAATCCTAAGCAAACCAACCCCTCTTAAATCAGAGCTATGACAGCATCAAGAATGAAAAATGCAGATTATTTTTGACACTCCTTTTCTTCATTGTAATCATTCTCCTTGCTTTGCTTTGCCTCTTCTTGTTTATTTATCAAATATTTATTGTGCATTTATTATGTCCCTGGCATTTTGCTGGGACCTTTGCCAACTTCTGGTGAGAGAGAGTAGTGAAAATTAAATATTAGAAAAGAATGTGTTATCTAATGCTTTGATGAAATTCCCCAGTCATGCTGAAAAAAAAAAAATCTCATTGGGAACAAATAGAAAAAGAAGTTCCAGAACAAAATTAAAAAATAATAACGATAGACAGATAGATAGATATTGACCTTATACCTAAAAGGGAAACTAAGTTTAGGACTTGTCAATTAAACATGGGATGAGCAACATCAAAATATCTGCTATTCTCATCAAGCATCATTCTTGAAATTTTGACCGATTTCAAGAAGATATAAATCAGAAATAAGAGATGTTACTATTAGAAAATACAAGGCAAAATGATGATAATTTGCAATGACTAGAACCCCACACATAAGAGAATCAACACAAAAATGTTAGAATTAATAAGATAAATAAAATAACCAAATATAAGATCCTTGTTTCAGCTATTTTGGAAATTTTACACATACAAAAAAGTTGAAATAGTAATATAATGACCATCTGCATTTTTTAAACCAAGATTAATCAATTGTTAAAAGTTTTTGCCACATTTGCTTTTTATCTCATTTTATCCATACATCTATGTTTGTATATTTTCCCTCTCCCTCTCTCTCTCTCTCTCTCTCTCTCTCTCTCTCGTTAATTTTTTTTTTTTTTTGCTAAGGCCCTTAAGAGAAAGTTAACAAATATTTCAATACTTCATTCCTAAAACTTCAGCACGTATACAAGCATTTTTTAAAAGTCTATTTATCTTCACACATATAAGCAATAACTAGTTAGAACTGTAGTGAAAGAGATATCATTTGCAATAACAACAAAAAATGAATGACCTTATTGAGAAATATGTTGGATCCAAATATCCAAATGAGGAAAAGTATTTTAAAAATTTGCTGAGCTATATAAAAGACAAACTACAGTTCTGGATATAAGACAACATACAATAAAATTCCCATTTTTCCCAAATTAATTCATATGTGCATATCACACAAAATCCAAACAGAATTGTATTGCCATATTTTTAAAACCTTAACAAAATCTTTCTAAAATTGATCTGAAAAACATCAGGCAAAAACCAAAAATATAGTTTTGAAAATAAATAAGGAAAGAAGACTAATCCTATACTTAGGCTTCCTAGTGAACCAGGGACCATACCTACTGGCATTAGAGCAAAAGTCAAGCCCCATTTTATCACTTCAACTTCTTTGACCTTGAAGAGGTGATTAGCTTCTTGGATTTTTGAGTTCCTCATCTATAAAGTAGACACAAAAACATTTATCATGCAGGGTTACATGAGGATTCCAAACAGCCCTCTTGAAGAAAGCAGTACAATGTCCAGGCAATGACCAAAATAAGTCAGTAAAGTCAGTATATGTTTTAGAGGTATTTTTCAGCTCTTCTGGGATTACACACTATGACTAATTTGGATCTCAAATAAATTTCAGTTCTATGTAAAGTTGGGATGTTATAAAATATACATATATGCTACAAAATTTAAATATTGAAAAATAAGGAAAGAGAAGCCAACCATAAAAAAAGAAAATGTAAAGTAACATTTAACAAACCTCCAAGGCAGAAGCTTTTTACCTTTAGGATGATACAATAAATTATAAAATTTATTGCTCTGAAGGCAAGAGTGAATGTTACAAGAAATGTGGTTTGTTTTGTTTTGTTTTGTTGTGTGGTGTTTTTTTGTTTTTGTTTTTTTTTTTTTAAGGCTTCAAAGGTAAAGAAGCACCAAACTTCCGAGGTGACCAAAGAGTCAGAAAAGGCTTCACAAGAGAAAGTATGTCTAAGCTAATTCAAAAAATGAATAAGAAATGGACAGAAGGAAGGGGCTACCACACCTCATGGAAGGGTAAAGACAGAAGATGGACTAGAGGATGATAGCTACATTGGCTATGGCAAGGGGTTTTTACTTCCCTCTATAGGCAGAAAGAAGCAATATATTCATCCCTGGGTACTAGGGTGGATGAGTGGATGGATCGACGGATGGATGAGTAATTTGATTGAAATTAAGGATTTTAAGCTGGTGAGAAATAGGGGAAGAATGCAGATAGCTGTAGGAAGTATGCCATGGTAAGGCTTAGGAAGAGATCATTAGGAGACTATTTTGCAGGTAATAAATGGTGAAGCCTGCTTTGTGAAAGAGAATCCAGCTAGGAAGTTAAGTCAGCTCATCTGCACATCATCTGCTTTCTCTGTTCAGTATTTAGGTGATGTGTGGCATAAGGAGAGAAAGAATGAGAAAGTGGATGTACAGAGAGGCAGCCAGAAAGGAAAGAAGACAGACAAGACAGGAAAGACAAAGTGGCAGAGAAAAGAGAGAAGAGAGACAATGAAAGAGAAGAAAAGATGGGCAAGAAAGAAATGGGTGGGGAAAATACAGAGGGCAAAAATACATGGAAATATTTTTCTGGGTAATGAGAAAAGAGGAAGAATTTTTCAGGTATCATAACTAAAACAGCACATACTCCCATAAAGCAGCAGCAATTGTTCATTTATGGTTATTTCTATTATTTGTGCTTAATTCCCATTAAGATGGGACTCCTGATGCTTCCATTTCTTTTGCTTCTATGGAGTGGACCAGCCAGTACATCGATTTCCCAAATATGATCAATGAACCCTTGCTATTAGTGGACTCATTTAGGCTCATGGCCATCCGCAGCCCACAGCTACACTGTTCAAAGCTTTCAAGTTGTCCTCAGTAGAGCAGCAACCCATTCCCCACTCAAGCCAAAATTGTTACTCTGCTATTTGAATTCTTACTTAAAATAACACAAATTAATAAATGTATTGAACCACCTGGTCCGTACCAAGGAGCTAACATTGCTATTATTTGCTAAAGGCAATATAATTTGATCTAGTACACTCCCGTTTGCTTAACTATAGATCCTCGTTCACAGTGCCAAGGGGACAGTTTTTGAAAAGATGATATTTTTATCTATCTGAATCGCCAGGAAAGGGACTATAGATCATCTCCTCAAACTAAAAAAAAAAAAAAAAAAAAAAAAGGTTTATTTTCATGAGTGAGGTTGACCACGTCGTTTACTAATGTTGGCAAAGGTGCAGAGCCTACTGAGTAAAGACAAAACCGGTGTTGCCCCTCAAGAGGTTAATTTTTTTATGTACAGCACATTGGAGGAGTGTTGTTTATTACAGCTAGGTAAATATTTTTAAAGACTTGTTTTGATGGAAGCTGTGTTTCTTCTAAGAAGAGAGGTTTATGGGGATATTGTAGCAGCCTAGAAGATGCAAATCAGTAGCATTTATGAGCTGGGGGAAAAGATAGGTAGGCATGAAGTTGTACATGATGTACAATGAAAATGTACAACTTTTGTTATTAAAATTGCACATGGATATCTAAGGGAAGTGCCTATTTCTCTTACAGCATGCCTTTCTCGTGCACTGGAAATATAGCTCCATATAGTTCGTGTGCATGTGAGCTCTCATTCAAGAAGACATTATATGGAGAACCCTAAATTTACGGAAGATATAAATTAGAGGATAATTATGCACAATCCAGAAGGACTTTTCAACATAAGCGTTTTTTTTTAACATTTATTTATTTTCAAGAGAGAGAGAGACACAGAGTGTGAGTGGGGTGAGGTGGGAGCAGCAAAGAGAGAGAAGAAGACATAGAAACTGAAGAAGGCTCCAGGCTCTGAGCTGTCAGCACAGAGCACAATGTGGGGCTCGAACCCATGACCTGCAAGATCCTGACCTGAGCCAAAGTCGGACAGTCAACTGACTGAGTCACCCAGGCACCCCCACATAAGTTTTTTTAAAGAAGTAACTCACTTACTGTGTTTAAAAACATGTTTGATATATAGAACTGTGACCTCCATGCAATCCATCAAAACTACATGTATTAGGTAAAGTGAGATATATCTATCTGTAAGTGGAATTTAAAGACATAATCAGAAGGTGTTCCACAAAAGCATGAAAATAAATAAAAATACTTTAAAACGTATTCATTTTTTAAAAAATTTCAGTAGATGCCCTTGTACAGCATACAAGAAAGGCAAGTATTCATTTTAAACTTAAACATAGAATTCAAGGGAAGTACTGATCTCTTTTTCCTGCATAATTGAAAGATTATTGGATTGTTAGATTACTGACCTTGGGCACACTGGATGTCAGCTTCCAAAACCATCCTGAAAGATTCTTTATCCTATGAGACTAATGTAAGGTTTTAGGCATGGTGCACTTCAAGAAAAAAAAAAATGTTTTTAAATATACCAATAGTTCTCCAAGCGTACTTCCCAGACCAGCAGCATCTGGGAACTCAAAAATGCAAATCACCAGACTCGATCTGGACTTAATGTATCAGAATCTATGGGGTGAGGTCCCGCAATCTGTGGTTTAACAAGCTGTCCAGATGGTTCTGGTACACCCTGAAGTTTGAGAACCACTGAAGTGAACTAATAGAGAGAGTGAGCCCTAATATATGCCTGCATCTGGTTACTGCTCTATGTGGTTATTTTCCATTTCTCTTCTCTGGAATGCTGGGCATTTGTCCCGGGGCTCTGGTGGGGAGTTGTGAGGAGAGAAGGAATGTGAGGAAAAAATTTGTTTGGGAAATAGAGTTGAGGGTGTCTGCACTACTCACAGGTGGAAATGTGTGATAGGTAGATGCGGTTAAAAAGTCCTGGATGCAGCAGAGAGAGCAGGACTAACAGGAGGGACAGTGGAGAGAAGAAAAAAGGAGACGAGGGATAAAGAAAAGAGATAGGGAGATTATTTAGTCTCATATAAAAATCTCTGCAAAATGTTATATGATGATCAAAATGAATGCGTGCACTCTATAGCTGTTCACAATACAAATAATCTCAATTTTATATTAAATGAAAAAGGTCACAGGTGACTATGTAAAGAATCATTCTTTTTGAAAGTTAAAATGGCTAAAATAGGGGCCTCTGGGTGGCTCAGTCGGTTGAGCATCCGACTTCAGCTCAGGTCATTATCTCCTGGCTCATGGGGTTGAGCCCTGCGTGTCAGGCTTTGTGCTGACAGCTCAGATCCTCTGTCTCTCTTTCTCTGCCCCTCCCCCACTCGCACTCTGTGTCTCTCTCTCTCTCTCTCAAAAATAAACATAAAAAAAATTTTAAATGACTAAAATAAAATATAGGCATATACTTTTTAGAAATATAGTTAGATGTGATAAAATGATATTTAAAAAAAAAACAAAGGAAAAATGAACACAGGATTTGCAATAGTGATTATGTCAGGTACAAAAAGATGGGGTGAAGGGGCAGAATGGGACCACAGACCAGACAGGAGTTACTGCCAAGGTCTCAACTTCTGTGTTAACTGTCTGACTCATTTGAATACATGTGGGAGGGAGGGAGGAAGGAAGAGCGCAAGGGAGGAAGGGAAGAAGGGAGGAAGTCATTTGTGGACTAATGATGACCAAGGATTATGGATGATCCAATTTACGCACCTGATATCTATTAAAAAGTTACATGGGTACTGGGGTGGCTCAGTCAGTTAAGCATCCAACTATTGTATTTGTCTCAGGTCATGATCCTAGGGTCTTGGGGTAAAGCCTTGCATCAGGCTCCATACTGAGTGCAGAGCCTGCTTAAGATTCTGTCTCTCTCTCTTCCTCTCCATCAATCCCGCTCTCTCTCAAATAAATGATAGATAGATAGATAGGTAGATAGACAAATTTACAAAGATTCTAGCATTGAAATCATAAAATATGCACTTGAAAACTATCGGAATTAATCCAAAAAATAAGAGCTCTTTATTTTAAGTAGGTTATTAAAACAATTGGGCCTTTCTTCACACAGATTATGTTACAAAGCTTTGCCTATGAATTGTTTATATTTAATAAAACAGGAAAAATGTAACACGCTTCAGCTTTAGGCAAGAGTGATAAAATAAAATGTGTCTTTAAGACTTGCCCTGCCATTCTTTTCGCAGCACCTTGCTCTCTTTTATTACCCTGTTCCTATATTTCCAGGGCCCTCGTCTATGGAGCATAGGGGTAGAGGAGTAACTACTCTCAGTAGCACTAAATACGATTTGTTGGTTCTAACCACCGCCATCAAACCTGATTTAATCTGTGTCAAATTACCTAAGTCCCTTCTTCCGCTGCATGGCAATGAGTAGCAAAATATTCGTATAGACTAATTAATCCTTGCTAACGACCTAGTTACTGGTCACCTCCTTTGAGAGTGATGGCGAAACCTAGTTGCAATGTACAGCCTCTTGAAAGATCTTTAAGGCTACGTGAATATTTGGAATTTAGAACTCTGTGGCATGGCAGGGAGGAAGATATTTCTGATCAGAGAGACTTTCGTCAAGGCATACCACCTGACTAGCACTCAACCTTACTTACTCGGAAGATTAGATATGCGTGTAATGGTCGCTTATAAAGGTAATATTTAAAATATGTATGTATATAGGTCCTTGGTGGTGATCAAGACTGAAATGATTGATTCTAGGAGGTTGGACCATGTTACCGCTAAATTATATTCTGTAGAATAGTCACATGTCCGTGGGACCGAGAACATTTTCCCATATTTACCTCTTTTTCCCATTGAGATTTAATTGGAGGATTTACAACGATCAAGGGACATGGAAATGGTGAGGTTGTACCAAATAAATGTGTCTTTTTTTTTTTAATAATTTATTGTCAAATTGGCTAACATACAGGGTATAAAGTGTGCTCTTGGTTTGGGGGGTAGATTCTGTGGTTCATAGCTTACATAAAACACCAAGTGCTCATCCTAACAAGTGCCCCCCTCAATGCCCATCACCCATTTTCCCCTCTTCCCCACCTCCCCATCCACCCTCAGTTTGTTCTCTGTATTTAAGAGTCTCTTATGGTTTGCCTCCCTCCCTCTCAGTTTGTAACTATTTTTTCCCCTTCCCTTCCCCCATGGTCTTCTGTTAAGTTTCTCAAGTTCCAAATATGAGTGAAAACATATGATATCTGTCTTTCTCTGACTGACTTATTTCGCTCAGCAGAATACCTTCCAGTTCCATCCACGTTGCTGCAAACGGCATGATCTCATTCTTTCTCATTGCCAAGTAGTATTCCATTGAATATATGATCCACATCTTCTTTATCCATTCGTCAGTTGTTGGACATTTAGGCTCTTTCCACAATTTGGCTATTGTTGAAAGTGCTGCTATAAACATTGGGGTACAAGTGCCCAGTGCATCAACACTCCTGTATCCCTTGGGTAAATTCCTAGCAGTGCTATTGCTGGGTCATAGGGTGGTTCTATTTTTAATTTTTTGAGGAACCTCCACACTGTTTTCCAGAGCAGCTGCACCAGTTTGCATTCCCACCAACAGTGAAAGAGGGTTCCCATCTCTCCACATCCTTGTCAGCATCTATAGTCTCCTGAGTTGTTCATTTTAGCCACTCTGACCAGTGTGAGGCGGTATCTCAGTGTGGTTTTGGTTTGTACCAAATAAATGTGTCTTACCCAAGTAGCCAAATTTAGGTGAAATGTTATTTTAAACTATATATTGATTGGACTTACATTTTCTTTTACCAAGTGTAATGAAAGTGGATACTATAATATATATATATATATATATATATATATATGTATATGTATATACACATATATATACACATATATATGTATGTGTATATATATATATATATATATATATATATATATCAGAATCTACCATAAATTTTACAGTATTTATATAGAGAGACATCAGATACATATACCATACATACATATTACCTGATAATACATAAAAAACATTTAATTATGTTTACTTTCAAAGCAATGCCATCTATAAAACAACACAATATTATACACTTAGCTATCTCGACTCACATATGTTTAGGCACTTAAACCATGTGTATGCCTTTCCCCATTACCCATGAGTGAGAATTTCTTCAGGGTAGGTAATAATTTTTTTCCCTACTCATGCAAAGCAAAAACACTAAATGGATTTGGTCCAAGACTTTGCAAAAGGGACTTTACCTATGCACTAAGGTCACATAGACTCTTGAGAAAATTATATTCCACCTAAGAATGTATTTATAATAGAAATCGTTTAGTAAATGGAATCAAGATTTGAAGTGGGATGGTCATGCATTGCCTCTATTGGAGAAAAAAGAAAGTGTGATCATTTATTCACAGGCACAGATTCAAGCCAGATACCTATAAAAAGTTAATGGGAAGATTCAGAACCTCATAAAAAGCTGTAGAAGAGCATCCTGCCCCACATCAAATCACCATACGCATCCGTTGTGCGTGGTGTACATTACGTCTGAGAAAGATGGAAGTTATGCATATAAAAGGCTACCGATATGTTAAATCATAGATACTCACCAGGCTGCGTGTGCACAATACTCAAGACACTCTAATCTGAGCATTTTTTGTGAGAACACAATCAAATGTACTTTGTTACATTTGATAGACCTTAGTGTTAGTGCTTTCCTGTTAGCTGTAATTTGTAGGAGATGCGGATGAAACTCGCTCGAGTGTTCAAGGAAACGTAGACTTTCTGTACTGCGCTCCTCGAAATTGTTTCTGCCTCCACCCATTATCTGGTCACAATAGCACCCCGCTTCTAGATACCAAAATCTGTATTAGTAACCTAGGGCTGTATAACAGTTTATCCCATAACTTAAAATTTAGTGGGTTAAAAATAGCAAACATTTATTATCTCCCTGGTGCTGTGGTTAGAAATCCAGGTTTGGCTTAGCTGGGTCCTGTGCTTCAAGACTTCCACATTGTTACAATTAAGGTGTCAGCTGGGGCTACCTCTCCCGGCTGAACTGGGGGGAAACCTTTCAAGGTCACTCACGTGGCCAGTGAGTAGGGCCTCAGGTCTTTGCTAGCTGTTGGCCAGAAACATCAGTTCCTTGCTGTGCTGCCCCGTCCACAGAGCTACTCGCAACATGAGTCTGCTTCCCACAGGGCAAGTAAGGGCTCAGAGAAAGAGAGAGAGAACATGAGAGAGCCAGCAAGAGGGAAATCAGTTTTTTGTAACCTAATTTCAAAAGTGACACATCATCCCTTGTTCTGTTTTCTGTTCTTTAGAAGTGAGTCACGATATCCAGCCCACACTCAAGGTGAATGGGGGTGTGTTACACAGGGCGTGAATTCCACAAGGTGGGGATCACAGGCAGCCATCATACCGGCTGCCTGCCACAGTGATCTTCTGTTTGGAAGGAATTCGCCACACATTTCTAATTACCCAGGAATTGTACAAACTTTCTGGGAGGATGGCCTTTGATTCTCATGGTTTATCTACATCTAGATTATTAATTAAATCTGAGACATTCTATCTGTAGAGTGTAATAAGATCATACAAAAGTTTAAGTCTAGAAGGTAAGGGAAGATGTCCCTGAAGAAATTTAAATTTTAATTTTTTTTTAACATTTATTTATTTTTGAGACAGAGAGAGACAGAGCATGAACGGGGGAGGGTCAGAGAGAGGGAGACACAGAATCTGAAACAGTCTCCAGGCTCTGAACTGTCAGCACAGAGCCCGACGCGGGGCTCGAACCCACGGACCGCGAGATCATGACCCGAGCCGAAGTCGGCCGCCTAACCGACTGAGCCACCCAAGCGCCCCAAAAATTTTAACTTTTAAACAAAGACAAAGGGTAGTACAGTGAGCTATGCGTGTGTGAATGTCCAGTGCGGGAAGAACGGCTCACTGAAGAAAATAGAAAAGAAAGAAGAATATTCAGAACCCCATCCGTTTCTCAGCTGCCACTTTTTCTTCCTCATGTTTATCTTTTGAACCTTGATCTGTTAACTGGTCCCACTAATTCTAGAATATATATTCACTTTGATATACTTTAAAGAACTCAAAATGTAATGAGTTTGTAGCCCCAGTGATTTGAAGAAACATGATAGGACGAAGGAGGAGATGAGTTGGAGAAAGAAGGGGGAAGAGGAGGAAGACCAGATAAAGGAGGAGGGGCAACAGGGAGAAACAAGGTAAGAAAAGGATGCTTCGGGGGCGCCTGGGTGGCGCAGTCGGTTAAGCGTCCGACTTCAGCCAGGTCACGATCTCGCGGTCCGTGAGTTCGAGCCCCACGTCAGGCTCTGGGCTGATGGCTCGGAGCCTGGAGCCTGTTTCCGATTCTGTGTCTCCCTCTCTCTCTCTGCCCCTCCCCCATTCATGCTCTGTCTCTCTCTGTCCCAAAAATAAATTAAAAACGTTGAAAAAAAAAATTTAAAAAAAAAAAAAAAAGAAAAGGATGCTTCGGTGGGCTCTGCCATCTTTGCTCCTTAGAGATACGATACAGGTGCATAAGGGAGTTTTCTCATGGAAAGGCACTAGAGTGAAAGTCACCATGAGTTTAATCAAGTTCGAGCTCAATTCATGGTCAATACTATGAAACCAAACTATTAAATAAGGGAGGTATTAAAAATCAGAATCGGAACCCCCGACTGAAATTCAAAACAAAATGAACATGAAGACTGGCCAGCATCCAGAATGGGGAAATAAAGAAAGGATAGGTGACAGAGGTACTGGAAAACTGTCATAGAGCACAGAAGGACCAGTGATTCCAGCTCAGTGAAGATGAGGAGAATGTCTGAGGGCCTTATACACATTTGTCTGCACCAATTTGTTATATTTTATATTTTTTACTTTTTATATTTTAAGTGTTGTTGATATCTCTGTCTCCATATGAATGTGGTTCACAGGTAAAAATCCTTCCTTCTCAAGCCACCTGCTCACTCACAGAGTTCTGAGATACAAAAAGATTTCAGTAGGGGGACGCCTGGGTGGCTCAGTCAGTTAAGCGCCCGACTCGTGATCTCAGTTCAGGTCTTGATCTTGGCGTCATGAATTCAAGCCCCACGTTGAGCTCTGCGCTGGCTGTGAAGCCTACCTAAAAAAAATTATTTTTTAATAAAAATGAAAGATTTCTGTATAGACAGACTAGCTAGTTAAAAAGGGGATGGGGAATGTATACTCTTGAAAGTCTTTTCATCTCCACTTACCTATAGGTCATCTTGAAGCATGAAGAATATGGATCTACTTGCTTTATTAGTGTTTTCCATTTTTAAATATGGAACTGACCAATATATATGTATACACAGAAAAGACCAACAGGTGAAAAAATGGTCTTTGTCACATTGTGAACTGATGAAAGTTGCTTTTTGGTTATATTAATTTACAGTCACTGTTTAGAGAATCTTATATTGCTTCTATCTCAGAAACAAGGTCAATTGTCCAAAAAAAGCTATACAATTTTTGACATATCACATCAAACTCTCTGACCTAATTTCATGTGTACCTAGTTATCACAATTTCGTCATATAGTTTAAAACATAGTGTCTGGATATTCTTAATACACTTATTTTATCTTTCCCGCTTGTAATTATATTACTTCAGTTGACTTCATAAATTGCATATTCATTCATCCACACGAACATTTATGGAGCTCTTGCCTATTGTGCTCTTGGGAACGTTAGATGCTGAGACTACAGAGATGAGTTGGGCCCAGACCGTGTCCTGAAGTCCAGACCATTTCCTCAAAGTGGAAATAACCAATAATTTATTGTTTGGGATCCATTCTTCATCTACGAACCTCGATGATGTTGTGCCCTTGAGATGAAAATCTCCAGTCACCCTGGCACATATTCTTCAGAAACATTGTTCCTCCACTATATAGAGGTTCATGGATGGCCATTCAGATTATTTTCTTTGCTATTCCTTGATCTATCGAGATTAAAGTTTTCTGTTGGCACATTTTGCAAAAGGCCTTCATGCCCCTTACTCTCTCCTTAATATAATTCTGTAAACCAGCTGACCAAAGCCAGTCTTATTATTTATTCGTTGGAAATAGCAACAGAAGCACCATCAATTTTCAGATTTCTAATGATGCCATCGAAAGGTGTTGGAGAACTTCTCAAAGTCATCAAACTTGCTCCCCAGCTTCCACAGCCCCGGTCTACTCAAAATGTAAAATGCCGAGGGTGATTGTAGGCCATGAGTGTGCTTTCCCTCAGTGTTTGTGCAGTGAGTGTCTTTGAGCTAAGCCCTAAAGGTTGCCTCCATCCCACCTTTTTAGCCTTCTGTAGATACCACATCAAAAAGGACCTCTAGCGCTCTCTTGCAGTTTGATTCAAAACAAAGGCCTACGCCTGTTTCTCACCCTTAATTCTATGTTCTCTTCAAAACTTCCTGTTGTTTCCACATTATTGACTCTCCTCACCAGAACCTGCAGACCTGACAATCAGCACTGGTGCACCAGCTATAGCCCTGTGTTCTCTCTGCATCAAGCTGGCGTGATTGGACACATTTCCTAAAAATTCCCATCTCCCACTGGGTTGCTCTTCAGCCAGCTGGTGGAGCTAGAAAATATCTATTGAAATGTGTAGATCATGAACCACCATAATTACCGTGCTCCATGGAACCAGAGTGTGTTCCATGGAGCTGAAAATCTGAGTGATGTTAATATTTTACTGTGGATAAAGTTGAAACATTATATTTACCCTGGGAGCATTTAATATGTCGTTGCATATTATGAATCTTGAAGAAGGAAATATAGATGCATTATTTTTCAAAGGTATTGAACACGAGGATACCATCCTTTTTTGGTGGACTGGTGTTGAAAATATTCTTCTTTTGGAAACGTTAAATAGGCATGACTTTATACTCCATGTGCACATTATGAGTTTGGTAATGCCTGATTGACAATATAGATCCATAATGATACAGAAAGTTACTAGGATATTTTGACCAGCAGTGGGACAAATAGAAGTGCTGTGATAATTACTTAACCAGCTTTGTTTGACGTGAAAAAGGAAGCCTCTCGATCTTGAGAAGTTTTTTTTCACAATTATGCTGAAGAGGAGCTTTTGTGGTCACTTGAGGAACATCTTCTATTCCTTTCTTGGATCTTAGAAATCCAGATACCAGAGTTTCTGATCTCTACAACACATTCATATAAAATATATGACCATAAACATATACATATTTATGACATCTTGAATAATAATTTCAATGGATCTCATACACAGTCCCACATATCATTTACATAAAAAGGAATAATGACTGGTCTTTTACATATTACATCTGATCATTTGATAAACTTTTTTTGGTCTAGAGTGTTTGGATAAAGCTCTTTCTTCCCACATGACATCATGGCAAATAGACAAAGCAGACTAGCCATTTAATTCCAGAACATAAATAAATGCTATAGATGGGTATGTCCCTAATTTTAGTCAGAGCAGGGGTTTTGTTACTACAAGGACGATAATCATAAAGTAAGACATTTCAGATCCGTAAAATGTCATAGACCAGAGGAAAAGCAAAATTTTTTAAGGATCTTCTCCTTTAGTGCACTTAACGTTATTAAAAATCATTCGGTGTTTATTCTATTGAGTATACTGCTTTCTGGAAAACAACCAATTCAGAAGTAGTTCAAAGGTTAGTTACAAGATAAACTAATAGCTATGCTAAGCTATTACTTTGTAGAGCCAATAAAAAAAAAGAAATAAACTATATTATTTCCACAATCTATATGGTCAGCCCCAGCAACAACCAAATCAATAATAAAACATTTTTATTTAAACTTCCCCCTGATTTCCCCTCTCTGCTTCTGAAATTTTATCCCAACAGGGAAATCTCCTTGGTATATACCATAAATATAAAAAAGCAGGAGTGGACAATGTAATAAATGTTTTATTTTCATTTGTTAATAGATGGCGAAGTTCAGCTCACTTGTGGTTTGACCTTATTCTAGTACATGGACAATTTTTCTTAAATACAGCTTTCATAGAACACTAGCCATCTCAAACTTCTGCACTCGCCCCAGGGAAATAGATCTATACACACATACATATGTACGCACACAGAGTAATTGCAATATAATATCATTTAACAGATTTTTATACATCACAATTCAAACCATACGTCCCCAAACATTACATGCATAACTACCTGATAAAATGCATGATACCACGTATGTACTTTGTGGACTATCAGATAAATTTTTTTAAGTTTCACCACATATATTAACATTAATAACAATTAATAATAAATGATAAAAATGGAATCTTTTTTGCAGTGATTTTCATCTAGGCTATACATTTTGATCATACTCAGATATTCAAATCTGATAGGTTTGGAGTATGGCCCAGGTCCCTGTGTTTGTTTTTTTTTAATTTCCAAATGTTACTGATACAAATTTAAGGTTGAAAACCACTGACTTATAATCACTCTCTGTGTGCTGAGTGATTTACATTCATTATCTCACTTAATCATAACTACATTGGGGAAGTTTTATTATGTCCATTTACAGATGAAGATACTGACCCACAGAGAAGTTAAATAACTCGTACAAGGTCTCCCAGAGCTGGGATTTAAACCTAGGTTGCAGATATGTGTATGAATGCAAATACCCATGCTACATTTTTATCATATAACTTCCCAAATAAACCAAAATAAGGCTAAGACAAAGCTAAAATGGGTCAGTGAAAATTCAAATTAAAATAGCATATGATCTCCCCAAACAGTCCCCTTCTACTGGGTCTTCCATAAACCGCTCTGACCCTCTCCTGATCTGTTCTCTACCCTACAGCACCGTGATCATTCCAAAGAGCAAGCAGAGCTGAGCTCCACCAGAGCCCTGAGCTCCAGATTCCCTGGGATACTCTCTGGGGTTGCTCCCCAGTTTATATCGCTATCCCTAGTGCATGATGAGGGCTCAACAGATATCTATTAAATAAGTAAATGGCACTGCTTTCTCACAAGTTAAATCTTCCTGTCTCCTCATTCCTTTAAAGTACTTCTTGGATCCTAACCCTAGCTCCTCCCTCAATTCCAACTGTCAGAACCTCCCCCCTGAAGCTCTTGGGCTCCTGATGAGCACCTGTATCAGGCCTGCTTTTCCAACAGGTTGCACCAACCACTCTGATTTCTCCCTGGGAGCTCCAGATTCCTCTCTGAGTGGACCCCCCCAAGTCACCACATGGCACAGAAAGTGGGCTAAAGAAGGAAACTGAGGCCCAGTGGCCTTCTGGATTACAGTATAAAACTACACTCGAGTGCTTCTGTCCCCATGCATACTGTGCTGGTACAATACTTATATGAGGCTATTCTGTCTCTCCTCGCTGAGTCAGTTCCAGAAATGGGATGACAGGAAGTAAAAGTCATTTATTCACATGGCTCTGAGTGAGAACTAGACTGGAGAAAATGATGTGATTTAAGAGATCGGTTTCCCAGCCTGATTTAAATACAACCACTCACCTAAAATGGTTTCGTAGAGATAATACATGTGAGCCTGAGTTCATGGGGCACGGTAAGAATTAATCCTCTGTGACTTGCTTACCTTTCAAGAGAAATAATAGCTTATCCTCGGAACTTGGAGAGAGAGACACCTTAACAGAATTCTCGCAATTAATACACTAGTGCCTAACGTTTTAGGCCAAAACAAACATTTAATTGGAGCAAGGTATTTAAAAGTTTGGAGTGACTCTAGCGAAGAGGGGTTTTGATAACAATGGACGATATTAGTGTGGTCCCTCAACAAAGACTTTTGCTTCTTGCATACTATTATGATTGCATGGTAATCTTACCCAGCTAGTGTTTTCTTAATGTCCTGGGGAGCCTGATCATTGTAAATTACCTGTGACATCTCATTAATCCTCTTTTTCCTCACAAACGCATAATTAATGGTAACATTGACAATAATACACAAATTAGCTAAGTGACGCTTTATGGTGTTGGTTTTGATTAACGTCAGGAACCCAAAAATGACATTAATGTAATGCAGATCCCAAAAGGCAGTCTGCACTTTGACCCCAGACATACATTTTGTTTGCACCATCACCAAGATTAATCCTCCTCTGGATGAAGACGAGACAAAACTCTGGCCACTGGCAGTGTGTGCCGGGCTGTCGGAAAACAAACCACCTCAATTGCATTTGTTTAAGAAGGAAATCTTAATGCATAGAAAACAACAGCCTAGTGTCGTTTCCTATTGTCTAGTTAGGACAAAGATAAATGAGCACCTGTCATGATTTAGATCAAGTGCTTGTCTGCTAACTTCTATTATTTGCTTATTTATGGAGCAGTGTTTAATTAAAAGTATACCTCGATGATATGAACCACATGATAAAATGATTGAAGCTCCTTCTGCTTTCGCTGCAAATGGTTTTTGGAAATCAAAACTGATTTTTATATGCATTTCAACCTGCAGGACCTCTAACTGATAAATTCTTATTAACCACAAAAGGGTTAAAAAAAAAAAATCAATGCCTGAGAAAATATTCTTTGTCTCTGACTTGAGTAACAAAGTGAAAGCACCAGAAGGAATTTGGATAAAGTAAACTTCTTTGCCTCAGAAGTCAGGCTCCTTTGCTGTGAGGAAGCTGATTCAGAAATACTTTTCACGAATTATAAAAGAAAGAGATAGACACCGTGTTAGTCACAGGAGTGTCTATTGCTGCATCACCAACTTCTAAATTCAGGGTTAATCATGTGACTTTATTAGGATCAGGAACAGTTCCTTAATCACGATTTTCACGAGTCCGTGGTGAGTACTGGATCTTTCGCACACTCTAAAGAGCCATACTTTGCTAATTTTGAAAACACACAACCTTCTAGTTTCTTCATGACAATTATATATAGCTGAAAAATCCTAATGGTATGTATCTTTTTTCAAAATAATGATAATAGTCCTTTCTTGATTAATTTGACATCTATTTATTATGGGCTATTTTTCAAAATGTTGCCACCACACCACAGCCCGGCTAATGATCATACTCCATTTCAATAATGGAATAGGGAAAAAAGCCATATTTTCATGCTTTTTTTCTATTATTCACATAAATAACTACCACTTGGACAATGCTTCATGGACCAAAGTACATAATACGTAAAGTGCTGTTGTAAAATGCTGTAAAACTAAAATTGGAAAATAAAGATCACCAAAATTGTTTCTTTTAATTGTGTGTATATTTGATAAAGAGAAGAGGAATTTGAAGATTTAAAAGAAGATTTTCATTGCTGGGGGTTTGCATTTTCAATTATAATACCCCAGATTTCCAACACCACCCCCCCACCACCACCAAAAAATAAGAAAGCAGACTGCTTTACACCTGCTGGTGATAGCAGTTTAATTTTGAAAAATGCCTCATCTGTCTCTGCTTGTAATAGATTAATCATATGACTTGGTTTATCTGTTTTTTGGGGGGGGGGGGTTTTGGTTATTTAAAGTTGTAAAGAGAAAAATCTATTTGAAGAGACTAGGTATTTCTTCTTCTTTTGTTTAAACGTTATTTTAAAATCAAAAGCAGCTTATTTTTAAATTGACATATTCACTGCTCGTTGTGCCAAATTTCACCAGCACACAAACCCATTGTAAAGCAAACTGGAATTTAAGGGGCTACGGGGATTCCTACAGAGGTCATATTTTCACTCTGCCTAACTAAACCATAAATCGAGATTACAACAATAAATTATTTTTTATTATTTTGGCAGGAATAAGTACGGCCCTGAATTTTGAAAGATATTTGGGCTTAATTCATATGTTAAATAGGCCAGGATAAACCAGTGCTAGAAGAAATTGAAACTGGTCTTACATAGAGACCCGAATTAGGCACTCACCACCAGACTAATTAGTAATTGATAAATTTATTGTAAAAATGCAATTCCTTTACACTGCAAAGCCTAAGGAGTAGGATGATTTAAGGCTTCAGTTGCTTACAAACCTCATCTGGGGCAATCTTTTAAACTGAGGCATTGTTTTCAACGTGTTTTTAAGGTAACTGTAGTACTGTCTCTAACTAGTTAAAAACCTTCATCTCGCCACGAACCTACTTTCTTAGAAGACTCCTCTGTAGCAAACTGTTTGAAACCTCCCAAAGCGCCTCAATTTGTATTTCTTCAGCAGTTGCAATGAATATTACTATTAGCCCAAATGTATCACTTTCTCTTTTCAATTTTACTCAAGTTCATAGACAGCAATCTATCAAGCCATAATTTTATAGAAATCTCTCTTTCAGGTTTAAACGTGGTACACTGAATTTTAATAAGGGCCACTAGTTGTTCCAAGTTACTTTTTTTTGTTGTTATTCTAAGGAATTATTTCATGCAAAAAAAAAAAGTCTGCTGTGTGAGAAAGCATGTTTTCTTAAGTATTTAATCGGATATTTCCATACCACAACACTTTGTAGACATGTTTTTTTGCTTTGAAAACGTATCTTATCAGGGGTGGTTGGTGTAAAATTCTTGTCTGTTTTCTTACCTTTGAATTTGAGCTCTATTTATAAGGCTCAGCTAAATGATGTCTACAGCTAAGGAATTTCCTTAACTAGGGAGTTTTACATGAACACGATTAATAAAAAGTACCGCAAGGCATCAAGCAGGCTGTCAATGCAGGTTTCCTGTACATTCTAACCTTATCAAAGTGTTCCCCTTTGCAAAGAAGAAAAAGATGTGACAAAGTGGTTACATACGAATCTGGTTTTCTCTTTCTACTATTTTCTTCTTGATATAATATATTTTTAGAATAAACAAAAGAAGGTGAACTCTTCATTCCTTATTTGTATATGCAAGTGAAATGGGGTCTCGTTGACTATGGAAGGCACTGGCCTTTCTCACATGGAACAAGCCACTAGAAGAAACTTAGTTTAGACGAAATGCAAATATTTAATCCTCGCATCTCTATTTTGAAATATAACATGGTATTTTCCATAAATCTATGTGCGATGACATATTTCATAACATTACATAAGGTTTTTCCAAGCATTTTTATTCACGGATGAACGGTTTGCAGAAAATCACAACATTGTACTATACTTCTCCAGCAAGTTAATTTTCGCTTTAATGTGAATATACAATTTATGGAAAAATAATAGTTATTTAGGTATGGCAGCACTTACCTGTTGCTGTGTGAAAATTCCTACCCTCAAAAATGTGCTTTTACTTTATTAGTAGGCTACACCAATGCCTAAAGATTTTTTATGAACAGAACCTTCAATCTGCATTTTGGCTCAGGGCTTTCCTTTATAGACAACAGAAAATGGAACAGCGTGACATAAAGTCAAGTCCAAAAGAACATTTTTATACATGCCTCGACTTTGTTTTTTTGGTAACTGCCCTATGGAGACTGTCCTTTATTAAGATTCTTAATGAGGGTTCTGCCTGTATTTTTCTACCAAGAATGTCAAATAAGGTTCGAAAGCAAATGTAAACTGTAACACAAGTGACACACACTAAAAATAGCCCTATAAATCTGTTCATTTTGTTTAGATAGTCTCCAGAGTTGTAAAAAGTGGGACTGCTCAGCTTTATTATTTGTTTTGGAAAAACTAATTCTGCAGAGAATAGGCCACTGATAATGCTATATTAGATTAGAGAAGATTTATTAAGACTGTCCCTGGATTTAAATTTAAAAAAAAAAAAAAGGAAATTTTCTTCTGTTCTTATTTTCCAAATAATCTACGAGATCATTAACCAAGTAGACTCTACAACAGCAAAGAACTCTGCCCGTTTAGTCATTAGCACTACGATTGTGAAAGAGTCACCATATTTATCTAAAATGAAATGGATTAAAATTTCAAATGTAGTTCTCATTCCTATTAACCTGTCAAATATGTTGTTTCCAATGTTTCCAGTGACAGAGCAACAATATTTATTATCCACCATACCATGAGTTTTTAAAAATAACTCCAGGAGAACATTTTTAGAACATTTACAAGCTGAATAGACAACTAAAAAAAAAAAAAAATCAGACATTTCTGTGTGAAAAATAGCTATTGTAATTCGCAGTGTTTGATGGAGGGTGTATTTTTAGAAAACCACGTAATTTGAATTTGAGAAATTGAGTGGCGGAGCAACATTGAGGGGGCATGAGTCCTCTCGTGTGTTAAGGAGGTTTGAAAAAGTGGTTCATTTTTTTCTCTTGAGAAAAAGTTTAGGGGGTTTAAACTCTTCCTTTTCCCTCTCCGCATGACAGTCAATAGGATTTCTTGGATTGGCCGGATGGCTTTGCACATAAGCCAAGACTGATTGTAATCTAAGGCTTTCTTTTTGGATATCTTATCCCAACAGATGCATGTATAAACAGACAAAATGGACTAAAATGGGCTGGAATCTGACCTTTCCAAAGAGAGGCAGTTCAAAAACTATACCAACTTTTCTTTTGAAGGAACAAGAAAATTGTCACTTAACAGAGCCTTACAGCTTAGTTCTTTTTTTTTTTTTTCTTCCACATGGCCAGACTGTACACTCGAATTACTAAAAATATGGGAGTTTCCAGGGCTTTGGGCCTCCTTTTTTCCCCAGAGCCCTTCCCGCTGCACCCCCCCCCTCCAAGTTCAGAAAGAAAAAAGTGTTGCTATTCATGTGATAATTGTCAAAACCATGATAAGTGCCAAACAAGACAGTGCCAAGAAATCATTAGTTCACTATACATCTCAGATTTCTGTAATGTTCAGTTAATGGGCCAGATTTCATCAGACCTTTTTTTCTTGTAAATTTTCCTTGGTGGTTTTTTTTTTTTTTTCAAGCCACCTTTTAAAAGAATTGTGTAAGCCAGACTTATAGTAATTCCGCATGACTTAAAATTCAATATTAAAAAAAAAACCTGAAATATTGTTTTTGATACATTCTTACATTCCATTCTCATTACATACATTTAAAAATGCCTACTTCAGAAAAACAAAACACTGTATGAAAAATTTACTGGCCCCAAATTACAGCTGAACATTGTATCTCAAGGATACAAACCATAAAAGGAAGATAAAATAACCAATCCATCTTAAAATTTAAAAAATGCTTCTGATGCATATGGAAAAATAATATCCAGAAAAATTAAGAACTTTTTTTTTCAAATCATCATAGTATATGTCAGTGCAAAATCTTTTACATAAATGAATTACATCTGATGCTTCAGATACATACAGTTTCATTGTATCTTTTTAAACATTTCATTGAAAAATGTCACCATGTAAAGAGCAAATATTACAATGATAGTAACCAACCAGGATTTTGAAAAGCAAAGGAAAAGGAATAGTACAATTTTTTGTTTGTAAACCCATTGACATAAATAGTCTGACCTGTCACAAAATACCTTTTAAGCTACCGTATGTTATGTATAGGCCAGTCAAAACTGATAACATTTTGCTTTCATCAGTTTTGTGTTATAATTCTGAAAACCTGAAATGTTTATTGTAGTGAGATAATACAATGTATGTAGATAGCAGGCATTCCCTAGACATGTTTACTCGAGTAGGAATTCATGAGTGGAAAACTGTTTGGGCTCAAGAACAGGGTTATTGCTTCTAAAAGGCAGCTCATGGGTTGTTTAATAGTATTTTAAATGTCTGCTAATGAGAGTCACAAAAAAGCACAGAAGAGTAGAGAATTGGTTCCAGAGGCGATCACACAGTAGTCAAGAAGATTAACATGCCACTAGGGGACAGCAGAAAGTCACAGAATAGGTAGTGCCAGAGAGACCAGAACAAAAGGCTTTTCTTTGTGAGAGAGAGAGAGAGAGAGAGAGAAACCAAGATGTATTTCCAAACCAAAATCCTTTACAAGTGAAGTGTTTGTAACTATATTTTTTAAAAGCAGGAAAAAATATTTGTAGGGATCTATTTTTAGATTTGCTAAGCTCTGTGTACCAGAATGTTATAAAATATACATAACCATCATCTTGGCAAAATAAATTCAAATACGGACTATCCTATTTTCTGCGTTTGAGAGTGAAGGAAACTTTCAAACATCAGGAAAAAAAAATAGCCCATTACAAAGCACATTAGACCAAACCTATCAATGACAAAGCACAACTGTGAAATATTGACATTTGCTCAACAAAGCTAAACATAAGCAGAATCCATTCCATTTTCAAAGAGGTAGAGAGACCATTTCAAGAAATAAAAGTAACTAGAAAATTGATCAAACTAACCAAGGAATCTAGAAATCCAGCTAATTACCCATACCCGTGATATAATATATGTGTAATCTTTAAACACAATTTCGATTATTGGTTTAGGTTGTAACGTAGTTCAAGAGGGACTGGAAATTTCAACCTCTGCAATGATTTTAAAACCTAATGCACATTCTTTAACAACAACTTGCTAAAATGGTCCTTTATACACCTAAGTGTCATTTTAAGTGCAACAGATTCTGCAGTCCCAGGTGATATACCTGTAATGCAACATTCTTATCAAATGACAACCAATCTTAGACTCTAAATTTTTTGAATTCGTGGATCACATTTCTTTGTTTGCTCTGCATAAGACCTAGATCACTGTCTACTCAGTTAATTCTCCTGTGATAAGGAAGGTTGATGAGTTTTGCAATCATTTTTTTCTGGATTATAAGACTGCTTTTTACATTCTATGTGTTTTGGATCTTGTTTGGTGTGTTATAGATGGTACCACCATTCACTTAGCACACAATCACGGTTTTCCCATGTCATGAGACCAAAAGGCTGGCTAAGACTTGAGAAGTTACTTAGCCCGTTTCCCCATTATTTTTTTGTTTTTTTATAAAATTGGGCATAAAATATGGCAAATCTGTTTGTGAGTCGCGTTTTTAATATTCAAGGGCATCAATATAACAGAATTTTTAAAAAATTGCTAGTGGCTGGTATATATTGTACACATGAATACTTAGAATTCTTCTCCCCCCAACCAAAACAAATTTTTTATTAGAATTGTACATTTACCCCAGATACATGCCATACCCTCAAATCTCCATGGTTTTGTCTTTACCTGTTTTATCTCCTTTTTTTTCCTGTAGCATATTTTCCCTTATCATCAAGTGTTCTAACTCTTATAACACTTCTAGAATTCGGTATTTGTTGCATCCCAGATGGCCTTTATCCCTAGATCACAACTCTTCATTCTTTGTCTCTTTTCCTCTATAGGTTCCCGTTTTATAGATTTCTGGTCTCTCTTTTTATTCTGCAATTTGGATTAACTCCAAAACATGATAATAATAACTCCCTCAACACATTCTAAATCCTGAGAACCCTCTCCCTGCACTTCCCCTGATCTTCCCAATATCTTGCCTAAATCCCATCTACTGCATTGAAAAACTGCTGTCTTGTGCTCTCCTCAAAGGAAACAGAGACCAGCTGTTCACCTCTACCTGCAACGGACTGTGTTCCTTCATGAACTTGAAGCCTGCTATTAATTCCCTCCAAGTCTGTTCTTCTCCAGACTAAACAAGGCCAGTTCTTTTACCCTCGTTTCATTGGAACTGTTTCCCAACCATGTAGTTATTTTGCTGCTTCCTTGGGATCGACTCCAAATTTTGCACATTCACTTAAGTTGTAGGATCCTTAAAAACACAGTATGATGACACGGAACTGATTAACAATGCATACAATGTGGATGGTTATTTATGTTCCCTAAATTCTTTGCTGACTGTCTATCAGTATTTTGTCTTTGAACAATGGGTTTCTGTTTTCAACCCCTAAAATTAGCTTGTGATCCACTGTGGCCTCCTGTATCTTTTTTCTTACTGTGATTGAACAAACCTTTCCTTTTTTTAGACTTGAAGTTTATTTTATTCTCTATGCCAGTTCATTGCTTTTACTTTTTACCGAGAACACTCGCTCTGTTTTTTCTACTTGCTTATCTAACTATTCTTCCTTCCCTTTGGGTGTTCGCCGTTGCTTAAATTCAGATCACAGTATCTTGGAGAGGTATCAAAATCCCAACAATAATTCTGTGTATATTTGGTTTCCTGAAGCACGCTCTTAATAAATAAGATTAGTGAGTTTTGAAGAAGGAACAATATCTGGAAAAGATTAATATTACATTGAAAGCTAGATAATTTTTCCTTTCAGACAGGAAAACTTGGTTCGTGTGGCATGTGGGAAAGAAAGAGGGAGACTTGCGGCGGGTGCTTGTGTGTAAGTGTGTAAGTAAGCATAAGTTAACTTGTACAACACTGGAGCATTTAGCCTTCACCCTGTTCTTACCTCAGAAAAGACCTGAGACTGTGATTTTCCTCACAACCGCACACTCTGTCATGTCTAATACTTTATCTGTCTACATAGAGAGATAGAGAAGATAGATATGAATAAAATTATATCTAATCTCCCCCATCCCTAACACTGGTGAATTACAGTTATCTTTCAGCACGTTCACCTTGTAGAGGAGGTTATTACACTTAGAAATTATATTAAGTTTTCCGTCCGAAGAGAAAAAGCTATGGAATGATTCTGCAAATTCTGAGTGCGTCCCACTGTGGGTCATTGATGACTAAAATGATCAGTGATAACAATGAGAAGAGAAGAGAGAAAAGTAAAAATTACTGTGTACTCCTGTCATTGCCCAAATATTGTACTGTGAAAGGGAAGAAAGCAATTGCAAAATTATGTAGATTCAATAGAAAATTACGATTTACTATGCTGATTTTCAATAGCAGTCATCCAACATAAAAGAATAGCCCTATGTTGCACAAAATGATCATTATTTCTTTGTGTTATATCACAAACTTAAAAGAGAGAGAGAGATCATAAGAAATAGGAAACTCCTTACACCAAATTATCCATTCATCTCCAAACTAGCCTTTACCCACCCCCCAAAATGGAGGGCAAGAAATAAATGAAAAAATATAAACCCTCAACATTTTATTCTCACTCTGGCATTAGCCTATAACCAGGAGACACTCCAGCATAGACAGTCCGGGACACTTTTGTTTCCAGCGCCTTCATGCAAGCTGCTGAAATTACAAAGAAGAGTTCACTCTACTTAACATCTGTCTAGTGCATATGAGCCCTTTTATTGTTTCTGAAACTTTTCAGTTACCTTCATGAAGAAAATATTACCTTCAAGTAAGAGGACAAAAGTCTAAGGTCTACTTCTGCTTATATCGTTTCAATTTACAAAAAATCAAAAGCCAAATAAATAAAACCTTGGGGAGAGTACTATAGCTGTCATTTGGCACATGGGGAATCTAGCCGGACTGTTTACTTACATAGGAGTCTTATCTGGAGGTCAGAAATGTAATCAAAAACTAATGAAATACAAAAGGAAACCAGTGAAAGATAAAATAATCCAATCTCAACATGTCCTACGTAACCCATTAATGGTTTTTGCTTGAGGTCTCCTAAAATGATTATTCCTCTGGAAATAATTGAGTCTTTAGAAATAACACTCTATGTAAAAGATCCCTAATGAACTTTCTGAAATATTTAAAAGTGGAAAGAAATGTACAAGCACACTGGAGATTGACTGCAACGGACAGGACACACCTTCCTAACAGGTTCATTTCCATGTGGCGTGTGCAGAAGACAGGTGAGGTGGAGCCTCCGATTCATCGTCCCTTGCATGAACAGACACCTTGGCTGGGAAACAGGGACTTGACTAGTTTTGTTTCCCTTTCACTATCTAGGACTTTCCCTTCTGATCAACTTCCTGAATATTATCCCATTTTTCTCTGAAACTCTACCTTTTCTTCTCCTCTTTTTCTCTCTCTCCATGTTCAGTAAATCTCACTTCCCTATAACAATTATATTTATTATGTTAAATTATTTTTATATTTTGCCTTCGTGATGCCCCTTCCTTATTTTCCCATCTCTAAATCATTTCTACCTTTCTTTCTATGTCTTTTCTCCTTCAGGCCCTCTCTGTCCCCTCCAACTTTTTCTCTTATTCTGTCACCTCAGGGTGCGGCTGAATGTACTACTCTTTTGCCTGTCACTCCGTGCACTCCTCAGAAGCAGATCTCTTTTTCACATCTCCTCCCATGTGGTCCGTGTGCACATTTGGGAAGGCTGACTAATGCACTGGGCCAGCGTTGGGGAAAGGGGTCATTAAACCCCCCCCCCAAATGCAGAACGTCTCAGGAAGAGTAGATTTTTCAAAATATGTTATGTTAATGGAGAACACCAGAAGATGCAAAAATTAAAAAAGTAATATCCATAAAATATGATCCCTCTATGTTTCAAACACACTGCCTTTATGTTCTACAGGTGTTCAAGACCAAGTTGAAGCACATTCATTTAAAAGATCTCTTGCTATTTTATTTTTACTTTTCATTTCCCAGAAGGTTTTAAGTGAATTCTTTAGCACAATTCACTAAAAGGAAGATAGATGCATTTGTCTACTAAATCTGAATCCTTTGGTTTGGCTCCAACAAAATACATTTTAATAAGTCTGTTCTTAGTGGAGACACAGTCTAAGTAAACTATTGTGCATTTCATTTGTAAATAATTTATTATGGAATACAAATGACCACACTTTCTAACATGTCGAAAGCAACAGGAGGCAGAACTTGCCATAAAGGTTCACCATTAGCCCAACTAAATTTTTGTCAAGACTGTATGAAAGACATAGTTAATATTTAATTTTGCTTCTATCACTGAAAGGTTCTGGCATCTACCTTACTGCAATGATATACAAAACTGAATTGAGTCTTCCCATTTTGGTGGTAGGAAAATGTTTTATTTCGCCACCAATGAAGCAATCTGAGAAACTGAGTAACTGTTAGTATACTAAACTCTAAAAGGAATAATGAGCATTTATGTGTGTATTCAGCAATGACTATGATGCCACCCCCCAAAAAATCTCTGATGGGTTTTCAATCTTGGGATCTCCCCATCACAGTCTAGGAGACTAGAGAACAATAGATGGGTTTCATATAGCACCTGATTGATATTTCCAGGGTGTGAAAGCCTCCACTGGCAGATTAGGCTGATATTGCATATTCAAACACATACAATGATATATTTGTCATTGCTATTGACCTTTATCTCTCCAGTTTCCTGACAACCTTCTACAGTTATTGACATTACAAATACCAGCAACAACGTGCAGGGCAAAGTATAACCTTTCATTTACCTTCATGTCCCTCAAATGACTCGTGTAGGTAGTTTCAACAAAAGCGGCAAACAATGATACTGTTGATTTTTTTTTCCTTAACTTGCTAAAATGTTTTCCATTTTCCTCTTGTTCTCAGAAAATCATGCCAATAACTCTCTACAAAGGGAACGATTTCAAATGAATACAGGTAATTAGAAGTGTCAAGAAATCAGCAAAGTAGGGTGTCTGCCATCATTTCTGTGGAAAGAGTGCCAGATTCCCTTTCAAAAAGGTCTTTGTCATTTTTTAATAGAAGGTAATTAACGTAGACTACAGTAGAATGTACAGGATCCCAGTTGCTTGTCTTTCTTGCCATAGAAATGGGACCATAAAGATGTTTTGATATCTAGAAACAATCTTTTGAGGTTATTTTTAAATGACTTTTAATTACAAAAGTAGTCCTTTTTAGTCTTTCCATTTTCAAAGAAAAAAGATTTAGAAAGGGCATATTTATTAGGAGACAAAGGAAAGAAAGTTTTACAAGGAAAAATTATCTGGAAAACGAAACAACAGAATTTTACAAAGCTGACAAGAGTTGAGGATGCAATAAATTAGCCTCTATTTCAAATGTTTCCAACAGTAAGAGAAATAATGTGTAACGTCCTACAGAAGGTAATTACACACTTTCAATACTGTAATACCTTGTACTGAATGAGATCTTTGTTTTCTCTCTCAGGCAACACTAAACTGACTATTTGGCTCTATTAAAGCCACCCCTCCATGAGATCAGCGATAAATGTCTCATGGGTATTTACTAAACAGGAGAATTTTTAGGACCATTCCCATTCTTTTGGGGATAAGGATGAAATTTATCTCAATTTTGAGATTATCTGAAGGTCATAATTTCCTATTACATGCCATACAAATGGAATAATCCTTCCAAGTTTATGTTTGACATGTATTTGCATATGAAAGTATGCTCATTTCATCGCTTGGTTCTCAAGAAACGGAGATGTTCCCTCATTTAAGGTTTTGTTATTTGAGGAAAGCAAAGCAAAGTCTCGGTTACAAAAAAAATGTATCTCAAAACTTTGAAGTTTGAAGTGAAAACAATGAGGCTATTTCTATATTGATGATTTTAACACTGAAACATTCATTAATTTGGGATTATGATAGAACTATGCATAAGCATTCATAAATATAACCATTATTATCTATTACTAAGAATAAGATGGACTGGAGACAAGATACAGCCAGACTCCCATAATAAATCTTTTTCAGTGCAACAAGTGGAAGAAGATCCTGTTTGTTTCTTAAACCTCTATCCTGAGATTATCCTTCTTCATGGAATCCACACCACTCATCAAACAAACAAAGGAAAAGCACTAAACTACAACCTATGTGCTAATCACATGTTATTCTTTGTACCAATATATGGTTCTAGGGACCATGATTTAGTATATTTTTGTTTTTAAATCAGTCAAATCAAGTCTTCAGAGCCCATGAATCTGGTTATCTGGGCAGGACTGGCATTTAACTAAAGTCTGGCATTAAACCAATGTTTAAAGGGCAGTGCGAACTATCACAGTATCATTTTTGATAGATATTCCCCCAAAGGTAGAAGTGGCAAAGTAGTCATTAAGACAGAGTCTAGGAAAAGTGGCCTGGTTGATAATGTTCCAATCGATCAAGCCCCAGGCAATGTTCATAAGTGATGAACCTGAGTTTTAACTCTCACTTGGTAAAAATAATCGGAGATTATTTTAATTATTAAAGATAAAGCATATTTCAGACACTGAGGTGAATTCACAATATGATATGGAAAACATAGTTAAGAACACAGAACACAGGCAGAAAGATGGACAGAGAAGGTGGAAAAAGAGTGTGGGGTCTGAGAAACACTTCAGCACCAAGGAAGAGAAAGCTGGGCTTCAAGGACCTGAACTCAACCAATAGTTCTTTCTTGTTTATTTGACTCTTCTTTTAGCCCCAAGATAGTGAGTGGTCAGGAAAATAAGCTTTCTATGGCAGGATTATTTCAAGCTGTGCTGTGTCATCCTCTAAAATCATATAATCTCAACTAAGAGCCCTAACTCAATGCTTTGTCAGAGCCTATACCGTAAAACCCTTCCCAGAATCAAAGGCAGTGGGATGAGTCATTTGAAAGACCATATTCTAAGTATAATGGTGCACAACTGGTCTATATCTTACCCCTTCCCCTCCTTTCTTACTTATAAATAAAAAATTCCATTAGGATGTGTCACATTATTGCCCTCTGCCAATGACAACGAAGACCAGTCATTTCTTCCAATACTTATGGCTTAAAAAGCAGATGAACCTATTGGTTAATCATCAGTGAAAAATAATAACAAAATATTAGCCATGCTCCAACCAAAGATTAGTGGCTTGGGGGGTGCCTGGGTGGCTCATTCGGTTAAGCGTCTGACTCTTGATTTCGGCTCAGGTCACGATCTTCCAGTTTGTGAGGTTTAGCCCCGCATCGGCCTGCACTGACAGCGAGAAGCCTGGTTGAGATTCTCTCTCTGCCCTTCCCCCGCTGTGTCTCTTAAAATACATAAATAAACTTTAAAAAAAAATCAGTTTCAAAAAAAAAATTCCTGGCTTCATTTCTTGCTTTTCAAATGAAACTTACATTTCAGGAAGGGCTGGTATTCAGCCAGGAGATAACAGAACAGGCCATGTTGACTGTTAAAATAGTGAAATACTGCTATTCACATCGCACGACCTGCTCTTCCTCCTCGAGGACCATGATTTTACCACCCTGGCTCCTCATCCTCAGAATACCTACCACCAAGCTCATTCACGTTATGCCTGCCAACAGCTTCAGCAACATGACTGACGTCTCTTCTTACTGGTTTGTGCCTTTACTACACCAGTTGTTAGAAATTTCTATAATTACCCCTGATTCTAGCTCCTCCTCCCATGCAATGGGTTAATTTATTAAACCTCTTGGGTATATATTGTGCAGCCAGGTAAACTTACTCTATACAAGTCACATTTATATTTTCATGGCTAATTCAGTTGATTGATAAAATCTATACTTCAATTTTCCAGTCAAATTATACCTTCCGCACTACTTATGCTTGTCCATGGATTTGAGCAGAATCAAAGATATATTAGAGATTAGCTTTGGCCCAGCCCGGATACACTTCTGCCGCCCTTCTCTGCACAGAGGTAGGATGACACTCTATTTGAAAGGGAAGGTTTATCAGGCTCATTAATTTTCATAATGGAATACCAGCTTTACCACCCGCGAGTCAGATATCTAAAATATACAGCTCTCACTTCAACAATCAGCAATTCAAATATTATTGTGGGTCTATTATAGACCAGGCAATTGGCAACATATAATGTTCATGCTTACAGCACATGGAATTCAATTTTTAAGTGAGTTCCATCCACCTTCTGCCAAAGCATGGTCAAGACAATCAGTATTTGAGAAAGTCTAAAAAATATATTGACTCTCCATTTCTCTCAGATTATCTAAATTCTATTCCAGAACCTACCTTAAGCAACAGAAAAGAGTAGAGCTGGACTATATGAATTTGACACTCTGTAAAATCGCTCTCATTAAATTAGCTAGGGTTATTGGAATTCAATACAAGAGATAGTACAATGAAAAACTTTTTTGCATTTGCATCTTCCCTACGTTAATTATCCAACACGTTAATCTGACTCCCAAATGTATATGTCTAATCCAGACCAGTCGGAACCCACTTTTCTAACGACCTCTTCGATATGTATCTCCACACTGCCTCGGTGACACCTGAAATTCAACATATCTAAGACCCAGCTGGTTAGTTCCCTTACAGATCTAGTAGTCGTTCAGAGATTCCTTATCTCAATATCTTTATGTATCCAGAAGGGGCAAGTTTGAAATTTGGGAGTAATCCTTGACCTCTCACTCACCTTCGCCCTCATATTTAAACTATTATCAAAGCCCGTTAATTTCATCCACTGCATATCTCTCAAATCTGTCTACTTCTCACCATCTCCACACTATCATCTTTCACCCAGACACCATAATAGCCACCTCAACGGCCCTCTGCTTCCACTCCAAATACCGTCTGGTCTATACTGCGGGGTAATGTTTTCCAAATACAGATCTGATGATCTTCTTCCTCTGCTCAGAAATCTTCAAAGATCTCGGGTCTTTCAGGCCTACAAAGTTCTGCTTTGAGCAGTCCCAGCACACACAGATCTCCACTACCTCCTCATGCCAATCCCCTCTCCTTTTGCTACCTAGACCGCAGCCACATTGCCTATATTTTAATTCCTCAATCCTCCTCTCTACCACTGAGCCTTTGAACACGCTGTTCCCTTTGTTTCATCTCACCCCCTTCCCCCAGATCATGGCCTCTCAAACTTTACTGTTCAAAGGAATTACCTATGGATCTTGTTAAAACAGAAGTAGGTTCTGCGTCATAGGTCCTGGCTGGAGCATGAGATTCTGCATCTCTAAGAAGCTCCCAGCTGGTGCCCATGCTGCTTGTCTATGGGAAGCACCTCGAAAGGAAGCATCTAAATAGCTTCCGCGGATCCTTGAGATTTCGGCTCTAACATCACTTCTTCAGGGAAACCTCTCCTAAACCCCAAGTCTAGCTCATATTCTCTTGTTATATGCTTTCATAGCACTGTGCTTCTTTTCACATGGCAATGATCTCGCTTTGTAATTACAAACTAATGTAAGGACCCATGGCCATTTTCTCCACTATTGCACTCTCCATAAGGACAGAAAACTATTTTGCTCACCACTGAGTCCCTAGTGACAGGCATAATACTGAAGCCACGAAAGGCATTCAACAAATAGTTGTTGGATGAACAAATAAAGGAGAGAGTAAAGGATTCATGTTATAAATTGTTGGAATTTAGTATCAAAGTTTGCCCCTACTGAGGAATACATAAATATTTTCTTGTACTAAATGAAAGCCATATAACCCATCACATTTTCCTTTTTTGCCTTGTCTATAAAGAGCACTCCTGAATCACTATTGTAGTAATCAGTTTAGTGAAGGTTTTAGTTTTCAATTATCATAATTTCACTCCATTTTTCTATGTTTGCGATCCCTTGTTTTATCCTAATTTTTAACTGTCTTGCGTGTTGATGTTTTATGGAAAGCTGCACCAACTCCTTTTTGGAAACAGTTAAGTAAAAACTACTTTAAAAGTTATAGGTGAATAGATACACTTGACACATTTGTAGTTATAGACAATAGATAAAGAACTCAAAGTCTGGAGGCCAGCAGTTGGCATCTGAGTCATGGCTTCATGAATTAATAGTAGTGGGTCTTGAATAAGTTACTTACAATTACATATTTAATAGTTATTTCTATCACTATTAAGAGGCACAGTCAACAGATGGAAAAATATTCCCATGTTGAGTTGCCACTAATTTCATATCATAAAATTTAGACTACTGCATAGACCAAAACTTTGAAAACGTACAGTAGGCATAAAATTGGGGCAGCCATCAGTGAGAATCTATAAAGGTGAGTATGATCCAAAGGAAAGACTCGAGGTCTCTGTAAAGATAGAATAACATTGCCTCGCGTTCAAATAACATTAGACACAGTGTGATTAATTGATTTGAACACAGTCATAAAGGCAGCCAGTGGTGAAAGTACACATCTGTCAACACAGAACCCAGAACTAATTCCTATTCCATAACTTTTGATTCTTCAATGATAGCATGATATCCAGCATTAAATACCTAGATATCAAGAAGAGCATTTTAACTGTTGAAAGTAAACTTTATGGCATAATAAATAAAGTTGGACAAATCATATTGAATATACTTGTCCCCAAACTGAAGATGCCATAAAAGACTCATATGATATACTGCAATTGAATAGAAATGTTGCCCTCAGGGAAGCTTCTGTTTAAAAAAAAAAAAAAAAGCGTGTGCTGTATTCCCTATGTGTAAAAAGTACTTAAGCTTAACTGCAACTTACAAGTTAATTGATAATCAATATAAAATGTAACATCAAGGGCAAAACTCAGCTTCTAAATGAATATAAAGGGAGGTCTCATTATCTTCAAATCGGGGCCAGGTGAGAGCCGCTGAGAATAAAAGTGAGGTTGGGTATAAGGACGGCAGTTTATAAAGGCCCCGCATGAGGTTGTAAGTGGATCTACTTTAAGTAGCCCATAGGCGATCCAGGAGAAGTTTAAAAGAGAGGAAGAGAAGGGAAGTGAGACAGTATCTCTTCCCAGACTATGAACGAACGTTACTTCGGCAGCAGGGTGGCCAGGCTGCCGTGTACATTTCATTCCAGCGATACCAGACGAAAAAGAAGCAAGTTCTTCACAGCAAAATCTCAAAGTCGGCAAAAATTCTCCCGGGGTATTAGGGAGTTTGTCTCGCCTTTTATTTTTCAGCTTTACATCTGTAATTCATGAGTCTCCAAATGGTATGAAAAAGAGACTTCTTAGAAGAGAGAAAAATGTTGATTTTAGTCTGAGAATGTATCAAACCCCAAACCTGAAATTAAAATTCAGAATAATTTATGCTGAGAAGTAGAGGTAATAAAGCCCCTTACGGGATGAAATCAACCAAGTTTCACTTACCTTCAATAAATGCAGGACAGCTCGAGAGGTATTTAGCAGAGTTCAAATGTTTTCTGTCATTATCATTCAGTCCCCTTTGAACCTCTTCAGCAAACATTTGGTGGGATAATCAGGACTTTTCCTTTCATGCAGTGTTTTAAGGTTTCTAAGTTGTGTATGTATAGACCTGTTCTTTTAAAGTTCAATTCCATTCAAATCAGCAGAAGAAACAAGTTCTCTCTTGTGTGATGGAACTTTTAAAAACATGCATATTTCTTTTACAAACACACACAGTACTGCAAACCAGAAGAATTCCATACAAAAGAAAATTTTCCTGTGGAAAGAGAGGGGAAAAATAGGGCTAATTTCTGGTTTAAAAAAAAATGACATACCACCTTCAAAAAAAGGGCATAGCTTTGGAAAAATAAAATGCAGCATTCTAAGGGCTGAAGTGTAAGAAAACCCTCTGTCATGAAAACATCCAAATATCTTTTGAACTATTTACACCATATGTGTCCCAATAAGGCTCTTTTCTGATTAAATAATGACAAGTAAGTGGAACCAAAGATGGCTTCAAAGACCCTTGAATCTTTACACAGCTTTTTGTAATTTTGCAAGTGTGAAATTTAGCTATCATTAAACAAATGTTCTAAAGCATAATTTTCTCGGTCTGTGAAAAATGTCTAGGGAGACGATGCCGTACCCGTAGTAGGCACTCAAAAATTACAAACACATAAATTAATAACAAATGAATGCTTAGGAAAGCAATCCTTATACAAGGCACACACCATTTCTAAAATTCTGAGCACAGATTTTATTATGTGAAAACAGTGAACCTTACGTGGACAACTACCTCTTAAAATTAGTTGGGAATTAACAGGGTACAACATTGGGGTAATGGCCAAAAACATGTGGAACACACAAGAAGGGGGCAACTGTACAGTCGTTCAAATTCTGAAAAGCTGTGGGGAGACGAGAAAATATTTAATAAAATGTCAAGTGTAAAAAAAAATCAGGAAAAAATTACATCTACTGTAAAATGTGAATGCTTTCATACTTAAAGAAAATAAAGAAGGGTTAAAACGTGCGACAATTTTTGATAGCGGGTATCTCTAAGTAAAAGGGTTATAAATGTTAACTTTTAACTTTAGATGAAAGTGCCCTTCAACGAGCATGTAAGACTTGTAAGATTCTGAACAAAAAGATGTTTTTTGGAAGGGTAAGAGAAAGTGCTATAATGTTATACCTTTTAAGATCTAAAACTCCTTTTAAGAAAATGTGGCTGTGTAAGCAGTGTTCTACGAAACCTAGGGGCAGCTCACGGATTCAGCGGCACGGCCCTGACCCTCTCAGAGAACTCCAGAGTACTAGCAGCATCTAGATGAGATCATGATGCCTCAGACTGCCCAGGCAAAGGAGAGGAAGTGCACTGAAACGAAAGGACACCATATGTTGAAATAACAGTAGGGGAAATAAATCTAAAACTCCAGGGACACTTTAGATACCCAAAACTTTAGATTTCTACTCCATAATCATCTTCGAAAGCCAGTCACCAAGATACGTCCCCTTAATATACAAGAATGTAACAGTCCAGCCTTTGGTATCATAGATTTTCAGGAACTGATGGGGCTTAAAAGGGCCGTCTGCATGGCAGTTGATCTGATGCTTGCCGTCCTGGGGTCAGCATCACTGTCAAACAAATGCCTGGCTCTAGACATTCTTCTAGGAGACTTGCTACCTCCTATGGCCAATTTGACAGCTAGAATGTATTTTCTCTCTCGGTGTCTTTAGGGTAGCAACCACTTTAGCTTGATGAAAAGGAAATAGATTAACCAGGACACTTTTGGCTGCAATGGGGAAAAAAAATCAAACTGGCTTAACCCAATGAACAAAACAGAGACATATATTGAGAGTTCCAGAGGTAAAGCTGGCTCATGTTCAACTGGATCCAGGACCTCAAATGTTAAAATCAGGGTTCAAGTTCACACTATCACTTGGTTCTACTTCTTTCAGCTTCAGCTTCATCATCAGGCAATGCAACTCTTCAGTTTTGGTGATGAGGTGGCTTCAGCAGCTCCCAGGCCCCGAATCTCTCCTCTCAGCAAGCCTCTTAACACACACACACGTGTATACACATGCACACATTTTTTTTCCCAATGGTTTTTAAAATATAAAAATTCTGAACCTAAACATTATGGTCCTGTATTGAGCTTTGTAACCTGCTTGAAGCGATCTCTGTGGTCAAGAGTATGAAATCCATTATCGGATTCCTTTGCAAAATGAACCCAAAGAACTGAGCATAAGGTCAGTTCCAGGGAAACTGTATGAAGTAAGAAACAAGAGGATGGAGTTACTCTAAATGAATGTCAGGGAAGAAGAAGGAAGAAGAGATACTAGACAATAGATGATGGATGGATGGATGGATGGATGGTTGAGTGGATGAATAGATATTCATATATTATAAGGTGATTTCTTTGCAGATATGCTCTCCAAGCCCTTGACAGGGAAGAAAAAAGACAGAGTAGGGACTATACCAATGAAAATGCAGGAAACAATTATTGCCCTGTATCACCATCACAGGGCTTTACAGGTTTTTAAAGAAGGAAACAGAAAAAATGAGCATAATGGTGAGCCATTTCACAAATATTATGGTGATATTAGCAAACAATGAAACAGAATCAAAGATAAATTTTATGATGACCCGTGCCATCTGCTGCCTGGCATGGTCTAATACAAAACTGAAAATTCTGTCACCAAGCACCACATGCCTTCAGCCTTTCGAGAAAAGCAGCATCCAGTTTATTCAAGGTATTGGGCACAAAATGACTAGTCAGAAATTTACTTGCTTGAGTGACTATCTTTGATAATCCCACACAGCTTGTTGTAGGAGTAAATGTGTTAGATGTAGTTAAATGAATCTAAGAGGTGTGCCCAGGGTGAAAGATGAGTGTGATCATGGCTTGTGAAGACTGACTCAGACAGAACTTCTGTTGGAAGATGTTTCCAAAAACTGTGAAATAATAACTGATGGGAAAACCTTGGTGAGATAAATACAATTTAAGGGATGATGCTGAACGAAGACACTAAGTTACATGCACATCAATGCACCAACTGAGAAAGTCCTGAAATTTTCTTTTGAAATCACTTCTTTTTTTTTAATATAATTTATTGTCAAATTGGCTAACATACAGTGTGTAAAGTGTGCTCTTGGTTTCGGGGGTAGATTCCCGTGACTCATCACTTACATACAACACCCAGTTCTCATCCCAACAAGTGCCCTCCTCAATGCCCATCACCCATTTTCCCCTCTCCCCCTGCCCCATCCACCCTCAGTTCTCTGCATTTAACTATGGTTTGCCTCCCTCTCAGTTTGTAACTATTTTTCCCCCTTCCCTTCCCCCATGGTCTTCTGTTAAGTTTCTCAAGTTCCACATATGAGTGAAAACATATGATATCTTTCTCTGACTGACTTCTTTCACTTAATATAATACCCTCCCGTTCCATCCACATCGTTGCAAATGGCATGATTTCATTCTTTCTCATTGCCAAGTAGTGTCCCATTGTATATATAAACCACAATTTCTTTATCCATTCATCAGTGGATGGACATTTGGGCTCTTTCCATAATTTGGCTATTGTTGAAAGTGCTGCTATAAACATTGGGGTGCATGTGCCCCTATGCATCAGCACTCCTGTGTCCTTTGGATAAATTCCTAGTGGTGCTATTGCTGGGTTGTAGGGTAATTCTATTTTTAATACTTTGAGGAATCCCCACACTATTTTCCAAAGTGGCTGCACCAATTTGCATTCCCACCAACAGCGCAAGAGGGCTCCCGTTTCTCCACATCTTTGTCAGCATCTATAGTCTCCTGAGTTGTTAATTTTAGCCACTCTGACTGGTGTAGGTGGTATCTCAGTGTGGTCTTGTAAAATCCCTACTTCTCAGTCAGGGGGGAAAAAAATCTTTATTTTTTTTTAAATAAATAGTTTTTTTAATGTTTTATTTATTTAAAAAAATTTTTTAACGTTTATTCATTTTTGAGAGACACAGAGAGACAGAGCATGAGTGGGGGTGGGGCAGAGAGAGAGGGAGGCACAGAATCCGAAGCAGGCTCCAGGCTTCAAGCTGTCAGCACAGAGCCCCACATGGGGCTCAAACCTACAAACCGTGAGATCATGACCTGAGCCAAAGTTAGAGGCTTAACCGACTGAGCCACCCAGGTGCCCAGCTTCTTAAGTATAGGAAAGATGTTGTGTGTAACAAGAAAGGAGCCACAAGCTACAAGAATAGGCTAGATGTAGGGTGTGTTACCAGATCACACAGAGCCTTATAAACCATGCTAGAGATGTTAGTCTTTGTCCCAAGAGTAGTGAAAAACCACCAAATGGTTTTGAGCAGAGTGGAGTCAAGAGGATGTGCGATTCAAAAAGTCTACTCGGGCTGTAAGTGGGAAAATAATTATATAAGATTTGGGGACAGGAGTGCAGGCTGGCAGAGTACATATCAGAACTATGGTGGAGGGGGGTGCAGGGGTAGATGACCTAACAATAGAGAGGGAAAGAAGTGAGGGATCTTAAGAGGTCATTGACAGAACTCAGACATGAATTGGATAAGAAGAGGGAGAGAAATTGAGGTGTGTAGGACAACCTCCATTTTTGTGCCCACTGGTTATAGGTTCACTGAAATGAGAAACACAGGAAGGAGAAGAAACAGTCCCAGGAAGAGGGCTGGATTCTGAATTATCTCGAATGCCTTGACTTTGAGGGGCTTTTGATATGTCTGCTTAGGAAAGCAGAGTAGACAGTTTGATATATGGATATTGAACCCAGAAAGGAAGTCTGAGCTAGAGACAAAAATATGGGAGACGTTTGATTATAACAAAGCACTTGGTGCCATATAGGGGTAGGGGGTATGAACAAGATCAGAAAGGAAGACAAAAAATAAGGTAACATTCCAGTCAGTTTGGGGAAATTTCAAAATCTAATGACCCAATATTGGGGGGGTGTATGCTTGAAAAAAAAACTCCAACCTAGAATGTTGTGCATGGTAACAGGAAAATCGGGCGTGTATTCATAGAAGTCCAGAAAAGAGAAAGTTGGAAGAAAGAACTGTGGGCTTTGAAGTAGACTTCCATTACTGACAAGCTTCTGCAAATTTGGAAGAACCAACTCAAAGGAACCACCAAACAGCAAAAATTATTTCTTCAAGCCACTAAACTATTTTATTAAAATAACAGTAGTGGTCTAGTCTGATACTAAAAGCAGGCCTGTGTTCTGTAAAAGTTTAGTTAGCCCTACGAATAGAAACCTCCTACTTCAGATCATCCCCTAGTAAGCAATGGCTGCCACACAAGTATTGAGGGCTATTTTCCTGCCTCTCCCATACAGATGGACGGAAGTGGGAGAGAAATCCCCCACTTAATGCCAGGAAAATCAAGGTGGGGGCAAATGCCCGCCCACAACCTGAGCCACAAAGGGAACTGTTTATTTTCTAGAGGCTGGTGGGAGGGGAGGTGGATTCCTCTGTCACTGCTGCCCCACATTGGTGGCAAAGAACTTAGCACAGAAATATTATAGGACAGATGCATTAAACTGAACTATAGCTCAAGTAAGCTTTCTTGCATCTGCTGGGACTGAAATCAGACTAAGATCCTTTTCTCCCTGGGAAAATATTTTCTAAATTTGCCTTCATTTAAGGCAACTTCTCCTCTGATCCTGTCTCCAGTTAGCAACTTTGGGCCTGTGGCAGCCCACTTGTTCCAGAAGGCACAAGGCAAAGAAAAGAGAAGGCAATGTTTGCCAACATTTATGTTGCTGGGGCCCCTGTTCACGATCCAGGAAGATACTGAGACAAAGAAAACACAGCAGTTGTTTCTCACAGAGCTCACTGGGAGTGGGGGGGGGTGGAGGGGGTGGGGGGGGGGCAAATGCCATCTAAGCTTCAGTCCACGGAGATGATATGGCCTTGATTTCAGACAGGTCGTTAGCATCCCTTATTCCACAAAAATGCAGTCTTCTTTCTCTTCGATCAGTAACTTCCTTAACTGACCTGGGCACTTACACCACCTAACCGATCTGTGTGAGGGTGGACCTTAGGAGAGGAGACCAGGGATAAATGCAAAGTGCTTGTTTCCCGTCTTCCAAGGATCAGGAAGACCACGGGAGCTCTCCCTGGTGCTACTGCCTTGGTTGCTTGATCCTATATTTGCTGTCACTTCTCTGTGCAAATCTCCTGCCAGAAATTCCACCTGAAAGGACTCTTATTCGTTGTTTCTGCCTCTGGCCAGCACCATTGGGCCACCCCCCTGTCCACCCCCACCCCCATCTCCACCCAATTTTTCTTCACTCTGCCACACATACTACTGTCCTTAGATGCAACTTTGATGATGTTCCTGCCTAGTACCCGCTCCAAACTCTCAAATCTTACAGTAAATTCTTAAGGATCTTCACCAAAAAAAATTCCAGAACTGGAGGGGTGCTTCAAGACTATTTAATGACTACTGATTGGTATTGTCCAGAGCGCACTGCTTAATCACGTTTTAGAAATCTTATGTTTCTAAGAGACCGATACTGCAAATAATATGCTAAATGCTTATATTTTTGCAGTCGCTAAATAGTTAATGAGGTTAACATGTGTGCTTAACACTTACCGGTGTGTGGTTTCAAATGATGCTAATGTACATTAACACTCCTAATTACAAGACCCCTGAGCACATTTCCCACGCACTTTGCACCAAAAGGTCCACAGGGTGACTAAATCTAGACAGTTTATGCCTGACACCAAAATCCACCCAGACCCAGACAACTGGCGCCATGGCTTTGCCATGACTGTAGCCATGTAGGTCGAAATGGAAATAGTTAAGACCAGTTAAGACCTGTAATATGGAGACCACCACAAGGACTTCTGGCTTCTAGATCTGAACTCCTCATAAAGGTTTTCTCTAAGAGAGTGCATTTTTCTTCCTGAAATACAGTCTTGATCTGAGCCTTCACAGTTCATTAAATGTGTTCTTAACAATCTTAAAGCTTAGGTGGGGATTGAGAATAAAAGATCCAAGATCCCTTTTTTTTTCCCCCAAAAAGACTGCTTCACCTCTATATAAATTTATAAATGCAGGTATGTAGACTTCAGGAAAAGGGCTATTGCTTGGTGCAAAGACCACTGCTATCCATTCAAATCCATTTTATTTTTCTGCAAGCACATAGACAACATTTCATAGCCTCCCTTGAAGTTAGAGTTAGGTCCCATGATGAAGATGATGAAGTTCTCACCGGTAGAATTTGAGCGGAAGCAATGTATGTCACTTTGAGGCTCGGCCTGTAACAACTCCCCTGCGGTGTGATCCTTCATGCTATTTCCCTTTCTGCCAGTCAGTTTCAAATGGTAAATGAGGACCTTGGGGATGACAGAGACACAAAGTAAAAGGAACCTGGGTCCCTGAATGACTCTGTGGAGAAGAGCTACCCTGAACATTTACCCAAGGCTGATAAACTTCTATAGATTCAACTATTACATGCTTATCTCTGCTTGTCACTACAGAGAGCCTACCCTTGCTAATGGGGTACCCAGTTCAAGCTCCGAATGCAACAAGTGCATTGGGAGGGAAGTAATATGCCTCCAGCATATACAGCATCTAAGTTTTAGGCTCTGAGTCGAACTAAGGAGCTGTGTACAAAACCTGGTTTAGGGGCGCCTGGGTGGCTCAGTCAGTTAAGCATCCGACTTCAGCTCAGGTCACGATCTCACGGTCTGTGAGTTCGAGCCCCGCGTCAGGCTCTGGGCTGATGGCTCAGAGCCTGGAGCCTGCTTCAGATCTGTGTCTCCCTCTCTCTCTGCCCCTACCCCGTTCATGCTCTGTCTCTCTCTGTCTCAAAAATAAATAAACGTTAAAAAAATTAAAAAAAAAAAAACAAACCTGGTTTAGAGTCAATCATATCATTCCTTTGTGAGGGATAGGAACACACAGATGGAGTGCCTAAGATCACACATCTTGTATGCAGCAAAACTAATATTTGAACCCGAGTCCTAGACTCAGCAAGCAGGGTACTTTAAGGGTTTCCATTGGAGGATCATTAACTAACAATACTACTTTTCCATCGAACCCTAGCCTCTACAAATGTATGTCCTTTCTCATATGCATATTTCTAAATTCTTTTGAAGTAACTTTTTATCCATTTTGTACATAGGAAACTATGGGACCGGAAGTTTGAGTTATAGAGAACACCAGTAATAAAAAGTAGATTTCAAAAAAAAAATTTTAAGTAGATTTCATAGCAATTAGTTTTTGGCGTTTCTTTTAAAAATGTGATCTCTCGGGGCCCCTGGGTGGCTCAGTCGGTTGAGCATCTGACTTCAGCTCAGGTCATGATCTCACGCCTTGTGGTTTCAAGCCCTGCGTCAGGCTCTGTGCTGACAGCTCAGAGCCTGGAACCTACTTCGGATTCTATGTCTCCCTCTCTCTCTGTCCCTCCCCTGCTCGTGCGTTCTGTCTCTCTCTCAAAAATAAATAGCCATTTAAAAAAATTTTTTTAAATGTGATCTCTCTTCTCAACCAAACCTATGTGTTTATAATGCACGAACCCTTATGGGTTTATCTCTTTTTCTCAGTATCTTAACAGGAATTTTAAAGTACAGATACTTCAATAGCTTTAATTGTGTCAAATTTCTGTCTCTATAACAAGTCTTAATGTAGACGCAACTCAGATTTTTTAAAATAACTTTTTCCCTCTGTCTATATTCTATGTGTAAGCCTTTGGGTTTAATTTTAGAAGCATCTCATAGATGCAAAGATGTAACAATCTGTGAGTAATACTTAAGTCAATAATAGATACAATGCTGTATAAATTGTAAAGTTAAATGCTGTACTATGTACAAAAAGATACCGCATGCTCCAAGGGAAGTCAGATTCTACAAACTTACAGCATCAATCATGATTTCATTGAAGACTTGACATAGTAATTAATGGTGTATCTGGCAAATATAGGTGTCTCTAATCATGTCTTGGACCGCATACCAAAATAATACCAGGCAAAGACTTTCCGTAAATTACTTTCATTTACTCTGCACAACTGAATAGAAATTCTTCTCTCTGAGTACTCTGGACAAATTACTTCTGCCACACGTGTAGTTTTGACTTGGACAAGAGAGTATATAGAAATAGTGGTGATCATTCAGGAAACACGTTGACTGAATCAGATGATGATCGGTTATGATGCCCGGCTCAGGAGCTACCAGTTTACATTCTTTCTGGAAAGATATTTCTGCCTGGGTTTCAAAGACCGCCTTTGGATCTATTAAATCAAATTGGTCCTCAAGCAACTGTAACAGTTGTGGAAAAAAGAGTTAACTACATAGAAAACATTTTCCTCCCTCTCATCCTAATGTCCAACCGGTCGGGAAAAATACACACGACAACACTAAACTGTTTTTGTGTTTCTTCTTATTCCAGGTGATGTGCATAATATTAAAACCTTACAATGTCCTGTATCATTTTAACTATTAGCTATGCTGGCATGCTAGTCTTTGCATTAACACAATCATTTCTAGGCACTGTATTAAACATGACTCATTTTAATACTATATCAATAGGCCTGACCTCATAATAGATATTATTGTCCTAGGGTTTTTAAATGTTGAACAGGGGTGTGCAGGTCAATGGCATATTAATAGGAGTCATCTATGCTCATGAATTGTTAATTATTTTTGTTGTTCAAATGTTTCTGAATTAAGAACATAAAATGAGATACTTTTACACACACACACACAGACACACTCCTCAGGGCCTGTATAGATTTAAGAGAAAGAGAGAGGAGAGATACTAAGTTTCTGTGCTTCAGGAAGTTTTAGTCAAATCTATGTATTTACTAAGGCAAAAGAAATCTTTATTTGCTGAGGGTAAAACTCACTAAAGTGTGTTTTTTTAATTGAACTCAGAAGGATGCACTATAAAATTTTTGAAAAATTAGAAGAAATTTGGCATCAAAATAAAACAGTTGTGTGCAGAAAAGACTATGCAAAGTTCACCCTAAAATGTATTGTGAAATGTAGTTCTTTGATTAATGAATATCCTCTTCTTACTTTTGAGTTCATATATTTCTTTGTACATAGTCCTTCCTTGCAAATATTTACAAATAGCTTCTGTGTAATCACGGCATTACGAAGATAATATAGGTTTATGTCCTGCCCTCAAAACTAATTGGTACCTTATAGGTAACTTTGACAGCAACTTCACCTCAATCAGAAGAGAAAGAACACCAAAGTCTATGCCAAGTGTTCATCAACATCAGATACACTTGTGCAAGCTGAGATTAGCATGTCTGTTAGGTCCCTGGGGCATGGTCATTTCAGTTCAAAACTCCCTAAATTCACTTACCTTTTATTTGTCATCTGTTATGACATTTGCAGCTCAATTTGTGTGCTTTTCTTCGAATGTCTTATCTAATTGTTTCTGTAATTCAGAGTCTCAGTCTACGTCTTAGGATGAAAGGAGAAATGAAAGGAGAAAAAAAGAAGCCAAACGTCTTCCACTGGTATCATCCTAAGACAAACGTCTACCTAACTAACCCAGCCACAATATATTTGCAATTTTTTTCCATCTTGATAGGGATTCACAGATGTCTTTTTAACAACCGTAAAACAGAAATACTCAATATGAAAACAAAAGAACATATATATTGCCAGTAATAATCCGGGTAATCTACAACTCCTTCCATTAACACTGTTGTTTTTATCCATTTCCACATGCAAACTTCTTTCTGCTTATAAATCAGGAGACTAAAGGGGAATAAATACATACGTATCATAGTGATCTAACACCCATCCCAAGCAAGCCTCATCCTGTGTCACTGCCTAAGTCATGCAAATTACACCAGAGCTGCCAGTTGACTAAGATTAATGACACTGCGCCAGCTTCTTTGTTTCTCTCTGCGGCCGTTTAGTGTGAAATACTATCCAAAAACATTATCTATCCTCGATTAATCCCACAAATTTGTTCACACGATGCACATTGTTTAGGGCAATTTACAACAGGAACATACTGAGCACAATTGCATTTAATTACTTGGGTTCTAATTACATTCATTAAAGGCTAATAAAATAAATGAAACAGCTTTAAAAGCTTCTGCAAAACACATGGGTCTTGTCTCCCTAGTGAAACATACAGTAGATGTTTGATGTGAAACACAGATTTGACCATATATGTGTGTTTACAGATGTATATATATACATATCCCATATGTTATAGAAGGTAGATTTTTAAATCATAAGCAATAAAATATCAAGTGTTCTACAAATGCATTTACTTAATGAGTGGTTGAGAGATTTTCGGAACCTAGAACTACTTTTTATGTGGCAAGTAAAGAGAAAAGCAAATCAGTTTTCAAAATCCATTTTGAATCTTAATTGTTTCCACCTGCATGACCCAGATGCCCAACCCTCTTTCCCATGTCCGTGTTATAAAGGCCACTGACCAACAGAATGGGGAGGCATTCCACTCAAGCTGGGTTCTGGAGAATATTTCCATCAGCTTAATCCCCAAACTCAGTCAGGACTTTGGGCTTACTTCCATCCAAAGTCCAGCACCAGAGGCAGTTTGTTTAAAGACCCTATAATCTATTGTATGGAAATTCATGCTTTAGGGCGCACTGCGCACTCTGAATAATTTACTCTGTGAGGATTAAAAGAATTCATTTTGTAAACATCTGATTTTCCTGATATTTGCATACCTATTTAATGCACTGTGTTTGGACCATTTGAGAAAGAGAAAATGGAAAATATCATTATTGACAACTATGCCAGAGAGAAACAAATATTGGACAATCAAATAAGCTTTTCTGTCACTTGACTAGAACTCAGAATAATCTAGGTTACCAAAGACAAATGTCTACCTAACTAACTGTTTTATATAGCTTTGAAATCCAGGCTCTACCTTATCAAATCCATGGTGATTTTATCCGGTAAAAGTATATCATGCCTTGTAAAGCCCTCTTCAGCACTCAACACAGGTAAACATAAAAACCTAAATACATGTGACTGGCATATCTCATCATAAACAGTATTTCGCTTCTAGAGTGGACTTTGAGCATTTTCTGAAATAAACCAAGAACGTTGGAGATGATTTTGATAGCCACCTGGATTTAGGATTCCAAATGGATTTCGATCTTTGCCAAAGAATAAAGATTTTTTGAGATCTTGCTGAAATGCATTGGAAATATCCTATTATTGTCTTTTTTTTTAAATATGAGTACTCTTTGACCCAGTAAGTCCACCTCTAGGTATCTACCTTGAGTAAATACTCTCACACATGCACAAAAACAGAGTTAGGAAGATGGTTATTACAGCATTATTGATAATGGTGAGAAAAACAAAAACAACTTAAATGCTCATCAATAAAGGAATGGTTACTAACTATAGGCATCCATATTCTATAGTCCTATGTAGCAATTAAAAATAACAAAGTAAATCCGTATGTACTACATGGAATGTTCTCAAAAAGCAAGCTGTGGGATGACATATACTATGTGAATGTACAAGATGAAACAGTTTCTAGATGTGGGTGTGCATGTGCATATGCCTGTGTGTGTAAACACATAGAAAAGATCTGGAAGAATCCAAAAACCAATAGCAATGGTGACCTCTGAGGAGCAGATAAGGGGGTAGGAAAAGTCTTAAGGCAGAAAAGAGGACCTCTACTTGTTACTCGATACACTATGGAGATGAATTTTTATAAGAATGTATTTGTGTATTAAGTGTAACATTTTGAAAGTAACATACATACAAGGTAAATATTTAGAGTCATAATGTGTTATTAAACACTCCCTCCCACATGCGCGCGCACACACACACACACACACACACACACACAACTTCCCAAACAGCTTCATCTCATAGCTCTTCAGGAACATGATCTGGAAGAGGTTTTCTCAGAAAGTTATAAAACTGAGTGGGATTTTACAATCTAGAAGTTTTCTGTCTTTGACACCTGCTCTCTGCTTCTACCTAACTATTTTTATTTTCTCCTGTTACGTGTCAGTGCCAGCGACCTGAGGGAATTCTATTCTCGTAATACAGCTGCAGGAGGCACTTAGTGTCCTTACAGAATCCCACTAACAGGAAGGCTGACGTGTTTGCATCCCTCACCGTATGGAATCCTATGAGTTTTCAGAGTCACGTCCAACGTGGTTGAAGATTACCTGTCTGTAATGCCATGATGCAGGCTGTGGTGCAAAGCAAGCCTAAGTGTTTGCTTTGGGAAAAGTATTCAAAGAACGATGCTCTGCTCTCGTTCACTCATTGGCATAAACGCTTTAACAGGATTTGAACATTATTTTATAAAACTCAGAATCATAATAGCATGGAAAAGGACCTGACACGGGGAAAAGATGGGTAAACTGAAAAGCAAAGCAGGTATGAAGACTCAGATTGAATTTTCTGATGCAAAAAAAAAAAAAAAAAAGAGCTTTTCTCTTTGCCACATCTCAAACACCACATGTTCTACAGAGCTTGTGAGATGTAAGAAGTCTTAGAGCAGAGACTCACCATTTCATCACATTATCTCTGATAATGCCTAGAGAGTGCAATCCAACTCTTTGGGCTTGCATTCAAGGCTCATCATCTATGGAGATTTGTGCCTTGCTACTTGGTTTCCTATACCATATGTACTGCTCAGACTTGGTGATCTTTTTGATAGTCTCTCACCCTGGAATCTCTTTGCTGTTCTCTGCTAATCTCCACCTGGTAGGATCCCTCAGGTTCTATCTAAAGTGCCATCTCTTCTGGTGGTTTTCCCTGGTATCCTGCAAGGTACCTTTCCTGGCGGAAGTTATTGTTGCTATCGTTTTACCTCCATCACAGTTTACTTGTGCCTCCATGGCATTTGCTACACGTGCTTTTGTACTACGGATCTCCATGTGTCAGTCTCATAAACTCCTAATAAAATGTAAGCTCCTTAAAGTTTGGGACTGATATCAACGTGCCCATGAGACCAAGTAGAATGCTTATCACATAGCAAGAAGGGATTGAGAAAAACCTAATAATAAACCAGATTAAAAGAGTGCCTCAATTGTTTGAATAATTATTCACCAATGTGTACCAATATGTAGCCATCAGTAGACAGAGCACCGCCAACGTCTAATAGAGTACCTGGCATAAAGTAGGTGCTCAATAAATATTTGTTGAATGCGTATGAACAAGTAAATGAAGAAACACCATAGGAACAAACGAGTGAGGTTTTTGTTTTGTTTTGTTTTGTTTCTGTCTTTCTCCCACTTGTCTACCCCAGGAGAGAAAATGTATATTATAGTATCTCTTGAATAATGTCAAATATCCCTTCATGGCATTTCATCAAAAATAGCGGTCATCAGTGCTATAGTCTAAAACTATAATAACAGCTTTATATGGTCTGGAATTCAGCATCTAGTTTCCATTAAGAGTTTCAGAACTGACTCTGACATGCTTATATTTTAAATCTGGCCTATTTTATAATAAAAGCTGTAGAATAATTACAAATATGTCAAATGAGTCCTGGATTGGTAATTTGATATCTTTAGAATTCTTTTTAATTTTTTTTTAATGTTTATTTATTTTTGAGAGAAAGAGATAGAGTGTGAGTGGGGGAGGGATAGAGAGAGGGGGAGATACAGAACCTGAAGCAGGCTCTAGGCTCTGAGCTGTCAGCACAGAGCCAGATGTGGGGTTCCAGGTCATGAACCGTGAGATCATGACCAGAGCCAAAGTCAGATGCTTAACCGACTGAGCCACCCAGGCACCCCTGTCTTTTTTTTAAAGATTTTTTTAAGGGACACCTGTGTGGCTCAGTTGGTTAAGCATCCCACTTTGGCTCAGATGTTGGCTCAGGTCATGATCTTGGGATCACGAGTTCAAGCCCCCCATCAGGCTCTTCTGCTGACAGCATGGAGCCTAGAGCCTGCTTCAGATTCTGTATCTGCCTCTGTCTTTGTCCCTCCCCTACTCATGCTCTGTCTCTCTCTTAAAAAAATTTTTTTAAGATTTTTTAAGTTTATTTTTGAGAGAGAGAGAGAGAGAGAGAGATGGGGAGGGAGGGGGAAGAGAGAGAGGGAGAGAGAGAATCCAAGCAGGTTCCCTGCTATCAACGCAGAGCCTGATGGGGGCAGGGCTTCCACCCACCAACTCTGAGACCATGACCTGAGCTGAAATCACGGGCTGAATGCTTCAACGACTGAGCCACTCAGGTACCCCAAGAATTCTGTCTCTATCCATATTTGCACAGATTTAAAGGTAGGGTGTTTTTAATGACATGAACATCCCAAGAGGTAACAGAAAAAATGCCTTTAAGGAAAACAGGAGGTTGGTTCGGTGACTCTTTTGTCAGTAGGAAACTTCCCTTGTGCTTTGACCCTTTTGGGCAAGACCACAGCTTCTTCTGGATGGCCCAGTGGCACCACTCCTCAGGGATACTCAGATGGGAGGCATTCTTTTGAATGACCTACAAGAGCTTCTCCTTCCCTTCACTAAAAAAGATGCACAATGCAGCAGGAAATGACCCACACAAACAATATCAATAGACTGTAATGGGATTCGGTGACTTCTTTCCTCTTCTCCTTTCTTTTTTTACCCACCTCTAGGAAACTGAGAGGAGCTGCTCTACGTAAGCACGGAGAAATATATAACTACAAACTGAAAGCTCATGACCTCAATCCTCAGCCACCCCTTGCCCCTCATTACTGCAGCAGTTGGTGTAGGGAAGGATTAAAGAGGGCTAGAAATCATTGGGTGAGCATACAAGGGCTCAGAAATTTGACCTTCGTTACTTAAAGCACACAGTCTCCACTAAAAGCTGGTATATGAGGAGAATTAAAAACAGAACCAAGAAAGGTCAGGTGGAGTGCAGATGCACTAACAAAGATGAGGTTGAAATGGCAAAAAAAAAAAAAAAAAAAAAAAAAAGTCCTCCAAAATATTCATCTTTTCTTCTACCAGGCATAAGCTGACATCACAAGGAGACATTTTGGCTTTTGCCACTAACCGAAAAAAAAAATGCAAAAGAGCTTCTGTGCCAAAAAGCAAGAGTTTAAAACTTATAATTGCCAGAACAAGGGAGGACTGTAGCATGCAGCTTCCAATGCACAAGGTTTTCTTAGGGCACTTTCTAATGAAGTGGAATCAGATCGTGCCTCCCCTATATCTGATAGCTTTTATTATCTGTATCTACGAATTACCCATGTTTAACGGGAAATACAAGAAGAGATTACAAAGGCACTGACTAGTGAAATATTTTTACAATTGTGAAATTTGCAGCAAGGTTCTTTCTTTCCTGGGAAGGCAGAGTAAGGGCCAAGGGGCTAACATCGTAAAGCACATGACCATGGCAACAGCCGCAATGGGGGCGTGAACTCAAAAGCATTTCAAAAACACATACCCTAAGAAGTGAATGATTCCCATCTGTCAGCAACAATGGGGCCACATTATTCATTGTTCTGGCAGTCCTGTACCCCATGGGTGTTGGGAATAGGCCTTCCCTTTCGGAGATCTCTGGTTGTGGATGAGGAAACAGAGGCATTTAATTGAACTAAGCCTAAGTGACTTGCCCGAAAGAAGTAAGCAGCCTGAGCTCAGTGTTTGCTGAGTGTGGAAAAGAAAATCCAACAGCCAGCTATTTTCTTTTTTAAGAACAATAATGACTATAAAGATATTTTATATTTCCATAATGGTTTGCACTTTTCAAAACAATTTCATAAATCTTCAATGAAGCAAATAAATGAGTTAAATAAATATTATCATAGAAAGATGGCAAGATGGGGGGGTGGATCCTACTCTACTTTTTACTATTTAAACAAACAGTGAATACTCTGGGATAGTGCTATCCAATAGAAATAAAATCTAATGCACTCACATCATTTAAAATTTTCCAAAGCCATAGTAAAAAAGTAAGCTTAAATAACAGGTGAAATTGGGGCAGCTGGGTGGCTCAAGTCAGTTAAGCGTCCGACTTCAGCTCAGATCATGATCTCATAGTTTGTGGGTTTGAGTCCTGCGTCGGGCTCTGTGCTGACAGCTCAGAGCCTGGAGCCTGCTTCAGATTCTGTGTGTCCCTCTCTTCCTGCCCCTCCCCCACTCATGCTTTGTCTTTCTCTCTCTCAAAAATGAATGAACATTTTTTTTTAAAAGGTGAAATGTATTTTAGTAATATATTCGATTTGGGGCACCTGGGTGGCTTAAGTGTCTGACTTTGGCTCACATCATGATCTCACAGTTAGTGAGTTTGAGCCCCATAACAGGCTCTTCACTGACAGTGCAGACCCTGCTTGGGATTCTCTCTGTGTCTCTCTCTCTCTTTCTCTCTCTCTCAAAATAAATAAATAAACTTTAAAAAATCATATATTTGATTTAACCCAATATATCAAAGATATTTAAAAATACAACTAATATAAAAAAATTATCTTTGTATTTCACATTTCACATTTTTTATATTGTCTTTGACATATAGTGTATAATCTATACTTTTAGCCCATCTCAGTTAGAACTAATCACCTTTCATGTGCTCAATATCCATTTGTGGCTAGCAGAAACTGTTTTTAATAGCATAGCTCTGAAGTTTCTTCTTCCCCCTAACTTAGACGCTATGAAGCCCCAGTGTCTCCATTAGCTACTACAGACTTCAGGAATAGAAAAAGTTGGTTGACCTGGTTTAGTGTCATAATTCCCAAGGGCATCTAATAATCCACTTGGGAGATATTCACATATTCCCTCAAGTCCTAAGAATGAATATGTGTGTGTGTTTATGATTATACTATTGTATATACGCGTGACACGTATCATTATTAACAAGCTTTACTAGTGTGCCTTTTCCATGTAAAGCATGGCACCAAGTGCCAGATCAGGATTAAATTGTCCTCTTGGACAAAATAGTTATTAAGCCCCTACAATGCATAAGGCAGCCCTCTTTCCTTCATCATCAAAGCTTAGGTTTATTCGCAACTTTTCAACAGCCCTAAGTGTGGTGGATAAAGCATTCAACAATGACAATGGAACCCAGACTTTAAATCTGGTCTCTTTATAGCCCCTGTGATTTTTTGCAAGTCATTTCCCCACCCTGATCTTCAGTTTACTCATTGGTGAAGTGAGGACTGGGTGACCTCTATGCTCCTTTCCAGTTCTGACAAGCAATGGCTTGGTAATAAGAGTTTATTTCCTTTTTTGCCTCAAGGACCACATTCCTTAAACTTTAGCAGTTGTCTGTATGTTGTGATTTATAGAGTACCAGCAGTAAGATTGCCAGATTTAGGGGAAAAAACACAAAACATCCAGGTAAAGTTCAGTTCAATTAGAATTTCAAGTAAACAATGAATAATAAAGTACAAGCACATCCCATGCAATATTTAGTATGTACTTGTACTATTAATTATTCATTGTTGACCCCAAATTCCAGTTTAAATGGCATCCTGCACTTTATCTGGCAACCTTATACACTAAGAAAGTCTCATGGCCCTTTACCCTCCATAGGGGCCTGAGGTTCTCATGCTGTAGCCCAGTAGAATAAGATACACACAAGATTTTGTCACATCCCATGAGCCAGAATCCGGGCTCAGCACATTTTCACTGTGTGTGTCCAGAGGCAAGTTTCTGAGCCTCAGTTTCCTTATCTGTAATCTTAAAATGGATCTATATCGTATTTACCCCCATTCTATAAACGAGGAAACAGATGGTCAGAGAGATCGGACGCGTCACTCTACATTCATATTGAATCATTGATGTTTCTCTACGGAGGTGTGCCAGTTCCAGATTCAGCCCTCAGCAAATGCCATGTATTTTGTGCTATTAAGACTAGGAGAGTTGCAGATAGGGTGGTGGAAAGGGGAGATTTTGACATGGAGGGACTCCTTTGGGAAGGCAGACATGAGCGAGAGACACTGTATCAGCCTTGAGCAGCTGAGGAAGGAGTGATGAACAGAAAAGTAGGACACAAGGGATAGAGTCAAGATGGGAGGGTATATAACCTCCACTTCTCTAAGCGCTGCACATGACACTCCAGTTCCAGAGTTTCTGTTCTGCACAATTTCCAAAGCAAGGTTTCATAATGCTCAGAGTACTAAGTGAAGCAATCTGAATCGAGGTTTTCCTTCATGAGGGAGAGCACAGATACCATACCCAACACAAGTTCCTTCTCCCGTTTCTCCAACATGTCTACACACCACGTACAAAATGCAATGACAATGTGCAAGGATCGCCTCGTTGGGAAAAGTAAGCCTCTCTTGAGTGAGAAGCCTGGGGGGGGGGGGGGGGGCGGGGTGTGAGTGGAGGTGGGAAAGGGCCAATCTCTGCCTTTACAGAATGAGCTAAATCAAAAGCATCACTTCTGGGGTTCCTTTTATTTTTTTTTTTTAACATTTATTTATTTTTGAGACAGAGAGAGACAGAGCATGAACGGGGGAGGGTCAGAGAGAGGGAGACACAGAATCTGAAACAGGCTCCAGGCTCTGAGCTGTCAGCACAGAGCCCGACGCGGGGCTTGAACTCACAGACTGCGAGATCATGACCTGAGCCGAAGTCGGCCGCTTTTACCGACTGAGCCACCCAGGCGCCCCTGGGGTTCCTTTTAGTGCCATTAGCAGAGTCACCTGTTTCTCCCACCCATGGCTGCCGCTAATATGGCACGTTACTCCCGAAACTTGGAGACCAGAAAGCCCTTCCCAATTTTCCGATTGCCTTGGGAAAGCTCCTCCCCTTCCAACTGAGACTGATTAAAAAGTAAGAAATCTTTTCCTCGTGATTTCCTTCCTAAATTCTCAATTCCAATGATGCTGGCCTGCCTTCAGGCTTTCGCTCATGGTGTTTCTCCAACTTTTGCTGTTCTTTTCCTTTTCTCCTACACACCAGTCTCTGCTGCTTTCTTTGATACTCTGTGTTCTATCTCCTGCATAATGCCTTCCCCAGCCAGCCCACACCAGAGTCATCTCTCTCTTAGCTGACTCTTGTGGTTAGTGTGATTCACTTGGCATTTACATTGCCTTGTGTAGTGTATGTGTGTGTGTGTGTGTGCACGCACACAAATATGAGTGTCTATCCAATGAGAATGTAAACATTTTCAAGACAAAGTCTTGTGGTTCTCTGTCTCTTCGTACTTACTGAGATAGTACTTTTTAGAGGTTCAACAAACCTCTGAATTTTTGAGGGAATAATAATAAAACTCCTCAGACCTTCTTTTAATAACTCATGATTTTGTCTCATAAAGACAAAACCTAACCTGTCGAAAACAGTGAAAGTTGACAAATTTGTATGGCTTGGTCTATGGAGCATATTAAGACGTCAGCGGGTGGTAGGCAAAAAGGAAGAAGCAGGAGAAAGTTGATACTGAAGATGAGAAGCTGGCCCAGCAGTGGAGCTGGCCACTGAGGGAAGTACCCAGCAGTGCAAATTAGCATCTGTATCCATAGGGTTCATCTGGCCGGTGAGGACAGCGGCTAGAGTGTCCAGACTTTTGTGATTCTCAAACTCAGCACGCGCCAATGTCATGTTTTGGGGTTTCCGTCTATTTAAAGATCAGGACTGGGGCGCCTGGGTGGCTCAGTTGGCTAGGCGACCGACTTAGGCTTAGGTCATGATCTCACAGTTTGTGAGTCTGAGCCTCGCGTCAGGCTCTGTGCTGACCGCTCAGAGCCTGGAGCCTGCTTCAGATTCTGTGTCTCCCCCTCTCTCTACCCCTCCCCTGCTCACTCTCTGTGTCTCTCTGTCTCTCAATAATAAATAAGCGTTAAAAAAAATTTTTTTTTAAAAAGAAAAGATCAGGACCAGTCCAGGTGTTAGAGGTAGCAGAGAAAGGTCTAGTCCCTGGGAAAGGTGGCTGGCAGAGGCAAACAAGGTATCTCTGTCAGTGGTCTGGGACCTAAGGCAGAAAGCCAATGCCTACCAGATCTTAAAATGCTTATCTGAAAACCCAAGAAGATATCTGTTTGTACTTACTGAATAGACACCGAAAGATGAAGGGAAGCTTTGATTTTAGGGGATATTTGAGTACCAGAACTAATCTTACAGCAGCAGGTCTCAGAGATCTTACAGAAGCAGGACTAATTCTAGATCAGGCTCCCTGATGAGGCATAATCTGTTCATGTTTTTTGCAGTTCTTAAGATTTGAGCCCAAGGATTGAGGAGGATGGAGCTTAAAGTTGAAAATCCTCAGTTCTTACATATATCTATATGCCTAACAGGATTGACTAAGGTAAAGGCTAATAATTTCTCTATTGAGTAGTGGTTAGGTAGCTTCATGTCATATATGCCCTGAGCCTCCTCAATAATGGCTAAATACCTTTTTTGGAAAAAAAAAGAATCCAAGCTGATGAGTATTTAATATTAATCAAGAAACATACACACATTAAAAAGAAAACACACTTTGAAAAGCGGGCCTAATAAGAGTTCAAAATGGATGTTCTTCATGAGTTCATAGAGAGAAAATATTATTTCTTCTCCAAGATACAATACAATAGTATAGTCTGCTTTAAAAATATGGTGAGGGTCTTAAGTAGAGCTCTCAAAAGTAGAAATGAAAGCCTAAGAAAGAGGGAGCTCCAAAAAGTCTGCCATAGTCAGTGGTGGCTAATGTGGAGGGGCCTAGATGTTTCCTACTTGTCTCTAACACCTATTTTCTAAGCAGATTCACACAACATTCTAACTTTGGCTTATTCACTAGTTTTAGCAAAGCCTGGAAAAAGATTAAGCACAGTTTGAGCTGGAAATCTGCAGGAGAGCAGAGCAAGGCCTTTTCTTCTGTGTGCATTGTGGAGCATGAGACTTACAGAGCAATCGGGGGAAATTAAAGAGTTGCTACCTTCCAGATTCAAAGGTGAGCAAACGTTTGTTTCAACATGACGTGAAGTACAGAAGTCAAACAAGGACAATGGAAATAAAAGTAAGAAACAAGACATTCCTGGATGTGGTTTGAAGGCATTTAAAAAAGATTCTGTTTAAGATTCTTAGGAGTTGCACATAAATCTGGTGTTGGCAAATAATTGCCTGTTCCACTTGCCAAAGTTCTACTTTGGGGTTCTTAAGAATTCTCCAAACATATGGTGACATAGCCTTTGGAGTTTAGAATTTAATTCATTTTTCACCTGTATGTTAGAAAAATGTGTTGGTTTCAAGTAATACATTATTTTTCTAAACATTCATTTTAAATATGAAGACTCATAATATTATGAGTCTCACGAAAGCATTACAAACCTTAACGTTCTTTCATTGTTGTTTCAATAGATTGTTGTGACAATATCTTAAACTTGTAACACACTGAAAATTTGTGGGAGGTGCAAAATATAAAAAACATATGACATATATCACAAGAAGCAAATAGTTTATTTTTTGTTTACGCACTGTATCATCATCTGTCTATGCATGCTGTATGCTAGCATAGAACTTTTCCAATGTTTTGAATTCCATTAATCTAAAATATAAAGCCCTATACCTGTGATATATTACTAATGCTAATAGATAAGATCACCCAATTATAAACTTCAGTTTACTCTTATTAATGTAGCAAATGAAGTCATGGAAGTGAGTGAGATCTCATTTTGGATAAGGTTCCATTTCTTGTTAAATGTTGTTATTTCAGAGTTGGGCATATATCATCATTGATATAACAATAACAGATGTCTTATTTGTGGATTCCTCTCCTGTCTGCCTCACAGCAATGATTTTACTACTTGTGAAGGATTACGAAAAATTACTGGAAGATTTACAAGAGGTCTCTGCAGTATTTATCTAGAAGCCAAGTATAATATTGTTTTTCCAAACCCATCAACCAACACAACTTAATCCTGACTCAAAAGAGCTGCATTATTCTTTCCTTAGCCTGTGTGATTACAGCTTCTGTACCTTTTTTGTCAATAAAAGTTGGATTAGTCGCAATAGCACACGTTAGGTGGGGGCATGAAATTCCCATCCTCCTATTCTCCTGAAAACATCAACAGTTATGTTTTTTGGGAGATACTAACCTCTGTGTGTATTTACTAAGTATGTGTATTTACTAAGCCAGTTCCTTCCCTCCCCCACCCCCATTGGGGTGGTACTTTTTATTTCGACAGTCCTCAAGGATTTGGAACTTGCTTGTTTCCAGGTTTAATTGAAGTTTTTGTTGTTTCTTGCGAACTGTTTGGGAATGAAGGCCAGAGACATTTTGGAATTTTCAGGACATTCAAATCCTTTTCCCTGTCAATTGTCTGCTGAAACGAAAACTGGGGAAATGAGCCTTCGGTGTCATAATCTTGGGCACAGTCACCAGGACTGTGTCCTCAATTACCATCAGTAGTATAGTTCCACAGCCTCTGCTGTAGAGGATAGGAATGTCTCAGTACAAAAGTGTAGTCAGTGTTAGGGCGCCTGGGTGGCTCAGTCGGTTAAGCGTCCGACTTTGGCTCAGGTCACGATCTCGCGGTATGTGAGTTTGAGCCCCGCGTTGGGCTCTGTGCTGACTGCTCAGAGCCTGGAGCCTGTCTCAGATTCTGTGTCTCCCTCTCTCTCTGACCCTCCCCCGTTCATGCTCTGTCTCTCTCTGTCTCAAAAATAAATAAACGTTAAAAAAATTTTTTTTCAAAAAAGTGTAGTCAGGGTGCCTTCTTGATATTTGGCAAATTTTTCACAAGACCTCATTTAACATTCCCAGTGACACATTAGGGCTATTGTCTTCGTACGGGGGGATAAAGTCAAGGTGATTTTTATTCTACCTAACAAGTTGGGCGAGGGGCACCGATAGCCCATCTCATTTTATTCTACATTATTTTTAATAACATATAGAATCAGGCAGAAAAACACACTTTAGATCGTTCACAGGAGGGTAATTAAATACAAGAAAATGGTAACATGCTGATGGAAGAGCTGAGGCTCCAGACAGGGAACAACGAAGCAACCCAGAAATTAGTAACAGCAGGAAGCCTCTGCCATCTCTAAGGATCAGGAAGAGGAAGTATTGTTCCTAGAGCTCAAAAGCTAAGGCTGACTAGTGGGAGCTAGAGTCCCAGCTGAGAATTGTCTTGTGGGAACACAGACCATGAAGGGAGAAACAATCCTACAGGAGCAAGGGCCACCGAAGGAAGGTAGCCATTGCCAGAAATGGAAGTCCAAGGCAAAGAACTAGGAGGAGAACTCTCTGGCTTCTCTCCCACTGCCTGCCAGCCTTCCACCTGTGCCTACCGTTGACAAAAAACTGTGCAGAAGCCATTTGGGAAGACAAGTTGAGAAGTGTAGAGAGGGACAGAGCAGAGAATGGATTTGAGAGTCAACAAACGAATGGCTGGAAAAAATAGCATCTGCTACTCAAAGAAATTGATGTCAAAAGCTGAAAAGACTTCAGATTCTTTCAATATTACATACAGTCTCTATCTTGAAAGAATTAGCTGTAGCATTTCATTGGAAAGACAAGATAATGGCCATTAGATAATTAAACAATGCAAATATATGAATACTGTCGGCTTTGCTGGAATGCCCATAGTTACAATGTGATTTAGCTCATATGTAATTGATAAACAGGAGAATGTAATAGATAAGTGGGGGGGTGGTGTTGGTGCAATGTGGAAGTCACTTTGTTTCAATAGGCAAATATTGGTAGACAAAGGGAACCCAAATATAGCAAGAGAAGAATTATAACTTTCTGCAGGAAAGAAAAAGTTCCCCAGCATGGCTATTGAAACAGTCACAGCAACCCTTTTTTTTTTTTTAATTTTTTTAACCTTTATTTATTTTTGAGACAGAGAGAGACAGAGCATGAACGGGGTAGGGGCAGAGAGAGAGGGAGACACAGAATCGGAAGCAGGCTCCAGGCTCTGAGCCATCAGCCCAGAGCCCGACGCGGGGCTCGAACTCACAGACCGCGAGATCGTGACCTGAGCTGAAGTCGGACGCTTAACCGACTGAGCCACCCAGGCGCCCCAACAGCAACCCTTTTTAAGGCTGCAGTATACACTTTTGGAAAATTAAAACTGAGTGTTTGCACTTTCTGCTCCCTCCCCAAAGAGGTGCTTCCCCAGCCTGGCTTGTGGCAGGTTGCAATGTCCCAGTGCCCACCTTAGTAACCACCCCATTGGCCTCGGACTCCATTTCCATCTACCTTATCTTACCAACTCCTCCCGAATTAACCCAAGTGTTATCAGCATCTCCGTTCTGTTATTCCTGTTTGTTATTGATATCTGCTATGACCATATCCAGTCACACTGAGGAAGACTGCATGCCAGGGAGATCCAATTTAGCTCAGATACCAAATATGGTTCTTATTATGCTCTGATTACAAATTGCATGAGGTTCTCAGTGGTCTGCCCAGTGAGCCCTTTTTATTGTTTGCATTTGTTTTGTTTTTACAGAAGATCGAATTTTTAGGAAAGCATATATCATGTTATAGTAGAAGCACTTATAGTAAAAATATCATTTGGTTTGGGGAAAAGATCAATATGGATCCTTCATTCATTCATGCAGCATTTATTAAACATCCTTGTACTTGGCAAATTCAAATAGGAATCAGGTATAGGAAGAATCTTCTCCCCAAAGAGTTTACGACAAGACCTGTTAACAGATCATTAAAATACAAAGCAGTAAATGTTGTAATAGGAGTATTATTGGCATGATGAGAAATTCTAGAGCACGGTAAGAATGGTTTTGCCAGTGTCAGGAAAGACTTCAAGAGGAGACGATATTTGCAGGGTCTTAAATAGTACGAGTTTGGCAAGCAGTGAAGGAAAAAAGAAACATCGTCGGCTGTTGGAAAACATGTGCAAAGGCATAAATTAATATAATTAATTAATGTCAGAGTGTGATATGAGTGTTTAGGAATGGAATGAGAGATGAAAATCCATGCAGCAAATGCCAAGAACTCTAACTGAAGAAGCCGATGCTTAATTGCCAAAAGCCTTATAGGTCCAGTTTGGGAGTTTAGTGTTCATCCTGGGAACAAGTGGACTCCAGCTGAGGTCTTTAAAAAGAGGAGTAACTTGATGAGAATTGTTTTCAGGAAGATCATTTTGGTGTCCAGGTGAAGAATGAACTCGAGGGGAGGAAGATAGATGCCAGGGAGATCAGATAGGAGGCTGTATGAATACTCCAAACAAAAATGATGAGGGTCTAAGCCAGTGGCCATGAGGATGATAAAAAGGGACTTTAGCCAGAGGACATTTCTGAGGGAGAACTGACAGGTCTGATGATCAATTGGACATGGGAAATAAGGGACATAAGTCAAGGATGACTTTAAGAGTCCTAACTGAGGCAACAGGGTATATTGAAATGCCATTAGCTGAGGGACAGAATTCCATAAGGAAATGCAGGTTTGAGGAAGTAATGGGTTTAGCACTTCTATTTTCAAGCTGTCTAGAGTATTCAGAAGTGGACATGGGGCCTTTATTCCTGTGAAGTAACTATAGCCATTGGAGGAAAATCCATTGTTAAAAGATAGCTAACCATTTGGTTTGCGTAGGATAGCCAAATCATAGGTGACCTAATTTCCTTATCTGGTAAATGGGTTTTACGTACCAGTGTTTATAAAGAGATCACATTAATATCTATATTCTCAACATTTAAAAATATTATTAAAAACAGGAACATCTCCAATCCAAAAAGCATCTGTACGACTTGGCAGGCATACAACATGTCGATTGGGAAAGAAAAAGTGGATTTCAGGGCGGGAGCTCTGCATGGTATAACCGAGGACAGATGCAATTTCATGGAAATGTTTGCTGTGTGCATGAAGAAGGCATTGCACAGCCTTGAATTAATAGGAATATATATTCTAATTAATTGACAGCAAGAGCTGTTGATGAATGAAAATCTAGATCTCCAGCTCCCTAAGCAAGCACCCTGACACAGCCAAATAAATTGCTGAGACTCTGACTTTATATAATATGTGATACAGTCTAGCAATAATCATCTTATGTTTTCCCATCCTCCATCCATTATTTTGGATTTGGGGTTCTTTTTTACACCTAAATCTAACATGAACAAAAGAGAAAATCTAGAGATGGAAATTACAACAAAGAGAAACAGAAAAAAAATTAGAAAGAACACTTGAATTCAGACAACATGGCCACCACACGGCACATTTAAGAAGTCTTGTGATTTTTGTAAAAATGACAATTATTCCAGTGACAGTCCTTCCTGTGGTGCTTCTGGCAGCAGAAGTGAAAGTTATACTGGGCCACCAGCACTTTCTTGTCATATCCTTGTGACCAAAAGCACATTGTCACGTAGGTGATTAGTATCAGAAATACATTTTCTTTATACTAAGTTAAAACACCACTGTTCCTTTTAGTAATATCTTCTAAACTAAGAAAAACTATATGAACCTCTTTGGACATGCTGTGAAGACATATCATCTTCATACATGTCAAATCCCTAGAATGTGTTTAAAGTCAAAAAGGCAGAGAGAACAGGCTTTATAGGAGCTCTGGTCCAATGCTTTCATTTAGAGCATCGCCATGAAGTAAAGCCTTCCTTCAGGCTTTTTGCTTAAAATGCTGCTAAAAATGATGTTGGTGTGTTTATAGTGTACCGATCTTTGCAACCCAGAAATATTTTAAACAAGGCTAGTCATACAAATCCTTTATTTTAATGTGCGATTGATTAGCTAGCATTGCATCTAAAGAGAGAATAATTGTAAATTGCCAACTAGTCTAGAAATATTCCCCTTAGGCGTGCCAAAATCGCAAGCCATAATACCACAGTAGTGATGGAAACTTGAATAAACTTCTGTAAATTAAAATTTATTTCCTATACCTTGGGAGAAAAAAAAATTATTTCCAAAATGATGTCTCTACCAAACCAATATTATCCTCACCATTTATTGAGCAATTACTTGGTTCCAGGCTTGGAGTTGAGGAGGGGGAGAGACAGAAAGATAAAAAGACTCAAACTCTACTCTCTGAAATTAGTGAAGGGGGCACCAGGACGGCTCAGTCAGTTAAGTGTCCGACATCAGCTCAGGTCATGATCTCACGGTCTGTAGGTTCAAGTCCCACATTGGGCTCTGTGCTGACGGCTCAGAGACTGAAGCCTGCTTTGGATTCTGTGTCTCCCTCTCTCTCTGCCCCTCCCCTGTTCATGGTCTCTCTCTCTCTATCTCTCAAAAATAAATAAACATTTAAAAATCCAATTGAAACCAGTGGAGGAAAATTAAAAATATTAATAATAGCCATATATAACAAAAGGTATCAATGGTATTATAGAGCCAGGCTACAGATATGCATGACTCTGTGTGTGTGTGTGTGTGTGTAAGTACAATGAGAAAACAGAGAACACAATTTAAGGGGAGAAAAGTGTCAAATAAGGAACATGGCACTGTAGTGAATAATAAATTCTGGCTCCAGAAATACTGCGCTTTGTAAAACTCCTGGCTCTGTCTCTCACTACCTATGACAATCTTACCAAGTTACTTTGTCTCACTTGGCCTGGATGTCTTCATGAGGACATTAAATAAGAGCAACATGAAAAGCACCCAGTATAGTGCCTGGCCCAGAGGTGTTCAATAAATAGTGACGTTCGCTATTGGGAAAGGCCTCATATAAATAGGAGTTCAACAGACGAATGATGTCGGGCACTGGGTATTGTGCAATTAGCAGTTTCCTGCTAGTAGTAACCACAGAGCATCACCTCTGGCTGAGGTTTACAAGGAGAAGGAAGGGGCAGGCCATGCTGGTAAGAAATAAGTGTACAAATGAAATGATGCAGAGTCAGAGAAACCAAGAAATCCCCAAATGTAAGGAAGGAAATTGGGTCAGGAGCCAAGGAAATCTTAAGGAAGGTAAGCAGGTAACATAACTCCCCAGCAGGATGAAGGGAGTGCCATTGGGAATAGCTGGGTTATTTTGGCTCCGCAGCCAGTGTGGATGCCCTTCTCAAGAGACAGAGGAATGGGCCTTACAGTTGCTCAAAGGCAATGCAGAGGGGCTCGTAGAAGGAGGGCTAGGCCACCAGGACGCTTGTACCCCGGATGGAGTGGTATTCTCAGAGCGCAGTATTGCCTTTCTCCAACTTACTTATGGCAAATGCTTTAACCAAAGATCAGAATCATTCACAAACCCCTCAAATTCATAAGCATCTCAGCCCCGTTTGGGGAATAGGGAACTCGGCCATCTTTGCAGTCCAGAAGCTAACCACGTCTTAAGAATCTGCTTCCAATTTTTAGCTCACCTCACAAAAGAGACCAGATTCCTCAGGATCCAAGACAGGGATTCCCTGCTGGAATGCAACTATTCATCCATTAACTATATGTTATCGTAGGTTTCTTCAAACTGCATAAAGGATCATTGTTTGGTAGAGAACACTGCACAAAACAGAAAAGCTTTGGGAGCCTGGGCCTGAGGAAGAAACACCCAGGGAGTATGCTACATGTTCCTCTAACGCTTGGCAAAATTTTCGTATTGTGGTGCACACAGAAATGAATTCTGAATGTGAGTCAAACAGTAGGAGGGCACCGTTGACGGCTGGATCTGTCGGAAAGCTGCTCACTTACAAAAAATGCTACAAGGAAAATGGTGAATTTCCTGCTTGGCATTCAGGGCAATGCAGCAATACGTTCTTTTAAAAATGAAAAACAGCAAGGATATGGTAAACAGAGTGCATTTTTATTCATTTATGACTTGAGAGTTTCTGACTTGTGAAAAGGCTAAAAGGCCCAAAGGCAAAGGAATCTTTGTCTCAAAGGGAAAATGCTGTGGACGAAAATAAAGGTTGGGTTAGGTATTCAACAAGATTCAGAGCCACTCTCAGGGGAGAGGTCCTTCATTTGGGGAGACTCTTAAACTCATTCAGGCCACCAGGGTACCAGTTAGCACAGGCAGCTGTAATTCACTAAATGGAACCCCGGTGGCCTGAATCAATGCTACCAAAGAGGCGCACTTACCTACAGGGAGCAAATTAGGTGCTAGCAGAATGTCTGATTATTTTGCCGTTTATATTTATAGAGTCAGTGAGTCAACAAGTATTTATTGACCCCCTAGAGGTTGAAGTGCTCACTAATAAATGTGTGGGTACCTATTAGGGGTTAGACGCATTCTCCTGCCCTCAAGGAGATTTACAATCCAATAGAGGTGATAACTATCCTTTAAAATGGATACATATCAATAAAAACAACAAAAGGGAAATTAGGAAGTTTGGGGCTGGGAATTTTTCTGACCCATTGGAAAAATAGGATACTAATAAGTCAGGACAAACCTGGAAGGTGGACTTTGAGTGGGGTTTTTTTTGTTTGTTGGCTTGGACCGGTTTATTTGGGGGGTTTTGTCTTTGTTTTCATTTTTGTTTTGTTTTGTTCTTAAAGGCAGAAGTATGACATGCAACAGGAGGAAGAGATTTATTTGAAACCTTCAGGAAAGCCTGTTAAGAATTGTTGAGATTGAACAGGGAGAAAAATAACACTAGAAGCAAATGAATGCTGTCTTGGTTGGCCAGCTGAAAGATACAACTTGACTTGAGTTCCATAAGAGATATAATGCACGTTATGACTAAAACTGGCTAATAAGGAAGGTTGTTGTTGTTTTTAAGTTAACATCTACCAAAGAAATCACTGGAAGTCATTCTTAGCAGAAATACGAGATCCAAAGGATGAAAAATACTAAAGAACGAATAATATGTTTTAGCCAAGTGCAGCAGGATTGTGAGTAAGGGGAGTTTGAGGACCAAGAAGTCAACAATAAAGAGCCAATGGTCTTGTATCCTGGTCTGTGGAGAGGCTGTCTAGTGGGGCTGGAGAAAAACAGACGGTGAGAAACAAAGTTACCTTCTGGGAGCTCTTTTGAAGGGCATTTAAGGGAGCAGGTGTAGCTAATGAGCCCAATTTGAGTCACATTGAGTTTGATAAAGACAAAAGGAAATCTAGTGAGAATTACACGGAGGGCCAAGAGAAATCTGGAGCCAAAAAGGGAAATTTGTTTAAGAGGAACGTAAATGTGGGAGTTGAATCCCTGGAAGGAAGTGTAAGATTGGAGGAAATCTTCAAGAGGACTTCCCACATTAGGGAAATGGTAGTGAGGGGGAATGAATTGCATTTGCACTGAGATGCTCGTCCACAGACGTTCTGTGAAAGAAATAACGTCATTACTCTGGTTTCATATTTACTGAGCTTAAGAAGTTTCGTCCAGGGTCAGGAATGAGAAGTTCGAACCAGCAATAACAGAAGACCTAGCGATAGTTACCAAATGGTATTAAACCCTCCCTGAAACACTTCTTGCCACAGGGTGGCCTTCCACGCTAAGATAGGCCCCTTACTATCTAAATACCTATCTCGTCCAGAATGCAGTCCTCTCTGGACCCCGTGGCTCTGCAAAGTGGTATTAGGGAAATCAGGCAACCTGAGTTCTAGTTCTGATACCTAGGATTGTGGGTTAGGCTGAAACCTCTTTGACATCCATTTTCTTGACCATAAAAGAGAGTCAAATAATAGATCTTCTCTCTCAGGGATTATGAATGTTAAGCAAGATAATCCATATCAGGTGTCTGGTATCTGGTATGTAGTCACCAAATGTTAGCTATTACTCTCATACACATTTTTAATTAAATTGTAAGTATACATACAAATGTATACTGAACATGCCATCAACTTGTAACTGTTCATTTGGTTTTTTTTTAAGTGTATTTATTTTATTTTGAGAGAGGGAGCACAAGCAGGGAAGGAGCAAAGAGAGAGGGAACAGAGAGAATCCCAAGCAGACTCCCGACTGCCAACACAAAGCCAGACGTGGGGCTCAAACCCACAAACTGCGAAATCGTGACCTGAGCTGAAACCGAGAGTCAGGATGCTCAACCAACTGAGCCACCCAGGTGCCCCTGTACCTGTTCATTTCTTTCTACTTCCTACAAATACCTTTTTTCCAAACCCTTGTCCCTCTTTAGAATTTATAGTAAGTTCCCTATTTTCAAGAATACACACCCCACTCTGATAACTCCTTAATAACTATATCCAAAATTATTACTGCACCTTTTGAAATGATGTTAATTTTCAGTCATTTCAATTCAATACAACTCAGTGTTAAAGGACATGAGATTTTAAATCAGAAGATGTAGGTCACAAGCTTTAGCCAAACAGCATAGACAAGTTTCTGAACCTCAATGAATCTAAATTTTCTGGGTTTTTTTTCTAAATTTATTTTTATTTTTCTAAATTTTCTATAAATTTCTGCATAATAGAAATAATAGCAACCGATGTATACACATCATCCGTCTTGCAGAATTGTTACCAAAACAATTCAGATAACATACGTAAAGCTCCAAAGAGCTGCAGCAACCTGAAAATTATTGTTAGAAACCACTCTTGGTGGTTTTATGCTTCTCACTGACGAGAGGATGAACTTTGACATAGACACCATGGCATCTGGTACAGAACATTCCTATCACTAGCACTGAAGAAATATTTTCTGTGTGTTTGCCCAGAGATGGTTTGGCACACAAAGAAAGAAGACAGAGCCTGACCGACAGAGCTGAAGTGGATCCCATGGAATGATTCTTTAGAGTAAGGAGCTGGAAAGACTAACTTGCATGTGGTACTGACTCCTTCCCACATGTTGTGTTATTTTTGATGACACAATGCAGTCCGAAGTTCTTGACCAAAAGAATTAGGCGATCTCCTGGTTTAAACTTGTGACCTCATCCCTAGTTCCACAACGGTATTTGCTAGTTCATGCATGGCTTTTCACAATCCTTAATTCAGGCATCCTTACACAGAGGCTCCTGAGCGATATGGTTCGTGTATAATCTTCAGAGCATGGAATTTCTAAATTAGCACATCATGTTTTCCAGAACTCTAGAAGGCTTAAACAAGCCTCTTGGTTATTAGTGGCAGAATCGGAGCTCAAAAATCAAGTACATAGAAACATAAACTGAAACCCAAGATGCAACATTTAAGCAGCATCTGAGATCCCAGGAGGGACAAACTGTTCCCCAGAATTGCCCCTTTATCTCAAAATCCTCCAGTTCTGGTCCAGGGTTTGTGTGCTCTAAAACTGTCTACTCCACATTCACCTTCCAATCCCATCTCACCCAACTCCAGCTTGGAATCTCTTCCTCTTTGTCACACAGGTTATCAATCAATAGAATGGTTATTATTGGTAGGTAAGAAAGAAAGGGCTTTAAAAAGCAAGGGATGACAGCTTCAAGGATAATAATAGAAACCAGCATAAAGCCAACCCGGTTTGTTCTTAGCTTGAAAGAACAATTTAAATAAATATCTAATTATCTCAAAGCACGCCATTCATCATACATTATAACATATTTTGAAATCAGGTTTATTTATTTCTGTCTGTATAAACCATACCTCAACTCTTTCTCCTCCCTCTCTCTACATATCACAATATTCTGTCCCAAACCCAGCTCACATTCCTGTGTTGGCTCTTGTCCTTTTTCTCCACTTTTCCTCCTCCAGTCTATTCTTTTCTCCACCTAATGATGCTCTCTCTCCCTTCCTACGAGAATTAATGTTTTCTTTCTGTCTTCTCCAGCCCGCCACTTAGCCCGTCAATACCACAATAATTACAGACAAATATGGGAAGGGGTAAGAGAGAGGAAAAAGCTGTGAACACTCAGATTTAATAGGTTTGCCTGTCACAAAAATGAACATTTCAAACCTGAAAATTGCCTGAGTTTTAAACACTGTCTGAACTTGATAACACATAAGTAATGAGCAAAAACTTCTGAAACCCTCCTAAATATTTTGTACACCTGGATATGCCCCCCAGGAAATTCCTAGCAGTTAAATTAAACTGCTGCTTTAATTTTCCCCAAGTATGGCAGACAATAGTGAAGAATTCCTATCCGCCCTCTCCCACGAATTCAGTTTCAAAGCTGTTAGCACAACACTAGTATTTCAACATTCTTTCGGCTTTACCATCTTTATGTTCATTTTAAATTAAGAAGTCTGAGGCAGATCTTATCAAATCCATGATATTGTTAAGAGCACTTCAAGGTCCTTTTAAAAACAAGAATTACTTACATCAACTTACTTTATTGCTTCATTTTCTGACTCTAAAGGACACAAAGTATACTAAAGCAATTTAACATGGCCGTAACCTACAATTTTAACTTACCCTGAGGGGCCATTTCACCTCTTGTTTTACTTTTCCAGACCAAATCAATAGAGGGAAGAATCAAGTCAAGACACATGTCATAACTGTATTAAAGGTCAATGAGGTTTAAACAAATTGGGTTCTGCTCATAAATAATTGACTCACAATTTGTACCAAGGTACAGGGCGAAATGCTATTCACCTGAAACATCTTTAAACTTTATTCTACCTATTGTTGGCACCTGAGGGAAATATAACTAAGCATATGCTTGGATCTACAAGTCAGCTGTCAACAAATTCTCTCTCTCAAGAATGTAAGGGGTAATAATTCGTAGAAAACATATACCATCCACCTTGCTCATCACAAAAGAGGTTAAAGTAGACCCTTGGTATTCAGTAACACTTGAGGGCTTGACTAATTTGTGCGCAATCCTGAAGGTCTGCACCATGTTGCAATTTGTGACTTTAAGCTTCAGTTGTTATCAAGTTGGTGTGTGAAATTGGGCACGGCTTCTTGGAAGGGATCCTCAGCAGCTGGGCGGTGTGCATTATGCACTACGCATGTCTATCCTTAGCTTTCTGGTCATCTACTTACACACAACTCTCAGGCTGGAAATGGGTCTTTAAATTCTTCAGTCACAAGTCCCTGCATTTGGGGAAATTGGGGGCTATGGTATTGTTTCTACACGGGAAGACCTACTAAGCGGCCCAGTACTGGGATGGAATGCAAAAGAAGGTAATCAGGGAGCTCCTGGAAGGGTTTTCTTGTCTCCTGAGGGAAAGGCATGTGTAGACAGCTCAGTTGTGCTGCCCTTCCCCACTCCTCTTACCCTGAACAATAACCAAATGCCTGGATCTGTGAAAGCCATCTTGCAACTGTGAAGTGACAGGTGAAAATCTAAAAGTCTAAATATGGTGGAGAGAACATAGAAAAAGCTTGGGCCCTTTATGAAATTGTTAAATTGCTACACTCTGGTACCATTTACATCTGGGCTTCTTGTTTTGTGAGATAATTAAATTTCCATGTTGTAGAAGGCTAAAATAAAAACAAAAACAAAAAACAAACAAATAAAAAAAGACCTGACTGATACAATGGTATGTAATAGTGTATCTCCTCTTAAGGAATTTATTATTAAAGCAGGAAAGTAATACAAGAACTCAAATAGCTTTAATAACTAATAGAAAAGTAGATGATCCATGTGAAAGGTGAAAACAAAATGCTATAATCAGGAGGGACCTCACCCAGCTGGGGTTGATGCAATGGGAAATCAAAGACCAGGTAAGAGAACGTGGAGAACCAGATGGGGTAGGAAGGGGAGATATCAGGCAGATATGTGTTTGTCTTCTGGTTCTGGCACTTACATACTGTATAATCTTGAACATGGGGCTTGAACCCCTCAAGCCTCCAATTTCTTTGAAAGGTTTCAAAGGTGATTATCTAATCCTTGTGTGAATAACTTAGAGTAAAGTAAGCAACCATGAATTAGTAGCTATTATTTTTAGAGAAATAGCATGGCAGCCCATAGCCTATCTTAACCACAGAAATTAGACCATTGATCCTAATCTGCCCTTATCTACCAATATGATCCAATTGAAATGAGATTCATAATGCCAGTCAGTGAAAACAGGCAATGCCTACTTGGTGATTGTAGTTAGTAAAGTAAAAAGGGGCATCCATCGCTTCTCCACCCTTCATTCTTGGTCCCAGGTACAGATAAACCATGGCATTGAAATCATCCCCATGCTCCTGGATGGAATGGATGTTACTGCTCCTCAAGGTAAGAAGTTAGGATTTGTGTCTTTTTCAGGCACTGTGTTCAGAAGCTTTCCTTTATTTAATTCTCACCTGAAGGCCTAGAAGTATGTGCTATTATCCACATTGTACAGATGAGAAAGCTAAAGTTCCTATAAATTAAATAATGACTTAAATCACACCTTACTTTTTTTCTTTTCAAATTTTTATTTAAATTCTAGTTAACATACAGTGCAGTATTGGTTTCAGGAGTAGAATTTAGTGATTCATCACTTAACATACAACACCCAGTGCTCATCATAAAAAATGCTCTTCTTATTGCCCATCACCCATCTAGCCCATCCCCTGCCCACCTCCCTCCATCAACCCTCAGTTTGTTCTCCATCATTAAAAGTCTCTTACTGTTTGTTTCCCTCTTTTATTCCCCCTCACATATGTTCATCTGTTTTGTTTCTTAAATTCCACATATGAGTTGTTTTGTGAGATAGGGGATTTGTCTTTCTCTGACTGACTTATTTCACTTAGCAAAACACACTCTAGCTCCATCCACGTCATTGCAAAAGGCCAGATTTCATTCTTTTTGATGACCGAGTAATATGCCACCTTATTTACCCGTTCATCAGTCTTAAATCACACTTTGCATTGACTAGGAAGGTGAAACTCAAACTTCTCTAATTTAAAAACCTTCCCTCATACCATTACATCACAACACTTCCCATTGAACCAAGGTCATTCCCTTCATATTCTGAACTGTTTCGAGCAGTTAGGCACATGGCAAGAATATATTCTCTCTCTCTCCTCCTTTCAAACATTACCACCACCAGAGTTAGCTGTCCATAATTGCATTTGTGGAAGTGGTGTTGGCCAAGAGATCGGAACCAACACAACTGGGCACCTAGCATATATTATCAACCATCCTAGACACATTAGAATATGTTCTTGCATTTGTTCCTCACATTAGGGAAAGAAGTAGGTACTAATGTCCCCATTAAATCCAGAGGAAACCGAGAGTCTAAGAGGTTGAATACATAATTTCTTGCATGAATTGATAGGTAATAAGTGGTGGTGCCAGAACTCAAACCCATCTCTGTCTATATCCAAAGTTCATCTCTTTCCTTCATTCCTGGGTTTGCCCCCAGCTCATTGGTAGCCTTAGAAATCATAGTCCAAATTCCCAGCACTTTAGGGAAGAACAGCCCTGATTTTGAATTTGTGAGACATATTCTATTTCAAAGTTATTATATCATAGCAGGAAACTTTTAGAAGAGTAAAGCTTGTGGTTATAAAGCCAGTTATAATCAAACTTGAGTGTAGATAGATAGAAAGGAGAGAACTTTTCTTTCAGATAGTGGAATGTGAGGGAGAGGGTATTACAGCTCCTCCTTCATAATGTGCAATGGATCCAAAGTGAGATTATTCGTAAGAAGCAACAGGATTTATGAGATGGTGAATTTCCTTTAAAGGTAAGTACATTAGAGATCCAGAGAAATCAGAACAAGGATTTGTCCCCGCTGCTTTCCATGAGCAAGCTAATTGCTGTTTACATTTTCTAAATATAGTGTCTTCCTAACTTGAAAATTTCCACCTGGAGGAAGTGTTTAGGACCATCTTGTAAATCTCCACTTTGAACCATTAATTCAGGGACATTAAATCAATAGATATTCTTCACTCACGGGGTGGGGGGGGGGGGGGAAGAAAGATCAGGTTTGTAACTGGTCTTTCAAAAGTTCAGAGAGTTGTGTGCGTCCTAAAGTGAAAGCTGAGAAATATTTCACCAAACATCTGAATCCTAAATTAAATAAAGCTGACAAAATTCACTAACATTCCTCAGAAAGATAAAAATATAACAGTTCTAAGAAAAGCAGGGACTATTCTCCAGTAGTTTCTACAAAGAATGGCATTAGTTTATAACAAGCCTAATCATTTACTGTGTAATATTTTTGGCCAGTGAGGAAAATAGTCGTGTGAGGAAAAGACAATGTAGTTTTGTGACTCAGTATGCAGGTTGAGAGTCAAACTACCTGGTTCTAATCTCACTTGACCGACTGTTTGATATTGGACAACTCAATTATGTTCTCTGAGCCTCAGCTTCTGTTAAATATTCCTGTGACAACATACATAATAAAGTACTTAGCATAGCACCTCGCAGACAAAATACCTTCTAAATGTTACCTATACTACTAACTGGGTATACTACTGAGCCATAGAAGAATCTAGTGATATTTTGGTAGGCTATTTTGTAGCAATTCATTTTAAAGAAATAGTAAGAGTTAATGGATTTAATACTAATCTCAGCATGTAATCATGTTCCAATTACGCGTTGAAATATTTTCCATATTCTTTTTTTTAGTGTTTATTTATTTTTGACAGAGACACAGCACAAGCAGGGGAGGGGCAGAGAGAGAGAGAGAGAGAGAGACAGACAGACAGACAGACAGAAGATCTGAAGCAGACTCTGCACTGACAGCAGAGAGCCCGATGAGGGGCTCGGACTCAAAAACCATGAGATCATGTCCTGAGACGACATTGGACACTTAACCGACTGAGCCACCCAGGTGCCCTAGTATTTTCCATATTCTAACTTTTAATCCTCATGATAATCTATGAGGTAGAGAGTATCTCAGTTTGCATTTGGAGGCAGACACTGTAGTATAGGGAACTTAAGTGATATACCCAAGCACATACAGCTGTTTAATGGTAGAGCCAGAATCTAAATGGATGCGTGATCGAAACTGGATCCAGTGTGTATGCTCTTCGCCACTCTATCACATCACCTCTCCTCTGATTCAGTTTAAATGCCCTCAAATTTCTGCCCATACCAGAAGAGAGACAGAGAGACAGAGACAGAGAGAGAGAGAAGTAAAACAAAATAGAATAGTCACCTCAAATCCTTTTTTGGGATCTGCTAAGAAATAAATTGTGCTTATATTCTAAATATATATTATATATTATACATTATATATTATATATATATATTATATTCAGAATATATATATATACACATACATATATTCAGAGAGAGAGAGAGAGAGGTATGTCAAAATTCCATACTCCCCTCAGGCAATATAGAAAATAATTTTATAAGATTCCACTACTAAGGACTGACTGAATTGGCCACATACGAAAATCGATCTCATTGTCATACAGTGTACGTGCTACATAGAGACCTAAAATCAAAGGGTGTCCCCTGGGCAGCAAGTGGAGATGAGAGCTTTCAGAGGTCCACCAGCTACTGAGGAAAGGTTTCAGAGCAGCAGGACCTTCCTTCTGAGTGTGTCCCTGGCCCAGTGACTTGCTGTGGAGTTTAGAATGTGACCGTAACAATTTACCCAAATTACTAAGGTGCAGAGAGTCTTATTCACCTTAATTAAATCAAAAGTTCATAGTCAAGGGGCGCCTGGGTGGCTCAGTCAGTTAAGCATCCAACTGGCTCAGGTCACAATCTCAAGATTCATGGATTTGAGCCCTACATCAGGCTCTGTGCTGACCGCTCAGAGCCTGGAGCCTGCTTCAGATTCTATGTCTCCCTCTCTCTCTCTGCCCCTTCTCAGGTCTCTCTCTCTCTCTCTCTCAAAAATAAATAAACACTAAAAAAAAGTCCACAGTCAAAAAAATAAACATGACCAGAATTCTCATATCAGCTCATTAATTCATTTTCTTCTTTGTAGGCGAGACACGGGAAGTCAAATTAACACCCACATTTTACTTGCTGAGTAAAAATCGGAATATTCCCAACAATAGCAGTTTTAAACTGTTGCCTTTTCCCTCAAGCTTTTCATTTCTATGTTCCTCAATTTCAGCCAGACTAAAACTCTTGTTTCACAGAAAAAATAAAACCATCTGTTAGGACATCCATTGACTACCTTTAACCTTAAGATGTTGTCCAATCTTCAATTTTTCAAAAAAAAATCATTGCCTCCTATACACAAGATACTGAGGATATAGAGAAGAATAAGGTATATACCCCATCTTGGAGCATCAGTTTATAGAGGAAGACAAAAAAATGTAAACAGATAATTGTCAAGTAACCAAGGCAGTCGTGCACTGGTGACGCACAGAGGGTGTTATGGGGAAAGATAGAGGGCTCCTATAACTTTTACATCCTTCATGGATATTTGAGGGAAAGACGGCCCCTTCTGTGTGGAGGTCACCCTCTCATCTTTCCTCCTGCATGAACTTGCCCATCCCAGCCTTCCTCGGTCTTCACTCTTACTTCTGTCTGTAGACTTTAGGCAAGCACTTGTCCTCCTCATCTTTAAACCCTTTTCTACACTATTTCTCCATCACAGCACTACCCTCCCTTACTCTGCTCCTTTTTCCCCAAACTTCTGGATAAATAGTCCATACTTACACCTCCTTTTTCTCAACTTCCATCCCTACCTCCATACATAGCCGTCATGCCTCTAGCCCCACCATTATACCAAAACCACTCTTCATAAAAGTCACCTATAGCGTTCTATGTGCCAATGCCAAGAGTCTACTTCAATTCTCATCCTGGTAGATTTCCTTGCTGCCTGTGAAACTATTGACTCCTTCTTGAAACCCTTTCCTTCCTTGGCTCCGTTCTGCTTGCTGCCTCTAGAACTAATTTCTCTGCAAATGTGGTGAGCAAGGAATTTAAATTCATTTTTGATTTCCTGCATTATACTCTTCTAACTCTATCTTCTCTCCATGGGTGATTTTGTCTCCTAGGACTTCAGGTACCATCTGTACATGTCAATTAGGGACCCAGCAGGAAACATGTCACTCTCAAATGGAATAATTTAGGACATTTTAATAAGACTATTTACCATGGTGTGGGCAGGCCCAAGGGAATCCTTCAAGGAGTGGTTAATACCCCAGGCTTATTCCCCATGGGCCTGAAAGGATAGGGGAGTTGAGGGGAGTCCTAACTGAAATCGATACAGTGGCTGCCTTGAGAAGGTCACTGGAGAGAGCTGTGTCCTTTGGAAGAGGGATGCCATTAGCCTGTGGTGACCTGAAAGGGAGGGATTCATGCAATACATATCTAAAACTCATTATCTTCCTGCCCTTTTATTTTTTACCTGGCACCTCTAATTGTCCAAACCCAATTAGAAGCCAAAGTGCAGTCATGGAATCAAAATAGGTAAGGACTCTAATGTTTATTTTTGAGAGAGAGAGAGAGAGAGAGAGAGAGAGAGAAAGAGAGAGATATTGGGAACACAAGTGGGGAAGGGGCAGAGAGAGAGGGAGACACAGAATCTGAAACAGGCTCCAGACTCTGTGCTGACAGAGTTCAACCTGGGCCTCAAACCCACGAACCACAAGATCATGACCTGAGCCAAAGTTGGATGCTTAACCAACTGAGCCACCCAGGTGCCCCCAAATAGGTAAGGATTCTAGAACACAGAGAAGGTTGGCAAGTGTATCTAGAGGAGTAAATGGAAAATACCTAGCACAACTGCTGCATCTCTCGTCCCTGACTGATCTTCTGAGATCTTGGCCAATATTTCCATCTCTCCTCCAATCTATTCATAGTATACTTATGTGCCTTAAGATTAATTTGCCAATTACTCTGTTTTCCTATAGAATTTTCCTTCATTAATGGCATAACTCTTTATTTTCTCTCAACAAAGACCATGGAGTATCCTCAATTCTTCCTTCTCCTTTATCTTCATCGCGGTCTGGAGAGTATTTCTCAGAAATGATTTTTGAACTCTGGGCTCTCCTCCCCAACTTTATTCCTTTAACCAACATCCTTATATCCTCTTTTTTGGACTTCTGCAATGATTTCCCAACTCAATTCCCGATAACTGTTTTATAGCCTTTACGCTGCTGTCAGTTATCTTTCTAAAACACAGATAATCATGGCATTCCTTTGTGTAAACCCTCTAACAGATCTTTGTTGCCTTGGCATAAAATCTTAACTTCACACATGACTTACAAGGCACTAACCTATGCCTTTAGCACATGAGCTTGTTTGTTCAGTAAATATGTCTTGAACACTAACTATATGCCTGTCAAGAGATTAGATGCTCAGCAAAGAATACAAACAAGAGATTGTGGACACGTTCTAGCCTCTAGACTTCACTGGGAATGATAAATGAATAAAAAGTTCAAAGTGACAATTACTAGGTGATAATAGAGAAAAGTTTACTGGTGAGAGTTTGGGTATAAGAAAGGCTTTGGAAAGAGAATAATGTTAAAACTGAAATGTAGAAAAGAGTATATGTTATCAGAAGGAGTATGGGCATCTCAACATAGGAAAATGCCTATTCCCTGGGTGCCTGGTGGCTCAGTCAGTTGAGCGTCCAACTTCGGCTCAGGTCATGATCTCATGGTCCATGAGTTTGAGCCCTGTGTCAGGCTCTGTGCTGACAGCTCAGAGCCTGGAGCCTGCTTCAGATTCTGGTCTCCCTCTCTCTCTGCCCCTCCCCTGCTCATGCTCTGTTTCTTTCTCTGTGTCTCTGTCTCTGTCTCTCTCTCAAAAATAAAGATTAAAAAAATTAAAAAAAAAAGAAAATGTCTATTCCCTTGTATATTAGCATAGAAGAACTAGGCAGGTGTGGTACAAGGCAGGTAAAGGGTGAAAACAATTGGCCTTCAAAATTTTGCATTTAAAATATGTGTTTCCACTATATGAAAATTATAGGTCATTTTTTAAATGAAAGGGTAATTTAGGGGTGATGAAAGATATCTACGTTTCGATTGCTGTGTATATATTTGTCAAAACTCGAAATGTACACTTAAAATCTGCACTTTTCTGGTATATATATTATATATCAGTTTTAAAAAATGTTTACTTAAATTCCAGTTAGTTACAATACTGCGTAATATTAGCTTCAGGTGTGCAATATAGTGATTCAACACTTCCATACAACATGCGGTGCTCATCACAAGTTCATTCCTTAATCCCCATCACCTATTTAACCCATGCCCCCACCCACCTCCCTTCTGGCAACCATCAACTTGTTCTCTACACTTAAGAGTCCATTTCTTGGTTTGCCTGCCTCTCTCTCTCTCTCATCCCATTGTTAATTTAAAAAAAAAAATCTATTAACTTAAATGTATGTAGAGTTTGTCAGGAGATAGAAGAAAGAAATGAAACCTGTGTAGTAAACAAGAACATCTCAAAGAAACTTATGTTTGTCTTTTTTCAGTGTGATACGTTTGTCTTTAAAAAAATCACCTTGGTTTCAGTGCAGAAAACTGGAATAGAGATACATTTTGGCAGGAATTTCATTAGGAGACTAGCAGAATAAAGAAAGAAAGGAGTCAATGACCAAATGGCTTCACTGGTGAATTCTACCAAACATTTAAAGAATATTTAATACATATCCTTCTCAAATTCGTCCAAAAAAAATGAAGAGGAGGGAACATATCCAAACCAAAACCCCCTAAGGACACCACAGAAAGGAAAATTACAGGTCAATATCATTAATGAACATTAATGCAAAAATTCTCAACAAAATATGAGCAAGCCAAATTCAATAGTACATTAAAAGGATCATACATATGATCTAATGGTATATATTTCAGGGATGCAAGAATGATTCAACAAATCAATTGATTCTGCAAATCAATCAGTGTGATATAGCACATTTACAAAATGAAAGATAGAGATCATATGATCATCTCAATAGATGCAGAAAAAGCATTTGATAAAAATCAACATCCATTTATGAAAAACACTCAACAAAGTGGGTACAGAAGGGATGTACCTAAACATAATAAAGGCCATATATGACAAACCCACAGCTAACATCATATTCAATAGTAAAAAGCTAAAAGTTTTAACTCTGAGATCAGGTACAAGACCCCACTCTTGCCACTTTTATCCCGCATGCTACTGGAAGTCCTAGCCAGATAATTAGGCAAGAAAAAGAAATATGAGGCTTTAAAATTGGTAAGAAAAAGATGAAAACTGTCACTATTTGCAGATGACATGATACTATATATAGAAAACCCAAAAGATTCTATCACAAAACTGTTAGAACTAAAAAATGAATTTAGTAAAGTAGCAGGATATAAAATCAACACAGAGAAAGGTATAGTATTTCTGTATACATTAATGTTGAGTTATCAGAAAGAAAAACTAAGAAAATAATCCCACTTACAACTGTATCAAAAAGAATAAAATAGGAATAAATTTAACCACTGAAAACTATAAGGCACTGATCAAAGAAATCGAAGAATACACATATAAATGGAAAGATATTCTGTACTCATAAAATAAAATAATTCATAATGTTAAAATGTCCATACTATCCAAATCAACCTACAGATGCAACAAAATTGCTATCAAAATTCTGATGGCATTTTTCAGAGAACTAGAAGGTATAATCTAAAATTATGTTCAGCAAAGTCGCAGGATATAAAATCAATGCACAGAAATCGGTTGCATTCCTATACATCAATAATGAAACAACAGAAAGAGAAATCATAGAATTGATCCCATTTACAATTGCACTAAAAAGCATAAAATACATAGGAATAAACTTAACCACAGAGGTGGAAAATCTATAGACTGAAAACTATATAAAGCTTATGAAAGAAATTGAAGAAACACACACACCCAAAAGGAAAAATATTCCATGCTCCTGGATTGGAAGAACAAATATTGTTAAAATGTCGATGCTACCCAAAGCAATCTACATATTCAATGGAATCCCTATCAAAATAACATCAGCATTATTCACAGAGATAGAACAAACAATCCTAAAATTTGTATGGAATCAGAAAAGACCCCAAATAGCCAAAGCAATCCTGAAAAAGAAAACCAAAGCTCGAGGCATCACAATCTCGGACTTCAACATGTGTTACAAAGCTGTAATCATCAGACAATATGGTACTGGCACAAAAACAGACACTCAGATCAATGGAACAGTAGAGAACCCATAAATGGACCCACAAATGTATGGCCAACTAATCTTTGACAAAGCAGGAAAGAATATCCAGTGGAAGATTGGAATGAAGAGAGTCTCTTCAGCAAATTGTGCTGGGAAAACTGAACAGTGACATGCAGAAAAATGAACCTGGAGCACTTTCTTATACCATACACAAAAATTAAACTCAAAATGGATGAAAGACCTAAATGTAAGACAGGAAGCCATCAAAATCCTAGAGGAGAAAACAGGCAAAAGCCTCTTTGACCTTGGCTGCAGCAACTTCTCACTCAACATGTCTCTGGAGGCAAGGGAAACAAAAGCAAAAGTGAACTATCGGGAACTCATCAAAATAAAAACTTCTGCACAGTGAAGGAAACAATCAGCAAAACTCAAAGGCAACTGATGAAATGGGAGAAGATATTTGCAAGCGACATATTAAATAAAGGGTTAGTATCCAAAATCTATAAAGAACTTATCAAACTCAACACCCAAAAAACAAATAATCCTGTGAAGAAATGGGCAATAGACATGAACAGACACTTCTCCAGAGAAGACATCCAGAGATGGCTAACAGACACATGAAAAAATGCTCAACATCACTCATCATCAGGGAAATACAAATCAAAAACTACAATGAGATACCACCTCACACCTGCCAGAATGGCTAACATTAACAATTCAGGCAACAACAGATATTGGTGAGGATGCAGAGAAAGAGGATCTCTTTTGCACTGCTGGTGGGAATGCAAACTGGTGCACTCACTCTGGAAAGCAGTACGAAGGTTCTTCAAAAAATTAAAAATAGAACTACCCTACCCCAGCAATTGCACTACTAGGCATTTATCCAAGGGATACAGGTATGCTATTTCAAAGGGGCACGTGCACCCCAATGTTTATAGCAGCATTATTCACAATAGCCAAAGTATGGAAAGAGCCCAAATGTCCATCGATGGATGAATGGATAAAGAAGATGTGGTATATATATACATGGAGTATGGCTTGGCAATCAAAACGAATGAAATCTTGCCATTTGCAACAACGTGGATGGAACTAGAGGGGATTATGTGAAACGAAATTAGTCAGAGAAAGACAAATATCATATGACTTCACTCATATGAGGAATTTAAGATACAAAACAGATGAACAAAAGGGAAGGGAAGCAAAAATAATATAAATACAGGGAGGGGGACAAAACATAAGACACTCTTAAATATAGAGAACAAACTGAGGGTTGCTGGAGGGGTTGTGAGAGAGGGAATGGGATAAATGGGTAAGGGGCATTAAGGAAGACACTTATTGGGATGAGCATTGGGTTTTATACATAGAGGATGAATCACTGGAATCTACTCCTGAAATCATTGTTGCACTATATGCTAACTAACTTGGACATAAATAAATAAATAAATAAATACTATTAATTAATTAATTAATTAAAATTATAAGGAACCACAGAAGATTCCAAATAGCCAAATCAGAAATCTTGGGAAGGAAGAAAAAAGCTGGAGATAGTATATGCCCTGATTTCAAACTATATTACAAAGCTATAGCAATCAAAACAGTATGGTTTTGGCAACAGATACACAGATCAATGGAATAGAATTGAGAGCCCAGATTTAAACCTGCACATATACTGATGGTTAATGACAAATGAGCCAACATACAATGGAGAAAGACTGTCTCTTCAATGTTGGGAAAACAGTGCTGGGAAAACTGTACAGCCACACGTGAAAGAATGAAATTGACCACTATCTTACACCACACACAAAAATTAACTCAAAATAGGATTAAAGACTTACTGTTAGACCTGAGACCAAAAAATTCCTGGAGGAAAACAGAGACAGCAATCTCCCTGACATTGATCTTAGAGATATTTTTGTGGATCTGACTCCAAACGCAAGGGAAACAAAAGCAAAAATAAACAAATGGGATTAGATCAGAGTAAAAACCTTATGCACAGTAAAAGAAACCATTATCAAAACAAAAAGGCAACCTACTGAATGGGAGAAGACTGTTATAGACCATATATCTGACAAGGGATTAATATCCAAAATATATGAGAACTCATACATGTCAACAAAAATAACAAAAAACAGTCTAATTTAAAATCGGGCAGAGTATCTGAATAGACATTTTTCCAAAGAAGACATGCATATGGGCAACAGGCATAAGAAAAAATGTTCAATATCAATAATGGGTAAGAAAATGCAAATCAAAAGCCACAATGAAATATCACCTCACACCAATTAGAATGTTTTTACTAACAACAGCAGCAGCAGCAGCAACAGCAGCAACAACAACAACAAAAACAACAACATCAAAACACCAAGAAATAACAAGTATGTGGAGAGAGGAAACCCTTGTACACTATTGGTGGGAATGTAAATTAGTGCAGGCACTAAGGAAAGCAGTATGGGTATTCTCCAAAAAATTAAGACTATAACTACCATATGATCCAGCAATTCCATTCTTTTTGTCTGAAGAATGAAAAAAACACTCATTCAAAAAATGTATGCACCCTTGGGGCACCTGGGTAGTTTAGTCGGTTAAGCATCCGACTTTGGCTAGGTCATGATCTCCTGGTTCGTGGGTTTGAGTCCTGCGTTGGGTTCTGTGCTGATAGCTCAGAGCCAGGAGGCTACTTCAGATTCTGTTTCCCTCTCTCTCTGCCCCTTCCCTGATCACACTCTGTCTCTCTCTGTCTCGAAAATAAATAAACATCAAAAAATATATGCACCCCTATGTTCATGGCAGCATTATTTATATAGACAAGAAATGGAAATAACTAAACGTCATTGACAGATGAATGGATAAAGATGCGGTGTGTGTGTGTGTGTGTGTGTGTGTGTGTGTGTGTGTGTAATAGAATATTACTCAGTTATAAAAAAGAATGAAATCTTGCCATTTGTGACAGACCTAGAGAATATTATACTATGTGAAATACGTGGGATATAGAAAGACAAATACCATATGATTTCCTCATATGTGGAATCTTTAAAAAATGAATAAACAAAACAAAACAACTCATAGAGAACAGATTGATGGTTACTAAAGGGAAAGGAGGGTGGGGGTGGCCAAAATGGGTGAAAGGGTCAGTTGTATGGTGATGGATAGTAACTGCATTTTAGTGGTGATCACTTTGTAGAGCAGGAAGATGTTGAATTATAATGTTGTACACCAGAACTTAGGTTATAACAATTTTATCTCAAAATATAATGAAATAAAGGACTTATATAGTGGAAGCAGCATTTTCTTAGAGTGACAGGTAGGACTTGGTGATTGGCTGTGATGGAAAGGATGTGTGGTGGCTATAGTGCCATTCAAAGAAAGAAAGCATCCCTAAAGGGACATAAAAATGAGCTTCATTTTTAAAAAGCTGTGTTTGAGATGGATTTGGACTTCCAAGATATGTGTGCACAAGTGGCTACATGGCTATGGACCCCCAAATTCAGATAAGAGAAGTTATTTTACATTGGACAAGACTGAAATAAGCATTAGTCTCCAAGAGAAAACAAAAGGGGGATTAGTCATTTGTGTAAATGAAGGAATCCAAGATGGTACTGGTGATTGTAAGCCTGGAGAATTACAGAAATAGCTAAAAGCCAATTCAGGTCATCTGAATATAAATTTAGGTCTCCTTGGGAAGCAAATAGGGATTTTGATTGCAATCGAGGAAATTTACATTTAGTTACTTTGCTGTCTATCTTTAGAAATGATGAAAATCTGTGGTACCTATAAAAGAGAAATCCATTAAAAAAAAGTCTGTCTATTATTGTCTAATATGTATATCACTGGGGTAGAAATCTGATTCCATTAAATATTAAGACCATCCAACTAATTCTTCCACCTGAGTCCTTTTGACTTCAAAGTCTAGTCTCATAAATATTAGATTAGACTGCCTTCTTGGGGGATCATTCCTAATGTATTGCTGATGAAGGCTTGGGAAACACCCAAACACAATAAGGTGACTAGGATGTAACCTCTAGTTCTATATGGATACTTCTAAAGATAAGGGAGCCATGTTAGTGTAGGTCCCCTGAGAAACAGATGCAAGACAGGATTTGACATGCGGGAGTTTTATTGGGATAAACATCAGTGAGGGAAGTAGAGGAAAGTTGGAAAAGTTGGGACAGCTGACTCCTGAAAAGGAGAAAGGAAAGGCAGGAAAACAGAGATGTCTCTAAAGGGACTGTTCGGTGGCATTTCCTTTTTCTATCATATAGCTGAGATCTTCAGAATGTTTATTAGCCCAGAGAGTGTGAATTACAGTTATACAGTGAGTGGGATAATTATACATTTAAGATAGATTTCATATGGATAAAAGGAAATCATTGGTTTCTTGGATGAGATAGAAAGTATCTACGGTCCGTGTTGTGGGGTGGCAGATGGAGAGATTTTGAAAGTTATGCCTCAGTTATCCTGTGGGTCTGATTAGGTAATACAATTCTATCTTTGAAGTCCCAAGAAATCAGCCTGTCAATCAAATGTCTGTAAATCACGTGTGACTGACAGGAGCTTGACACATGATTTAAGGACTTTGTGTTCTCACTCATTTTACAAAGTGAAATAGGTTTTAAAACCATTTTATTTGAAAATAATTTCAAATTTATCAAAATATTACAAAATAAAAGTAGTATAAAATGAAGAGTGCAAAAAATGCCCATATACCCTTTATCTAGATTTGTCTACTAGTGATTTTTATTCCATTTTGATTTGTCATTTACTCTCACTGCCCTTGACTTATTTTTTCTGGATCATTTAGGAGATATATATATATATATATATATATATATATATATATATATATATACTTATATATACATTTATATATATTTATATATAATATCTAAAATATAAGTGTTTTACATAAATACTATATAACCTATCATTTGTATTCCAATGTTACGAGTTCATCCAGTAATGCCCTTCATTGTACTTCTTCCCCTCCAGTATGAGATCTGGTCTTGCCAAGTATTGCATTGAGTAGCCATATCTCTTTAACCTTTTTAAAACTGGAACATGAAATACTTTTTTGAAAAATTAAATCTTATTGAAGAATTGAAGAATTAAACTCTGAGAGTGGGGACTTGGTCAGTCCTATATGTTGCTTATACATATAGCCCAGAACAGTGCTTGGTACATGGTAGCACTCAGTAAATATCTGATGAACGAACGAATGAATGAATGAATGAATAACATTTTGTGTATGTCCATATTTTCCTAAGAAGGGTTGGCATAAATGAGTTACATTGGTCTTTGCCTTTTAAAAGCATTTATATCATGTTTTTAAAAGTTTTATACAAATAGTTCCAGTGTTTGTTTTGTAAAAGTAGATCATGCGTACGTTCGTGTGTGTGCGTGTGTGTGTGTGTGTGTGTGTGTGTGTGTGTGTGTGTGTGTGTGTCTGGATGCATGTGTGGGTAGAGCTTAACTGTACCTTAAGACCCCACCCCTGATACTCCCTGCCCACACCATCACCTTAAATCCCTTCTCATCTCTGTAACAACTTAAACCTTTTAGTGCTGTTTGAAAGTGAAATCAAAACCCAAGCTCTTCTGGCATGAAGATTGGCATCCAGTGTGACTGTCCTCTGGGCAATGCAAAACATTTGCTCCCTGCATCAAGGGCTGTGATGAATCTGAACGTTCAGATACAACTAGTAGCCGTCTTAAAAAAAAATGTTGGCTCCTGTGTCAGCATGTTGACTGACAGAATGTCCACATGGTAGGAGGCTTACTGACATGATTTCAATCATAGCTCTGTGAATGGAAGGCTGCCCATCAGTCAAGTCACAGAAATCTCTGCCTCGTTCCAGAGGGTCCATTGCATCATTCCCACATTGTCAGAATTGCAGCTCATTGCTGGAACTGAAGGATGGCCCCACCTTGTGCTGGTTACGCCAGGGACCTCCTTCAAGGACTCGCCTTGTGAGAGTTCACCTCCTAACTTCAGAAACCTGCTGCTCTACTCTTAATATGAAACTAGGGTCAAAACTGCCGCGTGTTGATAAGAATATCTTTGGCTCATGATTGTAATATAAAGTGAACAGAGCGGGACTCGAATTGTAATATACAGTTTGATTTTATCTATGAAAAGAAAAAAAAGAAACTTTGTAGAAAAATGACTGGAAGAAATAATGCCAACACGGTTATAGTCGTGGCTTCCAAGTGATGGGATTAAGGGTTATTTATAGTATCTGATCTTGTGTTGTTGGCTACAAGGAGCATATGTTTCTTTGATGATCATGAAAAGAGAAATTAAGTATAAAAAGAAAGACGGATTTTTATAGCCTCACATTTAAAAGTGAAATCTAAAGAAACTGGTTGAAGTTCTAAGCCATATTGTATCTCAGTTTCCCCATATGCCAAGTAGGTACGAGAATGCCAGTTATAGATTCTGTGATGGCAATACATGAGATAAGCATGTAATATGCTTTCATTTGCTCAAAATAAAGGAGCCTATTATTATTATAATAATCTTTATACTTATCTCTGAAGGAACTCCTTCCCCCAACTCTCCTTCTATCAATCATGAAGAAGGAAAGGCTTATAAATCCTGACTGGCACCTTGCCTGCTCTTTTGAAAGTCTAACCCAGTGGGATGGCAAAAGAGAGTAATTTTTTAAATGAAGAGACTTTAGAGCTAATCTCCATCTGACATGTGCTTCCAACTCCAGCTTATGTTGAAAGAAGTGCTTATTAAGGACACACTTGATTCCTTGCCTCTCATTCTTCTTTCTACGGGAGAAACCGTCTACTTCACCAGCAGAGTCCCTTTCAATTCCTGAATTTATACATGTGGAGAAAACCTTCAGAACATGATATATTCTTGCAGAATGGTCCGTGGGACAAGAAGAGTGATTGACAACTGCAGAAATTACGTCTGAGGTTTAGTCCTGCAGGAAAAGGGGATACAAATTGCCTGCAAATTATCCACAAGTCCCTGATGAGCCTGAGGAGAAAATTTAAGAGGCTTCAGTCTTTCTTCAACAAACATGTTCACGTGTCTCCCTTTACTATAACACGCAAACACCCAAGAGAAATTGTCCCTGTAAAAACACTACTTTGTTTTTTATCCTTGTCAAATGTGTTACTGGTAAGTGTGCAAATGCCAATTAATAATCTTCATCATGTGCCAATAGCGGTCCATGTATGACTCAGAACAGAAGAGGTATATAAACTCCGACTGATGGGTTTATAATTTAAAGAAGAAATTAGGTTTTATGCTATAAAAACACACGGTGTTAACCTCATAGGATGCATAATGAAATAGCCTGTAAGGATTTGCACTGTTGATCTTAATAAATATACATACAGTAGAATAAAGGCAATAATAATGATGATGATGGATACTTACAAGTCTAAAAGGAACAGGTTAAACTTCTAAGAGTACACGAAAGTGTGATGTCCTAGACTTTGCACATACCTGGCTTGCAATAATGGCTTTCTAAAGTACTAACACAGTACTACTCACAAATGTGATCAGCAAACGAGTGCTGGTCCTCAAAGTTTGTCTTACACATTTTGATGTGAAAAGTACAGAAATTGAGAATAACCATTTAGAAACTTTTATATCAATTTGGTTGAGTAATTCTATTGACTCTCATAATAACAAATTGGGGGCTTGCATTTTATGTCTTTGCCTTTTTAAATTTCATTTTTTGAGTAATTCATTTTTATCGTATTTTACAGAAATACTTGCCCATGAAAAATTGGGGGAAACCTGAGCCCTCAATGCAGAGACTTTGAGAAATACTATTCTAAAATGTGGTAGGGGTGCCTGGGTGGCTCAGTCGGTTGAGCATCTGACTTCAGCTCAGGTCACGATCTCGTGGTTTGTGAGTTCGAGCCCGACATTCGGCCCACTTCTGTCAGCATGGAGCCGGCTTCAGATTCTCTGTCCCACTCTCTCTGCCCCTCCCTTGCTTGCACTCTCTCTCTCTCTCTCTCAAAAATAAAAATAAACATTAAAGAATAAAATGTTGTAAAACAATGGATGGGATAAATAGAAACCACCTCTCTAAGCCTTAGGTTTCTCATCTGGAAAATGGATTTAGTAATAGCACTTACCTCTTGAAGCTAGATCTGAGAATTAAGGGAAGATCAATGCATGTAAAGTGCTTAGCATGGTGCCTGCTCTTGGTAAGTGCCCCCGCCCCAAATAATATTGAATAACATAGACTTGCAGAGATGCCATTCTGAATTATGTGTGCTCAGGACACCAGTCCTGTTTGTAACACAGGTCTTCAGTGAATTCCCCCACCAACACATAAACTCCTTCTGGAATCAGCCACCTGGTTTGACACACTAGGAGTTCATACACCACTGTCTTGGATGAAGCAACCAAACATTTGGATTTTTGGTCTTCTCTGACTATTCAGAGTAACTGCTTTATCATCATGGTTTGGAATGTCCTTCTGTATTTTTCCTTTTGTTTTCCTCAAGTCATTTAGTTGAGAAATTGCTGCAAGCCTAGACAACGGAATTATTTTGATCTTTATTGTTTACGAAGTGCTTGTGTTATGTTGGGACCAGGATAAAAGGACTTGTCACTCGTGGATGGCAAGTATGGAAATGTAAACTCTGCTTCCAAAAGATGCATCACTTTAGGTGGTACTTCATAGGGAAAAGAGACCAATATGAGATCTCTTCTATTCAAAGATGCCAAATGAGTTTTTTAAAGTGTGTTTTGGCTAACTGTCAAAATTGAAGGTCCTCACTTCTTCAGCAGGCACTGCTGCTGGCCAAAGAAGGTAGCCAGCTAGTTCGAAGCATACATGCTACTTAAGGAAAATTCAAACAAAGAGTTTTTTCTTTTTGAATTATAGAACACGGTGATGGAGAACATGGGGCTTTACAGTCAGATTAGCTTGGATCCAAATCACGGTCTTGTGACTGAACTGGACCCAGTAGACAACTTCTTTACTCTCCTTGAGCCTCAGTTTCCTAAACTATAATGGGATAATGGCTAATGGGATAAGGTTTCAGCATAATAGGAGCTTAAATATTAAGTCCCTTCTTTATTCTGTTAGTAAACTTCAATTATTCTTTAAAATAATCAATGAGATGACTTTACCAAGTTTCCGTGAATTGAATCAGACTTTAAAATATAATAAAAATAATATGCCAGTATGTATTTTTAAAACCATGCATTAGATTTGGCAGAGTCAGTGAACAACAGACTGTTTAAAAATGCGACTGACTCTTTCCAAGGTCAAGCATGTTCAACTCCTTTTCACTCTGTCTAGAACTCTTTGCTCCAGCCAGAATAACTTTCCCATGCGCGTGACTTGGCTCATTCTTATTTTTAGTCCTTTGTGTTTAGCACTCTTCTTGAAATGACCTTCTGATGCCTCCCTGCCAAACCCCACACTCCTTTACAATTGTCCGTCATTCACAGTGTCCAGGAATTGGCAGAAAGAGATCTGGTCAAGCCAGTCTCCCCAGCCCATCTTTCAGGGCTACTGGCTCTTCGAGGTAGCTGGACTACTCTCCACTTTGACACATTCTCTTGCTATGATTTCGTACACATTTTTCATATTTGTAGATTCTTTCTCCCCATCAGAACTAAAATGTTCCATTTCTTGGGGGTTACACCGTGACATTCAGGATCAGAGAGACTGTCACTTGCTCAAGGCCACACAATTTATGACTGATTTTAAACAGGGAGCTAGTTCTTTGAGTTTTATTTTGGTATTATTTTCATTTCACGATCTATTTCACTTAAGTGGGGAAATGGTATTATTGACTGAGAAACATTAGGGGAACTTCAGAGATGGAAAGGCAGCTCTAGAAGGAATAAAGCAGATGAGGGGCATGGAGTGTGATGTGAGAGATGGGGAAGAGTGAAGGGGAGGGTAAGGGGGAGAGAAAAGAGCCTCAAAGGAGTAATTATCTTACCCTGAGCATTTCACATTAAAAAATAAATAAAACAACACTTAAACACCACTACCACTACATTTCTGCTTTGCTTCTATTTTGGACATCATAAACATCCCTACTGTCACTGCCAATGAAGAAACAACATAACTGTGCTTTTCCCCTGGCGCTAACTCTAAACAATCTACTGGATTTGGGTCAAAACTGTAAACTCCCAGCATGTTAAAAGTAAAGAAACAGAAAAACCTGCTTTTTGTTGTGTTTTTTTTTTTTCCTGAACAGTTGTGAGGGTGCACACAGGACAAGAGCCAGAGAGGAGTCACCATAAAAAAGAACTAGAGCAAACATCCTTGAACTGATGTTTCCTATAAAAATCCGTTGGCTGTGAATTGGAAAGAGTGAAGTGGGGAAGGAGAAAGGAAGGGGGGGGGGGCAAGTAGTGCCTGCTTATCGTCAGCTAGCTTTCATGTAAAAGTCATGGCAGGGTCAGCAACAAACTAGCCAGGTGGTAACTCCAGGCCATGCTGCCATAAATAAATAGTTATGTACTAATGTCACACAACCAGGGCTAGATGCAAAGCATATGGGCAAAACAAAACAAAACAAAACATTCTGATGTAAATATTAAAAAAAAACCAAAAAAAAACTATGGTTGCTGAGTTCAGGATTCCCTGTTAATACTGGATTTTGAGACACCTGGGAAAATAAAGTGGTGCAGCTTTTTAAAAACCTGCTCTAAAAGGTTCTTTGAAATGTAGATTGTTCCCTTCAAAAAAAAAAAAAAAATCCTTAACCTTTGGCCTAAGAGAGTTGTTACTTTTGGTGTGTAGTAATTAAGCATTAAGAGTTCTGTTTGCAGCAGGTCTTCAGTGAATCGTGGCAAGACCACAGACCCTGGAACCAAATTTTGAAAGTTTAAACTCTGGGGTTGCTTACTTGTTCTCTTGACCTCTGGGAAAGTTACTGAAACTTTCCATGCCTCAGTTTATTCGCCCCCCACAAAAGGGAGGAGGAGGATTATCATGTCGATGGTACCTGTTTCATAAGAAGCTATGAAGATTAGGAGACTAAATATGTGGAAAACAAACAATACCTGGTCAACAGCCATGTCCATGTGACCTATCATTATCAAGTAGTCTTACAAAGGCTTTTTGTCTTACACAGACTATCTGCCCCTATGCTAAGGAATCTGTTCCTTGCACTAATTTATTTAAATGCTAACAATAACTCCAAGAATTAAAAATCAATTTTACAGACAGAGGAACTAAGGCTTAGATGGATTCAGAAATTTCTCCAAGAAAGCGTATCTAAGCTAAATTTCCAATCTAGGCCCTACTCCAGGTTTAAAAAAAAAAAATTACTACTTACACATTCTTTAAAATCGAAACACTTTTTCTTTCATTTGCTTAAAATGTTACAATTTGAAAAGAAACACAACACATGGCCTCCTAAAAACCAGAGATTTTTAAAAAGGGATTAAAGGAGGGGCTGATGTCCTAATAAATTGCCTCAGGAGGGCTGAGATCCTATCACAACACCTAAAGAACAGTAATCCATTCAATGACTCATTTCTGGAGCGCCTACTATTTTCTGAGAGCTCAGAATACAAAAAGAAGAAAGAACTGATTGCAGTACCTAACTCTGGGGAGTAAGAGGGATACTCTTTCCTGCGGGCTATTTGATGACGTCGGATTTGTTTTCTACTGTTTTCCAACCTGAATCAAAAGCCCCTTCCACGCGAGCTGCAGAAGTGGCCGGACTTTCCTCGACACAGGCCAAGCTGCAGGTCTACAGCCACCCTAGTGGGTTTCACTGCCAGGCTCAGGGTCGCAGAGTGCAGAGAGACTTTGGTAGAGTGAAGCCAGCTTTCTTTGTAGGTGTCTTGGATTGGAGCTGCGCTAAACGGGCGCATTTGAGAGCGTATTCAAATCGCGCGCCCTAGCAGTCGCTTTCCGGGGCTCAAGCTTAAAGACTGTGGGTACGGCACCCGTGTGCTCGGCCGCCTGGTCTGTGCGCTACGTGTCCCTGGCTTCTGGCAGCTAGGAGAGTGTGAAGTGCGCAAAAAACCCAGGATGATCTCAGGTGGAAGCCGCCGGGACGCCAGCCCGCGGCGATTTAAGCGCCACCTCTGCTGACGACAGCTACTTCCTGGTTGTTTTGCCCTTAACTAACATGGCGGCCGGTTGCCTTCGGCTGGGCCCATTGCGGCTGCTCAGAAAGCCAAGGTAGGGCAATCGGGGCTACAGCCCGCCCCCCGACGCCGAGCTGCTGTGTGAAGCCTCGTCTGTGCAGCTGGTGGTAAAGGGGATATAGGAGCAAGCCAAAAAAACCCAGGACCCAGCGCCGTGCCGCTGTGTGCCCACCCCTCGTCTCCCGGCACCAAGGCTGCTGGAGCCCGGGGTGTTTTTTCCTTGTCCTCGCCACTTCCCAGTCCCTGGCCCAACATGATACTGACCAAAGCCCAGTACGACGAGATAGCCCAGTGCCTAGTGTCTGTGCCGCCTACCAGGCAGAGCCTGAGGAAGCTGAAGCAGAGGTTCCCCAGGTAAGTGTCTGTCTCCACTCGCACAGCCCTTTAGCCCTTTGCCTGCAGCAGCTGTGTTTGGGCATCCCAGCCAGCGCTCAGGAAACACGTGTCACACATGAGCGGGGAGGAACAAGAAGAGTGTCTGGTCTTAGGAGATCAGGGATGTGAAGAGGTTGCTTCTTTCACCTGTCTACCACAAGAGACTCTTAAATGGATGAATCCCTGGCGGCTTTCTAAGGCCTTGAGATTATATTTAAGTCCATTAATGTTTATTGAAAACTTGGTGTGTTCTAGGTGATGGGTGCACATAGTAGGTGCTTCATAAATGCCTTGATTAATTGACAGATACTAGGAATGAATGATAGGTGGCAGGGCCTTCTCAAATTGGAAATACAAATTCTAGATTCAGAAGGAGGAAATGGAGGACCCTTTTCAATTGGATCCTGGAAAGAAACAAGGTACCACGGGCGGAAAGGGACCTCCTACTGTTCAACTTTGACTCTAAAGCAGTTAAGTGATCTCAGTCCAGTCAGAGAGATTGGTGCTCTAGGGACTCCACTCTTGGGTCAACATTGGCCATTTCAACAACCATATATATACACATTCCAGGTGTATTTCATACTTCCCACCTCCCCAGAACTCATCTGTTTTCGGTGACTTTAAGATTATCCAACTTTTTTTTTTAATGTTCATTTTATTATTTTTGAGACAGAGAGAGACAGAGCATGAACGGGGGAGGGGCAGAGAGAGAGGGAGACACAGAATCGGAAGCAGGCTCCAGGCTCTGAGCCATCAGCCCAGAGCCCGACGCGGGGCTCGAACTCACGGACCTCGAGATCGTGACCTGAGCCGAAGTCGGACGCTTAACCGACTGAGCCACCCAGGCGCCCCAAGATTATCCAACTTTCTAAGAAGGGACTTTAGGAACTCTATATTATAGACTTACTCATTTTAAAGATGTGTGCACTGAGGCCCAGACATGACACAAAGAAGCAGTCTAGGAAACCAAGTCATTGTATTTTGGCCAAGTTAAAGTATAGAATGTTTGTTTACTTTTCTTCTGATTCAAAACCATGTCCAAATTTGTGCCATTTGTTTTGTGGCACTGAGCATGATTAACCCGTAATGGAGAGCCTCTTTGTCCTTGAGGTGTAACCCTTTAACGGATACCATCAAAGAAGTGTTTTCTTGAAGAAAAAGAGATTACTGGATAATTGGTATTAATAAAGTACAAATTGAAGAGGAAGTTAAAGGTCTTTTATGACCCCAATTTTTTTTTGAAAGACTCAGTTTTCCTCATCTGTAAAATGAAGGAATCTGTTTTTAATATTTTCCAGATATAATTAAAGGCAATATTTCTCCTTTTATAGTTTTTAAGATTCTTTATCAGACTTTCTAACAAGGAACAAAACTGACAAATTGGAATTTAATTATCTTTCATTAACTCTTGTCAACTCTGCCAATGAGCAATGAAATGGGTGAAGGCTAGTTAGCTGAGGGAATAGGTAGATTTTTCTGGGCAGTTTTAAGATAGAGCATGCATTTAGATCTTCTGTTCTCCTTGTGTTCTTATATTACTACTGTATTTTTCTCTTTCTTTTCCTCTCCTCTTTTTCCTCACCTCTTTCTCTTTCTCTTTTTCTTTTTTTTTTTTTTTCCCCCTGTCTTCTCCATAAGAGGTAAACTCCCCATAGGCTTATGAAGGACTTACAAAGTACACTGATGAAGGATGCCCTTGGTTTAGGGCACCATGCCTGTTCTCTTATGCTCTTTTTTTTTTTTTTTTAATTTTTTTTAATGTTTATTTCTTTTTGAGACACAGAGAGACAGAGCATGAGCGGGGGAAGGGCAGAGAGTGAGAGAGAGAGGGAGGCACGGAATCCAAAGCAGGCTCCAGGCTCCGAGCTGTCAGCACAGAGCCTGACACAGGGCTTGAACTCAAGGCCTGTGAGATCATGACCTGAGCTGAAGTCAGATGCTTAACTGAGCCACTCCGACGCCGTCTTTCTTTTTTCTTTTCTTTTCTTTTCTTTTCTTTTCTTTTCTTTTCTTTTTTCTTTTCTTTTCTTTTCTTTTCTTTTCTTTTCTTTTCCTTTCCTTTCTTTCCTTTCCTTTCCTTTCCTTTCCTTCCCTTTCCTTTTCTTTTCTTTCCTTTCCTTTCATTTCTTTCTTTCTCTTATATTCATTATATGGCCAAATAATTTTCGTTTTTGCCAACTACTGGCAGAGTTGAGACTGAGCTTCCCATGGGCTCTGCACTAACAGCACTGAGCTGGGTTGAGACTCTCTCTCTCCCTCTGCCCCTCCCCTGCTCGCACTCTTTGTGTCTCTCAAAATCAATAAATAAAAAAATACAAAACAAAACAAAATCAACCATCATTTCAAAAAAGTAGTGAGAAAATGGTATTTTTTTTACACTTTTGCACATCTTTTTAATGGCTGTCTGAATAGAAGGAAGACATCTGCTTCTACCTTCAACCTGTTGTAGTATGTTATTTTGATTAAGGAATAAGAAGAAACCCTGGCCCCAGACAAATGTAGTTGTAAAAGATAAGAATAATTTAATAGAATTTTTAGATAATGGTGGATATTTTTGTTGCTACCTACAACCTAACAAGTAGTGTTTTCTTAAAGGTTAATTGCAGTGTAGAAGGTGAAACCATATCATGGAGCATTTCACTCTCAATGGATATCCAATATCAGTGTATATTGCAGTCCATAGGCCTGACTTGAACTTTGAGTGGATCTTTCACCCATGCGTTATTTTTGTTATCCGTGCGTTGTGTGCAAAATGTTGATTGTGAGTTATGTAAATCTTTCAATGTTGTCACCTTTCATTATACAATATCAAAAAATCATATTTGTTAATATCCCACTGATCTCATCAGAAAAGTCTGTAAGATTTGAAGCTGTCAAGCTTATGGTGATGGGTTCAGAGTTTTCCAATATTTGAATTTTCCCTTGAAAGCTCAAATTTTATCATTGGCAATAAATACTACCGGTTGTTTTCCTTAAGTGACAGGTTCATGTTGTTTATTTTTGAGAAAATGTTTTCTAGATACCCAAATCTGAATAATTATACTTTGTTCATTGCTCATTCAAGTAAAAATGGTGTCCCATGGAAAAAGCAGCTAGTTCAGCTCTCAAACAATCATGTAAGTGTTTTCCCGTGAGTCATTCGTCATACTTCGATATGCAGTAGATGTACTTTGTATGTATTTTTTTTAAGTTTATTTATTTTGAGAGAGAGACACAGAGAGAGAGACAACCAGTGGGGTAGGGGTGGGGGGTGTGGAGCAGAGGATGCAAAGGAGTCTCAGTGCTGACAGCAGAAGACTGACATGGGGCTTGAACTCAAGGAACCATGAGATCATGATCTGAGCCGAAGTCGGATGCTTAACCAACGGAGCCACCCAGGTGCCCCATGTATTTACTGGTTGTTTTTTTTTTTTTTTAAATGTTTATTTATTTATTTATTTAGTATGATTTTTTTTAATATGAAGTTTATTGTCAAATTGGTTTCCATACAACAGGTGCTCATCCCAGTGTTCATCCCAACAGGTGCCCTCCTCAATGCCTATCACCCACTAATGTTTATTTATTTTTGAGAGACAGAGAGACAGAGCACGAGCAGGGGAGGGGCAGAGAGAGAGGGAGACACAGAATCCGAAGCAGGCTCCAGGCTCTGAGCTGTCAGCACAGAGCCCGACGCCGGGCTTCACCCCACAAACTGTGAGATCATGACCTGAGTTGAGCTGAAGTCAGACGCTTAACCATCTGAGCCACCCAGGTGCCCCCCCATGTATTTACTTCTTATTTTGTCATATAGAATGTTAAGAGGATGTGCATTCAAGTGTTGAGATTTAATAAAATTAATAATAAGTGAATCTTAAGATATTCTTATATGAAACTGGCATTTTTTTTTTCCCCTGTAAGTATGTGGCAGGGAAATTTATAGTGACTCCTAGAACACAGTTTGCCTGGCCTTGATTTGTGCATACCTACCATTGGTTTTGCACCATCCATGCAAATTTCACACAGGGGAAAAGGCAAATCATGTCTTATTATTTCCATAAAAGTAGTTTTGACTTTATAGACCCCTGAGAGGGTCTCAGGGACTTTAGGAGTCCATTGACTACACTTTGACAACCAGGAGCTATTTCAAATCATAGAATATGTATGTCTTGAAGGATTTTGGTATGTATTGACAAATTACTATCGAAATGATTGTAGTAATCCTATTCCTGGCAGTGCCTGGGACTATCTGGCTCTGCAACTTTGGCCAGTATTGAAGAGAGACATCATTTAATGTTTAATAGGAAGGTTCAAGAGTGACATTTTGTAATTTGCATTTTTTAATAGAATGGACTGTGTATTTCCCCAATTGTTTACCGGCCATTTAATTTTCTTCTTGAATTACCTGCCTGGTATCCTTTGCCTAATTTTATTTTGGAGTGTTTGCTATTACTATTTATTGATTTGCTACTGTTTAGTGATCTGCATATGTTACGGATGTTGAGCCTTTATATGTCATATCTGTTGCAGATATTTTTCCAGTTGTTTTCTTTTAAATATTGTTGTTTTTTATATGCTTAACTTTAAATTGATGCTTTTTTTTCCCCCCCTGAGGAAGTCCAGGAAGTCCTGTCCTGTCCTAAGATATGAAAAGTAAATCTTCACCTAAATTTTCTTCTAGGTTCTTTATGGCCTTCTTTCTTGTTCTTTTGTTTGTTTGTTTGTTTATTTATTTTGAGAGAGAGGGAGTGCAAGCAAGTTGGGAGAGGGACACACACACACACACACAGAGGGGGCGGGGGAGAATCCCAAGCAGGCTCTGCACTGTCAGTGCAGAGCCAGATGCAGGGCTCAAACTCAAAAACCATGAGATCATGATCTGAGCCGAAGTCAGATGCTTAACTGACTGAGCCACCCAGGTGCCCCTATTATTCTTAATTATTTAATCTGTCTAGTTGAAATATATTTTAGTATATGCTCAAAGGTAAAGATGTAGTTTAATTTCTTCTCCCTCCCCCACACTGTGGCTTCTATTTGCTAGCCTCACTTATCCATGACTTATTTGTTTTCACTGAAATTACAGATTTATGCCTTTGCAAGTCACCATGTTGAGCCTGGGCAGACCCTTAACCACTTTGGTCTTGTAATCTTCCAATTTAAAATGAAGGTATAGGACTTTATGGTGTCTAATATTGTCCAACTCCAAAATTCACCCTCCAGATGTATCACATTACCCTTTTCTGTTGATATTAGCATCCATCAATGGTTCTTGCTTGAAACAGTTATTACTAGTATTTGCCTAATGGTGACTTTCTACTTCTCTCATTGGAATACTCTTTTAACTAATATCCTCTACTACCACCATTTCATGTGAAATAGTCCATCCCACAGTCAGCTCATGATTTTCACTGGTACTCGTAGTTCATTCACCCCTTACGGCATTTAGTCTGTAATAATTCACTGTGTGCTCACTATGTCTGTGGCACTATCTGAATATTTTGTAGAAAACAGGACAATGTAGTCATTATTTTTGAAGAACTTGCAGTCTGAGGAAAGAGTTTAACACACATCCAATAGCTATAAATTATTAGACTCACAGAATGTTAGGAACCAGAGGATTTGTGGAACATCATTTAGTTCATGTATGTTTAATCAAGTGGGTTTCTTAAAGGAGATATACCCTTGTTGGAAATTCTTTTGCTGGTAAACTAAGCCCTTTGGCCCAAGTTTAATTTTTCGCTGAGTTCCCTTATCTTGCATTAGTTATTTGGTTGCTATTTATGCCTATACCAGCAAGTTGTAAGTGAAACTCTTCATACCATAGATCTCTAAGCAAATAAGTGTCTTTATCTTACTGCTCTTTCTTTTCCCTTAGGGACACCAGCTCAGGTGTTTCTAAGAGTGCCTTCCTCATTCTTAAGTATGATCTTCTGTCTTGGCCCCGCAACATCTGCTGTTTTCCCACTGTTGGATCACAGTATAGGCAACCATTCATTCATGTGAGGCTCTTGCTAAAGAAATCTTGAAAGGAGTAGTGAAACACTTGTTTGGCTGGGCTCCCTGTATTTAAACCAATAGAGTTAGTTCATTTTCTTGGGATCTTTACTTTCATCTGAGAACTGGAGTTAAGGCTGGTCCTATTGTGTATTTGGCAGGGTGGGTCTTGATGGTGGACCTGGGGTCCAGTGTGGTCAGGAGGGGAGTAGCTGAGGGACTTGCTTGGGACGAGCACAATTTTACTGAAGTTTTACCTTTGTTTAGGATGGCTTAGTTTAATTTGGTGCTGCCATTGACTACAGTTATCCTTTCTTGAATAATGTTACCCACCCCCAGTGGTGCCTTTTAAGTCACCCTCTTTTCCCATAGGAGCCTTGCATTCCATGGTTTTTGCTTTCTGTAACAGTTTGTTCTTGGGGAATGACTTGGCTTTGCCTCTTTTTACCTGATTCACAGTTGCCTCTTCTGTAAAACAAGGGATGGAGCTCCACTGCTGAGAAGTAGAAGATGCAGAATTTAAACCCAGGCAGAGTCCGGCTCCAGATTCTTCCTCTTACTCTGTGTATTACTTCTCGCCATTCAGTCCCTTAAGGCTGTGGTGAGGATTAAGTAAAATAAGGCATGTAAAACACTTAGCATAGTGTAGACATTCTGGTAGGCATTTAATGGATGGTAAATATGATTCTTGTTATTATTAGAATTTAATAGATAGCCTACAGAAGAAGAGATGTCTAAGTGGTAACCTTTTAAAACATGTAAAACAAAATTTTGCTTTGATATGGATCAGTTGATTGTATAGCTCTGAACGCATGGATTTAATCATTAGTTGAATATGGCCCAGATATCAGAAACTTGTCTTAAGTCTTTTATAGTAGTATATAATGCCATTAAAAACAAAGAAGAAAGAAAGAAAACTCTGAATCCAGATGTACTGATTTTTAAGAATTATAGTAGCACCTTGCAGTCTATAATTAATACTGGTTTACTTAAATTGGAATATTATTCCTATTTGCCTTGTTCTCTCATTTGAATTGATAGTTGGTTCTCAATTTGTGGTCAATTTTCTATTCTTCTGATAATGTTGTGGTGCACCCAAGTTCCAGAATAATGAGTGAGAATAGCTTGTAAAGGGAGAAAAAGTCAGCCTTTTATTGAGCTGGAAACTCTTTTCGTGGTTTTGCTAAGGAAATAGGACTAATTTACATGAACTTCAGAATTAGTACTCATATACTTAGGAAACCTTTCCAGGAGTATTTCTGTATTGATCACTAGTGCAAATTGGAAAAGAAATTGGTCTAAAAAAGTGGGCCTAAGAAAAGAATATGATTATTTCATGTATTTCCTTTGGTCATCTTTTAATTTTTATTTATTTATTTTGAGAGAGAGGGAGAGTGAGAGAGCAAGCACAGGAGGGGTAGAGAGAGATATTCCCAAGCAGGCTCTGCTCTGCCAATGTGGAACCCAACACAGGGCTCGAACCCATGAACTGGGAGATCATGGCCAGGGCTGAAATCAAGAGTTGGACGCTTAACTGAGCCACCCGGGTGCCGCTTAGTCATCTTTTCAAATACATTTTTTTAGTCCATAAGATTTTAGGTTTTTATTTTGTTGTTGCATTGTAGCCTACCTTTAAAGATTCACCTGGAAGGTTATTTTGTTAACCATGTGGCACCTTGTGCTTTGATGAGATATTTGTGACTCTTGGATTTGCATAGTTGCAAAAATGAGATGAACTTGAATTCCTACAAAGGAGTATTTGGAGAAAACCTCAGATAATGTTGTTTTGAGGAGAACCCACATGCTGACTCTATTTCTTATTAGTTTGAGGGGGGAAATTTTCATGTTATTAGATTATCGACTTCATTTTAAAGTCTATATTCAGGCATCAGACTTTAGTCTACTAAGTAATAGCTCACATCAGAATGTTTACTGATACAATAAAGAGGAATTATATATCTCCCTAGGAGAAAAGTGTTCAATAGATGTATGGAGTAATAATATTTTATTATTTGACTTTCAGCAAATGTTGACTGAAAAAAGTACGTTTTTATTACACATTTTGTGCAGTTTTGTCATGTTGGTTGAATTTTCCTTAAAAACAAAACCACCGATGTACAAGTACTTTTCCAGAGTAATTATGAAAAGTGACCTTAAAATATAAAAGTCATACCCTGGTGTGAAAATCATTTGGGAGATGGGTAAAGAATAAATTTTCCCAAAAAAAAAAAAAAAAAAAAGAATAAATTTTCCTTTATTTTCGATTGTCTTTTACTTGAAAGGAAATGTTTTAAATGTTTAATTCAAGGTATCTTTCTCTTTCTCTCTTTCTGCGGTCAGATTGCTTATACCATGAGCTGGTACACAGTGGATACAGCAAAGGTGCTGACGTGCAGCTTGTAACTGAATGATGAGCCTCCATTTCTTAGGGGAACAGAACAGAGAGCTGGACCCAGGATGGTTTGCTCTGTGGGCTTTGAGATCAGCATGGAGCAGCCTGTGCCTCATGTATTAAAGACAATACATGGCTGGTCAAGAGTCCAACCCTCTCCTGTCCACTTTGGGGAACTAATCCCTGCCTCTACTTTTCTTTCCTCTTTCTATCCCTACCTTTCAGGAGGCATCTTGATAACATTTAAGAGTTATTAGTTCTCCTTCATAACTCAAAGCTTCCTTCTTGCCAGAGTGACAAGACTGACAATGTTAGCTTTTTCAAGGGCTTTCCTCTTGACTGAGGGGTGATCTTTTCTGTTTCTTCTGGCTTCAGGGCAGTGAATAAAATTTCTGGGGTTTTTTTTTGTTTTTTAACCTAGCTTGGTATTCAAATTGTGACCTGATAGATGCATCATTGAGATAATGGGGAGCTCTGCAATTTTCTTTCCAAAGTAAAATATTAAAATATCTTAGGACTTACATCCTTCATGTGTTTTAAATATTGAGATTCAGCTGCTAAAAATGTTTGAAGACTTTTGAACTTAGAGAAATACCAGCAAGACCACAGGAATAAATATTCTGAATCCGAGAAAGCAGTACAAGCAGAGGAAAAAATAAGTGGATTCAGGCCTCTTGATACTGTTATTCAGTAAAATAAGTATGTGCTGGGCCTTTCCTTGATTAGGTGCTGGTTCTGCTAATTGGAGTGATTTGTATGAAGCTTGGGCTTTTCCTGAGGTTGTTCTGGGAGCTGTAGTCATATACAAGACTAAGTCTTAAAATACATGGTAAATTGTCCCCCCGCCCCTAACATAACTCATGTATTTCTCATATATTTATTTTTATTATTGCTGAGATTTGTCCTTTGCTCTAGGCTCAAGAAAGGATGAGATGTGAAATCTGCTCTTTTATTTATCGTGCTCTAGGAAGTAGGAAGCATGGAAGACCCTTGATACTTACAAGGGTTGTTACTTAATGACTGTTGGAAATCCCCAAATTCGCAGCTAGCACCAGAGAGGATGGCAGACAAAAGTGTAAAGCTTTGTAATGCAGGTGTTTGGTTAAGCTCACTTATTAGCTAGTTGACTTGCTCTTCCTCACATCAGCCTAGTGGTATGAAGGATTCAGATTTATACTCAGCAGATTTATGAATTATGTCTGTCATGAATATTTGTGATCACTTTCAGAGAGCCCGAGCGTGGTATGTCTAATCTTGGAATGCTCTAGGTCCCCAGCTCTAGTGCCGGGGTGAACAGAAACACAGAGTGAAATCTCTTTGTGGTCCATTACTCATGCCAGTGCCACACCTTAGCCTCCTGAGATTCTAGAACTTACAAGGTGGTGTTTATGACTAGTAGGGCAATAAGGCTCTTTGTAGGGGTAGCCTTCTTGGTAGATGGGATGTGGGAGACTGAAGTGTCATTTAAAAGCATCTTCTTACAATCACATGTGAAATTAGGTGGGTGATTTATTTTTTTCAATTTTTTGTTTCTGTCTCTAACTCTTCCAAGTGGGTATCATCTTTCACTCAAGGTATATTACACTGCTATTTGTTTTTGCTGATAATATTGGTAGGGGAAGCTAATAAAATTTGAAATTAGCTTGCACTTCAAGCCCCATTTAGCTAAGATGGTAAATGGACTGGGTATGTGAGAGAGACTCTTCGTTGTATAGCATTAAAAACCCCCACAGACTCTTACAGTCCACATATAACAAATAGCTCACAAACATCATTTTTAACTGGTGAAGTTAACATTATCTAGATTCTTATTTCCTGAGGCCAACTAAAATACATATATAAAAATAAGATACATTTAACCTCCAACTTAGAACATTTTGAATTTTTAGTTGTACTTCGATGTGCCTGAGACTCTTCCTGTGCCAATCAAAAAAGTTTCTTCAGCAGGACCTGCATACCTCTCTTATTATTTCCAACTCAGTGACTTACAGCGTGTTGGGTTGAGACAGCGATTAGAGATCATCTAGTGAAATCAGTTAATGCTGGAGATGCAGAAACCAAGGAGGGGGGGCACCCGGTTATTTGAACAAAGTTCCACCTCTGGAGGTAAAACTCTCCCTTTGTGCTCTCTGACTTAGCTCGCAGATTCCCATCTGTTGAGGGGCCAGGCAGGTATCAGCAAGGAGTGAATGAATGAAGCTGGCCCGGTTGAGATTGCGGCAAAGGGAAGGGACAGTTGTGTGCACTAACATGGCAGCCGCAACCTTATGCCAGCCATCTGTTGCTGCGCAGGAACGTGGGCCCAGTGCCGCCAAGTCTTTTATTCTCTAGAAAGCAGCTCTATATCTCACTTTTTAGAAAAAAATATTCTGAGTTTTAAATGTTGTCAATTTGTTGGAATTTTTTAAAACACTGTGGGCCAATGGTTTCCTGGCCAAACAGAACAAGTCTGTGGGCTGAATTTGGCCTCTAGCCAGTGGGTGCTGGAGCTGGCTCTTTCCAGCTTGTGAGAGCTGATTATAAGTATCTTTTCCCCACTCTACAAACTGTGACCTCACATCAGTAGCTTAAAATCAGCCACAGTGGGAGTGTTTACACCACAGAAATTGGCTAACGTGTGACAAACCTGGGCTCCACCCACTGCCACCAAAGGCATTTCTTAAGCTCCCCATACGACTGCCTACCATCACCAATTTGAGACTTTTGCATTGTGCATTATGATCCTGGTGCATGTCTTTTCCAGAATTTTTTTTTAACCTAGCTTATTCTGTGCGTTTGTTTTTTTTTTTTTTTTTCCCTTATAGCTTTTTTCCTAATAAGGGCTTAAAATACATACATGTATGTTTCGTTGGTCTCTCCCCCCTCCTTTTTTTTTAAAAAGTTTTTTTTAACTTTTGTTTATTTTTGAGAGAGACAGAGACAGTATGCGAGTGGGTCAGTTGGGGGGAGAGAGAGAGCGAGACACAGAATCTGAAGCAGGCTCCAGGCTCTGACCTGTGAGCACAGAGCCTGACGCGGGGCTCTAAGGCACGAACTGTGAGATCATGACTTGAGCTGAAGTCAGATGCTCAACCGACCGAGCCGCCCAGGTTCCCCTCCTTTTTTTGTTCAAAGAAAGGATACATGTATTTTTTCCCCACCATAGTTAGTGTGGGAACTAGAATTCCAAGCCTTAACTATACCTACTATATTGTTTGTATTATGATACATAGTATAATGCACATACCATTGAACTCACCTAAAGAAAATGCTGCATGGTTAAAAAAGAAAAAAAAAAGTCATATATGTATGTCTCAGTTAAGGAAAATTGATCCCTTTTAAAATAGGTTAATTAGCTAAATGTAGGGATATTAGAGTGATTCTTTGTCCTCTGTAAGAATTTGGAAATGCTCCAGTGGTATGCCTGAGGGTTTATCATGTCAGAAGTTATTTTTTTGAGAAACTTCAAGCTTAGTTGTTACATTTTCAATTGGCAGTTACTCCAGTATAAAAAAAATAAAGCATCTCTATAATTATAATGGAAAACAATGGAAAGATACCCAGTTGATTATAATTGGATTTTGCATCACTTTACAAAATCTCAATTATCACATTTTCACATGTGTTTGTTTCCTACTTTGAAGGTATCAGTAGTAAAATAATAGGACCGTGTACAGCTAAAACAAATGGATAATAGAATTAATAACATCAGGCAAGAACATGTGCATTTTAGAATGACAGGGGAAATTCTGTGTGGGGATACGCCCTTATGAGTGGGCTGGCCAAATGGTATTGAGTTTGGCAGAGTGGTCATAGCCTGTGCTTGACCTTGGGTGGTTTATTAGCTTTCTCTGATTATGGTTAATTATTTTATAAATCGATAGGAGGCGAACCCATTATTGGGAACTCCAGGAGGTGGTTCAGTTTCTTGTTGTAAAGGCAGTTTTATAAATTGGCTTAAAGAACTTGGTTCTGAAAATAGACATATGAATTCTGGCTTCGTGACTTACTTTCTGGGTGACCTTGGGGAACTTTCTTCACCTTTTTGTGCCTTATTTGTAAAACAGGATTGTTACAAACATGAGATAGTAAATATAAAATGAGTAACATAGTTCCTAATCCTGCACTGAATAAATTTTTGCTGCTGCTGTTATTGTTACCATTATTGAGCTAAGGATGCTCATTCCAATGGAATTTATGCTGATAATAATTAGACTCAGGACATCAGAACTGAAAAAAATTTTGCCTGAAGCCAGCCCTTTTATTTTCTAGGTTTCCAAAGTGTTTTTCATTTACCCTCAGGATAACAGGAAACCTGCTTTTAGTAAGTTACACTAAAGTCCTTAAATGATACTGGTAACCAAGATGTGATATTTTTCGGGATGATAAATGAGGATATGTAAGTTGAGGTTGATTCATTCCCCTTCCTCCCAGAATAAGTGAGAATGTTAAAATCTGAGAATTTTTAAGTGTTTTCTTGTCTGATAACGTCTCAGTATAACCTCCCCAATTCTGGAATCTCTTACATTTCTGCCTCACCTTGATAGCAAGGTGTTTATGAATTTATGAAGGATATTAGGATGAATACCAGTTTGGGAGGCAGGGTTCTGTCACCAGGAAGTAACTTGAGTCCAGGAATGATGGAGTTCAGGTGTAAGCCTTCCAGGGCATGGAGGTTTTGTGGGATGCCCCAGGTCACAGCATGAATGTGAACACCAATTTTAGCATTTAAGGTAGACGTTAATAAATTTGAAGAATGAGTGTTTTCTAAACAGTCTTAAAATCTGTTCATGCTGCTAATACGGATTATAAAAAGAGTGTGGTAAACACAAAGAAACTGCATGAACTTTTTAAAGAAAATAGATTTATTGTCCCTTTAAGGCCTTGGTTATTATTAATTAGAATGTATTCTGGAATGCTGCCTACAAAGAATTTGCTTAATTTATCTTATTTGTGCAGTTCTGCTGATCATATCGTTGCAATAATAATGAGTCGGGCAAGATAGTAATTCTTCCTCTTCTTTTCCTATTCTGTTTATTATAGAGCATATCTTTTAGGTTCTAAGTTATAAGAGAGGCTTTAGGTTTAGACCTACTTCAAAATTCACTTAAGCTACTCAGGTCAGATTGGAATAAAGATATTAAAACTGTTTAGAGATCACTGTGTTTTAAAAAAATAATAATACTTAAAAATTTGAATGACATTCTGAAAAATAGTGCCTGTAGCTGAAGATAATCAAAAAGTCATAATTATACTATGGATTATATTTTGAGGCTAATGCCTTATAACTCTTGTGGAGTGTGAAAACAAGACTTGGTTAGTTTTATTTTGTCTGTTAAGAGTATGTGAGGAGTCTAGATCTGGTACATTGGCACAAAAAATATTTTATTCATGTTATAGCTTTTTGGACAATTGTATTCTGCACTGTATTACAATGGTACAATAAATTGCTGAATATACTGTCTGCTGAATATGACTTTACCATGAAAAATTTGATGCATGGAGAAGGAAAGGTTGGAATATATCAACCTTTTCTGACAAGGGACTTTGAATTTTGACCTAATACAGGTGACCTTTGTGCGCAATAAAAGTGAGCTTAATCTTGAGGTCAAGGTCGAGGTCAACAGCAGAGCTTATGCTGATTGTAGGTACTTCACAGCCTACCTAGCTATTGGCTAAATGGGAGTATGGCATTTTTTTTTTTAATTTTTAATTTTTAGTATTTTCAGGAGCTTATTAATAGCAAATTGTTTAGCTGTTGAACACTACCCAACTCCTCAAGGCTCAGCTGTCTGTTTAGTTGTGGTAAGTTTGTCTGTTTATTTATAAAGTTTACTGTTTCTGAGTGAAAGGTATGAGTGTGCTGTTGTTTTCTGTTCCATAGATAAGCTGTAGCTAAAAATAAAAATGTTCTTATGGCTTAAAGGAAAGACAACTGACATATAAAACCCTGGAAATGAAAATATATCTTCTTTTAAGAGGTTTCTTTCTTTGACAAGTTGAACTCTTGTTATCTTAACTTTGGAACTGTCGGAAGAATTTTTAAGTAGTTTGTACCTTTATCTAGATTATAATTAAGAGAACTCTCATGAATTATTGTCTCAAAAGGTTTAGATGATTTAGAGACTGGTTATTCCCTTTCAAGTTCCTTTGAAATGCATCCATTAATGCATTTACATTAGAATATTATATGATATAAAATACTTTTCAGGTTTTTTTGTGCTGTACATAAAAGGAAAATTGTTTTAGGACACTAATTTCACTATTAAATACCTCAACCGTTTTGTCATAGGTAAGTCACACCTTAGCAAATATCAGAAAAAAAAACCTGTCAGTGTTATACTGTCTGAATACTTAGTGAATATTCTGCCCAAATAATTGGTAGAAGCAGCAAACAGTTGGGGGAGAGTGTCAGAGACTCTAATGTAAAGAACTTCTTCTACTCTTTTAATCGAGCCTGCAAAATATATTCCCCGGGACTGATCAGCTCTGAAGCACTGAGGTTTGATGATTGGAATGGCAGGAAACCATGCTTTCAGGACATAATGAATTGACGAGGCCATCCATCATTTGTTAGCATACGCTCAAACGTGGGCTATGTGTGCAGAGGCCTGTGATTTAGTAAATACTTGGGAGATGAATAGAGCTTACACACAAGGGAAGATATTGCTGTCCTTCAGCAGCCTGAGACCCAGGCGCCTGCTGAGAAGGCCATCTGACGGCACATCATCAGTAACCGGCCTGTCACAGTCAGCGGTGCCCACCGACCATCGCCAGTATATTAAATGCATTTTTAATATCTGCTTCAGTAGATTTAATGAAGAAAATTTAGTTTCCATACTCCAAGCACCGCTTCTTCAAGTGTTCTAAAGCATGGACTCTTGCCTACATAAGAAAGGGGGAAGACCATGCCGGCAGTTGGCAGGGTTGATTGAAAAGGACATTCAGACAAAATAATGTGCAAACAAAAAAAATGCTTTTAGCGGAGTTGGCGTCTTGTTGATGTAAAAAGCTGTGTTTTTTTTTATTATTTATTTATTTATTTATTTATTTATTTATTTATTTATTTTTAGAGTGGCTTTTGATTTGTTCCTTAAGCCCTAATTCCCTCCTCTCACAAGCCCTTTCCCTAGGAGGGTTGAACCTGCTGGTAAGAGATGTGAGCCTTCTGATCACAAAGGAAATGTTAGAAGGGGAATATTACAGTTTGGCATCATTTGGATAGAGAGACTCAATTTTAGATTAGCTTGTATTTTGAGATACTGTTTCTAAGGATTTTTGCATGAAGATACAAAGTAGGATTTTTCTTACCTAGTTGCTTCCACATTTTTTAACGTTGAACTTTACTCATTAGTCAGGTTGGTATATTTTAGTCTGGTGTCAGGCAGAACAGCTCACAATGATGGAAAAAATAGTTGCCAACTGGATTAAAGAGTGCTCTTACACTTCTTACGCTATAATGTTTCTTTAAAAATTGTAATTTTGAAATGTTCTATTTTTATATTCTGGCGAAGTGTGTAGATTCATTCTTTTTTAATGAGTTTCAGTGTTGACATTATTTACTACAAAACAGCAAGACAACCAATTAGATATTGTTGCAAGCATGCACTTTAAGGGTTTCCCCTCTTGTTTAAAAAAAAAATCTAGAATATGCTCTCATGTTCACAGAAGAAGAAGCTACGGAATGGGACCTATAAATCTGATTCCTGCATGTGTCAAAACAGTAATGTATTAAATGCATATTATTATAAAAATTTAAGACATGTCTTAAACACACTTACATTTTTATAACACATGGCAATATTAAATAATACATTTCCTTGTTAGCATCTGTTTGCCGTCATTGTTGGCAAGACCTATGATTTATTGCTTAAATTAATGACTAAGACCATTTTGGACCTGATATATGCCCTTAAGCTTATTACATCACTAAATAAAATAAAATGTATGCACTTGTGACAGAGTTATTTTTATAATTGTTTATCCCTTTAAGTGCCCTATTCAGTGATTCACTGAAAGGTTCATAATGGTTGGCTTGTAACCAGAAAATAATCTCAGAAAGGTAAAATATATTCCTTGTCTAGAAATAAAATGCCAGAGTGATGGTGATGATAGGGGTCCCAGCAAGAATTTGCAACACTCAAACCCGTCGTTCTTTTCTTCAATGCGCTCAATTAACTCTTGTTGAATTTTTTTGATGCATGACTCCCCCACCCCCATTCTAAAGGCTGTCTATTAATACTGCAGCTCATCTTTGTATAAACCCTTCAATATGGGTAAAGTGGATTCTCTCTGACATAAAGCTGCAAGGGTTAAATTGTTCTTTACCGATGATTTCTCAGGTGCCATTATCATCATGCATTAAACTGAGCAAGATTATTTTCCTATTATTAGTTCTTTTCTTTCGGGAGATTGGAACTTTACTGTTTTTATACTGAACTCTATTTGACTTCATAGTCTTTATCTTTCCTTTCTGAGGGTGCAGCATGATAGACCCTTCAGTATTTTTACAGTAACCTGTTATTCATCTAAAGTCACTCTGCTGCCTGACTCGTAATACAGTGTAATATGGCTTCGTCGTTTTCTGCTCCACATGAAGTATCTCATTGACTGTCAGGTCTCCTGTCACATGACGGTAAGGCAAAGTTTTTGAGAAGCTTAAGCCTTGCTTCTGGACCACAGTGTCTACACCTTGAAACAGATGGCGGTTCTGTGGGTACCTGAGAGCAATCCTTGTGGGAAGATTATTATTTTGTAGATTTCTTGGGACGATTCTCACTCACAAATGGAAAACAAAACTTAGTTCCTGAGAGAGATCTTTTTCTTGTCTTCATCTCATTTTTACTGCATTTTAAGCCAAATAGTTTATTGGAAATGGAAACAGGTTTTTTCCCCCCCTTAGTGTTCTTTCCCAAGGCAGTGGATCTGATAAAGGCCAACAAACATTCGTGTTTTTCTTGAAGAGCTATATTGGCCTTTTCTACTTCAAGCTTTCATCTCCCATTTCTGATCTTTATATGTTCTTTTTCATCTCATCTTCCTTGTCCGGGACACCTGTCTCCAGATGAAACATTTTAAAGGAAAATTGATGAATAAGAGGCTTAAGTGCCAATGTCTAAATCTCCCCCTCTCTCTTCTGTTCCTTCTTCCACCTTTTTTTTTTTTTTTTTTTTTTGTCCTTTGAATATTGGTTTGGATGCACTAAGAATTTTTTTTTTCTTTGACCACTGTAGTTAGTTTTACCTGTTCAATTGGAATATATACATTCCTGTCTTTTGCTTTCTGTTTGACGGATTGTGACTTCCTTGAGGTTAGGAGCCATGTTTTATCTTCCACCTCCTTCCTTGAGGGCCTACTACGTGGTACTTTGTGCAGCCAGTGAATTCCTACCGACTTTCTAATATAGGCCAGTGCTGATTCGTATGATCTCTTTTGAGGAAGAGATAACCTCAAAGTGTGTTTTCTTCATTTTGGCCGGCACCATTCGGCCAAGTACCATACAGAGGGCTTGCTGTTCTTTCCTAAGATTGTTTCCCACTCTCTGGGTCAGGATGTTTAAGTCCTATTTAAAAATATTAAAATATTCAGTAGGCAGCTAAGTGCTTAGCCTAGTGTACTACTTAACACTAAATGAAAGTAAAATATAACACAGCCATGGAGCCATTTGTTATATTTTAGTAGATGAAGCAATGGCAGTGTAAACCTTAACCTTGTAATTTTGTGAGTTCCACTTTATCATGTAGCTGTAAGGGTAATCAAAATAAATCACGGGAGATGAATAAATATTTTCTAGTGCTTTCTCTGTGCTTTCAGAAGTGATGTTTGATCCATGAAATTTTAGTAAGTGTATTAAATAAAACAATATGATGTGCACTGTGTCAGATCTGATAAATTATTCGGTATAGGACATTTATACAACATATGTTGAGCTGCTACGTGAACAGCTTAATGACTATAAATTATGTTAATCTGTCTTGCCATTTTTACATTTTGTTAAAAATTGTGCGATTTGTGTTGTAGATATTTATATGTATGTTTGCCGGGGTGGGCAGGGATAAGAAGAAGGCATACGAAAGGCACAGGTCATCTCCGCGATGTTCTGACAGTGATCCGGGCTCCTCAGCTGCGCAGTGTACATAACACAGATGTTGGGGAGTCATCTGTCAGCCATGCCTCTCCTATGGAGTTAAAGTTCTAGAGGGAAAAGAATTTGACACAGTGCTGTCACTGTTACATTTTCACAATAGAAGAGCATGCAAATATTGAACCTCCTGCTTAGCAGTAGTGCCCTGTCTAATGTCTGTGCTGGTTGGAATAAAAAATCATGGGTGCATCTTGGGCTCAGAGATCTGACAAAGGTCATGCTATGTTGGGCATTTGAATTGGAAATTGTCTGGACTTAGATTTTATAAAGCTCCCACTGTTGTGTGTGGGGAGAATTTCAGCAGGGTTTTGTCCCTGGAGAGGCCTCTTAGGCCCTTTTCTGTCCTATGAATGAATTTAGATGTGAGGGTTACTCCTGCCTTAAAACTGTTAAGTTCATTTTGCATACATCCCTAGAGAGAAAAACTGGCAGATGCTTTTGTCTTGGAAGTGTTTAAAAGAAAACTGCAGAGCAGGAACAAGAGAGAAAAGGGGCCCTGTGTGGAGTCCCAGAACATTTTGGAAATGGCCAATATGCAGTTTTCATCAGTACGAAGGCGGGGTGCAATATGGTGCCTGTAGCTCACAAGGGAATATGAATGTTGATTAAGCATACTCCCAGGCTTTGAAATTCTGAAAGCAGTGTCAGAATAATGGATGTTGAGCAAATGTCAAGCATTTGTTAATTTCTCTGTTATTTGGAGTTTATCTACCATGATCAATCAAATAAACTAGTGCTTCTCTCTTGTGGCATGTGTCATTGATATGGTGATTAGGTGGCTAGAGAGACCTTCTGCTTTTTTTCCAGGTAACAGATTATAGAAGGGTAGACAGAGCTTTTCAGTAGAAGGTTTGTTTGTGGCTTGGTTTAGTAGAAATTTGGATATTAACTGAGTACTTCGGTGGTGGTATGGAAATCTGCAGCCACGTGCAAAAGATGCTAACTGTGGTGCCATTTACGCCGAAAGAGCTGGTAGTTGTGCTATGGTTTCCGTCTACATACAGTTTTCATAGTTTATAAAACTTTGGTGTAAAACTGGGTGAAAGAAATTTGATCCCAGAAGAATTCTGGCCTATTGACATTGGTAGATACAGTTTTGGATCCATTTTTATTTTTGTCTCCCCCCACCCCTACACCCTGCACAACCCCCGCCCCCCCCCCCCCATTTCAATTAATTCTAACTCAGCTGTTGACTTTTATTCTTGAGAGATGGTCATTTGCTATGTGTGGTTCAACAGTAATTTCTTTCTGTTATTTTTAGGAAGCAATGCTACAATGTTTTGATGTCCCAGATATAAATGATCAAAAGGTTCTTTTCAGCAGTTACTCAGCTGTGAATTATGGTGAAGTACTAACACTCCATGGTGTGAGGAGTACTTTCCCTTTTAGAGTAGGAATGGCCTTACCAAGTGGGATTTCATTAGGGTCGATGCTAGGTACCATGTTGAAGTGTTGTACTCCCAGCATAGCGTAACTTGGACTGAAAGGGGGTCTTTGTGTGAAACTGCCATGGCTGGAATCAAGGCTGACTTAGAATCAGAGATTTGGCGGGTTTTTTTCCCCCCTGTTCCCCATTTTCTTCTCATAATCTGAGCCATGTAGGTCACATAATTCAGATGGAGACTAAGACTATTCTTATAAACCTAGATCATGTGAAATAGGTGCCTTTGTGATTTCGGGCATGAACTTTCTGCAAAATTGGACCCCCTGAAGTCATCTGCCCCTTATTTTTAAGCCCCAGTGAACTTTCACTTTAGCGGATTTACAATTGGGCAGCCACAGGGTATTCACCCCATGAACTGCCTATGTTGTTTCTGGAGGGCTCTCTTTTGATTTACTCAACCTGCCATTATGTCTGAAAGAGTATGGCCATTTCCAAAGTAGAAAGTCTTCAACTTCCTCTTCACGTTAAGATGCTTCATCTTAACAGTCTCCATTGGGCCTTCGGTTTGGGGCCTTCCCTGGGACTAGAAGTCATAACCCTTTGAGTAAAATCTTCATGTCCTGCCTGGTACACAGTGCCAATGAGCTCAGCCATTGCAGAGAACTCCAACATCACAAAAATAGCACTGCAGACTGGCTTTTCTAGACTTCCCTCTGAAAACTCATCATTACCATGCCCTGAACACAGCATCACTGAATCATTTGCTTACATCATACACCAAAACACTCAGCCTGTTATTGATACACAGCTCTCACATTTATTTTCTATTTGTGGTGATAAAGCTGTTGTTCCTAGTTTAGATTCGAAGAACATGAAAGATCTTGTTATATTGTTGAAGTTTACTGTGTAATAATAAGAGAAAAAGGCATGTGAAATCAGAGTGTGAATTTCTTTCTTAACCATATGTACTCATGAATGCTTCTGAGTGTTCAGAGTTTCAGCAGGTAGTGTCCACCAGCACCTGCCAGGCTATTAGCCACTCTGTCTCTTGGCTTCCACCTCGCTCCTTTAATGACCACATATCACTGAACTTCCCTCTTCCCTCTCATGTATTACAACTACCAAGTAATGACTCATTAAAAAAAAAAAAAAGTTCTGGGATGAATTTTGTTTCCCACTGGACACACGTCCTCTAATGATAGCGAGAGTACTTTTGGGGTTCCATGTTCGCAGGTATTTTTAAAGCATGTAGCACAGTCTTTTAAATATCTTTAGTAGTGACAGACTTGGGGAATGGATCTGGTATTTGGAGATAGGCACACATCAGTAAGTTTGGTAAATAAGGGAGCAGGTGTTACAAGGTGACCACAAGGTCTGGAAACATAATTATTTTTCATGAATAAACTATTTATTATAGCATCTCTTAGAGAGTTATGTCTGTTTTTAGACTCGGTGGCCACTCTTTGTTTGGGTAAGATAGGAGCTGTGACTATGAAGCTGGCTTGCTTTTGTGACTTGTAAAGTGGTTCTAAAGTGATACCTACAGATACGTTCTATTTTGAGTAAGGACAGCATCATTGATGATGCATGTACAAGCCTCACTCCTTCTCCAGGATGATTATTTTGGCCAAAAATAATTGGAATGAATTAGTTCTTGTCTGCTCGCTGAAAAAGTCCATCTTGTTACTTTATTCCCATACTGAACAAGTGTATAGACTCCATTTCCTTAAACCATTAGCCATTATTTTATATCCTCCTGTTCTCTGTGCTCTTCAAATGTAGATTAACTGCTAAGAAGCTAAAGACACTTAGGTTTCCTCCCAGTCCTTTCCATTACCCACTTCCCTGGTGGTTGTTAGTAAGTGATAGAATTGCCAAAAGGCAGAGACTTTTTAGGATAGGAGGAAAAGTGAAGGGTTTCAATGACTGTTAACTAGCCAGCCAGTCCTTGAATTCCAGAAAAGTAGCTCATATGGGATCTTCAGTTAATTAAAAAAATTTTCTTTTTCTTTAGGAAAAGGGGACTGTAGTAATTCAGATTTTCATCCTACAGCTTAAGACACATTTTAACAAAACCGTCGTTTCTCCAGTGGTAGTGATGGCGGGGGATGGAATTGATTGTTTAGGCCTCTGGTTGAGTTTGAGTTTGAAATATGATGAAATTTTTCTTTTACTTTTATTTTCTCTTTGTGTTTGGTATGGGCTTTTTATTTGTCAAGGATTACATTTAATTCAGAGTAACAGTAAGAGGTCCTTTTCTCCTGTTACATCTTTGAAACCCCTGCTTTACTTCTGAATAAGGAGGTCAAAGTCCTCATCCTCTTTGGAAGAGAATTACACCTACTGTACACTTTTATAAAAGGCTAAAAACAGGGAGTCGGAGCCCTGAAAAGAGAGTTATTGTCTGTTCCTTTTGCACGGTTTCACAGTGGGAGGAAACATACCAAGCCTCATTTTAAAAGCTGCATTTGTGAGACATTAGTAAATCCTTTACTTGTTTTGGTGAGGATTGATTGAACATTTTTTGGTCATGTTTAAATCATAGAGACAGGACTTTGACTTTAGTTAAGTGTCATTAAACATTATTTGATGCTTAATAATTATGTGTCTGGTTTTAAGGCTGTTTCAGCAAAACATTATTACAGGTTCCTGTAGCAAACATTGTCAAAACCTTGAGAATTTGGGGGGATTTATACAACTAGTTAGGGGGTGAGCTAAACTTAGGCAGCCCACCTTGTGCTTCAGTGATCAGTTCCATCCTGAAGTGGGTAGTTACACAGCGCTCTGTGCACTTGACACATGCAAATGCTAAATACAGTAGCAGCATGAGGTCTCTGTCATTAACAGTAATTTATGTAATGAAAGCCACCTGGCTGTTTTTTATAATTAATTGCTTGTAAATAATAAATTTAAATATAATTTATAGTTTTCTAAACTTGATTACGATATAGGCCCAACAACAAAACTAAAACAATTGGCAATTCCATAATTTAGTGCAATGACTTTTAAAAGATATATATAAAAGTATATATGTGTAAGTGTATATATATATACTATACATATATATATATATAGTATATATATATATAAGTGTACAGATATAGATACACATATGTAGTTCCCTTTGGGAAATATTTTCACTAAGAAATATATTTATTGTAAAGTAAATATCAGGCAAAAATATTTTTTGGAGGAGAACGGTAGGAATGTATTCAAATCCTGCTAGCTTTATTTGAGTGGGAATGTTAATTCTGAAATAGTTTCACTGCTTTAATTTTTATATTATTATTTCAGTCAGCCTTTGCAAGTATTTGTACACATAATTTAAGGCACAGAAGAAAGTCTACCTGCTTAACAATAATGTAGTAAAACTGTTTTGAAAAAAAAAGTTTTTTCCCCATTTTGTAAACTTCCAATTATGCTTTGAAAATAAATTATACTTGGGAGAAAAGTACTTGAGTATATATGATGATATGTTATATGGTCTGGTGATAATAAGCAGCTTTGCCTAATGTATTTATGAAACACAACGTATCCCTAATTTAAGAAGGCTTTATATTTGTTTACATGGTCACATGTATTGGCTAGCAAAGAATCATTTTTTTCTGATTTAGTGGAGAATATCAGTGATTTATGTGGCTTAGAAAATAAGGGGGCTTTAGAGCACTGTCCTCTGTACTTCTCTTTCATTAAGAAAGAAAGGAAAGAAGCAAGGAAGGAGGGAGGAAGGAAGAAGGTAATTTATGGCTTTATGTTTAATACTTCCCTCAAGGACTGTTTACTAACAGTTATATTGTATTTTGTCACAACTTTATGAATGTGTTTTTTAAATTAATGTCTCTTTTCAAAATATATTTCCATTAAAAGCTGTATCCTTCAAATATCTGTACTGTTATTTTGTATTATAGCAGTGAAATTACTATCAATGACAATTTATGAAATGTGTAGAACATTTTTGTAAAGGATTAATCAATTAAAGGAGAATTTGCAGCTTTGAGCCACAAACTTTATTAAATAGATTCTCCTCCTTATGTGACCTGCAGCATTTTTCTTTCACCATGATTTAATAAAGTTGAGATAGATCAGTGATGCTCTATTAGTTAGTTGGACTTTAAAAAAAAAAATTGGGAGGGTTCTCTGTTATGTTCTGTGTAGAAACTCAACTACATCATGAACAACATAGTTCTGTTAAATAGCAGATTGCACGTTAACTGCTTACGAGATTGGGAGGGTCAAGTCAATGTGGGGCCTGTGCTAGCTGGGATTGTCTATAAAGAATAAAGATCATGGCTTCTGCGTGTGGTCAGGGTGTGACCACCATTCATCACCTCAACAACAGACACCAGATTCGTTCACTGCTTGGTTTCCAAGGTCTAATAATCCCTCAAGAATGTAGAATGTTGTTGACTGTCCCCATTTACATCACTGAAGAAAGAAGCTTTGCAACAGGTGCAGCTGCATACTAATTGTAGGGTGTGCTTAATCTGTCCAGAAGGGAGAGTGACTCCAAATTTGGTATCTTAAAGAGTAGAGTGACCTTTTAAAGTCCCAGGATGAGAATTGCCAACAATTGCAACAGGCTAATTATACCCACAAGGAGTTGTGAAGTGCTTTTAAGTTTTCCTATACACCTAGAAGTTCAGTGAACGGCTTGAAGTCATTAACATATGACAGATGCACTCCCTTTTCAAGGGCTCCTGTGATAAGTTTTGATTGTAGAAGTGGGAATTTGACCCTAGCTTATCACTTGCTTCATTAGCTTGCTTGAGGACAAGGACTTTTTTTTTTTTTTTTTGACATGAGTGTTATCTTACCCATGTTCCAGAATTCCATCCGCCTCCTCTCTGCTGATAGGAAGTCACAGTGATAACCTTGATGCTGGTTTTTCCGAGGCATATTGCACATTGTGCAGTGTTACATATATTTTACATATAAATATATAGAATACTAATGTTTTACCTATCATGTATTCTCTATAATGTAATTGCATCTTATTTGAGCATGGGTATTTCAAAGGCTTTGATTACATTATTTTAGAGATACTGGTGTTATGTCATTTCTGGGTTTTTTTATGGAAAATATACCAATGCACTTTTTGGCTTCTAAAGAAGACAGAAAGTCTGACTGCTACATTTCTGTGAAGTTGACTTTTTTGAGGTTGGTGAGAATAGGGAAGAGAAGTTTGGATTTTATCCAGGGGACTCGGTACGCCTATGGAGGAAAGCATAGCGTGCTTCCCAAAGAATGAACAGATGATAGAGGTACCCACTCCCCCATGAGGAGGTGTGGAAATAGGGCATGGGCTCATGCAGTAAACCCTGTGACTGCAGCACTTAGATGAAATTGCTTTTTATTATCTGGTTGGAAAATCGTCTAAAAATAAGCCATACAGGATTAAGGTTAAAAAACTTCTAAGTGAAACCAGTCTTGGTTAATCTAATTCCCTCTCATAGTATCTCTGTATTTACCTGCTTAGAATGCCTGTTTTAATTCCTTAGTAGATTATATACCTACACTTTATTTTAAAACATTTTCTCTTAAGATCTCTGTTTATAGAAGTCACTATTTCCTTAACCTCTGAGGGTTATTTGTAGATTTTATATTCCCAACAGGCATAATCATATTTAGCTATGTTCCTGTCAGTTACCTGCAAGCTCTTTTTCTATAATTAGGGGATGGTTAATTTACTCTAAGTAAGGTTGCCACCTGTCTAAGGATTAACCCAAATAGGTTGGAAGTCACAGAGAGACTTGGAGTTTGAGTTTAAAGCAATAGGAGTTGATTTCTTAATTCTCTCCTGCCATTTTGGTAGCATTTTCTGGGTTAATCAGTGGTAATTGTGACAACAGGTGTTTTCTTGGTCCCTGTATTCAATAGGTTGATAAACTACATTGTTAAAATTATAGGCATCTGCAAATCTGTGAACAGGAGGTGTAATAGTGGTTGGTACCCATTGAAAAAGCACTGGAAGGATCTTTGACACATTTCCATTGCTTCTGTTACCTGATCAGATTGTCAATGGGTGGGAAGTGGCATCTCCAAATGAGGATAGTTTGAGGACAAGGATTGTGTTCAATGGAAATATTATTGTCTTATTTGGTGTTTCAGGGAAATGAAACATGAAGAACATTAATCATGTAGTTCATAGAAGAATTTGAGGACATAGTCTTACAGTATTTAAAATAAGCTGTGGAAAAAAATCAATAGTTTTTAAAGAACATGCTTTGCTTACAAGATTTCTGTAGGATATGTAAAATCAGACACTTTCCTTCATGTGACCTAATATGTATCTGACTACATTCCATCCAGGGCCTGCCTAGTCCTTCTAGGAGATGGGAGCCCATGATTATGACCAACTTCTTTGAGATGGATCTAGATTTCTTTTCTCTTTTTTCTTCCTTTCTTTCTAATTTGAAATTAAATCATTACATATTGTATAAATATTAATTTCTTAATTGGGATTTTTCTCATTGAGATATAATTCACCTTCCATAGCACCCTTTTAAAGTGTATGAATCAGTCTTTAAAAATTACTAATGTTAGCATATTCATGAGGTTTATCTTAATTCCTAAACATTTCATCACCCCCAAAAGAAACCAAATACCCATTAGCAGTCTCTCTCCATTCACATTCCTGCTCCCACCAGCCCTGTGCAAACCACTAATCTGTAATCTCTCTAAAAGGATTTTCCTATCTGAAGATTTTTTTAAGTTGTGTCATACAATATGACTGACTTCTTTGACTTAACATGATTTTTTTAAGGTTCATTTGTGTTGTGGAATTTTTTTATTGTTGAATAACACATTGTATGACTGTACCACATTTTATTTATCTGTTCCTCATGAGCTTGTAGATATTTGATAGTTTCCACTTTTTGGCTCTTATGAACGCTTCTATGAACATTTGTGTGAAAGTTTTGTGTCAACATATGCTTTTATTTCTACTTGGTAGATACCTAGGCACAGAATATCTGAGTAAGATGGCCTAACATTTTGAGAATCTGTCAAAGTGTTTTACAAGATGCTGCATCTATATTCCTATTAGCAATGTGTGAGCTTACAATTTCTTAGCGTCCTTGCCAACACTTGTGTATCTTCTTTGGAGACATATCTCACATTCTTTACTCATTTATGTTGTCTTTTTATTATTATTGAGTCGTAAGTGTACTTTACATATTTTGGATACACATCCCTTACCAGAGATATGATTTGCAAGTATTTTGTCCTGGTCTGTTGGTTTTCTTTTTACTTTCTTGATGATGTCCTTGAGTTATTCTTTTAAAAGGATCTTACTTCAAGCAGTAAGAAAGTAGAAAGTCAACATAGAAATATCTGTAACTTTCCTATAAGGACGATTCATGCTTTGTCATGAAGTTCTTTTCGTTTGATACGCATACTGTTTTGGTGAAGTTGTTTTCCTTCAGATAATATATTAAATAGAAAAAAATTGTCAATCTCTGGTCAGACATTTTAATATTTTGTTTTTAAAATTATGAATATATATATGGGATCACATCATCTAAATTAGGTGAGAATCATAATAGCTATATAAATAAAATGCTAAAAATAAAAAAATTGTGCAAATCAATGCAACTATGAACTTTTCAATAACTACATAGTTGTAAAGAATCAGGGCCCTATCTACTTGAAATGAAAAAAAAAACAACTTGAAGTGAGTTCCATTGTTTTTACAATGTAATTAATCAGGTATGATTTATGAAATGTGTTCTTTTAGGAGAGCATTGGGAAAAGTCCGTTGCCTCTCCTGGTCCACAAGAGCCAGGACTCCACATCCATACCTGACAGGAGGTCTGGCTTCCAAAACCACGTTTGCAGCCGTCTTGACGGCATAGCCCTGGGCAAGTCACTTACTCTGCTGGAGCTCCACTTTGTCCGCATGGGTAGGAAGCATCCCTGCCTTTTTTCACACAGGGATCCTGTGAAGATAAATGTGGGCTGTGTAAAAGCTTTTAAAAGAAGTGTAGTGCCAAGGTGATGTCCTGCCAATCTGGAGGCTGGTGTGTTTGTAAAGCTGTGAAAGGAAACTTTTGACAGCCTCCAGGAAAGAAATTGCACGAGAGGTTACCCCTTGTACAGCTCTGTCTGTGACCGCACCAGCTCGCTGGCCGTTCAGAGTTGGGTGTGCGCTCAAGAGCCCCTCTGGCTGCCTAGCCTCTCGGGGCTCTGAAAGAGTGAACGTGTTGCTAAAGGCATTTATAAGCAACATTTACGCAACAGTTCACAAACCATAATATGGGAAATTTTCAGCCAGTAAGAAGGTATTTGCATTAAAAACAAAACAGATGACAACGGCATCAAAGCGCAGGGATAATTGCGTGTTGAAGTGATATTTGACTAAAGCAAGGGGGCATGTAGAAAGCCACGTGGAATTGCGGTGTTGTGGAGAAGCAGCTAATTGCTTGCCCCTCTTGTCACTTTGCTTCTTTTAAGTGACTTAAGCAAGGTAGACTCTTAAATTGTGCCTTTATAAATCTTTTCATTTGTGTAATGCGAAAATTATAAATGTGTGATTACCAGTCTCTGTATCCAGCCTCAGTTGTATGGTATATTGTCTCCTTTGGACAGTTAATGAGATGCTGGCTTTTGTGCCATTTATCCTAGGAAATAAATGAATAACTTTCTTTGATGTCTCCTTTTGCCACACTTTCTTTGATTTGGCTTGGCGCATATGTAACGGTGTGTGAGGGTATGGGGGAGTGGGGACATATTTATTTTGACTGTGTGTGTGGATAATAAGAACATACGAAGTCTGGTTTTCAGCTGATTCTGCTTTGCATATACGGGGGTACCTGCTGTCTTCCAAGGCCACCCCCTCAAGAAAATTATGTCTCTAGAATTGGTGACCTGTTTTTAAGAGAACTTATAAAATGTTTCTAAATGAAAAATCATTCCAGCAGGGTCTAATATTGGCAATTTTCCTCTGTCTGCTTTTAGAACTTATTGGCCAACCAGGTCAGACATTATTAAAGTTCAAGGAATCCGGTGGGAAAAGTAATGGTTTTGTGCTACTATGAATTTTAAATGTTGCCATTTTCCTGTGTTACAGCATCATCTGTTCTCACATGGCACTAAAAATGTATAGAAGTTTTAAACCAAATTCAGGGTCAAGGTTAGGAGAGTGATGATGCCTCTGACTCATTCTCCTAGAATTACGTTACCCAAATTATCTGCATACCATTTTGTACTAGGTTTTTTTTTTTTTTCCCAAGTCATTTGAAAGAATTTACTGTAAGAAGATTTTTTTTTTTTTTTTTTTTTTTTTTTGTCTCATCACTTCTTGGAAATTTATACAGATATGGTTGGAGAATTTGTACTCACTATACTGATAGGTATTCACTGTACTGAAATACTGGGGAGTGCTTCATTTCTGAGAATAACTGTGTTTTGTCCCTCACAAAAGCAATGCCTTTTAAATATGAAACTCTTGGGGAGTGGCACTCCTGGGTGACTCAGTCGATGAAGTGTCCGACTTCGGCTCAGGTCATGATTTCGCATTTCGAGCCTCACATCAGGCTCAGTGCTGACAGCTTGGAGCTTGGAGCCTGCTTCAATTCTCTGCCTCCCTCTCACTCTGTGCCCCTCTCCAGCTTGCACATGCACATGGGACATGGAGCCTGCTTACAAAATAATAATAAAGTTCAAAAAAAAAAAACCCCTGATTAAAAAAAAAATCCTTTATTCCCAAAGATAGTATTATACTATTGTATGATAAAAGGATTGAACTGTAAACAGAGAAGCCTTTGCCTTTTGTCAAATGAATAGGAAGTCATTTAATTGGTGGTATTTCCAACCCTAAATTCTGTTGCTCACCAGTGGTGTTTGAGAAAGGAAATTCATTATAATAATGATTGGAGAGTGCTCTCAAAGGAATATCATATATCAAGAGTTTAAAATGGCTTGGATTTATTAAACCAGAGTTAGGAGAATCAAGGCACCTTTCGAGCAAGGAGTTAATTTTTAGCCACGTGCATTGTTGATTATTGCAACAGCTTCGTTTATGACATTAATCATAATGTCTTATAGAATTGTAGACTTGTGGACTTGTAGAATGCTGTGCCCGTGGCAGAAATTGTTTGCTCCCAGTATCTGTTCTTCACTTCTTTCATGGTGACAGGGTCCTTGATTTTAACCAGGCATACACTCCCAGAACAGAGGCTCCCTCACAGCCCATATGACCAAGGGACCGATATCTGGCTATTGTGAAGTAAGTGCCAATTTCAGGAACCTTCTTTAAAAGACAGCCCTATCTCTCTTCTTCAAGCTGTTTCTCCATCTTCCTGTCTGGATGCCACCATCTTAACCACAGGGGTAAGGGCTGCACCTTAGAGGTGGTAGAGTGTTGAGTCGGAAGCTAGCCTGGATCCCAAGGATTTCCTGGAGCAAAATTGCAATGCTGGAAGGGACAGATTTCTGCCTGGTTTAATCCATAGTTGTGGGTTTCCTATCCCTTGCAGCTGAACCTTACCCCATCTGATGTAAAGGTGGAGATGCTGTGTTTTATCAGATCGGAATCCTGCGGTATAGGTGGGGTATAGGTGGGTCAGGCCAAGTGGCTCACCATGTTCGGAGCGCTCAAAGAACAGGACTTGCTGGCTGCAGGTGAGTCACGTAGCTGTTCGGCAAGGTGAGCACCTTATAATGCCAAGCATCTCTACTTGCCTGGTTCTGGATTTGGTCTCCTTGAGTCAAGTTTCAGACAAGGTTTTTACAGATGTCCTGCAGTGACTCATTTGCGTTACCCTCCTGTCTGTTGTAAGGACGGAGAACTAGGTTAGGGTGGGGTAATTGGTTATATAAGAACAGGTCACAGTGCTCTTTCAGGTATCCTTATGCAGAGCCTGGCCATGAACATGGTTTCTTTCCCTGAGGTCACTGATCTCTCTATTGGTATCTCTTAAAAAAAAAATAATAACTGTAGAAAATAATAATAATAATAATGATTGTTCTGAATTTTGTGATATAGTCCTCTTAAAGTGACAGCAAAGTCTAAATCAGATTTGATGTTTCTTTTATATTTGGTATGGCCAGAATTTCTAGGCCTTAAAAGTTACTATGTTAATTAGCATACACCCTCTTATTTTTCTTGTAAAGTTTACAATTGCTTATTTTGAGGCACCACAGTTTTTGAAAACAAAAAATCTTCCCCTTTAGCAATGTTATGTCTATTATGTATTCACATAGTGTCTTTTCTTTTTTTTTTTAATTTTATTTATTTTGAGGGTGGAGGAGGGGCAGAGAGTGAGCGAGAGAGAATCCCAAACAGGCTCCGCACTGCTTGATCTCACAGAAGTGTGAGATGATGATCTGAGCCAAAGCCAAGAGTTGGACACTCAACTGACTGAGCCACCCAGGCGCCCCTACATGTTGTCTACGTGAATATTTATTCTTTGTTCTGTGAGCTGCGGTGTTTTTGCATTTTCCCTTAGAATGGATATGTGTGTTTGATGTGGGGGTATGCACATGTTAAAGAATCAGAGGAGGAGGGTTATTCTACATTTAGGTCAGTATGTGCAAGATCTTGTGCTAAATGTTGGTGACGTAAAGTTTATTTTCTTTTTCTTTTTTTAAATAATTTTTAAATTTTTTTTATTTTTTTAATTATTTATTTTAATATGAAATTTATTGTCAAATTGGTTTCCATACAACACCCAGTGCTCATCCCAACAGGTGCCCTCCTCAATGCCCATCACCCACTTTCCCCTCCTTCCCACCTCCCATCAACCCTCAGTTTATTCTCAGTTTTTGAGTCTCTTATGGTTTGCCTCCCTCCCTCTCTAAGTTTTTTTTTTTTTTCATTCCCCTCCCCCATGGTCTTCTGCTAAGTTTCTCAGGATCCACATAGGAGTGAAAACATATGGTATCTGTCTTTCTCTGTATGACTTACTTCACTTAGCATAACACTCTCCAGTTCCATCCACGTTGCTACAAAAGGCCAGATTTCATTCTTTCTCATTGCCAAGTAGTATTCCATTGTGCATATAAACCGCAGTTTCTTTATCCACTCATCAGTTGATGGACATTTAGGCTCTTTCCATAATTTGGCTATTGTTGAGAGTGCTGCTATAAACGTTGGGGTACAAGTAAAGTTTAAAAGTAGAAAGACAGAACGCCTGCCTTAAAGAACTCAGAGTCTAATGACAAAAAGCAAATGAAGAAAGGAAGAATACTTTAAATTAAAGTGCAACATGAGACTTATTTATGGGCTCAGTAAATCCAGAAGTCTGAAGGGTTTCTGAGCTCTTAGACCAAAGCAATTCTATTCAGAGCTGTTGAACAGCAGGGCCAGTGCCCCCAACAGCCAGGGAAAGAACCTTCTAGATACATTTTTGAGTGCTTAAAATTCAGATTTTTAAGAACACTGTCTTTCTCAGTGTTTTTGTTTTTTTTGTTTTTTTTTTTTTTTGTTTTTTTTTTTTTTGGTTTGAAGCCATGTGGTTTCCTCTGGTTTTCTTCCTGGGACATTGTGTAATTGTCAGAATTCTGGTATGGTTCAGGTTTAACATAGTCATTTTGGAAACTCCCAGATTATCCTCCTTCATATTTTTATTCTAAAAGCAATTCTGAAGGAGAACCTTTGCCTTTGCTGTGTCTCAGTGGAATTTAACATTGGGCCAGTGAGAGAATGTAAAGAGAAACTATCTGAAAAGGAAAATGAGAAGCAGCATGCTATAGACTAACTTCATCTCATTGTCTGGAGGACGCCATTCTCTTAGCCATCAGGATGAGAGCCACATCTTAAGAGTTGGTGGAAAGGTGAACCAGGACTTGAAGTCACAAGATTGAGTTTTGAGAGGCTCAGTCCTTCAGGAACTAGATGTGTCTGTGTATGTTTTAGTAATTTTTCTGAGCCTACATTTTTTAAAATAAATTTTATTTATTTATTTTTGAGAGAGATCGAAGGAAGGAGAGAGCGAGAGCGAGAGCGAGAGAGAGAGAGAGAGAGAGGATCCCAAGCAGGCTCCACATCTTCAGCACAGAGCCCAGCATGGGGCTCGAACTCATGAACCGTGAGATCATGACCTGAGCTGAAATCAAGAGTCAGACACTAAACCAATTGAGCCACCCAGGCCACCCCCTGAGCCTACATTTTCAAATCTGGATACAGTCATGTCAGTCTTGCTGAACTGATACCCAGTATTGTTTTAAGACTGTGATGTATATGAAATTGTAAAGTATTATACTTGTTTTAGTTTATGGAAAAAAATTTCATTTAAAAAAATTAATTTTTGTTGCTCCCCACCCCCCTCCATTTTGAGGGACAAACTCCTTGGTGTTAGCTTTTCAAAATGTGGGAAATGTGACATCCGGCTGACCTAACAAGTTCACGTTCCGGTGTTGTGTGTGTGTGTGTGTGTGTGTGTGTGTGTGTGTGAGAGAGAGAGAGAGAGAGAGAGAGAGAGAGAAAGAGAGTGTGTGCGTGTGTGAGAGAGAGAGAGAGAAAGAGAGAGTGTGCGTGTGAGAGAGAGAGAGAGAGAGAGAGAAAGTGTGTGTGTGTGTGTGTGTGTGTGTGAGTGTGTGTGTGTGAGAGAGAGAGAGAAAGAGAGAGAGTGTGTGCGTGTGTGAGAGAGAGAGAGAAAGAGAGAGTGTGTGTGCGTGTGAGAGAGAGAGAGAAAGTGTGTGTGTGTGTGTGTGTGTGTGTGTGTGTGTGTGTGTGTCTGTGTGTGTGTTTCTTTGAGGGCTTTTAATAGAATTGCTTTGGTCTAAGAATTCATGATAGACTAAATGAAATCCTTCAGTCTGCTGGATTTAGTGAGACCATAAATTAGCCTCATGGTGAATGTACCTTTCTTTTTCCCTTTTCGTTTGACACAATTCATTGAAATGATGACTACCCATAAGTGGTTAGAATTTTATGTGTGGGAAACTTGAAGACAAAAACTTTTGAAAGTAAGGTGTTTGTTTCTTCATAGCATCACCTGTATTTGATCCTCTTCAGGGTGATTACACTTAAAAGTAGATTTCAGTATATGTTCCCTGATATGTGTATCTTAGAACTGAAAGGGTATATATTCAGATGGACTTTTCAGCATTTTTACTGTCACAATAGGGCAAAGCTGGGCATGATCCAGTTTTCTTCAGGGGACTAGAGTAGGCTTGTGGATGGGTATGGACGATTGGACCTGCCTATAGATGCTCACTCCCCCTTTAACTGCTCTAGAAAAGGTTGGGAGCAAACAGAGCAGGCGTTGTGTGGAGAGAAGCACTTGTAGGGAGTTCTGTCCTAAGGAGCAGGCCCCAGCAGCCAGGCTGGCACTGGGTTGGGACATAAGGTCCTGTCAAGAGCAAATTCTCAAGTAACTGTAACACTAGAGAAGTTTGGAAAGACAAGATCCCCATTACACAAAAATTCTGGGAAACATATTTTACCTCAGTGGTCTGTGGGTCGAGTCTGGAGAAATAAGAGCCAGTGTAACAGCAAATGGGACTTAACCTCAGGCGCTGGAGGGTCTGGCCAAAGCTACTACTCAACATTTATTCTCTGTGAGGTTAAGGTTGGTGTGGAAGTTGTGGGTGGATGGACGTCAGGTCAAGTAGCTCTAGGAGGAACCAGGTAGAGCCTGGTGCTTCTAGAAGGTACAGCTTCTTCCCCAGGTGGATGCTGTCTTGAATTACCTCAGCATTTCTGTCAGGGAAGCCAGTCTTTCTGGTTTCCTCGGATTTGGGAAGGGAGTGCAAGCCGCTGGGGGTCATTCTGATGCTGAGAAGAGAAAAAAAAAAAAAAAGCTTCTTATATCCAAATGCAGCTTTTCTAAATATTGGGATACACAAATTTTTGTAGCTGCTTATGCACTGGGCACACCCAAATTTGGGGAGACTCTAATACAACATAAATGGCAATTCTGTAGCATAGGGGGCATCTGCTATTGTGTTTTTTGGTTGGATGATATTTTTGGGGAACATACATGAAACCCTGTCATATTTTTAAGATATTACATATATATCAAGAAAAGGTATATTTTCCTCTCTGAATTAAAAAAAAAAAACTTTTGGGGCGCCTGGGTGGCTCAGTCGGTTAAGCGTCTGACTTCGGCTCAGGTCATGATCTCACGGTCCGTGAGTTCGAGCCCCGCGTCGGGCTCTGTGCTGACAGCTCAGAGCCTGGAGCCTGCTTCGGATTCTGTGTCTCCCTCTCTCTCTGACCCTCCCCCGTTCATGCTCTGTCTCTCTCTGTCTCAAAAATAAATAAACATTAAAAAAAATAATAAAAGAAAAACTTTTAAGCTTATTTATTTTGAGAGAGAGCTCAGATGGGGGAGGAGCAGAGAAAGAGAGGGAGAGAGAGAATCCCAAGCAGACTCCGTGCTGCCAGCGCAGAGCCTGACGTGGAACTCCAACCCGTGAAACCACGAGATCATGACCTGAGCCGAAACCAAGAGTCGGATGCTTTACCAACTGAGCTACCCAGGCGCCCCTCCTCTCTGAATTTTTTTTCTTATATAAATAAGATTAAAACTGTTAAAAAAAAGCATAAAAAAAGAATAAAGAAATTATCTGTAATCCCAAACTCTTACACATTTTATACAATTATGTCTTCTTTTAGAGACCCTGAACATATGCTTACTTAAAGTTATAATTATAAATATAATATAAATATAACTTTACATGTAATTTTTTTCACTTCAAATTATAGCTAAAGAGATATTCATTTTTAGTCACTACTGGTTGCACATTAACTTTCCTGGGTGATGAATTCAGATCTGTGGAGTTGAACTTAATGGTGAAAAGCTGGAAGCTTTTGATGCAGGATCCATTTTTGTTGTTGTTGAAGCTAGATTAAGTAGATTATTTTTAACTAAGAATCATGTGATACTAGAGTACTGGTTCTTGAAGGTAATTTTATCTCTTGGATGCCATATGAAGAGCATATGTTCACATGCTGACTTTATTGATTTGATTAAGATACTTCACCCCTACCCTTCAGTGTCTAAAATACTACTACTACGTCTATTATTATAGTGATAGAAATGAAATAAAACAGAGCTTGATACCTAAGAAGCTCTTCACCATCATTGCTATCTTTGTCATCATTATCACACGATCACCAAGATAGTAGGTATTTGTTGAGTTTCTACTCTTTCATTAAACGGATGGAGTTCAACAGAAATGCGAAAAAGTTCTAGATAGAATATTCTTTAAGAAGTTAGTGTATAAGAAGCATAATCGTGTTGTGCATAGTCTTTGTGACTGAACTCCATCTCTGCTCATCCTCTGGTTTCTCTGAAGACACAGAGAAGTAGGGAAGGCATTTACAGCCATTTAAAATTGGGTTTATTGGAGTGAATGACATTAAGTGCTGAGATTAACTGCCAAAAGGATTTGCTTGTGAATTAAGAGTAAAAGGCTTGTGGTTAAGAGTTAAAATTTTGTGTTTAATAAGAGAAGAGCTTAATGTATTTTAAGGCATTCCATTTGTTGTTTTAATATTCTAAGCATTTATTATTAAAGTGGGGTGGTTGTGGACTAATTATAGTCCATATCATGATGATGAGGAGGTTTTTAGAGAAGATTGAGAATCTACATTTTTTTTCCCCCAAACTAATGTAGTAGGGAAAATATAGCATCTGAAGCTTCAAATAGTTTGGTTGACCTCATAAGATCACAACTGAAGCTATGTAAAGCACTAAGCTTTCAGGAAGTTACTTCAGTGTGGATTCCTGCATTTCTTTGTTAAAATTTTAAAATCTTTGTTAAAATCTTAAATGAAAAGCATCAGTTTGGTAACTGGAGGTTGGGAGTAGGGAATAAAACACTGGGAAGGAGTATGAAATTATTAATACCATTATGTTAATATAATAATATTTAGGAAAAAAGTAAAGATGATAGTGTGATTTTTATAAATTATAACAACTATAAAGTGAATTTGGCCAGTCATTTTTACTAATTTTATATAAGGTCTCTCACCTATTAAATTAAGAAAGATTAGGGGTATAGAACGCATACTTTTGTACAGAAGAGGAATAAGAAAATTTTTAAATGGTTTTAAACAATATTTCTAAATTTTTTTACTCCGTGGAAAGGTTACTAAAGCAATTGTGCTTGAGGTCACAGAATTAAATTAGCCTGAAGATGTTCATTCATTCATTTACAACAAGAGTTGGCAGAATGACTGGGTAAATTTTTATTTTAAATACTTGAGAAAGTGAAGTTAATTTATTTGGCTTTGATAAGCAGCTGTTTTAAGAAAACTGTCTGCAGTGGATCACAATCAGTAATCTTTTTAGCACTGGATATTACTGAGGAAAAATCAACATTGTTATTTGGTGTTATTTTAGGCCTAAGTCTTTTGCAAAAGAAAAGGCAAAATGACACAGTGTGTAGAAAGATCGCAATTATCAGTTACTGGTGACAGTTGCCTCATCCCGTTCAAGGTAATAATATCATAGATGGCCTATTGAATTATGCTGAGTGTTGTTTGCTAGAGAAGCGATTTTGTCACTGTAATAAAAATTGGTACTATGGTTTTTTGGTATCTCATTTTGTGTCTTAAACCCTCTTGACAAATACCCTTCTGAAACAAAACTCATTTTAAATGTAAGGGTTACCTGTATTTTCCTCAGCATCAGCCACCATGATAAAAATCTTGAGACCCAAACCCATCATTCAGTTTGAAACTGTATTCAATTTGAGGTGGGGGCCTTTTTAGTTTCTCATGGCCTACTTGTCTCTTTTCCTGGGATTATTTAGTTCAAGCCAGAGACCTTCTCCAAAAACGAAACAAACCCCCACAAAACTCTTTCAATACTTGAATAATTGTGAGTTTGAATATTATTACATATGCATATATTTTTATATGTAAAAAATAAATTTTTTAAAATCAACTTTTAAGGTAAGCTTCTGGTGTCTCTTTTATTAAACATCTGTCTTCAGTCTTGTATCAAAAAAATAAGGTAATTTGGGAGAGACTGGGATTTCAGCAGTAAAATAGTTTTGGCGTTAGACCCAGGAGGTGATTATTTAACCTCTGCTGGGGGACATGGTACCTTATAATCACAGGTGAATGAAAGGAGTTAATTACTTTCCTTCATGTTCTCACCCTGTGGTCTGATTACTTTAAATGCTTAGAAGTCTTAATAAACAATTTAATCACTCTAGCTATTGACCTAGAATAGACCTGTTATGTTAGGCCCACAAAGAAATGTCCAGTGTCGACATGATTACAGGTCATTATTATTAGGATTAAGGCACAGATTTTTGATAAACTATACTTAAAAGTTTTAGAGCTGTAAGCAGAGAGAAAATTAACAAATTTAAACCTTGAAGTTGCAGAATTGATAAAAATCATAGAACTTTTGAGATGAAAATGAGTTCAAAAGTCATAAGTCTATGTGTAGATGGTAAAACTGAGACTTAGAAATATCAAGTGATTTTCACAATTTGATTTTAAGCACTTCCAGAATGAAAATGATTGTTCCTATTGGTACTCCCTTGATAGTACAGCTTTTGATGTTCCCCATTGTTTAAAAAATAATTATGGAAAACACAAAGATATCTATCAGAAATTTGTAAGAGAAAACTAGTATTCTGAAGGACTAAAAAATGGTCTTGAATCAGGGGAAATGACACATTACCTGGAAAAACACTTTCATTATTGTAGCGTCACATTTAAAATTTGCATTTGTACTAGAAAAAAAAGAACTGTCATAGAGAAAAAAATTAATAATTTTGATCTCCTGTTCATCACATCGTTTGGTGATGAGAAGTGGGGACTTTGTGGGTTTGGGATCTCCTGGTGATACAACATATGTTCTAGCATAGTATCTGTTTTTGTTTGTATTTATGGTTTAGTTTATACACATTGGTCATAGATACGTTATGATTACTGAAATAACAAAACTATGTGATATTTGCACCTGTTAACATAAAGTATTACTCCACTAAGCCTTGCTTATAGCACAACTTATTTTTTCCTTGATTTATATGATAATGCTTTCTGTAACATTGGCCAAATCATTTCGTCTCGATTACCTTTACTTTTGTTGTTTCTAGAATGAGAGGGTTGGGTTAGAAATCCTATGATATCTCATCTCTTGAGATACTCCTTTCACTAAAATAACTTGATTTAATAATACTTGCATGTTCTATAGGAGTATCCTGAGCCCACTTATTACTAGAAAGAGTAAAAGTTTTCCCAAGTAGAATAAAGAAAGAAGAACATTCTAGACTCCAGAAAGAACATGGTGATTTATAATGATGTGGTGAGATTAGGGGTGCTTAGGGGTTTGAAGATGGGAGTGTGAGAAGCTAGAAAAAAGTGGTCTAAAGTCAGATTGAGAAAGGCTTTGAGTGCTCTGCTGAGGAGTTTAAACTTCATTCTTTGTTTTAATGTTTTTATTTTATTTTTGAGAGAGAGAGAGAGTGTGAGCAGGGCGTGGGGGGATGGGAAAGAGAGAGAAGAAGACACAGAATCCGAAGCAGGCTCCAGGCTCCCGGCTCCCGAGTTGTCAGCACAGAGCCTGATGTGGGGCTTGAACTCAAGAGCTGTGAGATCATGACCTGAGCCGAAGTCGGATGCTTAACCGACTAAGCCACCCAGGTGTCTCAAACTTCATTCTATAGGTAGTTGAAACCTCCTGGGATTTTCAGGCCCAAAAGGTAATGTAATTAGATGTGTATTTTAGGAGCATTGTTGGTCAATTGGAGGTTGGATTAAAGGGTATAGAGACTGGAAGCAAGGGAAGTGAGTGAATCAGGAAGCTATTTAGCAATTGAGTAGATATGAACAACTTTCAGGGGGTAGAATCAACAAAGCTTGGTGACTTGATAGATGAGGTATGTGGGAGAGGGAAGAATCAAGAGTGACCCAGAGGTTTCTAACTCAGGCGTCTGTTTATAGAAATAATTCGTTTAAGAGAGGTTGGGGCTGAACTTCATTTCTGGGAGAGAGGGGGTGGTGGTAAATTTGATTTTAGGATACTTGTAACCAAATAGGTGAAATATGCCATAAGTAGCAATAAAATGGAGACCAAGTCTATGGAGAGATGGAGGACAGAAAAAACATATTTGGGAGTTACAGAAGTGGTTATGGGAACACAGCAGGATGTGCCATCACCAGGATGAGCATGTAGGGTGAAAGAGAAGAGGGTTGAAGAGACATTCTGGGAAACCACAGGGAAGAGGATGTGCAGCCTGTGGGAGAGAGAAAGATTGGTGTTTAGCAGGGTAGAAGGAAAATCATTAGAAAACAGTACGCTGGAATTCATAGGAGGAAAGTTTTTTTTTTAAAGAAAAGAGGGATAATAATAAGTGCAAAATGTTGTCATGAGGTCAGTTAGGATAAGAAATAGACATATTGGGGTAGACATACCCCAAAAACCAAAAGCATACTTGACACACTGTATGTTAGCCAACTTGACAATAAATTATATTAAAAAAAATATATATGTCTTCGGGGTTTGGTGGTGAGGAAGTCTCTGTGACCTTTGCTTCTGCTAAAAAGTGAAGTCAGAAGTGAGATTGCTGTGGAGTGGAGGCTGAATAGAATTTATGGAACCAAAGTCCTCCTAGGTAAAGTCATTAAGTCATGAAGTGAAACAGCGATGGACAGTAGTTTGAAACATAGGCAGGTGTGGCTCACGAAGACAGAGCATACTTGGAAGTAAATGAAGAACATGGTGGAAGATACAGAGTTGAAAGTAAGTTGAATTTTAACCAACAAAAGAAAGATTATAAATGTCTATATACAGCTATTGTTATTCATCTATCATTACCTATTCTGTCTCTGCAATCATAATAAAATTAGCACAGACCTAATTTGAGCATTTCTTATCATGTAGCTTAATCTGATTTATTAAATAAGGAAAAAAATCAGAGGAAATAATTGTAGGAAGAATTAATAAACACTTCTTACAAATGTATCTATTACTTATATATTGTGTTGAAGTTATTGGGATTGCTTTAAAGAAAAATGACCAGACAGTTGGTCTTGCAAGAGAAAGTGAGTGTTTCTCACCCAGGCTTTTTATTCTTTATCTGATTTATGTTATGGCTTATTCTAAAAAATTAATACCTAAATAAATTAGAAAGGAAATAAGTCTAGATAGTTAAGATTTTAACTAAATCAGAACATTTGGAATAGGGCAGGACTTAGAGCAGGAAGGAATCTTAAAGGTCAGTTTATCCAACTCCTCTTGGATTCTTCTTTTTTTTTTTAAGTTTATTTATTTTGAGAGAGAGGGAGAGAGAATGAGTGGATGAGTGGGGGAGGGGCAGAGAGAGAGGGAAAGAGAGAGAATATCCCGACCAGGCTCTGTGCTAACACCTGCAGATGTGGGGCTCTGTCTCAAGAACTGTGAGATCATAACCTGAGCTGAAATCGAGTTGGGTGCCTTACTGACTGAGCTGCTGAGGTACCCTTGATTCTTCTTTCTTGATTCTCTTTTATATTTTCCAATGTTAATTTATTTGCTAAGATCTCCAGTTAGCTAGAATCTCCTAGAATAAAATCAGTTCCTTTCTCTTTTCACACTAATATCTAATCTTTGAAATAGATTTCCTACAGCTGTTGGTATGTACCACCGTCATTGCTTAATTGGATGTATTTTTGTTATTTCCATCATGATTTCTTCTTTATGAGTTAGTTTGAAATGCATTTTTTTTAATTTCTGAAAATAAGGGCTTTTAGGGAACTATTTAATTATTGAATTCTAATTTAATGGTTTTTTTTCATGAGATGTAGTCAAGTCCTGAGCAGAACTTTTAATAGTTTTGTAGGGCTAAAAGACAAGGTTTAAGGAGCAGGGGCCACCAAGGTGGGAGCTGCTCTAAATGTCCCAAACTTTAAGATGGGACCCTAAAGAGCTATACCCTAGGAGTAAATGTGAACTGAAAGTAAAACATCTACATGTCATTTTGAGGTTCACCTCCTTGGCCCCCAAAATTATTGCCTGAAATTGGACTAAGCTGATCCTAGACTTCTTTTGCTCCCAGAATCAAATCAGAATTATCTCTGGAGAAAGATAACATTATTTTAGTATTCAAATTATTTATAAACCAGTTTTTCAAGTAGAATGACATATAGTGAGAGATACTCAGTCACATAAGTAGACATGACAACATGAATGAAAGCTAGTGGAAGCTGTAGAAATAGACTCACAGGGTCTCTACTTACTGTAATACTAAATAGCATTTTTATAATTGGACTTTACTGAAGGAGTTAAGAAGATTGAAGCATATTACAAGGGACTTATTTGGAAAATAATCAAATAGAAAATCTACAAGTGGAAAATAACACAAACCAAATTTGGATGGATTTAACAGCAAATTAGACATTATTGAAGAGAGACTTAATGAACTGGAAGATAGAACAGAAGAAAATACCCAGAATGTAACATAGAATAGCAAAGAATAACAGAAAGGTGGAACATATGAAGAGAGAGTAAGAGTTGGAGGATGTAGTAAGGTGGCTCAGTACACGTATTTGTAGTCTCAGGAGGAGGAGATTGCTAAAGCAATGTTTGAAGAAATACAGTTAAGAATATTCCCCAAATGATGAATGATATCCAGCCACATATAAGAAGTTCAACAGATTCTTAGCAGGAGTTTACAAAATACTGTAATTAAAAATCCTAAAAACTAAAGGTTTTTTAAAAACTCTTGAAACCAGATAGAGAAATAAGATACATTTATCATTGAAAGAGCCAAAATTTGGTATCACCTACACATCTGTACTGATGGATTTACTAAACAAAAGTTACTCCAGAAGGAAGAATGGAGAAGAAAGAAATGAAGGGCAATGAAATGGTTTACATGTTGGTATATCTGAATAAACAGAGACTGTATAAAACAATAGCAGTGATTTTAAGATATATGCAGAATTAAAACAGCGCCCATACTATCTTATATTACAGGAGAGGAGAACTATAGATAGTATCATAAAGTTTCTGTATTTTCCAGGCAGCAGTTCATCACTAATTAATAATAAATTTTGATCATTTGAGGAGGCATATGATTATGTAGGATAATCAGTAAAAAAATAGTATAACTTGTAAAGAATGTACAACTTCCAAGTTGCCAGTGTTCAAATAGTGAAGAGTAAGTATTAAACCAATGAAAATTAAGAAAGGAGAGATAGAGAGTGTATGGTGGGTAAGACAGTAAGATGATCAACTTAATCCTAGATATATCAGCAATTACATTAAATTTAAATGGCTTAGCTGCAATGTGGTATCTGTGTAAAGGTAAATGTATAAATTACTGGAAAAGATTAGAAAGTCCCAAAATAGACCCTCAGATACTTGGTTTCCTCAAAGGCAATAGTGATAATTTGGTGGGCACGTGGTATGTGGTCAATTAGATATTTTTACGAAAAGAACAAAAACAAACTGCAATTCCTGTCTTAATGTACAGATTTAAGATAGACCATAGACCTAAATGTAAAAGCTAACATTATTAGGCTTCTAAAAGAAAATGTATGAAAATATCTTCATGACTGTAGGTAGGCAGAGATTTCTTGGAAAAGACATATAGAAAGTGTGAATAGTCAAAGAATTGATAAATTGAATTTCATCAAAATTAAAGGCTTCTGCACTTCTTTTCATAAAGAAAATGAAAAGAAAAGCTATGGATTGAAAGTAAGTGTGACAAGCATGCTCAGCAATGGGGGCTGTCCTTTAATGCTGGTGGGACTTTAAAATTGTCATGAACACTTGGAAATACTGTTTGATAGTTATCTACGGAAGCAAGAAATGTGTATGTCAGATGACTCAGAATTTCACTTCTCTCTATATATATATACTCATTAGAAACGCGAGCACTTTTTCACATAAAGATGGGCAAGATTGTTTACTGCAACCTTATTTTCATTAGCAAAAGACTGGAACCAGTTCAGATGTCCATCAACAATAGAAGAGACGAATGTGGTATACACTTATACAATAGAATACACTGTATAACAGTGAAAACAATTTAACTGCCCTGAAAATAACTGGATGACTTTCACAGACATACTGTTGCATGAAAGAAGCCAGATACAGAAGAACACACTGTGGTTCCATTAATGTAAAGTTAGCACAAGGCAAAGCTAACCTGTACAGCTTAGTGATACATACTTGGATGGTAAGACTACAAAGAAAATCAGGAAAGAGATTAACAGAAAGATCGGGTTCATTTGTGAGAGGGAAAGGTTGGTGATTGAATAGGGTGTTTTTGGGGGTGCTAGCAGTGTTCTATCTGTTGACCTAGTGGCTCTGTATGTTTTTGTTTTTTATATACTAACCCACTGTTTCATGGTTTTTTTTAGAAATGTGTCTTGTTCACAATAAAAATAGTTTAAAAAGAGAAATATTAATAGCAAATATAAATGTTAATATCTTACATAATGAAGGTATTTAACAAGATATGTTCAAAACACATAATTTTTAAAATGTGTGTGTCTAGACACATAGACACACACAGAGCAGACACAGAGTAAAAACACAGGAAAGATTCATGTCAGAATGCTAACAATGGACATCTCTGCATTTTACATAGAATGCATACTATTTTATAACCAAGAAACTCTTCATTAAATATTATTTAAGAAAATTAGCACTTGTAGAGGGTGTTGTCCTCTATAGAGAAGACTGATTGGGTTATTTATACTGTGTTGTTCAAGGAAGGATTTAAAGCTGCTTTGTATGCAGTAAATAACATTTTGAGCAAAAGACATGTATGCATTCACATAGAGACACTTCAGGCAATGGTGTGGTTATTAACAAAACATACCTTAGCTGCAGGGAGAATAATGGAAATTACCCAACAATTTTTTAATCCTAGACTGTTTCCTGAATTCAATAGTTCTTTTATATTTCAACACAAAAAAGAACAGCATTTTTATGTAGCTGGTAAAAGGAACACTGCAGTTTGATTTTTTTAAAAAAGGGAATATTGTCTGAGGCCATGGAATTTGGTCAAAATGCTTGACATCCCATGGCTTCAATTTTCTATGAAAAAAGCAACAATGCCTATACCTCGCAGGTTGTCTGGAGTGTAATGTGATATCATATAAATGCTCAAATGGGGGTACTTGTATACCTGCCTTGTAGAACTGATTTCTGGGAAGTGTTGGAAAGGCAGTTTCATTTTGATTTCATAGCGGCGGGGGGTGGTGGGGGTGGGGAGGCTCTCCATTTCAGATTTGTGTGTAGGTGTGTAGGAAGGTGGGAGCGAGGGAGGGTGGATGCATTGCTTTCATAGAAGACCTTCCCTGACCAGTACTCTGCATCATTAACCACGTAGAGCCAGTGTCCATTGCGCTCTTTCACAGACTTAGAGAGGCTGCAGCTTGTAACTGGGAGGTCTCCAAGTCTCTTGGTTTGCAGGAGTATCCTGCTTCATGTCCCTTTAATTGGTTTACTGCTTTCTGAGTCCCAGAAATAATATTTATTTTGCTCAGAGAATTTTGAGCTCAGTAGGGTGTAGACATTTAAGCTTCCCAGATTCTGTAGCAAAAGGAACTTGAAAATTAAGTAATGGTACTTACTTTTTTATGGTCTTTTTTTCAGAGGTTGGGTATTTGAGAAGAGGAGGAACATAAAATGTGTGGTATCTTCTTCGTTAAGATTCTGTTTTTTTAAGTCTCCACCTGGGAACTTGAGGACTTCCTCCTTGTATGAAAGTTGCATTGCCACAAAGTCTGTGCTCAGCTCTGCTCTTAGTCTCTGCAGCACTCATGGAACCCTCTGATGTTCATTTTCTCTAGTATCCTTCAGGTTACTGAATATCTTAGCTGGATGGATCTGTGGACATGTTAAGTTAAATTTTGAATGGGGAGCTGGTATATTGCCTTGTCGTATACCTGGCATTTGAAGAGTCCTGAATGCAACATAAAATGAGGGTACGTAGTACCCCATCAGTATTTAAAGTCTATATGGAAAAATCATATACACCCCCCTGCCCCCCAATTTATGATCTCTGGGCACATCAACTTGGTGACACAATGACAAGCAGAGGGACAATGTTAAGGAAGCCAAATATAGTACCTACCAGTTAAGAGAATTAGAACTCTTTCCACGTATTGCACCCCATGCACGTACCGTCATGATGGAGCACCCTTTCTCATTCTCCCTCCATTATGGCTCCTTCTTCCAGGGCACATAGACACCTGGGTGGGTTTGTTTCTTCTTTTTGAAGGTTTTAAAAAAAAGGCATATATTATTACTCAGAAGAAGTATGGAGGGTGCTCAGTGTAATTCATGGTTGCTTAGCAGCTCAACAGTGTTCTCAAGGACCTGGGCTTTTTCCATAGTCTCTGCTGATGCTCATTGTTTTGGCTCTGACCTCGTGCTTATTCCCCGCTGCTGCAACATGACTGCTACTGCTCATGCAGACACTTACACGTGACTCGGGCAACATTTTACATAGCCAGTCTAGGGGTCCACCGGCTTGCTCTTCTTTTCCCAGACAGCTGCAGGGTGAGGCGCTTAATCTGGGAGGGCAGCATGGGAAAAAAGACAAAACTGAGTTTTGAAGAGGTTTTAAATAATATATCTTGGGCATTTGTACAAAATAAGTGACTGTATTTTTGAACATGTAAATTTAAAACACGTATACGCTAGTGACGCATATAGGCTCCAAAGCCAATGTAGTCTTGAAATATGTGAGATTCAGAGTGTGATTTGCTTCACTAGATCCCTAAAAAATATGTTGGTACTTGACAGTGTTCTAATTTTTGCCTTTTGTGTTTGTTTTTTTTTTTTTTTGCATGTACATGTTGAAAGTCTGTAAGTCAATTACTTAATGTTTCCTTTAATTTTTTTTTTAAATTTTTGATGGCATATTTCTCCTTATGCATGACCGTGGGACATTATAAGATGCTCAGTGAATATTGCTGACTGATTGTGGTATTCAAGATAGACTTTTTAGTTATATATTGTCTTTTTCTCCCCTCTTCTTTGGTTAAAAGCCATATTCCTTGTGAACCTACTGATTGTTGAATTTATTCCAAAACTCCTGCCCTCTTAGCCAGTCAAATCAAACACTGGGAGGTTGCAGTGGGAGAAGGGCAGATGTGGGAAGCCCTTCGTGGCTGTACCCCTGAAGACTGTGATGGCTGTCTCCACTTGCCTCTTTCCCTTTGGTATATCAGAATTAACTCTCTGGAGGAAAGTAACAAGTAATATACACTGGAGTCAATCAATGTCTCATCGCAGTAATACTTTCCTGCTCTTTAAGGTGTGAGGCTTGTTCAGAACACTCTTCTATAAACTTAGCACATCGAGGAACAAACACATAGTCTGATTGGCAAAAACCCAGCAAATGACATTCAGCCCTATACAGCTTTGTCTTGTCACCCAAACCCAAAGCATTTTGGACCCAGGTCTGTCTGTCTTTGTTACTATGTTAAGTAGATCATTTACTCTATGTCGAGACCAGTTTTTACCTCTTCCTGGAATCTTCTCTCTAACCCCTCTGGCCATTGAGAAAATGGGTTACTCCATAGGCTGTGTCCACAGCTTCAGCTGAATTGAATTCTAAGCAGTTTTAAAGGTAGTTTCCTGGATAAAGACATGATCTCATCCTCCATTTTTACAGTACCCTCAACTCCTGAGCATCTTATCATGCTGAAGTCTTTATTCCTGGGTTTATTTCTCCAGCTGTCTCTTAACCTTCCCATTTTTGGTGTCCACACGTACACTTTTGTTTTATTCACAATTTTGTTTCCTCCTCATTAGTCATTGGTCATTGCTCATTGGTCCCCAACTTGCCTATACAAGCACATTTATTTCCATCATATTTTCTGATACTTAGAGACTAATATTTTGTTTATCATTAAATGGCTAACCTAAATATATTTTGCAGTATAATGAGGAGATGTGTATTTATTGCACATAAATATCTAACATATTGACTTATTCAGTAGCTTATAAAGATTTGGGCTTAATTTTGCCTTTTTTTTTTTTTTTTTTTTTTTTTTCAGAAGTTGGTTGTCAGAAACCCTACCTGGGGCATGTGATTTCCTATGAAGTTCACGCAAGCCAGGAATAATAGGAAGATGTTAGAATTGGCTCTTTCAAAGAACGGTTTCTAGTTTTAAGGGGAAAATGAAAAAAATTGGATTATAATGAGTTTATAATTTTATTCAATCATTACTTAGGGCTTTTGAGTTATTGAAACGGTTCTTTAGTAACTATCAGTTTTCCTTGATGAATGTTTATAGTGGTTTTGTTTTTGTTTTTGTTTTTGTTTTCTTGGTAATCTGATAAGAATGAAAAGTAGTTAGAAGCCAAATCTATGTTGGTATACAGAAGACGACAACACTGTGGCAGCAAGTAAAGAAATATGGTGTCATTGTTATTTCACACTCTCTAAATTACCTGTGATGAGCTTAAGAGGTTTCATTCATGCATAGAAAATTTTTAATTATTCATAGTGCTTTGGTGTACTATAAAAGTCGAATTATTAACACTGTAATTTGTTCAGATAGCATTTAGTAGGAAAATATATCAGAAATAATTAATTGTTCTCAAGATATGATAAGGTAGATCTATCTACAGAGGGCAATCAAAGAGTAGCAGTAGGATATTGATTGCTTTTTAGGGAAAAAAAAAATTCTGTTCCATTTCTCAATGTTAACAATTGTGAGAGGAAAATTCCCACTTGGGAAGAATGTTTTCCAGGTTGCTTCACTGCCAAGTGTTTGACATTGTGTGGAGTCTTAGATGAATAAGGCTTATGGCAGTCTTTGGGAATGACAGACTCCAACGACCTCGGCTTTCTGCTGTGCAGACCTCTGTTTTCAGCCCTGCTAGTGTCTGTAATAATGTTCCGGTGGTTTCTCAGTGCTACTTCCGGTGAAGACTAAAGTTTGTTCCCCTGACTCCAAGATAGCTGCGGAAGAGGATACGTGTCCACTAACAAAATAAATTTAGGATGTTGCCAGTGTGTGAACTGCACATTCTGCACTGTTTATGGGGTTTCACCCTTACCATTTACTGATGGAAATACACCTTGCCTCCTTTTGGTCTCCTTTGACATAGCTACGTGCTGCAGATAGGATTCATAATCATTCTAAAGTTAAAAAACATCTAAATTGTATGATAGTTTGCTGTGAGGCCATCCATATTTTTCCCTTTCCCTTTTTCTCTCTCCTTGACCTAGCAGCAGGAAGCCTTTGTTTGAGGTGTTCATCTGGAACAACTTTTCCACACTTGTTTTCATGTTCTGTTAGATTACAGGGCAGCAGGCCTACCTTTGAAGCTCCTTTCTCTTTTGTTTCTTTGCCGTGCACTCCAGTAATTAACTTTGTCCTTCTTTTATTTGTTCCAGTCAATCGCAGGCCACTCTGCTGAGCATCTTCTCCCAGGAGTACCAGGTTAGAAGTTTTCTCCTTTGTGAGGGTTGACAGGTGCCTAATTGAATGATGAATGTCCCTTTATTTCTTTGTAATTGAACTGCCAGCTCTCTGATTGGGTTGGAGGATGTTCTCCTTTCCACATCGAGCACCGCCTGCGTCTCAGTGGAGGCCTGCCAAGCCTACCCATCCATCTGTCTAATAACATCTAGCCTTTGCTTATTTGGTGGACCTGTAATAAATTATGCTAAACCATTATTATTCTGACAATAATAATTTCCCTGTGTTGCGTGGTTCCATGTGCTAAATGTTTGCTGACTTGCACTGTCAGTGCCGCTTTCCATTGCTGACAGAGATGATGATAAATGACCATTGCTGGAGTGGCAGAAGGCAAGAGAGGCAGAAAATGGAGTCATTTATCATGAGATGACAGGTGTCAGTCAAGTGGCAAGTCTCTATGGAATTACTTTTTGTAGTTTTCAAATAAGTTGTTTTTAAGCAATGTTCTTCCTGGTTAAAAATGGCAATTGGATTGTAAAACTAGAGTGCAGAGGACTTAGATGGAATTGAATTGAGGGAAAATTAATACAAAGGTTGAAAGAGGGAACAAGTTTTTCTTTGCCCTCTGCAACCCTAAGCAAACTTATTTAGATTCAATTACTGTGACCCCGTTGGCTTTTACATGTATACTGTACCTTGTGGTACGGTCTGAAGACATCCCAGCCAAGCAGCAGGGATTAAAATGCATAGCTTCATAGAGTAGAAGGCAAAAAGACCCACCGCCACCCAGATCCCCAAACTATTATTCAGCTGGCCCTATGTGCTAGACATTGGGATGAAGGAATACGTCATTCTGCTCTTGAACCTGATGTGTGACACAACATAAAGATCTTTTTTGTTTTGTTTCAGAAACATATCAAAAGAACACATGCCAAACATCATACTTCCGAGGCGATCGAAAGTTATTATCAGAGGTATGACCTGCCTGCCCCACTAGAGGGTATCATAGCACCTATTAATTGTAATAATAATTATGAATAAATTAGGTTACTAGATTAATTGTCTGTATAACATTCCAAGGCGTTGTGATATAAGTCTTACTTAAGACTTCAGGTATATCTTTGAGTGATTTCTCAAATGCTATGTTTGAAGAATATGGTGAGACTGTCTTGATTGGGTGTATGTGCGTATAGTGTGTAAGAAATCCTTACAGTATTATGAAATCTCAGTTGGCTACTTTAAACTTGCTCTAAGTGTGTGTCTTGTATAGACGCGTACGTCAATGCGCACATATCTACATATATGTGTGAAAGTTCTCAAACTAAGTTTTATTTCTTGCTTAGATCAGCAAGTCAAAAAATATATTCGAGAATAAGATTGAATTTGGTTGCACTTCTATTTGCATTTGGTTGCACACTCATAGGTAGTGGGCTTGCCATTTTAGAATTAAAAAAAGACATGTCAAGTAAGGATGTATGACGATGTGTAATATACAACTGTCACATTTTAAATGGGGTTTTGTATTTTAAAAAGAAAATCTGGATATTAAATCAACAACGTAGTGTCCAGGGGATATTTTAATTTCAGTCTAGTTTATTACAAACAGTTTTCAACTTCTCTTCTAAAACAGAATCTTTAAAATAGCTCTTTTAAAAAGATTCTAAAAAGGTTATTGTCTTTGTGATATGACTGAATAATTTACAACCATAAATGGTAATGGATTGCATTAGAATCGTTGGTTGGTTTCTTAAATATTTCAAGGACATATTGGAAAGGAAAACTGTCTGAAATATGCTCTTAAGGTATTACACTTAAGATTGACAGATCAACATGTCTGTGGTGAGAGTGACACCACCAATTTTAGATGAATGATTTTATGCACAAATATTTTATGAATGAAATGAATATCTAGATTCAGTATTGGTATCATGTTTCTGTAAAGTCATTTTTTAAGAACTGAGAAGTGTTTATTAAAAAGTTATTGAAGTTATCCTTTTAAAAAATTACACCCTATACCGCATATTAGAGTTATGTTCAGTTTTCAGTAGTGGCATCCACTAAAGATACACACACCGCACGCATACACACACTTTTGTGTCTAGGAGAATTCCCCTCTAAACAAGTCTTTGTAAAGTTTGAGTTGATATTTTTCAACAATTATACCCTCCTCAGTGACACCAACAGTTAACGTTAGAACCTTAATCATCAATAAAAACTGAAGAATGGCTCCCAAAGTGCTATGAAGTCAGCAAGTGCTTTGGAATCCAGTTGGAATCCCTACTCTCCAAAGGAAGACTGGACAGTTACTTCCATGTCAAAAAGTACATTTTTGTTTGTAAAAGTTACTGTCTTAGGCCATCGTATAAAAGTACATGTCCAGTCTTTAAAGCCTTGTTGACATAAGCAGTAGAAAATAGAGCATTCCCTAGAAATTTGGAGATCCACCAGTAGGCTGCGGGGCTGTCCTCTGACGATCATTTTCATTGTTGTAAAAGGCCATTTTAATTAGATGATTGCTGAGATCTCTAAGTGCTGCTTTTTAACATTTAGCTTCATTTAAAAGTACATTTAATTATCAAAGTATGAACATGTTGTATTGGATTATCTGAGTCACTCAAGCCAGAAATAAAAGTCTTCCCTGTAAATATGGTTACTCAGTGATGCACAGTTGAGTGAGCAATAATGAGAATATATTTGTATTTCTTTAAATTATTTAAACGTGAGAATCTCAGTTGTTTCAAGGAGTCACAACATTTTGAAACAAAACTGTGAGATTTGGGCTATAATGGACAGACTAATAAGAAAGCAGCCTCACCAGTTTCTTACTTTACCCCCCTGCTTCCTGACTTTCTGCCCTGTACTCTGTGCTTGGAGATGGGCTATATTGTCACCTTTCAGACATATTGACCGTACAGGCCCCTTGTCAATGTGATGGTTAAATGTCCCTGTATTCTCTGAGGTAAATTGGCCTTAAAAGATTTCTGTTTTCCAGTTGATTGTAATAAAGGCAAATTGTGTTATATCAAGACATATTTAAGCAGTTTGACAATGTTAACACTTTCTTTGATTCCTTTTCTTTGAAAAAAGTAATATGCGCACATTATAGAAATTAAACACATTTGTGATGGTCTCAAAAGGAATGAATGATTGTCCATAATTGTGGCAGCCAGAGATAACCACAGTGGTATTTTTCATTCTAGCCTTTTGTCAATCCATTTTCATATAGATGAGGTCAACTGTATATGCTATTGTGAATCCTGAATTTTATACTTAGAAAAATGTTTATGACATAATATTACTCTGTAGAGAGCTTTTTGTAAACATTTTATTGATTGCATTACCTCATCATAGGAAAGTGTCGAAATTTACTGAATTATAACTCTGTTGAACATATATGTTTTCAGTGTTGTAATATAAAAATAAAAATAATACCGTGGTAGACATTTTGGTACATAAGTATTTGCGTTTTGGATTAGTTTTCTAAGATTTCTATATATGTAATTACTGGTACAATGAGCATATAAGGATTTTATTTTATGTTCCCAAATTACTGTCTACAAAGATTGTGATGGCTTCCTACTAGCACTGTCAGAGAATTTCTGTGTCTCTGCATTCTTGCTAGTGTTGAGATGATCTCAATTCAGAATTTGAAGTCTGTATTTATAAACCATATAATAATCCACAGTGTGATTCCATCATGGTTCACTGAAAATTCAAAGTATCCAAATATCAGCCGAAAATATTTTCTCAAGCTTTTGAATTATTGAGGAAATTTCCTCAATTCTTCATGTTGTGTATGTGCAGACACAGCTTCTGTGCTCATTTTGAAAACAACTCTGTTCTTTCTCCCTGTGTTAACGGCATTTTATTTCCAAACAGAAAACATACCTGGCAAAATTTATTTCGTTCCATCTAAATTGTTGCACATGGGCTTGGTGTGCACTCACAGAGACACATTCACCAGTGGTCATATTTGCAAGTCCCCATCAGTAGCAAGGTTCAGAAATGTTGTCTCCTCTCTTTTCCCTTCTCCCAGCACACACTGTTTGAGGGCCAGCTGTATGAGCTTTAGAGAATTAGATCAATTGAATTTCATTCAGCTGTTCACACGGAAAAAAGGCTAGCTCAAATATGTTATCGACATTACGTGACATAGTTTCTGAAAATTTGAACCACTTTTTTTATTTAATTAGCACAATTTACTTCGCGCTCCCTGTGTCTCATCTACTGTGCCAGGAATGAAGGATACAGGTGTGCATAAGACATGGTGCCTGCCCTCAACTGCTCTGTTTTAGTGGGAAAACAGCTGCATGCGTGGAGATGGGCTCCAGAAATTTTAAAGGTAGAATCAACAAAGGTGATACTCAGCCGTAAGCTTAGGATAGAATTTTGGTAGGTTTTCGAAGTTCTACCACTATAATTATTATTATGAAAATAATAAAGATCAAATAACTTTGCCTTTAATATTTTAAATCTGTACATGTTATTTTAATCTTAGATGCTAATGAATCTTTCACACTCAAAGAAACATAAAGTGGACCTTCTATGAAGATCTTTGGAGGATGGTTTCACCCACAAGATAAACACTTCTTGGTCCTCCTCTGGCAAAGCTAGAGGATGACACATCGCTTCTGTGCAAAGTAGTTTTAATTTGCAAATAGATATTAGGAAGATGGCCCAGGTCACCTTAATGTGGTATTCAGAATCCCATCCTTGTATCTGAATTATAATGCAGCTCTTTGCTAAGGATCTGTTGGATGAAGTTTCAGCATCTGTTTGTGTAGGTCTCTCTCAAGGAGGTTCCTGTCTAAGTGGAGAGAGAAACATACCATTATAAAGGTATGAAAAGTCTACACTGCACGTTTGCACAAGATACTTTGGGGATGCAGAGAAGGGTAGCACTAGGAATTTCTGATCATGTCCTTACTGAATGTTTTCTGTAATTAGCATGCCCCTGTGATGGCATATCGAAACATTTGAATAAAATGTGTCACTTGAGGACAGTTAAAGTTCCCAGAAAGGACAACTACAACTTCAAAGTAATTTTCACTTAATTTCTTTTCCCCAGTACTCCTGAAGTGCTGCAGGATAGAGTTAGGAAACAGGCTGGAGAATAAATATGGTCAGAATCAGCTCCACTCTTTTCAACATATGAAGGCATCTCAGTAGACCTTGGCAGATAGGGTTCCATTTCAGACCTTTACTGTTTACTGGTTGAGGGAGCCCAGACGGGTTACATCAGTACCCTGGGGGTTTTGTTTCTTCGCAACTAGGCCGCTTAAGCCCATAATTAGGAATGTCCACTGTATTAAGAGTGAACATGTGGGGCGCCTGGGTGGCTCAGTTGGTTAAGCGTCCGACTTCGGCTCAGGTCAAGATCTCACGGTCCGTGAGTTCGAGCCCCGCATCGGGCTCTGTGCTGACAGCTCAGAGCCTGGAGCCCGTTTCAGATTCTGTGTCTCCCTCTCTCTCTGCCCCTCCCCTATTCATGCTCTCTCTCTGTCTCAAAAATAAAGAAACGTTAAAAAAAAAAAAAAAAGAGTGAACATGTTTCTATACAGATATAGTGGGTTATTGTTTGACCATCTCCTGTTTCTTTAAACTTAATAGACGTGCTCCATTGGTCATTACCAGGATAATGGTTAATGCAACATTTACATAAAACATATAATTTTGAGTCCAAACAGTTCTCTGGCATAGGCAGTAGTCTGAGGTCTAGCTGTTCTTTGTCATTATTCCCTATCAGCTCTCAAAACTCTGCTGTGGTCACTCTAGAACCTTTCCTGGTCCTCAGACACCCCAGGCATATTCCTGACTTTGCACTTAGGGTTCTCTTGCTGACAATATACTTCCTCCCATGGCCTGCTGCTTTCTTTCTTAGGAGCCTCTACCTAAGTGTCACTTCCTTAGAGATGGGCATTCTGACCAACCCATCTAAGTTTACATTTTATCGTAGTGTATAACATTATATTATTACATTATATTATTTCTGTGTTCTCATTGTTTGTCTCTCCACTGAAATATAATCTCTGTGATGGCAGGAACCATGGACGTTTTGTTCCCGGCTGCTTCCTCAGAACCTGGAATAGGCCCAACATGAGTTATCTCTCACAAGTATTTGTGGGATAAGTGAATGTTAGGTAGAAAGTTATAAAGATATCCTAATACCAGTGTAGGGTTAATTAATCTGACCCGAAATCTGAACCCTTAACGAATGTGCGTGTTTGGTGGTTATGAATACTGGATTAGTTGGTCAGACTTGACTGAACTGTTTTGGTTGTTCCTTGAGCAGGCCTGTGATTGCAATGAAATTGTGAGTTGTGTGAGATTCTGAGCTAAACTGTTTCCCAGAGACCTTTCTCTAAACCGCATTTGCTACCTTTTTTTTTTTTTTTTGTCTTTTTTTCTGAAAGTGCTTATTTCACAATTAGATTGCTAAATAATTTTTTCAAGAAAGTCCCCAATATGTGGGAAATGAACTTACTAAATTTATTTTGAAGTTTTAATGATCCTGAGACTCCCTACCTTGAATAATTTGCTTTTATTCCATTTATTTTATAGAAAAATCATACATCTTCATAAACATATTTGTGAAATAACATAATTTAGTATATTCTTATGTTAGTTATATGGGAGGTCTCATATATTGAGTTTGATTTCTACTATCAAACAAATATTGTTAATTTATTCACTCAAATGGCATATTCTAGAGAAAATATCCATACCTAATTCTCCTCTCTTGTCCAATATGGCTGTTGAAAGTTATTAAATCAGTCATTTATTGAAGAAAAAAATATATGTGTATAATGCAATCACCTATTATAAGCCAAGAACTGTTCTAGGCATAATAAATTGAATAAAATACAATTCCTCTATTCTCTTTGGGCTTTCACCCTTACACTGGGGAATGGGTTGAGGTAAACAAGTAACTAGGCAGATACAATATGCTCTGTTAAGTAATGGAGAAATGTACAAGGAGCTCATCGATTGCACCTTGGGACACCTAACTTACTCCTAGCTTGTGGTAGATTGAAGACAGTTAAATGTAAGCTGAATCATGAGTTCTCCAGGTGAAGGCTGGAGTGCAGAACAATGACTAGAGATGAAGCTGGGCAAGGACAGTAGGTGGGAACCAGATCATGAAGACATTTACAAGAGGTCTTGAGTGATTATAATTTAATCTTGAGATTTAATGTGGGAAAATGGCACATCCAAAGTTTTATTTAAAAATAAAATCATTCTGGCTTCCATGTCTAGGATGGATTTGGAGAGGTTTTGTTGTTGTTGTTGTTGTAATTTTTTTAGCTAGGTTAGGGAATGGGAGGGATAGAGGTTATGACGGAAATGCAGGGCAGATAATGTGATGGCTTGTATTGCCTAACAAGGTGTGCTGACCCACCGATGACAAGTCTGTTCCATTTGTTTCTTAATAAGGTGTCAACCAGGGCTGTGAAACAAAATAAAAAGGTGCGATGGGTGCATGGATGCCTTTTTTTTCAAACCATAAGAGCAAACTTATTTCCTTTCCATAACGTGATTGAGGTATAATAAAGCCAGGGTGTTAGGGACAGTTCTTTTTGAAATCGCTTCCTTGTCCCATGTTAGGAGATGAAAACAAGGGAGACCGATGCGCTCACACTTCGTGCCCCCAACTTCAGTTAGTTAGTTGCCAGTGGTTTTGAGGTGAGTTGTTTTTGTTTTCCTTTTCCCTTTAATGCTTTCCTATGACAGTAACGTACTTTAACTCGAGTTGAGCGTGGCATTTGCCCAGGAGAAACGTGTACACACAGGGGATGCTGACAAGTCTATGCTGGCCTTTTCTTGTCACTACATTACCACTTGGCTTTGTCTGTCTAGGTACCTGAATGGAGTGGGAAGAAATGGAGCTGCCCCAGTGCTCCTGGAGCTGGCCAATGAGGTAATGTTATTGTTATTATTTTACTTAAACGTGCCGAAAACCTAAGGGGCCTATCTAGAGTAGCTTTGCTTAGAATTATAATTAACCTTAAAAAAAGAGATTTTGAGGTGCATTAGACACTTAAATTGCTCCCCGGTCTCTTTGTAGTTTTAATAATTGGACAAAGAACTTCATATATTAATAAGTCAGTTCACATAATTAGTCTCCTTCTTTTAACGCAAATGTATAAACAGCTTCTTGGTTTCTTTGCGGGAAATTTCAACCAAACAGCTCAAGACATGCTCTTCGCTGGATGTGTTGTCTTAATTTAGTGTGAGAAATACCTGTGTAGAGTGAAGAGATGTATGGCCGAGAAAATCTGTGCTATTATGAAAATAAAGAGAGACATTGTTTACTTAAAACTGTAATGTTTACTTGATTTATTTTTTTTTTGTTAGCAAACTTTTATAATGATAAAAGATACATGCCTTATATAAAAGTCTCTTGATATGAAGAAGCGTACTGTTGTTCGTAACACCAAATATAAAGTGATTTATTGAACTTACTTGTTAACTCTGATCTCTTTCTGTTTGGGGAAACAAATAATAGTCTTACATTTAGAAAAGGAAACCCTAAAGATTTCCCATGAATGAAGAAGCTGTGAGAAGCTCATAATAGTGGCCGAGAGCATACCAAAGAATAAAACATTTAATTCCTAAACTTTGAAATATTTATCTGCTGTAATGAGAGCAATACAAGATTTAGTCTCACTCGGAACTGCTTATGCAAACCTCACAGGGGCGGAATGCAGTGTGCACTGGTTTTGTGTTGTGTTATAATGGGCAACATAGCAGCAAGGCAGAGAATGCGTGTGTGCATTAAAGATGACTCAGTGCTGCACGCATTAAGTGCTGTGGCAGCAGCGAGTTGTACTTGCTACATGGGCAAGGAAGGATGGCTTCTCTCGCAGCTTCTGTCTGCTCTGCACCACCACAGTCAGCAAATGAGCAATTACCTATCAGTTACTAGAAGGTTTTAATAGTTGAGGCAGTGTCTACACAATCTGATAGGATAGTTAACATATAAAATGCACTTCTCTTCCTTGCAAACCATACTTTTTCTGTTTCTACAGCAAGGTGGTTTTTCAATGTCTTCAGACTTGTTTGTTACGAGTTGATTCTATTCACAACTTGAGGTATCTGTTCTGTAACTAGGAATTCAGTGATCGTCCCTTATGAAAAGAAAGAGTGAGCTAACAGCGTCTAGAAATAACATGATGCAAGCATGGTACTCATTGTTATAGATGATGATATTGCTGGCATACATAAGTTTTACATAGTAGCAGTTTACATTCATTTGAATGTTTAAGTGGACATTTCCATTGAGCCTTGCTTATCTGGCTGACCTCAAGTTCCATCTTCTAGTAATACGGAAAATTTTTAGCCACTAACACACTTTTCTCCTGTATCGGTAAAGCTGTTATTTACCATGAATATATAGAATACTTAGCCAAAGAAAATAAAGTGTCATTAAAGACTTTTTTTTTCTCTCTCCCTTGGCTGCAGATTAGTACAGAGATAATAGCACTTTCTGATTGACTGCTACCGCATTAGGGAAATTTGGGAATAACTCGGACCAGATTATGGCTTCTAAACAACCAAGCTGCCATTTTTATATGATAGTTAAGGCTTAAAGGACATATGCTTGCATCTGGTGACAATTGATGTGATGGTAATGCTTTATGAGTCAATATATATTTAATCAGTGGAAACTGTAAAAATTGATGAGAAATATATGACATTGGTACATTACAGTGCATAGTAGCTCTCTTAAACAGGAGCACTGTATTGTTGACTTGGGCAGGGACTCGATGTGGTCGTCATGGATTTTACAAATATCTTAATACTAATTTTCCTAGTTCAAGGCTAGAAATGACCATTTTAGGAAATCTCATTTTGTTAGTAATAATAAGATCAGTCATTCTGTTCTCTCCACACAAATATTTTCAAGTGAGATTTGAAGCACTATGAATTTTACTTACATGCTAAATTCTGACATGAAGCATGATGGCCCTATTTCAGAGAAAGATGGACACATGATTAATATGAAAATTAGGGAGATGCAAGTACCTGAACTAATAAGGTAGTCCTTATTCAGGCTGGACTACCTTCAGTAATTTCACCATTTTTCATGTGTCAGCTCTGATGTGGGTTACTAGGAATAAGCAGCTTCGTGGAAAGCATTTCTTTCTACTTGGGGAATTTAAGGGCATCCAAGTACATACATATTTGAGAAAACTGTTCATACAAATGAAGCCAGCCTTTTTGTCTAGTTACTAA